>NC_092825.1:8115283-8860283 GCF_039878825.1 Excalfactoria chinensis | reverse complement strand
AAGAAAAAAAAAAAAAAAAAAAAAGGAAGTTTAGCCATATGAACATATTTTTAACGCCCCATAAATATTTCAACACACCCTGCTCTCATTCTAGTTGGTACTCTCAGTGGCTAAGTTACAAGTTTTCTCCCCAAGGGAAGGTCAGTGCTTGTGCTGTGGAAGTAAGGAAGGGACCTATATGTCATCAAAACCCTCACAGAAAGGAGAAGGTAGAATACTAATGTATTGCATTACACTACCACACTTGACAATAATTTAATTGCTTTATGTTGTTCAAGATTTTCATGCAGTTTTAGCAGCTAGAAAAATTTTAACTTTTAAAATTTTTGTGCAGCCATGTATAGCCCAATTATTTGTTAACTGATAACAATAAAAACTGAAAACTCCATAGAAGTGATTTCCTTTTTCTGACAGTTTCCCTAGTTATTTGACAGCTTGTAAAGTGGAAGCTAAGTATTGGTGAAATTTGAAATCTGTAACAGTGGGGAGGCAAGCACTATTCAGGAGCATCTTCACTCAGCCTCTGGAGGAAGGTTCTTGAAATAACTATCTGCAGTCCCTGTGGAGCATTCACCATGCTTTGCTAATCCTGGAAACATTGGAAACTTTGGGGAAGTGAAAAAAATCTTGGTAGAAAGTTTTAAGAATGGTGAAAAAGATGAGTACTGGATCGAACCTAGCATCAGACTTGGGCTTACAACACAGTAGTTAAGCTCAAAGAAGCCTGAATAAACCCGTCTCCAACCATGAGGAACTGGAGCACTGAAATTTTCTGGGCTGGTCATGTTCTTGAAAATGGGGATCTTATGATATTTCTTACTGCCTGTGCTAAACATCTCAGCTAATTGCTGGCTACTTAGATTTGTAATCATCATAAGTGGAGCAGATGTCAGAAACAATGCTTGTGTAACAGCAAAGACTTATGTTGGCTTTGCTTGCTGTCAAGTCTAGTGCAGTGTTTTACAGCTGCTAAATGGACACATGCAAAATGCAACTCATCACTGATGTTTATCTGACAGTATAAAAATATACACTTCTTAATCTTAAAGGCATGAATATGTAAGTGATTGAAATTTACAGTTTTCCCAGAGATGTGTAATCTCCATCCTTAGAGCTTTTCAAACCCCAGCTGGACTCAGGACCGAGCAACCTGCTTTCACTGGCCATGTTTGGAGCAGGCTACTTTGAAACAATATTCAGATGTGCCTTCTGGTCTCAAACAGTCTGAGATTCTGTGTAAAATAGTTAAATTTTGCTTATAGGACTGTTCTAATGTTTTCTCCCCATTAACTGTAACTTTATGTATCAAAGAAAGCAGAAACGACCGATTCCAGAGGTATTATTCTGAATCTACACTATGATGTCCTTGAACAGGTTAGAGTGAAGCTCCATGAATTAAGTGATTAGTTCTAATTGAGGAATTATAAGTAGTTCATCATCTCTTTGAGTACCTGCATTTGCGTGGGTATCTACTCAAGCTCTTTTTCATGAAGAGAGGAAATATTAAGCGACAGTGAAGAAGTCTACAATATTAAACAATCAGAAATTAGTTCCATTATTGAAAACTCTGTGTTTCATGTCCACATCCCATAGCCTGGTTTACATTCAATTCTAGAAGTTATATAGTTGATTCCAGTATCATGGATCAGAGTATTTAGGAAAAAACTTAAACAAAAACCAATTATTTTTGGCACAGTAATTTTGATGTAGTTCCCTTAGATAGATTCTTAAAAGAGAGAGAGAGAGAGAGAGAATTGTAGCAAGGCCTCTTTTAGTTATGATAAAGATTTCCAAAATTTAGATGTGAAATAAAATAGTAAAATACTAAGAACTACGGTCTCTTCCAAGTATTTCCTTCCACTTGATTTGCTCTGCCATGCTGAGACAGAACTTTTGACAACAGAACTGTTTGTCTCTTAAAGATCAGATGTCATCATGGTTATGTCACCTTACATGTGTAGCCACTTTGAAAATAAAATAACTTGGGGTCTAAAAACAATCTTTATTCTGTGAACTGGTGAATAAATTAACCTAGAATCATTTCATGAGGAGATGCCTTTAATATGTATGCTGTGGGTTAAACTGGCAGCAGCTCAGTACCACATGTCTGTTCACACCCCCGTGTGGGGCATATGAGAGAAATGGAAATAAAATGGAACTTGTGGGTTGTGATAAAAACTATATATAATATGCAGAGGAAAATGGAAGTGATAACACCATCGTTCTCATTGAATTTTATATATATATATCTATATCTCTCTCTCTATAAATATATATATATATATAATTCAATATATATGTAGTAGTTATGCAATTACTCATGCTGACCAACGTATGGCAACAATATGACTGTCCACCTGGACCACAAGGTCCATGCCAACCAAAGCTCTGCAACTCTCAAACAGTGGCTGTCCTCAGCCTGCTCCACATAGCTTTATGGATTTCTGCATTAAAATAAAGGAGGAGAAATTTAGATTAGATGTCAGGGGAATTATTATTTTTTTTTTTTTTTCTGAAAGAATGGTGAGGTGCTAGAACAGGTTGCCCAGAGAGGCTTTAGATGCTTTGTCCCTGGTAGTATTCAAGGCCAGGATGAATGGGGGCTGGAACACTGCCTGTGACAGGGGGGTTGGAACCTGATGATCCTTGAGGTCCCTTCCAATCCAAAACATTTTATGATTCTGTGATTCTGTGGTATTGAATAACCCTTGAGGACTGTTCCTATGGAGATGCTGTTCAAGGACTGGGGCTGTTAATGCTCCATTCCATGGACCTACATGATGGCTTTCTTTCAGCCTGCACTAGTTCTATGAACTCCATTAGCATTACTCCTGATTTGCTCTAATGCAAAGCACTGACTCAAGCATCCTTTCAAAAAATGAGATTATAAGATCCTGTCTGTAAAAGAGCTTTGGACCAAGTTTTTCTCTGTACTTGAGTATCCTAAGAGTGACACAAATTTTAGAATGTGTGCAGAAATGACAGCTTCCCTCAAATGACTGTAAATTGAGTGCTTCAGAGCTACAGCCTTGTAGTAACTATAATATTGGGTTTTTATTTTCAGAATAATTTTCAGGAAAACCATAAGCTGCCTGAAAATACCAAGTAAGTGACTATTTTTTCTCTGGAGTGAATTTCAGCAAAGTTGTTTGAATTGAGAACATAAGTGGTTAATTTATCCATAGAAAAAATGTATCAAAGGTTCAAATACCTAATGTGAATACTTCAGGATATGCCAACTGAGATGCAGAAGAGATACTACTGCCTTCCTTCTCTGCACCTGATGATTTCTTAGCTTTGGGTTAGGATAATAAGCATCATTGAACATCGTTATTTTCAATCACTCTGCAGAACTCTTCAGTTATCAATTATTAGATATCAGGATTTCAGACAGAGCATTCTGGAGAGTATTTTGGCAGCTTTGGGAAGCTGACTGTATGGTATGGGTTACTGAAAAAAGGTGAGACAGAGTAAAAAAAAAAAAAAGTATCAGATATGTTTAAGTTAACTGGGTAATAACACAAAAAGGAATTTTTTAGAAATAAAAAATGGCCTGGATTTGGAAAGCTCATAGTACCTGTTCCCATCTCTACCTCCACCATATTCACATAATTTTTTTATTTTTTTTTTACATCTGCTTCCTCCATAGTAATCAAAGGAAGAAATATTTCTTACTTCATCCAGATATTACAATATATAAGTATTAATATGTTTGAAAAGCCTGTGCTCTGTAAATGCCTCTTTCAGTCTACTGTTTGGGTGATGAAGCTCTTCTCTTTATCTGAATATGGATGCATACATAACATTCCTATCCTAAAAACAAAACAAAACAAAATCAACAACAAAAAAACGCAAACAGAATTGATCTTGATATTAGAGTTTCTGGCGAACTGGTAGATACAATATATATCCAAGTCTTCATCCATTTGCTGATATTTTTTCACATTTTCTGCCCTCTTTTGGTTCTTTAATAAATGAGTTGGTAGTGTGATTAGATTTTAAGTTAAAAGGAATCTGAAAATCATCAAAGATTTTACTTTTCTGAATATATTTACTTCAAGTTATGCAGAATAAACACATCAGTTTGATTTCTGTTACTTATCACTGGTCTGTCTAATTCCCACAGTGGAGAAGAAAACTGGGCTCTTTTAGGCTAGCTGTTTCTGTCATTAAAATGTGAATGTTAGTGTCTATTTATTTCATAGCAGAATTAAAATTCAGAGACAGTACTTTGCAATCACAGAAAGTTCTTTAAAAGTTAAATGCACACTAAGAACAAGCTAAAACTGTACCAACCGCAGTCTGACATTCAACGCTAAATTACTTCATGGTGTCTTTTCTCCAGTTATTTTTCTTTTATTTCTAAACCCTTCTGATGTTTAAAAATAGGTTGATGAAAGTCAATGTGTTAATATATTTCAATGTGCTGTTAGGCATGAGTCACACCAAAACTCATTATTTTTTTGTAGACACCTTAGCTTCATCTTCTATTTGTCATTAATACCAATGCTGAATAGTTTCCATTATTATAATAATTATTGTATAGATAATAGTTGAAATTGTTAAGAATGGATGCACTGTTGAGATGATAGTAATGGACCTACCTATGCCTCATAGTTGATATTCTACTACTTTCAGACAGCACTGATGAAAGTACAGCCAGAGCAAATCAACTTGGCATTTGGGCATCCGCTTAGCATCTACAGGCAAACAATCACACCAGTCAGTACAGCTAAAGTTATTAACCCAATACTAAGCGCCTCTCTGATTCATTGTCTGCTTTCAGATTTATTTATCATTAGCACACATTATTGCAAATCACCAGCCAGTCTGAACTACGCTAATGCAAAAAGTGATAATGTGGATGTACTTGTATGACCTGAATTGAATATCTTAGGAAGTTGAGTGATGATTAGAATTACTGCTTATGAAAATACCTATGATAATAACTATAGATGATAAAAATCAAAAGCACTTTCACCACTACTTACTACTTAATTGCATATACTTCGCTTGCAATAATGTCCTACGTGTAAATTATAACAATTTTGCCAGAGCTTCCTGTAGGGGATTTTAACTTAAAGTCTTAAACATTTCATTTGTGTGAACAAATCAAAATCCTCTTTTAAAAGCACTATATTATGACATTTTCTTTCCAATGTCACTTGGATATCAGTACAAAAAAAAGTACTGCAGGATTTTCTCTTTACAGCCTCCTTTACAAATTGCAAGTAATTTTTTTTTTTAAAAGTGATTTAAGTGATTTTATTTGATTTAAGTGATTTAAGTGATAAGTGAAAGTTGTTCAAAGACTCAAAGGTATGGAGGGGGATGAAGGTGGATGGCCAAAGAGGGAAATAAAAGATCATAATTATCTATCTATCTATCTATCTATCTATCTATCTATCTATCTATCTATCTATCTATCCATCCATCCATCCATCTATCCATCTATCCATCTATCCATCTATTTATAGATAATATCTATATATATCTCATATGATAATATGAGAGAATGGTTTTAGTTATAAAGCATCACAAAGAACACTGATCTGAAAGAAAAAACCTCAACATCTGCACACTGATAAGCTGGATTGAGTGAATGCAGATTCCAGTGCCAAGCCTTGCAAGTTACTTCCAACATGCTGCTTTTGTTGGGGATCCCTGAAGGCAAAGACTCTTCACACAGATCTGCATTCTTGCTTGATGCAGCACTGGCTGGTATGCTACAATGTTACAATGAAGGAATTGTGAAAAGTCCAATCCAGAAAACAACTGAATTATTGCCATCATTTAAACACTCAAATAATGCTAGGAACAGGCAAAGGCCATTGTTATGCATTGGACAGCAATGACACTTAAGGTCATATACAATTAAGTACAGAAGGTTTTTTGTAACTCAGTGAGCAAATACGACTAAGTCAAAAGTCAAGCTTTCTTAACAAGAATCACTGAAGACCTTAAAATACCAATCTGTCATAAGGGATAGAATGAAATCTTTACTTGATGGGTTCTAATGGGAGTCAGTCTGTCAAATAATCATCTCCCATACCCTATGGGTACTTTTATATTTTTGACACGATGTGATTATTCAAATATAAAATAGGAACTTGCTCTTATCTCAGTTTTTAGAGTCATATAACCCAAAAACTAAGGAAACTGAATACAAACTGCTGGCCAGAGCTATGCAGTTCTTAGCTCTTGCTTATAAATATTTTGCTATTGCATATGTATTAGAATTATTTGGGAAGTAATAATTTTCATAATGCCATATCATAATCCTTGATATTACCTTGTGATCAATATGTTCATGTTCTATAACAAGATGAGCTAACTTTTTCAGTAATTTCTTGTGTTTTCAGATAGAGAGATTTACAATAATGAAAACATTTTAAAGACTCATTTACAATCACAGAATCATAGAATTACCCAGGTTGGAAAAGACCTTGAAGATCATCAAGTCCAACCACAGCCTAACCAGTACCCTATCTCTAAAAACCCTCTGCTAAATCATATTCCTGTGTACCACATCCAAAAGGCTCTTAAACACATCCAGGGATGGCAATTCAATCACCTCCCTGGGGAGCCTATTCCAGTACCTAACTACCCTTACTATAAAGAAGTTCTTCCTAATATCCAACTTAAACTTTGTGGTTATGGAGTTTGATTCCGCAAGTCAATTGTCTCTCTCTACTCAGCTCTTGTGAGGTCATATCTCCAGTACTGTGTTCATTTTTGGGCCCATCACTACAAGAAAGACACAGAAGCCCTGGAGAGAATCCAGAAAAAGGCAGTGAAACTGGTGAGGGGGTCTAGAGCAGAAGTCTTATGAGGAAACAGTAATTGTTTAGTCTGGAGAGTCAGGGGTGACCTTATAGCTATCTAACTACTTGAAGGAATGTTGTGGCAAAGCAAGGGTCAGTTTCTTCTGCATAACTAGTGATAGGATTAGAGGCAATGGCCTCAAGTTGTGCCAGAGGAGATTCAGGGAGATTTACTCTCTGAAATAGTGTCCAGGCTCTGGAACAGGCTTCCCAGGGAGGTGGTGGAGTCACTGCCACTGGAGGTGTTCAAGAAATGTACAAGATGTTGTACTAAGGGACATAGATTAGTGAGGAAATATTGCTGATAGGTGGACGATTGAACTGGATGACCTTGGAGGTTTTTTACAACCTTGGTAATTCTATGATTTCATGATCTACATAATTAGACAGATGTGTTTAATGTGGTATTTCTGGTGTCACGGGCACAGGTAGATAGGGACATGCTACAATTGCTAGTCTGATCACACACAGACATTCTTCTACTTTTTTTTCATGTCTGCCTGAAGGCAGTTACCTGCTACTGGAGGGCCATAGACTTTTTACATGGGCAGATAGTGGTAGGGCAAGGAGCTGGATGAAATTCAACTATGAAGCCTAGTCCAAAAGTAATACCTCCTATTTTATGATGTTTGACCACAACACCAGAGTAGACATTGATGGCATAGCAGTAGAGGTTGAACCTTCCCATCAACATTCTGCTAGATTTTGTATCTGTGTGACCGACACATCAGAAGTGTAGTCAGACCAAATGTTGTCTGACATAGAAGTGCAGATGAAGCAAAAGCATTGAGCTGAATTTCTCCATGTGGAAAAAATGGCACCCACTGACAGTCATTGATGCTTGCTGAACATTTATGGAGACCAAACAATAGACGTAAAAACTCAGAAGGTGGTGAGGCACTGGATCAGACTGCCTAGAGAAGCTGCGGTGTCCCATCCATGAAGGTATGTAAGGCCAGTTTGGATGGACCCCTGAGCAGCTTGATCTAGTGAGTTGCAACTCTGTCCATAGCAGGGGATTGGAACTGGGTGTTCTTTAAGGTCCCTTCCAACCCCAGACATTCTATGAAATCAGAGCAGCTGTACAATGATCACCGCACTCTGAACACCCTTCTTAAATTTTAAGATAACAAATGCAGAAATCTTTTTACCAACTGTGGGGATTTGTATTCACTCCTAAACAATGTGCATAATATCCCAAGATATATAATCTCGCATATGTCTAATTATATAGATCATAGAATCATAGAATTATGCATGCTCAATTCAAAATTCTTAGCGTGAAGGATTAACTAATATAGGCCTTTATAGATCCCTTGCAAAAGCATTCCTGTGTAGAATTTAGTACACTTGAAATTCAGGAGGTTGGGGATTGTCCATTAGGTGGCACCAAATTTTTCTGTATGTATAGAAAGTGTAGGAAGCAGAGAGGAGTTTACCAGCTAGTAGCCACCAGGCGCTCTCCCAGCTAGCTCTCTCCAAGCTAGCTCTCCCTAGCATTCAGCAGCAGGAATTCTGAAATGACACTGCAGGTTGTCAATGTGCTTCACTGCCATGTCTGATCCAGACCCTTCAACCCTTCTGTAACTGTTAGTCCAGCTGTGCTGCTCTTTTAATCATACCTGCAGTTCTGGCAGCATTGCACTCAACAAGGGTCACTGTTGCACTTGAAGGAATTTTCATTCCTTCTTAAAAGCTTTCCTATTTCCTAAACAGTGGGAAGTATTTTTCTTTTCCCATGCTCTTTGCAGTTTCTGAGTCAGAAAAGAACCCCTACTATTCAACAAAATCAGTCAGCTTCCACAGTGCGAATTGCTGCCACTGAAATAGCCTGACACATCGAAGAATAGTACAGTGACCTGTGAATAAAAAAGATGAAAAATTTTCCTTTTCTTAGGATTGTCTAAAATTAAACTACTTCTGCTTCCTTGTAAATGCTAGTCATGAAATTTCTTGCCAAGAATTTTGCTTCCCTTTACCCTTTCCTTCGAACACATCTCAGGATGTCTTATTCTCTTCTAATCAGTCCCTTCAGATACATTTGAAAAATATAATCCATAAATGTGATGTGAAACTTTGCTGAATTTAGACATATCAATGCTTATCTCTAGTTAGTTGTCTCCAAACTGTGCATATGAGCAGCAAATGTATGAATGATATGGATTGATTCCACTTCACCCACACAATGACAGAAGTAATTTAGCAAGCTCAGTGCTCACATGCTGATGAACATTTCCTTGAATGACTCATTTCCTTTTACTGTGTCATCTTAAAGGTTAATGTTATGGATTTCTGTACAGCACATGATGTAGTAACTAAGAAATCATCAAACTTTCTATTCATCTATATGACTGGTCAGCACTACTAAACAGCTCTGTCATTGCACTGGGGCAAATAGATAGTACTAATCTAATTTTTCTGTGCAAATAGATTCTAATGAGGAATAAGAGATTGCTTTTCACTACATTGCTTTCCACGCAGATCTAGAAATCCTTTGCTTTAGCACTAACTGTCCTCTACACCCCTGCCTGCTTTTCTGCACCTTGTGTCTGCCATAATGTAGCTAATGTAGCCTAATTCTGCAACATAGACCTGTTTCAATCTACTGCACATATTCTGATCTGTCCTGACTCATATGCGCAGCATATATCATGGAATCATAGAATCACAGAATCGCTCAGGTTTGAGCCACTGTTTCACCCAGCAGAGTGTACACTCATCCAAACCATGGGCAGCCAGCTTCTCCACAAGGATGTTGTGGGGGATGGTGTCAAAGGCCTTACTGAAATTCAGGTAGACCACATCAACAGCCTTGCCCTCATGCACTAAGCGGGTCACCTTGTCAGAATGAAATCAGGCTTGTCAGACAGGATGTACCATTTGTAAACCCATGCTGACTGAGCCCGATCCCCTTGGTGACCTTTAACTGGTTCATGATGGCTCCTGAGATTATCTGTTCCATAACCTTCCCAGGCACAGAGGTGAGCCCTTTTTGAAGATGGGCATCACATTTGCCAGTCTCCTGTCCACTGGGACATCCCCAGTTAGTCAGGACTGCCTAAGAATGATGGAGAGTGGCTTGGCAACCGCATCCACCAAATGAAAAATGAAAATGACAGTTAACAACTTACAAATGATATTGAAATGAGGTGCTGAAGAGGAAAATGACCAAATGGAAGTGTATATCCAATAACAAAGGCTGGAATATCACAGTACTTGTTCTAATTATATGCTGCATGGCAGTACTGAATGAGAGAAGCCAATGTCACAGTAGACATTTCTGGATGCTCTGAAAATTCATGATTTTTTTGTCCAATATCTAATTTTAATCTATAGATAAAACACTTCAGCTTTATATAAAGTTCTTATAATTAGTCCTGGGGATCCCCTAGCATATGCAGAACTGTTTTCAGACTTTATTTACTTTAATATACCTGAGAACTAACTGAACATTGTCATTGAGAAAAGTTTATTATGTACGCTCTGTGTGGTACATCTCTCATTTCAATTTGTTATGTTAATGATGCACGGAGAGAATAGTTACTAATCTGTTCTCACACAGTCAGTGTCATGAAACATCACAGCCAGAAACCATCTATTATAATGTAAAAGCAAGCAAGCAAGCAAACAAACAAACAAATAAAAAATCCTTGGGCCAGTATCAACAGAATAGCAGATAGGAAATTTGACAATGGAGCAACTTAAAATTTGACTTCACAGTGGAAATGTTTGTGACTCTCAGATTAGAGGAACTACTTAATAACCAGGGATGACATTATAATTTAGGCTGTAAATCATGAAGGGATGTTGAGGAAGCCACAGCTATAATCAAAATGAAAAATAACTTACAGTTTCATCTAGGATATCCTTCCAGTGAACAATTTAATGTATTGGTTCTCCTGTCCAGCCTTAAAAATTTTTAACATCATATGGAACTTTGTTTCAAGTGAATTATTGTTCTCAGCATATGACTATGCAGTTAGTTTAGTACAAATGGCAATACAGTTCAGATCAACTCTTATTCAGTTAAGACATGTCAGCTGGCAATGTCTGGCTCATTTCCAGTTAAGAAGCTTACTTAGCAAAGGTAAAATGTTGTGGCATCTCCTTGAAAGAATGGGAGATGTAATTTGTTCATGTTTTTACCCAGCACATAATTAACATGATTCTATGATAATGTGTCATAGAAACATAAAAGTTGGAAAAGATCTCTAAAATCATCATGTCCAGCCATGAACTCATTACCACAATTACATTACGATGATTGAAAGCAATGGAATAAATTTCAGGACATTTTTTCATGGACTTACTGGGAAATGTGCAAGAATTTTGGTTTTAGCTAATTGTTAAATCTTATTTTAATGCTTTTGCATCTGCTCATACATTAACATTTTTAATGAAGACAGCATTAGTTTCAGACTATGAAATTTTCTTTCTATAGAGAAATGTATTCAAAAATGTGTTGAAGTTAATATTTTCTAATAAATAATTAATAAAGGTAATAAATTCTGCATTAGGGCTATTACATAGTGATACAAAACTTGCACTGTATGCTCTTTTCTGGGTAACAAACTGGCTATAGGGTGGGGCCAAGAATGTGGTAGTGAATGGAGTTAAATCCAGCTGGTGACTGGTCATGAGTAGTGTCCCCCAGAGGTTGGTATTGGGGCCCATTCTGTTCAGTATCTTTATTGATGACCTAGATGAAGGGATTGAGTGAGCCTTCAGAAGGGATAACTGATCAGTCTGCAAAGGGAGGAAGTATCGATCTGCCTGAGGGTAGTAAGGCCCTACAGAGGGATTTGGAAAGTCTGGATCACTGGGCTGAGGCCAGTGGGATTTGTTCAACAAGACCAAGCGCCAGTCCTGAACTTCAGCCACAATAACCCCAGGAAACGTCAGGAAGTAGATTTGACTCATTTTTAATAGAATTTAATAGTAATCTTCATCAAGCTCATGCTTTCTTAGAAGCCAAATTATCTGAGCTGCTGATCATCAGTTGAGTTGTAAAAGGCCTAGAATCAAGGTTTCTTATTTCCTTGGCAGGCACTGAACCTGCATGTTAGATAAAAGCAGTCAGATCTTCTTGATCTATGTGTGAAGAACTATAAATACTGTTAAAATCTACATGTTTCAAATGCAGTGTGAAACACTGCACATGCACTGTGTCCTTTCAGTGACTTTCAGAGCTTAGACCTGGAGAACTTTGTTGCTGCCCACATATGCCAGACATCAAGATCAGTGTATGCAATCTCTTTGCCTCAAGCCTTTTACCATTTACATTCCAGCTTGTTTCTGGTGTTATACCCAAGGAAAGGGAATGTCAAAACTCACTGACTTGAAATGCTCCCTCAGTGTAGTATCATGTGTGAAATCTGATCTACAGCATCAAAAGAAAATAGTTATCATAACAAGGTTATTACTGTCTTCTTGAACTGAACATATTTCTAAAGCCCAGTGTTTTGCAATTACATTATTAGTGTTAACACTCCAGCCCCACAGCCACACAAATCAAGCAACTAATTACATTTTTCTAGAAATTATGAAATCTAAGCTTATATCAAAACCATTTTGAAAAGTTACCTGGAACACATCAATGCACCTATAATGTAATTTCAGAAGTTTTTGATTGCAGTATAAAGCCCAGAAATCTTAACAGAATTATGCTTCCTGCTGTATTTCTCAAACAGTTATCAGACAGTTTTATATTCTTTTCAGATCTGATGCATATTCCCCTTATAAGCAAAGAGAAATGATATAGATTTCAACAAGTTCTGGGTCAGATGTTTTAGAATCTGTATAGAAAAAAAATATATATAGCTGTGGTTTAATCAAAAATTAGAGATTCACTTTTATTCTTATTCACTTCTTATGCTTGAAGCATCCACATTATTTTGCTTGTCTCTATAAATTCAGACTTTCCTATTTAATACTAAGCAGAAGCTCCCTAAAGAGATATTTTGATGAATTTATTTATTTGTTATAACAAATCCAATTTCCCAGTGCAATTTGTATGACAGGGCTTTTCCACAACAGGGATTTTCAGCAATAATTAGTTGTTCAAGATATTTTTCAGACTTTTGATCATAAAGGAAGTATGATCTATACTAGTTTAACAGGGTTAAATGCAGGAATGAAAACACTGTAAATTTTCTAAAGCAAGAGGCCATATATATATAAATGTAATGCTTAATTCTCAAACCTTTAAAGAAATCATGAGTGCCCAGTAAGTTTTCTTTTGCATTTTGCCTTAGATTACAAAAACAAACAAAGAAAGATAAAACAGGTCACCACTTCTTATTTTGTTCACAGCTTCTTTGATTAAGTCAATAATGCTTGGATATATACACATAAGCCTGAAGCCCAGGGAATGAACTGTGAGCAAACTTCTCCCTTCTAGCCTCACAGAATAAGAATGGGTAGCACAATAAAGCGCTAAAACTAATTAACAGAGAACAAGGAAAAGTTAATTCTTTGTTTCCTCCAGTGCAGTTATAAATTAAAGCAAACTACAAAACAGGAGTGCAGTTCACAAAAACTGTTTCTTTTAATTTAAGATGATTCAAAGTTTTCTGAGAATCTTTTTTCCCCTTCTTGTGTTCCTTATAATTTCATTTCATCATCTTTCAGCTTCATCATGTTATCTACTTTCTGCCAGGAGTGTAATTATCAGAGGGACACGAGAAGTAATGCTGGCTATCTACTGTCCCTAGCTTCATGGAGACTGGGAAATCTCTTCACCATGATGTACTGATCAATGTTTCCAATTTTAGCTCTCTAAGCAGCAAGCAGCGCTCACTACAGTCACTTAAAACTCATGATTAAGATCTGCTGCCTATTGAGCGTCCCACTGACAGATGACCAAGACCAGTCAGTGTTACATTTAAGTCCATCTGTAATTCAAGAGAAAGAGGGATGTGGGGCAAAAGGAGTAGGGGAAGGATAATGACTTACTGCTTCTGTTCTGGTTTTCCAACTATTTAGGTACCCATGACCCTTCCAGCTACACTCCATTTTCCAAGCAACATCCAAATTATGTCTTCGATAAGACAAGAGATAGTTTCAATAAAATGAACAGACGTTACATATTATTTCCTCTTTGAAAGGAAATTTTGGAAACTGAGTCTGGTCTTTTTCAGCCCCTGGGGATATTCAAACTAGTCCAAAAGTACTCTGAAAAAGTTGCAAAAAAGTGTTTATTTTTTCTGCTCTTTTCACAGACTATTAAACAGCCCAGTTGCATGTCCCACTGTCCTTCCATGAGCATTTACATCACCTCTTTCTGATATCAGAAAATAATGTGTCAAAATATGCCTTTTGCAAGGCACAAAAAACTTGTATAACTATGAATGAAAAATTATTAGCTGAATACATACAAAGAATATCCGTGAGGCATGGCTGAGATAAAATTGCCTCTGGAAGTTGGCTAATTTCTACTTTTACTTGGAGAGATAAAAAAGCTGGGTGTTTTTTTCTCCTAATGTAAAATTACTTTGCAGACTATACAGTGATGCTAACATTTCAATAGCCACTATATGACATTTCTTATACCCAATCATCTTAACTATAATAGACAACCAAAATAGAGTTAAAAATCTCCCTAGATTAGCCATCTCATCTCTGATTTTTATATTTATTTGCTTTTCCCTCAGAGGAAGCATTGCATGTAGTGTAAAACTCAAGACATTTTCCAGTTTATGTGGTTTATGCAGACTATGCAGTGTGTTATTGTGCACAAGGAATTGTATTTGAACCACAAACCTGTCTTTCAGCTTTTTCTTTCTGGCTCCCCTAGACTCAAAGTTGCTAAATATTTCATACTTCTGTATCTTTCATATTTCAGCCACATTTTTGAGTGGTCAACTGATTCTTGTGTGCTGTTTTTGTTTTTTAAATTTTTATTTTTCTGGCTTGTTGGCTTCAGATTTGTTTGTTTCTTTGCCTCTTTGTTCATATTTAGCCGTATAAGATTACAACTTAACACAGCAGTTTCACTATTTGCCATCCTTTATTTTTCTTAACCTCTTCATCACAATTTTCTTTTTTACTAATTTGCCTGACTTGGAAATAATGAAGACCTGTGGTACTGACACTTGGATCCATCTAGACATGGGTCTCAGTGAGCCCTGCATGTTTCTTCTCTGCCTTCAAATAAATCTCTTACTGTACATTCTTCGACTGCAATGCCTGAGGCTATGGGCTGCTTATTTCTCCAGAAGAAGAAATAGAAGTGTGGCAAGCTCACTACACTCATCTTTATTGTGAATTTGTGCAACCCACTTGCTCTCAACTCCCCATGCTGAGAGCTCAAGCAGGCAGTCTGCAGAGGTGCTCAGAGCCCACATATCCTGCACTGCTGCAGCTCTGTGACTAGGCTCCAGGAAGGTCTGGAAGGTTCTTCCAAACTGTGTAACTTAGCCATAATTTACATACCTGCTACTTCCTCAATAGTGCAGCCTTTCATTTTGCCTCATCCTTAGTGAGCTGTTGCAGTTTCGAGCAGGCCTCACTCCAGACCCAGGCTTGGGCAGGAGAAAAAGATTCCCTGCCTGGGTCTAATGCCTACAGGAAAGCCTGTTCAGCCTATTTAAATTTGTATCACAAGACAAAGTCTGCCCAATGGGTAAGAATTGTAGAGCATTCTGGTTACAGCAGACTTCTGATAGGGCTTTCTGGGTCTTCCTCCTTCTTTAGAGAATTGAAGCTGAGAAAACCAGCTGCTCTCTGAAGTCCATGGAAGTAATCCAAGCAGTTCTTTCCTCCTTTCTTTTTCCTCATCCTGTTCACCATGGAAAACTCTCCTCATTGGTCTAGATGTGTCTCTCTTTTGCCAGTAACAGCACAATGATTTGGTGCACACTTATCACCTCATGTGTCACTCCTGAGGTGGAGAGATTCATGGTAGCAATGAAAAAATTATTTCTCCCCATACTGGCTTAATATCTGAGTGGGAATTTAATGCCTTGGCTATGGCCTCCCATAAAAGTCCAAGGAAAAAGTCTTTAGTTTCTCTCTGAGGAGTGATTCTAATGATTTTGGCATCATAATAAGCCATTACAAAGACAGAGACAGTTGTGCATCTACAGTCGTAGAAAAGGAAACTCTGACACTGGAATATGTAAGAATATGTAAGACCTTCTATTGAAGTTGGAAAAAGAGCAAAAATAGAAACATGCATGGGTAGACTTCAGGTTTATTTTCTAAAGGCATTCTAAAGTTCCGAGATTGCACAGGTTTCTAAAGATGACGGAGGACTCTGATACGCACAATAAGGACCTGGCCATTCAAAATATAGTCCAGAGGAGAACAGGTTATGTCACCTCTGTAACTTCCAGCATAACTGAAGACAATCCACCCCACTGAATCCAAGCCTAAAAGATATTGGTTATATTTAATAAGTCCTTATTTATATGCAGACTATAATACTGAAGACACTGGATGTGCTTTTTCAACATCTTGGTACATGTTATCAGACTGCAGTTTGCTTTTCTTAGGGGATCTTCATGATGTTTTGTGAAATATCATTTCTTGTATCCTAATGGGAGTAGTTATTAATCAAGATCAAAACAACTGACACAGAACTCTCAAACGGCAGTGCATTTTCTCTCTTCAAACCTTTGTAACTGCTTAAATTGGGTGGTATTATATTCCATTGTATGTACGTATGAACATCAGGAGGAATTTCTCACAACATCACTGGACCAGCTTCAAGATGGGGAATTCCAAAATATCCTTGGGTATTGAATATTATTATTAAATTATAAAATGCTGAATTCAATCAAACTGGTTTCTCAATCATTGTGATGATGAGGGGCTCTGTCTTCATTATATACAATTTTCTTACTTTTATGTTTGAGAAGATATTATTTAAAGCTGGCATATATTGTACCCATTATGCCTCAGATAATTAACAAAAATCTGATCAGTACCATGGTTGCTGATGACTGGAGGAAAGGCAGTAAGATTACCACAAATCAAGTTCACCGTTAGCTAGATCAGACCATGCAAGTCTCCTAGGATCATCAGAAGACCGGAAAGTTAAGGATTCTCCTCTTGATCATGATGAATGTTACCTACCTTAAGCATTGTAAGGCATTATGCCTCACTGATTGAAAGCTTGGAACAATGACATTCACAGTTCACAAGTGCCTAAGCTTTCCAGTTAGCCTGTCAAAATGGTCCAGTGAGAGCTGAAGGCATCCAGCAAATCTATAACACTTGGTAACACATATTAATATTTTACTTCTGTGCTTTACTCTAGTTTCTTATGTTTCTGAAAATTACTGTCAGTATGAAATGCAATTTCCTGTGTAGATTAACCAAAAAGAATATAAGTGAACTGTTTCTGTCAACACGAGAGGGAGCACAGACACATCTATCAAATAGTTCCTGCACTTGCTGAGCTCAGTGGAATAAGTCTTCCACCTCCAGTTTTTTTGTGATGCCAATGAGTGATAAATCAGATATATTTCTGACATCTGAAAGTAATTCAAGGTGAAAGAACCAAGGAAGACTGGTATTTGCCAGTCAGAACTATAAATAAACTTTTCATCACTAACAGACTCCTCCAAAGCTATTTAAATAAGCTAAAATGTTATAGATTGCTATTCCCTAAGGACAGAACGTTATCTGTATTTTAAAATATGCAATTTCTTCACAGATGTAGTCACACATACAGTGGGTAGGACTATGCTTCCATTATAATCACAGTAAATCTACCCTGTTCCTCACTCTACCAACAGGATTCTCAGACTAGTGTTTTCTGTTTTGAGAATTAGAAGAATGGATGGGATGGGATGGGATGGGATGGGATGGGATGGGATGGGATGGGATGGGATGGGATGGGATGGGATGGGATGGGATGGGATGTAGTTTTTTGCATTGAATTGTGTTTTTGGGAAGGCTAATGAGTTGTGATATTAACTTGTAATTACATTGTATGTTCAGTTGATAAGTAGGTATGTTCACTAATTTGAAGTCAGACAGCATTTTAGCAGATAAAGTAACTCAAGATTACTCTACAAATAGCTAATACAAAAGATTTGCCATTTACAGACAGGCACATATAAAGTTTTCTGTATGTGATGTGACAGAGTCAACATTTTTATGAGAATACTAGTCTCTATTTTCAAACCCAACAATGCCAGTGATAATATTTGCAATTGGGCTAGATTTGCACAGATTCATATGAGAATGATTGAAGACCTCAGTGAATTTTAGCACTATTAAGTGTAGATATTAAATATGCATAAACCATATTTGTACTAAAATAAACAGAATATTCAAAAGTAAAGAAGCAAAATATTCTCTCTAGGTTTATGACAGCCACCTAAAATAATGTAAAAAGTAAATCAGATACACTGGCAAAATTTAAGAAGCAGCTGGCAGTAAGTGGAACTGTTTGTCTTTTGTTAATTGTACATTCTACAGAAAGCCCTTTTTCTCACTGGCAAAACATCTAACACAGCAATAATAAAACATTCTGGGGTACTGTGTGACCAAATTCTACAAATTAAGTCCAGTGATATTGATAATTGCTCCAGACTCATACCAACATACTCAAGTTTACAATATTTTGTTTATAAAAGCCAGACCAGAAGCACTACTGATTATTTCATGGAAGAATGAAACAATTATTATTATTATTATTATTATTATTATTATTATTTACTGTTCCTCTGTCTATAAAATATGAATAAAGCTTCAAAATGCATAATGTAAACAGAAAGAAAAGCAAGCTGCCCTGTTTGAATTTCTCCAGTAGTTACTGTGAATTCAAGATGCTCTTGAACACTGCTAAAAAAAGCGATATTGTGAGAAAATAAGTACTTAATACCTCAGTTCACAGAAGATCTCCCAGTGAAAGAAACCAAAAGCGTGGAGAAAATTCCACGTGCTAATTGCTCATCCTCTTTCATGAAACATCAGTCTCTAGGAAATACTGAATAACTATATTCTCCTCATTACTTGCTTGCTAATGCATGATTTAGTGCAGCCATGAGAGATTCACTCTTTTCTATCGAGTGAGCCAAAACAAATAGAAACTTCACAAGACAATCAGTTAAGAAAAATTCTTTTGATACTCACATGCAATAAATAACATCCTTCTATGATTTGATAAGTAACATACTATACATTAAATCTGAATGGTAAAATCTATTCCATAGGGAAAAAAGAAAGATGCATTTGTATATCATTCCTTCGCCTTTAAGTTAACAAAGACAGAGGGGCATATACTCTTCTTTATGTAAATCTTTAAAGTATTGCCCCCAAAACAAACAAACAAACAAAATAAAAAACAAAACAACAACAACAACAACAACAACAAAAAACCCTAACCAAACCAAACAAAAAACACACAAAGGATGTAAAAAGTGGTAGAAAAAACATGGATGCAGAGGAGACTGATTTGTTATAAATACAAAATACAACACGTTAGAACTATAATCAAGTTACTCCACTGTTCTATCTGCAAAGTACTTTTGATTTAATCATGATATTTGTTGTATGCTTTCTATCCAGAAAGTTTATGTGAATCAAATTCTATCTAGGAAAACTATTCTTCTTGCTTGTCTTCTTTCTTTTGTTATTGTTTTCTGGATAATAATTTTTATTAAAGAACTGCAAATAACTAGATGAATTAATTAAAAACACATTTTCGATTTTTGTCCACGGATGAACAGCCATTTCAGGTGCATACATATATTCTTATAAGAAAAAGGAACCAGTTATAGAAAGAAGAGACCATTTATGTGAATATGCATGAAATGTTATTAGAAAAAATTGCCACATCTGCAATAATACCTGAAAATGTAAAAATTAAGCAGCATATATCATTTAGCTATAATTGCTTAAAGGGAGCTGTATGGTATATTGCAATCTTCTTAAGGTCAAATACATGAGGAAGACACTACCAGTTCTTGAGATAGAGGTCTATGATAGATGAACTGAATTGCCCTCATGTAGATGCTTCTTTTTCTCCACTGCCTGTTGACTCTTTTAAATTGGAAAACTAAAATTAGGCCAGATGAATTCAGTCAAGTCTGACTTCAGGGACCTTCACCAAAAAAGTTAGTGTGTATCATAGAACAGAACTGGACTTGTAATTCATTTGAAAGGTGTGACTAAGAAAGGTGATCCCAAAAAGATCTTCAAAATGGCACATATCCATTAAATATGTGACACAGTTGAACTTTTGCCATACTGTCTTACTCCCAGTGCAGAAGACAGAATGCCGACACAGATTATGGAAGACATCAGTATATTGCTCACCATGGTAACTCTTCTTGATTCCTTTTCTGTTTTAAGACTGATGCAGGTTTAGAAGGGCTGAGATACACCTCTGCCCTTGTACAAGATTGCATTTGTTATATGAGAATAAAACGTTATAAGAGTGTATTATAATAAGTCCTACTGTACTCCCAATGCTCTCTTGTTTCTACTTCTTGATAATGCATATAGCTTACCTTCTATTAGCTTCCCTGTCTGCTCTGCATTGCCCCCAGGCAAGACCTTGGCAATGTACGCTCCAATTTCTCCACTGCTTCCTGGAATTTCTTTCCCACCTACGACTCGGATTCCCAGTCCATTGCCTGAGATCAAAAGAAACAGGAAACTTTAAATGGAGATGAAGTAATGAATAATTCACTGGAAGGAAAGAAAGAGTACAAATCATCAGTAGGATTTCATCAAGAACTTCTAGCTGTGATCAGAAAAAAAAGGTACCATCCACCACATTCTCAAAGAATGAAATTTGAGAGAGGTAGGACCGTTCAGTTTGCGTTCAGTGCAGGAAAACATTTTTTTGAGTAAATACTGTAACACTGGCATCATGCACACAATTCATTCACTGAAACTGCATTGAAGTAAATCCTGCCTTTTTCTGACAGCCTTACTGTACTATAAAATTACAATTTGCATGGCAAACCTATTTCAAGCAAACCTTAATTTTCAGTATTAATTAAATTCCATTAACATGCTAGAAAACTATGTGAAGTGTAGATTCAAAGGATAGCTTTATCATATGCTAAAAACATTAATACAATTCTGCTGAAAAATTATAGTAGCTGAACTTTTAGAATCATACAGACAGAATGACAGATCATTGAGATTCTGCTGCAGAGCATGTATATTTACATCAACCTGTATTTAGTAGATATTGATATTATTCTTAAATATTTGCTTTAAATTGACAGCTTTTACATCAGAAGATGTACAAATTATCAGAATAGAAAACAACCTGCAATTACTTTATGGTAAAGCACTATCAAATCCGACATATTTTCTCTTTTCATTAAAAATTACAGATTAAAACATTATGTTCACTTTGATTTTCTTAGCTGGAGAGAATCAAATCAGTCCCTTATATTGGGAAAAAAAAAAAAAAAAAAGAATAGGACTGGAAACAAAAGCTTAAAAATAGACGTATAAAGATAATCTTGTGCACTGTCATGCTGTCATGTTACATGTTACTTTTAAAAAACACTTTCAGTGCAAAACAAACCCCGAGATTTATTCTTTGAAGAAAAAGAAAACTACACAAGAGATGATTTACACTTGAACTTCGAATGTAAAAGAGTTTTTGCTCATTTCTATTGGAACAGTTAAATAATTAATTTCCAAATTATTAAATTTATAATATAAACCTTCTTAGTGATTAAACTAATCAGATATGTCAAGTTCACCGCACATTTTCTTTGCAAAGCTGCATCTCTTTATATTTAGGTTTTTCCCAGGAGTACAATTACTGTTTCAATAGCTCAGCACTGAGATCACATTAGAAGGCAGCTATTCACACTGAGCTCCTGGCCATAAAAGTTTCTACTTGCTTTTCTACCCCAGCTTATCTAAGTTTGTGTCCTTTGTGACTCAGCTTTCCTCATAACTGCATATGAGACATTTTCCAAATAACCATTTTGTTTTCTTTTGAATCCCAAACAGCACAACAAAAAGGAACAAATCCCATAGCAGAGTCACTATGAAATTGGGAATACTCAGCATGAAATTTGTACTATGAAATTTCTGAATAGTTTCCCTGGGATTTTTTGTCAAAAATTTTAGCAAATATGTCCTCTCACTACGTATCTGACTTTTTTTTTTTTTTTTTTTTTTTTTTTTTTTGTACTTTGAAGACCTGAGAAATATCTTTAAGAAACTCAGCTTCTTGCAAACTTTTACTTCTGCAAATGTTAAGAAATGCAAATGTAGTATAAAAGCACGCAAATCTTTGTCACGCTTTCTTTGGACATGAAGAGTGAACAGCCGTTTTAACATCAAATTAAGAATTGGAAAGGCATAAATATTGGAGCTTGAAAGGGACCCTCTGAAGTAAAAATATAAAGGTATCTATATAATCATCATAAAACAACTTCATTAAAATACCCAAGCTAACTACAAACACAAGGAATCACACAGAATCACAATGTTGGAAAGGATCTGCAACCTTTCCTTGTATCTAATCTAAATCTCCCTTGGTGCAACTTGTGGCTATTTCCTTCGATCCTGTTTGTTGCGTAGGAGATGCTGACCTCCCTCATCACAACCTTCCTTCAGGAAGTTGTAGACTGCAGTAAGGTCTCCTATTCTCCAGATGAAACCATCCCATATCCCTCAGCCCTCATAATACTTATGCTCCAGATCCCTCATCAATTTAATTGTCCTTCACTGGACACATTCATTAAATTTTTGCTTTAAGTTACATTCAACATGGTAGTTAATACTCCCTTAATTATAAACTCAGCATGGATGATACTTAAATAACTATATTGCTGTTTGGCTGTTTCTAACGGAAATAGTTTGATTTACAGATAGGATATGGTGATCTAAACAATAGCTATACTGGCACTCTGGAACTGTGCTATTGAGAATTCTAATATTCTTTTTGATTAGGAGAGGGAAATAATTATTCACTGTAATTTGGGTAAACTGCATAATTCTTTCAAATTAGTTACCTTATTTCAGTGAAAATTTGAAATTTGGCACCAGTAAAGTTTATGTTTCCTTGCCTGACAGGGAAAGCAAACCCACTATACCAAGTGATACCCAGTGACAAATGCTCTTTAAAAAAGTTGAAAACTACAGTCTTAAAAAAGTTAAGCATCTCATTACATAAAGTGAATGAGGACTCGTTCAAAAGCATCCATCCTTGGGACACAGAAATTTGCACAGAATGCATTGAGCACTTTTCTAAGAACCTCAGACCAAACATTCATTAAGATTCACTAATATCTTCCAGGGCTGAAGGTCACAACTGTGAAATATTAAACTCAGTAAATCCAAACTAACAACATTCTTACTTCACAACACACGCACACATGCACACATACAAACTTACTTTTAAGCCACAGAACCATTCTATGAACTTTTCAGTATATGACTTGAATGGACTCTTTTCATCACATTGGGGAATAAGTCTAGAGGTTCAGAGTTCTCTTATGACACACTGTATCAATCTTTGCCTCTGAGATCCTAATTGAAAAATAATGACAGAGAGATGGTTTGTCATAGAAACTACACTCAGTTTCAGGAGTAAGTCTGTGGATACCTACTGTAGGTAACAAAAAATCATGGTTGACAATAGTTCTGATCTTGAAGGTCTAAGGTGTTAGCTCATGCTGTTGCCAATAGAACAAATTGTTTTCAGTGCTAATATTTGAAGCTTTTTATTTTTATAGACTTCTTGGAAAAGACTTTAGATTTTAAATTTTTAGAGTCAAATATATGACTAACGTGTACTAAGTAGGAACATGCTTGCTAAGGGACAGACATACAAGTGAGTGTCTGAAAATGTTCTTGTTTCTGGACAAATTGAGGGAATTCCATTTATTTGATTTATTTGATTGATTTGCACTAAGTTAGAAAGTTGAATTTCATTATTATTATCTTGCAAAAATGCTCCTAGAAGAAATAATTTAACTTACAAAACATTTATTCATTAACAGACAGAAAGAGTTCATTAATGTTTGCCCAACATGCTTTAAGTGTTCGATTCTGGTTGGCAAAAAAATTCTTGTATGTTGCAATACTGTCTCATATGAAGATGGGATTTCAAATCCGTTTATGTACACTGCATATATTGAAAATATTTATCTAATTTTTTCTGCTAGCAATGACATTGACCAATTTATCCCACTGAATGGAGGTAGCTTGAAAGTATCATCAAACATACAGTTTCTCAGATCTCCTTTTTCTGTGTTTGTTTTTCTTTTAATGAGTCTTAATTTTCATCTCTCAGAATATTCTGATATGTTCAGACATTAATCATTCAATTTTAGCTTTTCAGATTAATGAACTACTGCTTACTTCTTAATAAGACATAAGATAATGGTAACTGACAAAAATGGAATCTGTGCTGTGAAGAGAGAGGGCACCTTTCTGAACTCTGACTATTCATTTATATGGAAAATATCTTCAGGAACAGATCTCTTCAAAGGGAATTTTACATACTTAAGATCCAGTACTTTTTAGGATGCTTCAAAGCTAGAAGACTCTAATTAAAGGCAACTGTTTTTACTGATATCCCAAGGCTGTGAGCGTACTCTTCCGTCTAATCCTTACTGGAGCCTTAAGATGCAGCATGCTAAGCAAAGCAGAACAGAACAAAAGCCCAGTCCTAAACTTTAACAAGAGAACCATACAGCTAAATTTATTTTATAAAATGATAAACAAATACAGATACTAAATCATTACAAGTACCTTATGAGCCATTGATTTATATAGTTGAAAGCATAAGCTCAAGAGCTTCAATGAATATTTCAAATGCTTAATATAAAATGGGTTTTTCCCCAATTATTTTACTTTATGACATTTTTCTTATTATTTCATCTCCTTATAGACAAAACAGTTTCAGTAATGTGTATTCACATATGTATATTTGAGTAGTGATAACAAATTGGCACTGATAAATTCTGTCAGCCTTGACCAACAAGCATCACTGCAGAAGAGTTTTAAATTTTTTTTTATTTTATTTTTATTTTTTTGCCATCTCCATCACAGTGTATTTTTCATTCAATTTGATTTATTTATTATAAACCTGTGTAGCTCAGTATTCCTCAGAACACTGTGAAGTCCTATGCTCTTGTATCCCACTGTAGAAAGACGAGAAACATGACTCAGCTAACACAAAAAAATACACACTGCTGGAGAAGGCTGACCATAATTTCTGCAGTTATGGTTTGGTCAATTTTTGCCATTATAGAGATAATAAGGATCAGATTGCTGACTATCAGTTGCTGCTGCTCTGTTCACAGGAAGGGTCATGAAATCTTACCATGTTTTTATTACTTAGTCAAACCACTTTGTAGAGCTATATAAGCAACCTATGTTTCCTGGAGATGTTTCAGTATCTAAGAGGTGATTAGGTTTGACTTTCCAAACAAATGTCAATAACTACCTATATAAATGGCAGAAAGTAGAGTGTAGAGGAATGCTGAGTAACTTTTGGCACAACGGGCTTTTGCTGTAGCTCCTGTCTTTGTACAGCAGTGAAAAATAATAAAATAAAATAAATAAGTTTGCAAGTATATTTTTTCCTGTGTAAAACAAAACAGATTTTGAGCATCAAATGAGGGGATTGATATTGCTTAACTTCTAGGTAAGCCCCATACAGGAACAGCAACTGAAGCACTGGCCTGACAATGCAGCCATGTGAACCAGAAGCTCTGTGCAAACAGTGTTCATATGCTAACTCAAACAAGTATTTCCTCTGGGCTAAATTTCCAAAGCATGAAACCATTTGTCTAATTAGATGAACAAAGAAAGGAAAAAAGCAATTAGAATGTGCTACAGATTTTCATAGAATGGTTTAGGTTGGAAGGGACCTTAAAGATAATGTAGTTCCAACCCCCTGCTGTGGGCAATGTTGCCACCCCCTAGATCAGCCACTAGACCAGGCTGCCCAGAGCCCCATCCAGCCTGGTCTTGAACATCTCCAGGGATGGAGAATCCAGAACTTTTCTGGGCAATATGTGTCAGTGCCTCACCACTGTCACAGTGAAAATTTACCCTACAATCTCGCCTAAGTCCCCCCTATTTTAGTTTAAAACTATCCCCCCTTCTTCTATCACTATCTGTTTGTGTTAAAAGTCCATTGCTCCTATATTTATATTCTTCAAACCCTGGAAGGCTGCACTGAGGTTTGCCCTGAGTCTTCACAAGGTCAAACAATCCCAGCTCTACCAGCTTGTGAGAGGTGCTCCATCTTCATGGCCCTCCTCAGATCCCACTCCAACAGCTCCAAATCTTTATTGTGCTGGGAACCCCAGTCCTGTTTGCAGTATTTACAAGGGCAGAGTGAGGAGGGGCAGTGACTTCACTCTCCCTGATGGGTACCCGTTTCTTGATGCAGCCCAGGAAACCACTGGCCTTCAGTGCTGCAAGCACACACTGCTGATTCACGTTAGGTTTTTCAACCACCAGGACCCCAAACCCATCTCTACAAAGCTGCTCTCCATAAGTATTTTTACCAGTCTGTCTGTACACATTCAGGATTTCCATGACTCACTTGGCCCTGTTGAAACTCATTAGGTTTACATGGGCTCACCTCTCCAACTTGTCCATGTCCCTTTGCACATGTCTCCCTTCTATCAGCTGCATCACTCAACTTAGTGCTGCATGCAAACTTGCTGAGGGTGCACTCAGTTCCGTGTCTGTATCATTGAAAAAGATGTTAAAGAGTACTGATCCCAGCTCAGTCCCCCCTGGGGAAGCCACTCATCACAGTCTTTCACCTGGACATATATCTGCTGATCAAAATGCTCTCAGTGTGATCATCTAATCAATTCTTTATACATTGAATGATCCATCCTTCAAACCCATCTCTTCAAGTCAGAGATAAATATGTGGGGTGGGACCATGTCAATGGTATTGCTGTTGCTCTTCCATTGTCCACCAATGCCATCACTCTATCATAGCAGGCAGGCAGACTGGTCACACACACTCTGCCCTCGGATCATATCTTCATCTCACATGTGTCTCAACATCTCTTCCAGGAGTATCTGCTCCATGACCTTCCCAGGTATGAAGATGAGATTGGCTGGCCTGTAATTCCCAGTCTTCCTTTCCCCCTTTCTTAAAAATGGGAGTGATATTTCCCTTTCTACAAGTCACCAGGTACTTTTCCTGGCAGCCACTGCTTTTCAAATATGATACAGAGTGGTTTAACAATCACATCAGCCAGTTCCTTGAGGATCCTGGTATGCATGTCATTCAGCCCCAAACAGATTCAGTCTCGTGAAGTGGTCTCTAACTGGCTCTTCTCTTACAATGGGATGTATTATGCTCCCTCAACCCCATCCAACAGGTTCAGGAATGTGAGATACATGGGAAGCCTTTTAGCAAATACTGAGGCAAAGAACTCATTAAGTACCTCAGCATTCTCCATGTCTGTTGTCTCCCATGTCTCCCTCCTGTTTATAGACTCCCTCTGGATACTGAAAGGCTGCAATGAGGTTGCCCTGCATCCTTTTCTTCTCCAAGTTGAATAAACCCATCTCTCTCAGCTGTCTTCATAGGGGAGGTGCTCCAGCCCCCTAATCGTCTTTGTGTCTCTTCTCTGGACCCTCTCCAACAGCTCTCTGTCTTTCTTGTACTGGGAGATCCATACCTGCACACCAGTTCCATCTGTACTTTTCTGATCCACCCTCTGAATGTCTAGACTGCATCCCTATATTATTCCCAGGCCACAAAATCCCTGCTTCTACAGCCTGTACATGTTCCTCTTTTCCCTCATTTTGACCAGCAGGTCCTTCCTTGTTCAGCCATGCTGGTTTCCTGCCTCCTGTGCTTGATTTCTTAGACTGAGGGGTGGAGAGCCCTTGTGCTTTCAGAAAGGTATCCTTAAACACTACCTTCTCAGCAGTGCTCTTTTGTCCCAAAAGACAGCTTCTCAAGGGATCTCATTCAGTAATTTCTTCAATAGAAAAAGTTTGCTCTCACAGAATTCGGGGTCCAGACTATGTTCTTTTTTGCCTGGCCTGTATTCCTCAAGATCACAAACTCACATGAGTTTGAATGAATTGGCACAGGAAACTCTAAGAGAGTCAGTAGCAGTATGGCTCTTGTCACAGCCAGATATAGAGCTTTCAGAATTTTTAATAGACTTCTAGGTGTACGATATTTTAGAAAGATATATCTCTGTCTGGGTATATAGAGGCTCTATACTGCCTCTATATCTTTATAAACATACTGATTTGGATTTCCAGTGCCTAGGGTTATGCCCTTCAAGACAGTAGCTGAAAACCATTAGTTATTGCTCTTGATTTCTACATGCTTTGAAGTTGAATCTTTACAGAAGTAAACTGGAAAAAACTGAATTGGACCTGAATTGAAAAATGCCCATGGGGGTAATGGCAAGTGTCCCCATGTAATTTGGAATGGAAGACATGTTTATATGTTTCAATATGGAAATTCAGCCTTTTGTTTTGGACCCATGACCCAAAGTAGAGACATGCTGCCAAAAAAAAAAAAAAAAAAAAAAAAGTCCAAATATGGCTTTCATCACTTTCTAGCACTTTCAAAAACAAAATTCAAAACCGGACAGTTGAATCATAACAAAGAAGGACACAACAGTGATCTTTTTTCAGATAAGGTGCAATGGCAGCCATTAGAAAAATGCACGAGGATAAGGAAAGAAAAAAGAGATATTAGAGATATTAGGCACAATCTTGCAGTATGACAAAATATGCTGCAGCTGTGAGAACAAATCAATCATAACAAACAATACGAAGTCTTTCAACTCAGCGAGGTAGGCTGAGAACAAAGACTGAACATATCTTCCTCCTTCTCATTTACAATACATTATACATTATCTTCCCATTCCTGTTACAGTCTTATCCAGACAAATGAAAAGGTTCTGGTAGGTCCTCATCTGTGGGAACAATTTTACACCATAGTCCACTGTCTGTATGAATAGAATTGTCAGCCATGGGAAACAATGAAGAAGAAAGAACTCTCCTCAAATAGTTGCAAAAAGTCACAGAAGAAAAGTCACAGAAGGGACGCTCACATTCTCTCTCTTGCTGCCTGGCAGTGGGTGTGAGTGTGCTTCCAAGCCATGCGCCTTCAATTTCAAAGTAGGCTTCTCATTCTTTGGAAAACTCTCTCTTTTTTTACTTGATTTATTAGCCTCAGTTTCAATTAGATTGTATTATACTGTGTTATCTTGCATTTTGACACCATAGTTAGTGAAATAAATTTTCTTCCTTAGATTGTTGCTGCTGCTCTGTTTGTTTTCTTGAGCCCAGCTCTCATATCCCTACCCCTTTTCCCTTTTCCCTTTCCATTTTTGGGGAATGGGGGGCCCACAGTCCTATTTCCCCCTGTCACGGACACAGACTGATCTAGATAACCTTGTGACAATAATCCATTGCCATCTCTAAGCTATGAAAGTTTACTCCATCATCTCCTCCACATGACTGATAACAATATGAAATGAGGTAAGTCCCTAGATTCATATATGCCCTCAGGAAAAGCACAACCCATTAACCACTGACCTCTAAATTCATCTAAACAGCTTTTTAGTCATCACGTCGTCCAGCCATCCTGACTACATGTAAATGTAATGCTTCATAAAACATTACAGATTTTACCTTTAGTTTTTTGTTAATGTTCTTCTTAACACTGGGAAAAAAAATTGATTCATATCTCACATATAATTAGTCAACTCTCTCATCATAGGAAAGAGATACATAAATGATGTATCATGTGTATGATGCTCATGTGTCACAATTTAATTAGTATATTACTAATCTGGCATATTAGTGATTTCTTATTGCAGTGCAAACAATAGATGAGAAGGATGTTATCAGTTATCTTAACATCTTGGACCAAAACTTTAATCTGTTTGGCTTTATTTAAGCATTTTGTAAGTAGGTAGAAACCTACTTTGGTTTTGACACTATCTATATTCTGTTAAGGAAAATAACAAGTAAAGGCTCGAAGGCTTGCCATATAATACCATATAAATTAACTTCTCTTAACTACAAGTTTGTATGCTGACCCTTTATTACAAACATTGCATAATGTCTCCTGGTACTACAGACTCATACAAACAGGTGCAAACATTTTCTTTTTCCCAGTACACTTCTTAAAGCAAAGAAAAGCTGTGTGATATTTGTGCCAATGTGTATTGGCAATGGTTAAACCAAAGCTACTCCTTGGGGAGTGTACATATTGTGGGGAACACTTACGGCACATAACCAACATTTTGAGAAATTTGCAGAGAAGATATAACTACCTGTTTTTAAAGGTACCCAGTAGCACCTCAGTACAGTTCTTTCTTAAAGGAAAATCAAAGAATACATCACCTAAATGTCTCTGCTGCATGAGAGTATCAACTGACACAGCACTGCATAGATAACTGTCATGAATGAGGGAGAGTTTATAAAACCATTCACTGTAAAATATCCTTCTTCCAAAACAAGTAGCACCTGCAGCCATGTAGTTGTTTGTAAAAAACAAACAAACAAACAAAAAAACAAAACAAAACCAAAAAACAGGACTTTCCTCCTTTTCTCAATGAGAAAGATACTATATGTTTGGGGTGTTTAATTCATTAAAAGAAGTGATATAATATGACTATAGAATATACAGAAAATAAGTGAAGGATAAGTAATTCCTCTGTTGTTAAACTCCAAAAAAACTTTTGACTCATTGCTTGGAAATGTGCCTAAGCTGGCAGCAGAACAGACAGAAGCTTAATGTGTATTCTCAGGAGAGGTATCACAGTGCAGCTGTTCATGCAGTCCCACTGGAAGGACGGAGTTGTCATTTGACAGTTCGTTTCTTACAACCACTCAGTCTGTGGATATGGGCCAGCTTTGTAAACAGGGAACTGTCCACTAAGACACACGTTGAGACCTTCAGTTCATTTCACATGCTCTCTCCCTGATGACAACAGACACTACTGAATGAGGTTATAAACCGTATCCAACATCTTTCACCTGCCTTGGGTTTAAACTTTTGTCTTTAGGTAATGAAGTCCCATTACTTCTGTTCTACCAGCTTAGGCAGGTAATAAATCAAATGAAAACAAAACAAAACACAGAGAAATAATGCTTCTATGCTTTAAAATGGAACAGTTGACAAAGTGATTTTCAGTTCTTGGTTGCTTGCTTGCTTTTTTAGAATAGCAGCACAATGACACTTGGCATACATCTTATTTGTAATATATATATTTGACTTCTCAAACAAACAAACAAAACCCAACAACTTTCAGTATCTATTGCAGAAGGAAAATGGTTTATGAATTGAGTAATTTACTAATCAATTAGCTGCTTAGTAAATTTAACTCCATAAAATACTCTTTTTGTGACAGGGATGAGGATAAAATATTTATCTGCATTGTTGCTTTCAACACAGAACTCTTCCATATCTAGAGAATTAAATTTTCTCCATTTTGGTGACCTGTAAAAAACAGAAATCTTAACCTGACTCATCCTGCAGCCAGACCTCACGAAAGTGCACACATAACACACTTCAGAGAACTGCACAGTCTGTGACAAAGTAAATAGCAAATAATTCTCAAAATGTTATAGCACCCTGCTCTGGAAAATGTATCTAAATCAAAGTGTTATTTGTCACTTGGTGATGTGTAGCAATGTGGTACTTTCAGCATCGAGTCTTTTCCACATAGTTTGATTGTTCCATAGCTTCTTCATACATAACCTACAGGCATTCGTCACATCTAATTTAAGACCTCCACAGGACCAGAATCTCAGTCTAAGACAGTTTGTGCTTCCTTCATAATCAGGACAGAAAAATAGTGATATTTGCTGTTTCTAACATTCTCGTGTAGTTATAATAGTGTAATTATTATTTTTCATAGCAAGTATGTAAAGATCATTCATACCTCTCCTGAGAAATGAAACCTTAAACTGGTATCTCTGTGCATTTAACTTCCATTAGTTAGACTTCTGTCAATTTTGTACTAATGTCCTTGACAGTCATCTGACCAATGACAGACCTCCCTGAGTATCTACTAATTCTTTAAGTGAAAGTGCTGAGCTGTGTTAGATGCAGTTAGATTGACATGCTATTTCATCGTCTTTCAATCTCACTCTTACATGCCTGTTTTCCTTTTGGCTTTCCATGAGAAACAGGGGGCTAGTCAGAACTCTAACTCAGTAATCACAGTTATCTGCTTCTGCATCCTTTTCTGTGTTAGAGCTATGAAAGCAACTTGCACCTTTATTATCAGTATACAGATTGCTCTCTCGGTTACTTCCACCCATCTTGTGTTCTCACTGAAATTTCTTAAATGAGTATTCATACACTGAAAAATGTGTAAGCAAATGGAGCTGCCAAGTATATTTCATAGGAAGCATTTTAAACACCCATACTAGTGCATTTCAGATAATGTTAGTTCAGTTAAAAGGTACATAAACATGGAATATATAGTAGCCTGGCTGTAACAGCTCTGTCTCTTTCTGCTTATTGATTTTAGCTTTTGTGCCACATCTCTGATAAGGAGAGAATGCTTGAGGGAATTATGGCAGTTAATTACAGATTAGACCCTTCCCCAGTGACAAATGGGTGCTGGAGGAAGATATTTTTTAATGCAAATTATTATCTTAGTTCTTCACCATGCTAAAGCAAGGAAAAAGGATAAGCAATTATCTGTGAAAAAAGTCTGAGGAAAAGAGATGACTTTTATACTTTTACCCTAAATAAGTCCATGATTACTATGCCATGTTAAGTATGGCCTATGACTGTACTTAATGTGGGTTTTTTCCTTGATTAAACATCATATATTCACTGCACTCCAGTATTTTGTTGTAAGAACTTTCAGGTGAAAGATGTCTAAACATATTTGGTTATTTGTTCAGAGACTGCAGCAGTATGGATTTGATATAGAAAAACACTTCTAATTCTCCTCTTTCTCTCTGAATAAGTATCCCATGAGCTGGCATGCTTAAGAGACGTGGTACTGGGTACAGGAATTAATAACCCTTATGAGAGTATGAGGCATTTCTGACGTGTGCACAGCCTTGCAGGTACCCTGTCATCCTATTAGCTGTTCCACTGACATCACTGCTAGGAAGAAGATTAGATTCACAATCTTCTGCACACAGTCACACAGTCTTTACTATGAAGTCCACAGTTTTTACTAATTTGCTCTTCTTTGCCTTTTTTTTTTTTTTTTTTTTTTTCTCATCAGAATTGAAGAGGATGTTCCAGAACACAGACAGACTGCCTGACTACAGGTATGTTTTTCTTCTCAGAAGCACAGGATGTCCCACATTTGGAAAGGGGAGAGTAATTGTGAGACCCCAGTGAGACAAACCTGCAAGAATTATTTTGACTTTCATGCACTTCTTGTACAGACCTATTGAGATTCATCTACATCATTAGGAAGAACATAATGTAATTTTTTTCTCCTTGCGACATTTCCTAAGACTCTGGCCACATTTTAATGGCATCAACACCCATGCCCTCTCTTGCCTTCTTCAAATGTTACTACAAAGTGTTGAAAACCAGAAAAAAAAAAAAAAAAAAAAAAAAAAAAAAGGCTGGCAGAATAATACAGTGCTTATTCTGGTAATGTTAAAGAATCCAAAAGAAACAAGGTAATCTGTGAAAACAAACAGTGAGTTGCTGGAGCGTTAAGTACTGATACATTATTCAGTGATCACTACCATCATTGCTTTGACAGCTGACCAGAACCAAGATGCCAATTCTTTATGTATGTATGTATGTATGTATGTACGTATCTATCTATCTATCTATCTATCTATCTATCTATCTATCTATCTATCTATCTATCTATGCTACAAATTATTTGTCTTTGCAGAGGAAATCCTTGGCATTTCCTTCCTATCCAGCAGCCTTGCCTAAGGGAGGGATAATACACACCTTGAACAGAAGAGCTGTGGGTTTTAGATGATGGCATACAGTGGGTAAATAAGAACCCTCCAAAGAGATGCGAGCTAGCAAGAATACTTTTATTTTTCACTCAGAGCTACTGTTCTTTTGCCATACTAATTTTTCATTCTTAAACACCTCATTTATACACTAAAATTTATGTTAAATGTTTCAATGTGCAAAATTATGCCAGATTACATAAGAGACACCAAAGGCATCTGTATCATTCATTAAACAAGAAAGCAAGTAAATAGAATTTATCGCTCAGAATACATAATGAGACCAAAGTCTATAGGAACTGGGATTACTCTTACTATTGATATTCATAATGAGACAATTTCTGAAACCCTTATCAGGCAGTAACCTCCGCTACAGTAAGCATGTGGTGAGGTATTAGATTGGATAAAAGAGAAAGGGTTTTAATGACAAGGGTGGTGAGGCACTGGACCAGGTTGCCTACAGAGAGACTTGTTCCTGGAGACACCCAAGGTCAGACTGGAATTCAAATTATTGATGATAATAGAAGGATGAAATCTGTTTTGTTCCATAGTTAAAGCTGTGGTATAGCTGTTAAACACCCATGCTGTGCCTTTGCTTACCCAGCACACACCACTTAATATACACTATTTGTATACTTAAATGTTGATCTATTTTCCCCATGGAGAACCTGGAAGTTTTAGGAACTTCTCCAGGCTATTCCTGCTGTTAAATTGACCAAACTGCATGTACACCATTTAAATGATCAGTAGAAACTATTCTTGCTTGTGCAGAAAAGACCACATAGGACAGTCTTTTGTGAACAGCTAGAACAAAGGATGCTTTGTGCATACTGTCAGACAGACAGAGACAATGGATGATGCACACCCTGCAGTGGGCACACAAGGCCACGAATCCTGGATGTGAGTTCAGCAACTCAGCTTTTTCAGAGAGTCTTATCCAAGGCAGCTGTAAGGATATTTGGACAGAGATTCCCACTGTCAACTGGACAGTGCCTGGTTGTCCTCTGGGGAGGTCAGGCTCCAGCCTTGGGCATTGTCAAGTTTGTTTTTCTTTTTCCTAATGCACATTCTTATTGTGCATATGCAACAAGTATACGGCAAAGAGATAAAATGATTCAAAATGTCAGTTGCTATATTTGACAGGAAGGAGGGTGAGGGGGAGAAAGGAAGAGGAAGCAGAGATGAAAGGGGAATGGAGAAAGGGTAGGGAAGAGAACAAGAGCGAGGAAAGAAATGAAGTAAAAAAAAAAAAAAAAAAAAAAAAAAAAAAAGAAACCAACCAGCCAACAAACCAACCATGTCATCTAGATTAATATACAAAAGCTTCTTTGTGTCTAGCTGATTAAATGAAGAAGCTGTGTCAGAATCAGAGTATATGTTGTTTAATTTACCACTATCTTAAGGAATTTCTGTTGTGTAACAAATTTCCAAGTCTGCCTTGCTGTCTAGCTAATAAGAAGACTTACTAGAAGTTTGCTGATACCGGTTAATCAAAGCTGAATTTTTAAAGCAAATAAAAACCAAATGTGCAGCTCTGGGATAGCCCACTTTCAAAGTTCAAGGCTCAGCAGAAAACTCTGCATATGTAAAGAGATTTTCTGTTTTAATTCTTGGGCTCTGAGAGAGCGTGAAGGAGTGAGTTGTGAAGACAAGGAGTTACAGTACCTAAAAGATGTACAGTGAGTGAAAAACATGACAATTTCTTCTGTTTCAGCTCCTTCCTACTTGTACCCTATTTCACCCTTGGGTTTCCTCAGTAGAATCTGCATTTCAGCCTTCTAATTCTTATAGGGAAATCTATATATACACCACATGGAAGCATGTCTCTGCAGGGCTCCAAGGATTTATCTGGATTACAAACCAAAAGTATGACTGCAGCTGACAAAGTGCTACAATATAGCACAGCTACAGCAGCGAGCAGTTCCCGCACAGGCTACGGAACCTTGAGGGAATACTCGACCCTGCGTGATCTCACGCTCAGCAGAACATTAATAAGTGGGAAACCAATATCTACACCTTGCTTGTCCAGTCGTCACTTACAAGGTATTTCCCCTGATGCCTGGTTGCTAGCAGCACAGCTAGTGGAGAATTTGGAACATTTTAAGTGTAAGTAAATTGACACAGGAGACTCAGGCCTTCAGCAACATTAAACCATGAACCACACAAGGTTGTGTGGCTGTCATCCCACTTGTTCTCATAAGAGCGTAGCTTGGATCACAGCATTGCTCATCACTCCGCAAGGCAAAAAGTCTCCACGAGGATATTCCTGTTGGCTACAAGGCCTCAGGCAGGGAAGGCTGACAGAAGTGAGAATCTGGATGCTGCTTTGAAATGGTGCTGCGTGGGCGAAAGGGTCCTGATTTATTCCAAAATAATCAGTGGGTGTTACACTGACTAGCAAGAAAATGCCTGATAATATATACAGAAAATACATGTAACACTCTAAATATGAGGTAGATGCAAGGAGGGGGAGTGATCAAGATTTTACTGCCAGAAACCTTGTGTAAACAATATTTAGCAATTCAAGTGAGTTCATGCCACTTTTTACTTAATGCTCAAGGGAACACCAAAGCTGGCAGTCGGTAATTACTTCTGCACAGAAATGGGGTTTGACACACACTACTGAAATTCTTCAAATGGAAAGAAATTCTGATGGTTTCACAACAAACCCACTTAAAAGCACGTATCTCTGAAGGAGACAAATGGCATACCGAAAACCTCTGAACACTTTGTCAATACTAGATGCAAGAAAGAGTGCAATTCCAAAATCTCCATCAGAAGGTCCTTACCCTTGCAACATTTTTAATCGGCAGCAGTTTGCAACCTGATACCTAAAATGTCAGGTTGCACTCCTGCTCACTGCTGGGAGGGGAATGGACATTACTTCTGCCACTTCCTTCTCCTTTGCAAGCAGAATCTCATGTGAGTATTTGGATGAGTTACACAAAAGAGAAAAAATCTGAAGTCTAAGTAAAAGTTCCCTATGTGAAGATATCACAGAAAAAGTGGAATCTTACTGTTCTGATAACCTCTTCTATAGAAGAGTCCCAGTAGCTCTACAGAAAGAATAAATCTCTCAGTTCTGTTCCTGTTTAATATCTACATAAACCTACTCATTTTTCTGATTCCACTGTTGAATATTACCAAGGCTTCTCCTGCAGAGAATACAAAGTTATATAAAAAGAAATAGCAAAGCAGACTGCTGATATGTACAACAGATTTTCCCTCTGTTCTTAATGTCTTAGTGTCTGCATATCTTACGTATCTCAAACAGATGTTGTGACCTTTTTTCTGCATTGCTGCTTTCCATTACAACCAAATAGCTAAATGTAAGATGACCACTGAATCTCCTGCTGCATATGACAGTGGAAAAAATTTTAATAAGGCAAATGTTTTTCATGAATCATGTTAATCAAATTAATTAATATGTCTCATAGAGGGTTGTTGCTGTTTACCTGAAACTGTGTGATCCTTCGGGTCTCTCAGTAGTTTGAGCCTTGCATGAGGGAAAATGTACTGCAGGGGCTTCCCATTTATCTGAGGAACACAAATATGCATGTCATAAAGAGATAACATAACATCAATTGTAAAAATAATTTTAGACAGTTGAAACAGAAACAAGCAAATAAGCTTATTTCATCCAGGGAAATATCACAACTCCATGACTCAAACATCCCCTGAATTTCAAGATATGTTTGTCAGACCAGAAAATCCTTCTGCAGGGGAATCAATATTTGCTTCCGAAACAAAAAACTGAGATTCAGTTTCAATATGACAGTAGTTCTCTTTTCGTATACTAATGACAGGAAGGTGATTTCTGTCATCTGAAGTTTTTCCTTAGCATTAATCCTTTATCCAAACAATGTATGAGCAGAGAGTAAAAAGACATACAATCTCTGTATTTGTTATAAAATACCTAAACCAAATGGTGGTGAATGTGCAAACAGCCATAAGTTACTGCTCTAGTTTCATCAAAGACAAACGAACTAATATACTTCCTCATCAAACCTTAGAAGCCTTTTAAAAGGTCTGGCCTAAAACGTTCAGGACTATTGTTTATGTAATCACAAGTGACATTCACTTGGGCTATTACTACAAAATGTCAAAGCTGAAAGCAATGCATCTCTGCAGTGCGTGTTCAAAAGCCAGCTACGATGACTCCACCTGCCCCATGAGATGGGCACAGAAGGGGCCAAGCAGCACATGTCAGTCCATCTATCAGAGGTGACTGGCATGTATTAACACCAAAATACCTTTGCAGAGTGTTTTAACACACACCTCTCATCCATCACACACTGTCTTTGTCTTCAGATTTTGTCTTTCAGAAGCAAAGCAGAATCCAGCACCTCTGCCGAGCCCAAGCTCTGTACCCTGGCTGGGCAACTGAGAGCAGGGCTGCCTGCAGCTGCTTATGGCTGTGTCAATGGGATGGGACCAGTGCTGGAATTTGGGAGCTGGTGGGACAATGCCAAGCAGTATGAACACATGGAAGTCTGAATGTATCAGCAGCCTGCTACCAGGTGGTTTTTACTATTATTTATAGTTAAGTAGCATTTAAAGTGACTAAAGTCCTCCTGAACTAAGCACTTCAAACTCAGTCTCTGCCCTGGAGAGCTTATGATGTTAATGGATAACATACAGAAGTGACAGGAGGGGAAACAGAGAAGTCAAGTGACTTGCTTAGCTCAGTCCCACAGTGAGCAGGAGTTCATACATCAGTTGTCATAATTCAGTCTCTTTTCTAGTGGATGGCACTGCATCTAGAAGGATGAAATCCTCCTATAGCATAGTGTAGTTTCAGCCATAATTTACCTCAGATGAAAGAGAAATCTGCTAGAGGACAAGTACTGCAGAATAAATCAGGACTGAGATCAGGCCGACTTTATGACTTACCCTGGAATTCTGCCAGAACAGAGGGTATAATGCTAGTAAGTGTGTAAAGTGCCATGAGTTGTACATGCATATAAATGGATAGGAACACTTTTTTCTCAGTTATTAAAATCAGCAAGTGTAATTTAACAGTAAAAATGATGCATTTCTCATGTTTAGCTTTCATAAAACTGTTAAAAAAAATCTTAAAAAAATTATCTAATTTTATTTTAATTTGTCAAATACACAGTAATACAAAGTAATAAAGTCCAAGAGAAGCAGTATGATGATACTGGAGCACATACTTAGCTAGGATCCATCCTGGTGGAAGCTATTCAAATTTAACTGAGGAACACTGCAGCTCATAAATTTCAACTTACAATTTATTTACTTGGTATTCCTCTATCTTATCTTTCTTTAGAAAAATTGCTTTCTGAATGAAAAATAATCCAAGAATATTCAACAGCATATTGTATATAATTTACTGACAAATACATCAGAAAATATAGACTGTCTCCTACTTTTGTATATTACTTTCTCATTACTTTCACTTCCAGAATTTTATGATAAGTATAAATCTTAGTGATTCATAAAGTTATGAATAAAAGCATTAACGTTTATTAGCATTCAGGGTAGCATATTTTTTTTATTGTTGGTGGGAATCAGCACTTAAATTGAACATGGCATTAGGCACTTGCCTTCAGAGTGGTTTTGTGTCTGAAAATGGCAGAGTACATATAAAAAAAAAAGTTGATATGAACAGAGTATGCAAGGAATAATAATTATGTTGGTTTTGATGGTTTTACTTTAACCATTAATGCCCATATTTATCTGAAATGTAGGATATTCAAAACCCTGCAGAACACAAGTCACTTTGTGTTTGTACGTGTTCACATTTTAACTTTTCCTGAAGTTGGTTTCCATTACCTGAATATATGGCCTGGGGTCTTCTTGTTGACTTGTCCCCCAGTTATCATCATGAAGATAGAGAAGGCCCCTACTGCAATCACACAGTCACACAAGGATGCAGGAGTACAGGATGTGCAAGTCCACAAGCCTAGATTTAGGTCACATGCAGAAGGTGACTTGACCCTTCACTACAAAACCCACGGCAACAAACCATTTGTCTTTGCCATGAAGATCCTTTCCTCACCGTTCCAGGAACACCCAGTGCACTCAAGCAGTGAGTCAGTCAGCACTGACAACACTCTCCTCCTCTGATTACAGCACATTTAGACTCTTCAATGTATCTTTCTCCCTAGCATCCTGTTTGAGTTGACACTGAACTCATTTTTCAACATATTACTCAGAGGGCCCTTGGGGGTTCCATCCCAGTGAGCTAAATGAAAACTGGAATATAAAGCATTTCCTCCAGGAATTTTAGCTCTGGTCATATTTGATGTTATCACTCAGTATTAAGCCCTTCTGAGAAACTGACTGAAGAGCAAATAAATGTACTGAGGTTTTCTACCACAGTTACAGAAAATCAATTTAAATGTATACTCTGTTTTCCCCTTGTTGTCTTTATACTTCTTGTCTCATAAAGAAATTCTATGAAAGCCTCACATAAATTAATTCTACCAGGTAATGAGAACAGTTAAGAAGAGAAAATTTCCTTAGTGCTTCATTTAAGTAGAAGAACTAAAGTGCATTAAATGTATTCTGGTATTCCAGGCAAAGTCTGTAAGAACAGTTCATGAAGTATAACCTGGGCTTTGGAGCAAGTCAACACAGCCACCGCAAGCTCTGTTTTTAAATAGTGCTGCACCTCTCCTTCCACCAAAATCTGGGACAACCTCATAAGCTGAATCTCAGTTGTTACGTGTGGGTGTAGTCCTTTATGAAATTCAAATGGATTGGAGGATACTCAAACTGATGTGTTAGGGAGTGTCAGTCCTAATTTCTGAATACCACAGGCAATTGCATGAGTACAGAAGCCTGGTGACAGCCAGAATGAGGAAATCCTACAGCCGAGGCAATCATGTTCCTTTGAGCTTTTGCATTTCCTCTGTACAGAGCAAGAACACCAAGTTCTCTGGAAATCCCTACAGTGGAAAGCTCTCTGCACTGATAGATCTTTGATGATCAGGTATTTCGCGGAAGTGTTTAGGAAAAATGGTAACAAATACAATGTTCCTGTTCATGAATGCAATGAAAAGAGAGTGGTGTTTACTTCTCACGGAGGTCAGTATTGCATTCTGAATTTTGATACAGAAGTCATTCAGTCATGCAGTGAGAATAATAGAGCTGGGTGACTGAAAAATGAACAACTGACTGCTAAATGCCATCTAGACTTAGAATGAGGTGGCAGCAGTCAACACATTCAATATCCTAACAATTATGCTCCCATTTCTTCATAGATTTCCAGAGCATATGAAATAAATAAATAAATAAATAAAAATATGACTCCCCAGAGCCTGAAATAAAGAAAGCATTTTTTTAGAAATTCAGTATAATCTCCTTGAGAGTTGGAAAACTATCAAAACTAAGTATTCTGGATTTGTAAAATCTGGCAAAAAAAAAGTTCACAGGTAGTCTTCTGGATCTCTTTCATAAACTTTCAGATTTTGAAGCCATTTCTTACCTCATGACCCATTTTTTGATATTTTTAAATGGAATATTCCAGCATATTTAAACAGAATATTATTTACTGCCCCTAAAAATGTATGAGTTACATGTTATTTTAAGGAAAAAGTATAGTCCTAGGAGCCAATATATGACGTAGGAGAATGATATTTCAAAGATTAAATCTATACAACCCTACATTTATTTCTGTGCTCAGAAAACTCTTGCCAAAAAGAACAGATGACAATACACTGTTACACAATTACGATGAGTTTATTAATCATTTAGGGCTTGAAAGATCAGAAGAGATCTGTCTGTATTTTACTCCCTCCATTAAGAAGCAACTTATCTCTTGTTGATGTAATCTCACTGTGCATCTTTTTTTTTTTTTTATGATCTCCTGTTCCTCTGGCACATTCTCATACTTTTCCTTCACAGCCTGGTTGAAACACGGTTATATAACTTTCAAAAAAATAATGACTAAAAGCTGTGATATCTGAGGATTAAAAGAAGTTTCTGGTCAACTGGCAGTGACCAAGTGAACTATTGGGTCATCAGGGATCAGTGAGAAATCTGCAATAGATTACATATTTATTATGTTTAAACCATGTTTATCCTCCTCAGGTAAGCAGTTCAGAATCATTGTACTGGGAAACAGCAATTAAGGCAGTACACTGCACTGCAATTGAATGTGATTTAAAAGTACTATGTGGAATTACAGAAGTTGCTATAGAAACAAATATATTTTAATATTAGTTGTACAGTATGTGTGAGCTTAATTCCTAGGTTACAAGAAATCCATGGAAACTTGGAAGCTCAGACTTGTCACTCTACTGAATTCTTGCTTCAAAAGCAATGGGTTGTGCTTTATTTGTTACGTTTAATTGTACAAGCTCTGTGGGACATAACTGAGCAATTCTGATTTCATCTAGAAAGAAAATTGGAGTTTCACATGTGTGAAACAAAATCTTCTCAAATACAAATATGACTGCAGTCAGCAAAGTTTTTTTTTGTTTGCTTGTTTGCTTGTTTTTAATAAGAAGAAAGTACAAATAGCAAATTTACAGTGTGATCTGACAGACAAATTCATGCTATTGATGGAAATAGTTCCTTCTGCAGATGGTTTGTGGTCTGTATGGGATATTAAGAGAGGTGCCATGGCTTAATTACTATGTTAACTCAGTCTCATTAACTGATTTCCAGAAAGCTTCTGCAGCCAGGACAACTCCAAGTGAAGCTGGACATGTTCATGTGGTCAGGATGAGAAACAGTTTGCCATTTGGAGCTACAGAATACGAGGCTGGATATGACAACTGTGCAGAATTGGTCTTGTGGATACAGAAGAGAGAGCATGGGACAATGAATTTGGAATTCAATATGGAGCTAAGGAATGAAGCATTTAAAATGACTCTGATACTTGTCTAAAAGTAATTTCATACCTGTCTGTTTATGAAAATCAGTTTCCTTTGTTGTTTCAAATGTCCATAGGTACTTAACATACACAATATCTGAGAAACATTTTGACAATGCAAATGATGCTGAATTGGTGAGAACTGGCATTTCTCACTTCTGCAGACATGGTGAAATAATTTTGCATCATTAAGTGCTATAGTTAACCTGGACTGCAAGAGATGAACGGGGAGCCGCTCTTTCTTCTACATTGCTTTTCTTCTGCAGCAGCTTTACATTTTTGTTCACAGAACTTACAGTAGTAAAAGCAGCACAAAGAACTATTCAGAACCGCTCTCCCATTTCCAACTAGAAAACTTTTAAAAGTGCCTGTGGCAAGATTCTAAATGCACCATCTCTATTTCCATATAAACATGGGGATAGTACAGCAGCTTCAGAGAGAAGAAAATTCTTTGTTGAAATCGTTTGAGAAAGCAACTCTCAGCTGCCTTAAGATCTCCTCCCACAAAACTTTGATCAGTGTCCTTAAAGCAGTCCTAGTGCAGTGCTATTCAAACAAAATCTGACCTTCTTGATGAGTAAGAAGTCTCAGAACAATTTCTGAGGGCAAAGCAAGGATTTGTAAAAATTAAATACATCTCATTAAACATGCCCATATCTGCTTATCAGTAGTTCTCTTCTTGGAACAACCTGATTTCTAATGTAAATTTTTAATTTTATGCCATGATGCTGAAGTGGTCAAATAATATTGGGTATGTCAAGAACAATGTGTGTTTTTCCTGCTCCGGCAGGTTTTGTTTTCATTACCACTGACATTAAGAGCTGTGAAGACTACTTGATCACAGAATGGCATTACACTGACCAACTAAAGTGCAAGCTGATGTCAATCAGTCAAAAAGCAGTTCTTTAGACTACTATAAGGGGGATGAATTTGGATGGTATAAATCTGGTAAGGTAAAATCAGACCAACCATGGATTTTGTTAATAGCAATACCTACTGCATTTATAGTTCTATTTATAGTTTAATTCCATTCAGATATGTTTCAGAAAATCAAAGACAACATGTAAAATCAGTACTTCAATGCAGAGAAATGCTGTTTCAATGTCACCATCAAGTATTGATGACAAATACAGGTTCAATAGCACATCACCTGAATCACTGGAATTTGATTAACCCTACAGTCCCTCCACTGTTGAACATTATGTTGATTAAATTTTCAAACATTTATCAAACTAAAGGAAAGGCTTACTTGGCAGCTTATTTGATCTTGGTGTTGACTTGGTGGTCGAGAGTGGGACAACTTCTCGGGCAGCCTTCTGTCGAGGCCATGTCCATTCTCCAAACGAGATTCCCTGGGCTTGTCAAACCAATCTGTTTCTTCACGACGGAGATGATAGGCTTTGAAAACCAAGGACAGGTAAAATGTTCTGTTCCAGTGCTGGGGAAAGGGCAATAATGTGCATTGTGCATAGCAAACATGCATAGTGATCATTAATTGGCCATGCAGCTAAAGCAAAGTAACAGATGAGACTTCAGACATTGAATCGAGGCATGATTTAGCTGTAAGTGATAAAACAGAGTGAGAAGATTCTGTTTAGGTTGAAACTATGGATAGTAAATATCAGAAAAAATCCACTGCTGAGTGCTATAGCCATTTCTTCCTTTCTGATAGCTCAGAAATACATTGTAGATTCCACATATTTGTAAAATTTTTAGTGAAAAAAGTCAAATTTAAAAACAACAACAACAAAACAAAAATCAAAAAACCTGAAAACCCATCTTCAGCTACTTCCCAAACTAACTTCCTAAACTGAACATTTTCCATTTGGACATCATCTAAAACTAGTTATATGAAAACAGAGCCTGCTTTATTAAATCATGTCATCCCAAATCAAAGAAGATACAAAGTAAAATAAATCTATTATCTTTCTAATTCTAAGCAGAAATATTTCAAGTGATATCATTTTTGATTCTCTCCCTTGATTTTGCAGTAAGAAGCTTCTTTGTGTCTGGAAATTTAGCTGTTCTTAATGCAATAAATCACTAAGTTCTTATATTTGCAATAGTTTTAAACTGGTATAAAATGTGTTGTATTAGATACTTGCTGTGGATGAAATGGCACTGTTTCAATAAAATCACTTTTGCAAATACACTGATTTATGCCTTCTGACTCCTGGATCAACCAACATAGCTTTCACTCACACTAAGATTAGAATGAGCTCCTATGTGTGCAGTAACAGTTCTGTTGAATGATATGCAGATTTCTGTCAGTGTAAACCAAAACAATACACAGCTAAATATAGTCCAATGAAAGTTTGAATGTTATGTTGTAATAATGATGAATTTGAAAATTAAGAAGAAAGACAGTATGTTTCAGCAAAAATTCTAGAAAAATGCAAAATTAAAATAAGGTCAGTTGTTGCTATAGTAACAGGAGTGAGTGCAATCGTACCACAACACAGAATGCAAAATGGAAAATGGTAGTGTGCATATCCTACCTATTTAGTTGTTAAACATAATTGACTTAGTCTAGTAAATGATTGGAACATACTATTCTGCATGTCCTATTTGTGGTAAAAACAATCATCCCATATTCTAGTAGGTCTTGTGAAAAGTCTTAATCTTTGTTTATATCTGTTATGAAGTCTCTTCCTTCTTAACTGTGCACAAATCTGATCTATCATAAACAGTTTAAAAATATTCTTTAGATCAGCATATACACAGTAAATAGAAATATTATTAAAGATTAGATCTCAGATAGCGAGCAATTAGTTACTGAACCACTGCACTGAACCACCACATGACAATATAATACACAGATCGTTTATGCTTTACACATTTATGCCAAATGGCTAGTGCTGGCACATACCAGTGTAACTCATCCTGACAGAACTTCTTACAGATAGTAATGCTGACTATGGCAAACTGTGTCATCAGCTGAGCAGAAAAAAAAATAATTAAAAATCTCCTTCCATCTCACCTGAAATTACTACTGCTGGATTTATTCCATAGAAAAGCTAGCACATACATGGAAATTTTATGCTGAGGTTCTGACCAGCCTTTCTCCTCAAAACCACATAAATGTGTGTATTTTACATGATTATTATTATTATTATTATGGATGTGTATATAGACACACACACGTCACGCTCATATGTACATAAGCATATTGTTTCCGGCTTGATTGTTTGAGATTTGTTTCAGCTGGAAGCCTGAGAACAGCCAACATGCTTTCTGATGGCCTTAGCCAAGACTAACGCTGCTGGTTTTAGAGGACATATTCTTGTTTCTAAGCTAACAATATGCACCCAGACTGCTCCATCTGTAAATTTCCTGATGGAGTCAATAAGGTCCTGTGATGTTCGTTACACAGTTTTAAAAGGTGAGACTGGACTCCAGGCAGTGGAATCTGAGAAACATCTTAAAAGAAATCCCTCATCTTAACCAATCTATCCCATGGGTGAAGAATTACAGAGGGTCAGTTGTGTTGTAGTGATCCTCTATGTCGCATATATGTAGTGTATAAAAGAGAAACAATAATCCTTGAGATTAGTAAAGGAACAATTTATCTCTCCTGAGCTGATTAACAGGACCTATTTACCTTCATCCAATTAAGCACTAAATTCAGTGTTCTTGAAAATTAGTATCTTTAGCATACCTTGTATTTTGTTAAAAATTGTGATATCTTAGGGGTTAATAAGTAACTGCTTGCTGTATCGGAGCTTTTGTGGAACCCAGAATGCTGAGAGACTGGCTGATAAACGTTACAAAAGCTCAGGACACTATTTTCAATGGGGGTATCTGGATGCTGTGTCCTTCTGACACTAAAACCAATTTTTTATCCTGTTTGAAGCTTGGAATCCCAGTGTAGGTACTACTTAAGTGCCAAAACTCATTCTTAAGATGTACTAAAGCTATGTAGATGCAGTTTATTAAAATTATGTAGTCAAAAACAGAAGGTTTGGCCTTGCAGTCCTATCTGTATTTTCTGACATTTGCTATGGAATACGACTTCTAAAAAATGAACATCAAGACAAGTACATACCTCAGTTTGGATGGAATACAAGCAGTTTAATATGAATACCCTAACTTATGTTCATTTTTAAAAGTACTTAGACATGAAAATTTCAGCTCAGATAATCATTAGCACAATAAATGCTTTCCTAAGACTGTGCTTTAGGCTGATTTCTTTTTATGAAATCTCATCAACACCATGCAATAGGAAGGGGACGGGGGGAAAGGGAAAAGATGAAAAGCTAAAGTTGAAGGCAACCTGCCAGGGTTCCAGAGTAGCTGTCCACTGACAGGGCATTACAGAGAGAAGTGCAGTCCTGAGAAAGGAAGTCCATAACTTTCTGAAAAATTGTAATATATTTTCTGGAATGTTTTGTATCTTACATTCAAATTACAAAAATTATTTGTAATTCAAACTACTTGTTTTTAGGCAGCGTACTTGAAAATAACATCACAATGTGTTTTGATTTCTCAAGACTTAACATAAAATGCTGCAACGAGAAGTTCTATGGGAAGAAGAAAAAGCTTGTGAAAAATTTGAAACAATATTGCTAAAATGGGAAGCCCTGATATTCAGATATATATGCCCTGATATTCAGATATATATGTCAGTCTAGTAAAGAATAATCAAATCATGATAGGATGCTTCTGACAATGTCTAACTAATCAGAGGTTCATTTAAAACCTAAAGAGGTTCAACCTAACATATAACATGTATGCCTTGTACAAATATATAACAGAAAATAATGCAGTGTAGTGCAGAAAAACAACCCCCTATGATCTGTTTATATGAGGTAGAGAGCACCAAAACCAGGGTTTGCAGTCCAGTTTGGTTATTATTTTTCCAGAGTGATGCAGAATGTGACCCTGTAATGACATGGTACCACCTATCTATTTATATTGCAACTTGGGGGGTTCCTTTTAATTAACTTTTGGTTTAATTGTTGGACTGTGTGTGCTATGAACTGTGAGAATACTGAAATTTGTGATAAAACTAAAAAACAAACAAACAAACAAAAACAAACAAAGGTGGCAGACTTGAACCTCCTCTGAAACACAGACTTCATGAGGAGACTATTTACAGAATCAAATGCTGCCATATATTGTGGCATCAGGAAGGCAAAGAGATTTCATTTTTCTAATGTTTATGAAAGATCCAGTTTATGTAAAAAGGCAATAAGGCAACAAGGACAGTGAGGTTAATATAAACCTGGAAAACAAACCATACTACTTCATAATCATGCAAATGTGTCTTTATAGACAATCATTGCCATTTACAGACAATATAGCGCATGCAAAGTCTCCTTTATTGTGCAGTAAATACACATAAGAAAAAGTTAAGGGAGCGCATACAATTTTGAACATATTAATTTCATTTTCTTTCAGTCTATCTGTATGATTTTAAAACAGTTTAGAATATATTAAGTCAGAACTAACTAAAACAAAAGTGGTACATAATTTGCAATTATTCAGTACTTAACATCAGCTGTAACACTCTTCTGTACTTATTTAGAAGAAACATTTTTAATTGCACCATTTATAATACATCAGAAAGGTTCCTTTCCTGAACCTAAGTGAGATAAACTCTTGTGCTTATTTGGCAGACATATTGTATGTGGTGCATAGAAAACCAGCTACACTGCATACTCCATCAATAGAAGTAAAATACTTTATGCAAGTTTATTGAAAGATGTGATTGTCTTGCACCATCCAAATGACAAATTATCTTACATCATCACAAGTCTGAATGCACGAAAGTCCACATGACAGGATGCTTTCAACAAACCATATGCAGAATGCTATTTTGCTACCATGTTAAGTTCTATATGGTTCTAACATACAATATGTACTAAATGAACATACTATTTCTATATAAATGTAGATCTACAGTGGTGCATCGGGAGATGGAATTATTGGCTCTTGAATTCTACAATGAAATTTCATGCAAATAAAATCACTAGAGGTTTTTTTCAGAGGATTTAGGAGATTGTGTCCAAATCCCAACAAAAACTATTGCAAATAAGTTCAATGATCCACAGTCACCGGAGAAGGCTCCACATAAAGACTGATGGTAGGGCACGTGTTGTACACAGAATATTCTACACACTATCATTACAAAAGTAGATAACAACAAGAGGAAAGGAAAATGCACAAGCAAAACCAAAAGGAATGCAAATCATCAATACAGTGAGCATGCCAGAGTAGCGTAACACCATCCAGAAACTGCTGTTAGGGTAAAATAAAAAATAGCAAGTAAAACAAAAGTAATCAACTCCAAAAAAAATGCAGATACACAGAAGATGCACCAAGGAACATAAAGAATGAGTCTTTGTGGTATAACAAAAATTAGACACATGCATAGAAATGAGGGTTTGCGTTGTGATAGTAAGATACCAGTCTGAGGCCTAATTTACCTTCACTGTCTGACATGGCATGCTGGAAGTCATCCATGACGAAGGCTATATCTCGATCATAGCCTCGAGTCCGTGACTCCTCCCTCATATGTTGCTGGACCTCAGGTAATGAATGGCTTGATCCAAACTGGTCCCTGGTATCTGCAGATATTGGTGGCAAGGGTCCAGCTGCTGCTCTTGCCATTCCCATTGGTTGGCCAACAGGACTTAGTGGGCTTTCTTCCTCTGAGTTCTGTGCTACAATCGGGATCCTTCCCCTGCTTTGGCTAATAGGTAGACTGGTGGGTTTAGTTCTTCCAGAAGGTGCTGCGTGGCTAAATGAAACATCTAGGGGTTCAGCTTCTTGGGCTTTCAGTCTTAAAGAAGAACTGGAAGAATCCCTTTTCAAAGATAAATCAAGCCCATAAACTGAGGAGGGTCTGGATGAGGGCCTAGATCTACTACCACTGCTATAAGACTTGTCTGCTTCATCTTGTAATGTGGATCTCATTGTTGGACCTAGTGCAGCCCCAAGGCCTGCACCAATGGATGAAGTTAGTGGTGACCCCATGTATTTTTGTTGGTCAGTGATGTTTTTTCTAAGGCCAAAAGTGATATCATCCTGAAGAAGCCTTGCCCTAGTAGTAATTCCCCCAAGTGATGATGTGCTTGATGAACTCATGTAGGTTGAATAGTCAGGTTCAAGGTCTCTACTTTCTTGGATAGGTGAAAATTTTGTTAGTTTGGGGTCTATCAAAGCTTTCTTGTGTTTTGACTGCTTCTGGTAAAGGAGGGCTGCTGGAAGCTGCTTAGCAGCCTGTTTCTCAAGGGTAAGCCTACCTATGCTATATTTCTCAGACTTAGGAAAATGCCTGAAGCTGCCCTCTGGGTGGTAATACTGTGACAGGCCAGCCAAGTGATCAAGACTTTCTGCACCTCTACGGAACTCCTGCTTTATCTGGTGTTTCAGAAGTTTGAGCTCATAAGGGTCCTCCATTGGGTCTTCATCAGCTTTAACATAGGAATGTAACCTAGAAGAAGTCTGCAGTGGTGCTAGGAAGTCTGATACTTCTTGTGCTCTCCTGGCCTCAGTAGTGCGAAGCAGTCGATCTGTTTTGGTTAGATCTTTTTCATGGAGGCTAAAACCAGAACCAAGTGCTCCTGTTCCCTTAGTAAGCTCACCTATATCATCAATCAGCACATAATTTCGGGGTGTATGGTGGTGGTCTATATCTGCATAGAATGAATCTGCAGATATGCTTGATATAGGGCTGCTCGCTATGCTGTTTCTCTCATCTAGTCCTATCCTTAAGTCCAAGGTAGAGTACTTACTGCCCAGCTGAGATACTGCATAGTTATTGTCAGTTGAAACTGGTGCTATCATGAGAGGTTGATTGCGAATCACATCATAGTTTGTTGTTATCTTAGGCTCCAAATATAATGGAGTTTGTCTTGGTTTTGGCTGTATCACCATCATCTGTGATGGGAGTTGATAGGAAGGCTGTTGAGTTGGTGGAGGTTGAGCCTGTGGAGTAAAGGACATAGTAGCTCCTGTTTGGAAAGCTGTCTGGGTCTGATAAGGGGAAACCTGCTGGTGATACAAAGGCTGCTGCTGTTGGTAATGTGACTGCTGTGTGAACTGAGTTGGTGCTTGAGTAGGCAGAGCAGGAGATGAATATTGATACTGACCATATGGGCTTGTAGCAGGGGCAAACTGTGTCTCGGGTTGGGTTTGTGGTGGCATAAACTGATTGAATTCTGTTTGGGGTGCAGTACGTGGTCTTTCCAAGCCATGTTGAGTTTCTATTCTGGTTGACCTGGTATTATTAACTTCACTGTCTGACATATAATCACGTTCTTCTGCTACTCCTTGGAGATAGGCACGCTCTCTCTTTTCTCTTTCTTTTAATAAGGCTTCTTTCCTCCTATTAATGCCCATTTCCAAGTACCTCAATTTCGCATCTATTTCTTTTTCCTCCTCATCTAGCTCTGCTTGTTTCTTTCTAAGCTTGGCTGATTCCCGTTCAACCAGATCCAATTCTCTGTCTATATCCTGAAGGATTTTGGCTCTGGCCATAGTGGTGGTCCTACAAATCCTTCTGCGTGAAACTGATCCCACAGAAGTATATGGTGACTGAGTTCCTGCTGTTGCTTCCTCTGGAGGTGGGTTGGGCAGAGTCCTCTTCACCTTCTTCTGAGTGCCGGATGGAGTGATACTTGAAGAACCTTTTGTCTGCAACAGAAGAAAGAAGACTGAATCACTATTCTGGAGGCTTTATTATCAATAGATCACAAGGAATTTAAAACTTCTTCATGGTATGGCTTTGTATCTTAGCCATATACTTTCTGTAACTAAGAGGAAATGTGGTGCCCTTGAATAAACTTCAGGAAACAGGATCAAGTAAATTCTAGTAGCCTGTTGAATATCAAGAAGATGAGCAGTCTAATGCAAAAAAATAAAAAAAATAAAAGTAATAAATAAAAAGGGAGACACTCACTAGAGCTTTGTTTAATCTGACACTGAAAAAATATGTTATATTCTTGAAATTGATTTAAGACTGTAATTTAAAAGGTTTGTTGTTTGTTTTTATCTTGACATTCCTAAACATACACATTATAGGAAAACGTATTAGGGTGAGGTTAGTATATGCAGATCTATGTACCTTCCTTTTACTTAGCACTAAATGAAAAGAATTTATATTTATAATTATCAATGTACATATATAAATATTTATGTCTATATATACACATATAATTTTACAATGTAATAGGAATCTCTGAGTAAAACAATGAGTGCTTATTGAGCAGTTACAACTTGAACTAAAATCCAGATGCCAAAGAAGGACTTTCTAGTGCCAGCCTGCTTGGTACAACAGGCAGTCGAGTCCCTCAGTCCACCCTCCCATTTTTCCTCAACTCCACTTCTATACATTACAACTACAACATTTAAACAATGTAAGAATACAATAATATACTTCACAACAGGTGAGCAGAATTCCCCACATTTAATAGGAGAAGGGTGATTAATGCTTCTCTAAGAAAAGTACATACCAAATACTGATGAACTACATTTTGGAGCTCTCTACACTCTCCATCAGCTAGGAAAGTGGGCATCACAACCAGTTAGACGCAAGCTACAATGCCCACTACATTACTGGTGCTTATGACAGGTTTCAATGTAAATTTAGGCTCCCTTCTAATGTAGATAGAAAGAGACATTAAACCTGAATGATTCTGAAGTTGTATCCTGTCTTCCCAATAGCTTTTGTAGCTTTTGCCATAGTTAAGGACAAAGGATTGGTCTATACATGTACACAAGAATAATCACATTAGCTATTATAAAATGCAGCATTGCTGACAGAAAAATACAGAAACACTTCAGTGAAATTTAAGTAATGAAATAAAAAGAATATTAACCAACTTGTCACTTCCGCCTCTGCAGGCAAGCACAGCACTTTACCAATCATTAACTATTATTAATTAAAACTGGAATTTCTTCTGAAATAAATGCTATTTCACTCAAATAAGAAGTAAATAGGAATAATTTTAATTAGCTGTTTTCCTAGTTTATTTGTCAAGAAAGTCTAAAAGTTTTTAGAGAGCTCACAACCTCTTTTTCTGCTAACCTTAACAAACCAGAATAATCCACATTTGAAATGGATCTTTAGAAAAACATTCAGTATGTTTTCAAGTCCCATTTAATCTATTTTTATCCTCTTCATCTCAATACCATCAACTTTTGCATGTTTCAGATTTCAATAAATGTAATTTAATTTCATTTTCAACTTCCCAAGTCCATTTCCCATGCCCATGTTTAGCCAACAAATCAAAGAATATCATTTTCTCTAGCTCAGTGTGTAGTTATACTCAAAGACAAATTAATCATCTACAGTAGGTCTAGTTGGCTAATAATTTATACTGTAAATTCAGTCTAATATCACTATTATTCTCCCCTCCCAAATTCATATAGCAATCACAGATGGTGAAGTGATCACAGATGGTCACCAGTTTTGGGGAACAGCTATTAATAACACACTCATTAAAAGATCTGTAACACTTTACAGAATTATTTTCGGATGATAGCTATATTGCTGATGAATAAATCCCATGTCAACTAATACTGCATTTTATTGAAAAGATTGTCTTCTTTAATATCTTTGTCTACATAAAAAGAATATTTTTGTTTACATATCAGATTGACAGACACTACAGGAAGACCTGTCTTGTTTTTGAAAAAGTATTGACAACCTATAGAACACAGCTACTATTCTTATAAGATTTACACTTGGAAAAGAAAAAAAAATGATTTTAATACTGTGATAAAATGTTTTTTTTTTTTTCTTCTGAGATACTTTCATCATCAGTTTTATTAACATGCTACCTGGGAACTGTATTAGTAGATGTATAGGAAGTTCAGGAAATATTTTGATAGAGAGAAATTTAGAGCAGTAGTTTATTTTTTATTTATTATTATTATTATTATTTGTTTTATTTGATGGAAGGATTATCAAGGAAAATAGCCAAGCTAGGCCTGATCTTCACCAAATTCTAATCTCTAAAATCTAAAGTATTGGAAGTGGAAAGGAGTATTTCTACTATCTAGCCCTCTCTGTATATTTTTGGTCACTGTAGTATGCTTATATTATTATGCTCATTTTAGGTTCAAAGTATACAAAGGAAAGAGAGAAGAGACCTTGATCACACTACTAAAGAAAGAAATAAAAAATAATCATCAAATATGGGCAGGCATTCTTTGGGCTTACAATTACTATTTAAATGTTAAGATGGATGTACAGCAGGTGATGTTAGTGAGCTCTTTGATTTAGGAAGTCATGATGTTTTTTGCCATATTTTATCATATTTTCCATCTTCTTCATGTTAAGCTATCTGCTTATTGCCATCTGTTAGTTTCTTCCATATTTTTCAGAATCTTTCTGTGTTTAGCAAATGATGACTCTGCATGCTTACTGTAAATCTGAAGAACAAATTTATTCTGCTTCTTGTTTTATGATGATAACCTTATAAAAATATTACTTTGCTGCTGATGATTACATAGAGAGAATTTCAGACTACTCTGGGACTTCCCTTTAGGATGGATATAAAGGTAGTCATATCAGCTTCTGAGGTGAAGCCAAACTTGAAAAATAACCCCAAAGATTATGCTTGAGACACAACTATAAATATGTTGTCCTCAGTACTACAGACTGAAGAATTGACAAAGAAACAAGTTTGCCTGTGGCAGGAGTGTTAGAGCTCAGTAACCTTTAAGGTGGCTTCCAACCTAAGCCATTCTATGATCCTATAATCCCCTTTCCCAGCAATGTGTATTGTTAACAAAGTTTGAAAATAAAAATAGGAGAAGAATGCATTCCTCAGTCTTGCAATTTAATGACAAAATCACAGAGAGGAACTCAAAATATGAACAGGTTTAGAAAAATCTTTCTTTGCTGCCTAACAACATTGCTATCTGGTTGAGGGAAGGGATTATACTGCTCTGCTCTGTACTGGTGCAGTCTCACCTTGAGTACTGCAGGCAAATTTGGGCAACACAGTGTAAGAAAGACATAGAACTGTTACAGAACATCCCAAAGGAGGGCTATGGTGAAGGGTCTAGAGGGGAAGATATACGAGGAGTGGTTGAAGTCATTTGCTTTGTTCAGCCTGGAGAATAGAAAAGGAGGCCTCATGGTGGCTTACAGCTTCCCCACTGTCATGGTTGAACTCAGTAGGCAGCTCAGCACCACAAAGCTGTTTGCTTACTTCCCGTCAGTGTGAAGTAGAATTGGAAAAAAGGTAAATAGACCACAAGAGACAGCGATGTTAGACTACCTACACTACATGACACTATAAAAACTGAAAGTAAACCAGGTCACAGCAGATGCCACTCCTCTTCCCCAATCCTCTGTGAACTCAACATTGGGAAGGAAAGTGCTCTACACCACAGAGGAACAAAAAAATATTTATTATTCAAGTTTTTGTGGACCCTTCTGGACTTTATACCTGTCATATAATGGCTAGAGGTTTGTTACTCTTGGTAACAGACAAAACAAGAATATTGAGAAAGTTCTCTCAACTGGCTTATACAGCATACGTGAAGAATCACAGTTTGGAAATGAGTAAAGGAAAACAGAAATTGTGCACCATAAGGAAAATGTATTCAAAACTGTATTTATAAAATTATACAGTGGAATAATACAGGCTCTGCAAAATGTCTAACCACCAGTCAAACCCTACCAGCCAACCAGCACTGCCTTTCCTCTTGTGAACTTGCTGACAATGGGAGTGGAAGGAGAGTCTGATGAGCTGTGAATTTGGCCTTGTGTATAGGAGGAAAATGCCCTGTTTCATGAGTAATATGACAAAGCTTTTCTTTAATGTAACTGTCATCTCATACTTTTCTGGAAGGATTTTGCTCTGGGGACTGAGCAGTGAAGCAGAAAACTAGTTCCTAAATCACACAGCAGCATTGAGATGCCAGTCACTCTGATTTTCTCTCTGTGTCTGTTTTTATTCTTCATTCCTTTGGAGGCTTTGTAGTGATAAATATCTCCCTGTCAAAATCAATATTATTTTTTTTAGAAATAGTTTATTCCAAAACAATATGCATTTTTTTTCCAGTTGTTTCAGTTAGAATCACTCATTCTTCAAATGAACAATTCGGTACTTTCCATCCTCTTGTTTCTTTCTTTTTCTCTGTGAAATTGTTTGAAATTTAAATTTTCACTTCAAATGAAAGGGGAACAGCACAGTGCACTTTCTAACAGCTGATGTGACATGAGATATCAATGTCTTTCCTCAGTAAAACACATAAAAGGACATACGCTCCTTTTGATCTCAGGAGGAAAAAGGAGAAATTCAATGAATTTGATATGCAAACTACAGACAGATGTGGACTTCACACAGTGGTTTTCAAAGTGATCCAAACCTCTGAGTCATCTACCTTATTTGAGTACACATAGTTGTTGTTCTCCAGCATTTGTACAGAAAATGACTGTGTTTTCCACAGACCAGTCTATCTGTGATCCATTTGGAACAGTATTGACAGTTTAGCCTCAAAGGGCAATGGGGCAGCTCATTCCTCAGTTACACCAGAAAAATGATGAATTGCAGTTTAAATAAGCACAGATACAGCAGAAAATCAGACTGTGAGAATAATGAAATCCAGTGTTTTTAAACTGACTTGAAATGTTGTAACTGGAACAATATTCCATATGTGTACATTTAACTGATAACAGACAACAACATGCATATTATTCACATTCTTGTGTTTACATTTCCTCAGCTTATATATTCAAATGATATCTAATCAGTGTGCTTTTTCTGCTTGCTGCAGTCTCTTCCTCATACTCCCCTCAATATAATAAAATAGCGTATAAAATATTTTCCTTCTTAAGATTAAATTTATACAAAAGAGCAACAGTTATCTTCTTTCTCCCTCTGCTATTCACTGCTATTTATCTTTGTAACTATATAATTTATCTTTGAAAATTGCTCTAAGATACAAGCTCATGTGAGAGATTTGCTGTTCAGTTTTATTCAGTGAATATGGAATTATGTCTCAGTTATTTTAGAATGAGAAAAAAGTTTTTGGGAGATAGATTGATTCAGACAGTGGAATACTGTCAAGCTAACAGAGTCAAATTCTCAAACTGGAGCACTGCTTCTGCATATCAAAATGTATGTATCAAATGGGTTTAATCTTTTTTTCCACTACTTAGCCTCTGAAAATGAAGAAAAAAAATAAAAATGGGAAAGAGGAAGGTGAAGGAATAAAGGAAGTGGAGAAGGAGAAAGGAGAAGGAAAAGATCCTGTTTACAAAAACAAGTAAAAACTATTGGCAGAACTTGCATTCTGAATGACAATTGGAGATTTCACACTTCACTATGAAGTGCTTGAAAACACTGTAGGACATGACATTGCTGCTATGTAGGAGATACTACTGATGCCTAATATATGCTTGTTTTTGTGTGATTTTACCAAAATATGCTAAGTATAGAATCACTTAATTGCTAAGGTTGAGAAAGACCACTATGACCATATTGTCCAACCATTAATCCATCTTCACCATGTACTCTAAACTACAACCCTCAGTGTGCCATATCTTCACATTTCCTGAACACCCCCCTGGACAGTGACTTCACCACTTCCCTGGGCAGCCTGTTCCAATGCCTTACCACTCTTTCTAAAATGAATTTTTCCTAATATCCACTCTGAATTTTCCCTGGTGCAGCATATGACAATTCCCTCCTATTGCTGCTACCTGGGAGAAGACACCAGTTCCCACCTTGCCACAACCTCCTTTCAGGCAGTTGTAGAGAGCAATAAGGACTCAACTGAGCCTATTCTTCTCCAGTTTAAAAAATCACAGTTCCCTCAGCTGATCTTATTAAGATTTGTGCTCCAGATCCCCTACCAGCTCTGTTGCCCTTTTCTGGACATGCTCCAGGGCCTCAATGTCTTTCCTTTAATGAGGGGCCCGGTCAAGTGCAGCCTCACCAGTGATGAGTACAGAGGAATGATTGTCTCTCTGGTCCTTATGGTGATTCAATTATATATATCAGTATATTAAAAGCTACAAAGAAACATCACAGAAAAAAACAAGCAAAACAAACAAACAAACAACAACAACAACAACAACAAAAAAACACTCCGCTCCCAATCCCCAATACTGTGTTTCTATGATAAACTCCAGTCAGTATTCCACATACTAGATTACAATAGACATAGTTCGGAACTGAAGATTCAATTTAATAAGGGTTTTTTCATACCATCAATTCAGTGTAGATACCTTTGTGAATTAAAAACTTTCCCTAATTGTAAATTCTCTGTGATTTTTTCAGAAGATAGTCAGAAAGTATCCAAATGAATGGATTTACCTAGATTCTGTCTTCCTCATGACTCATGAAAGTTTTTGAAGATAAGGTTTCTGAAAAATACACTGTTTCTATAGCCCAAAAGTTTATGAAATAAATGACAAAACACTTTGTACAAAGTATATTGAAGTCTCTGCGCTGCATAACAAGTTGTAAAAGAAATATTCACTACCTGAAGAAAAAAAAATGACAAAACTAGAATTGCTATTAGTTGATGCTTAATAAGATCTAAAAACGGCTGTAGACTCATGACAGCTATGTGCTATATTACAACACACTATACCACACTATATAACCACTAGTTTTTCTTCATCATCACTTATTCTTTTCCCTGTCGTTTCAGAGGCAGGGTGTATTATGTAAATCTGTACAGAACTGCAGCTTAACTTTCCAGCTTAACCTGTGGAAAGTTATATGGTCTGTGAAGCAGATGGATCATTTGCAGCCTGTGCTTAATAAGGACAAAAAATGTTGTATACACATGTTGTGTTGTTATATCCAGAACTCCATTTTCAGATTTAACCAATTAATGGCACAAACTGCACCTAAGTAGCACATTCTGATGCATCTCATTCTGCCACTGATATTTCAAACCAGTCACTTTAATTGCTAATTTAGTAATGAATTAAGTAATAAATAAAGTAATAGTAATTGCTACTTTCAGGTTTAGTTAATCATGAAGCTATTTGTGGAGGTAGAAAAAACACTTCCTTCATCTTGGAAGGACAAAGTTACGTAAAAAATCTTTTTGCAGAGACTCATTCACTCACAGTAATAAATAATTCACTGTTTCACATCATGTAACACACATGATTATATGCAATTCCTCTCAATCAGAGAAGCTCAGATCTCATCTACTGAAAATTTCACTAGATTGTGAAGAGTCCCAGTCAGTGATAACATACTTTTAATTCTCTCCCTTTGCAGTCTGAGAATCCTGTCCAGAGACACAGGATATGTGTATGCTGAATTAACACCATCTGTTTTCAACTGATATCAGACTACTTCACAAGTTTTCAGAAGTAATTAAAGGAAAAAAGTACCTGTTCTCAAAAACAATGGAAATATTGTTTTATAAGAAAAAGCAAACAAACACAGAAGGTGTGAGAAAATCTCTTCTTTTTCTGCCTGTTCTCTGCTACTCACTTCCTCCAATGGATAGTGGCTCACATGACCTCACATGCTGCTCCACAGCCCATGTTTATTTATCTGCCCAAATGCAGACATAAGGTACAGAGCTAATCTAAGCTAGTCATCCACACTGCCTAACTGAAAGAAAGCAGATTTTAAATTCAGCTCTCTCCATAATGACACGTGTTTGTCATAACAGCTGTGGAAACAACCTCATGTGACATGGATGTGACCTGTATATGTCTCATGACAGAGAATGCCAGTCCCACTCCTAGCAACTGCAGTAGTTTGAATCCTTGATTTTGCCTCCTCATGCAGCAGTTGTTTTGTAACTAAATTCAATCATTTTCTGCATGCAGAAGTTTCCCAACCACAGCAGTCAGAGACTCTGGACTCTGTTCTTTCTGACTGAGGCAGTGTTTATTCCATTCCACACTTCTGATGCTTTGCTCCCCTGATCTAGATTAAAGGTGACAGAGTGAGTAAAGCCCCGGTTAATCACTTTCTCTGAAATGTGGTTCATGCTGGGGGACAATGGCCATGTAAGTCTGGCTGTAAAGCACAGATTAGACAAACTCTTCAAGCACCTGACTGCATAATGCAGGTCTTTCTATATGCAGCTACACATTATATCTTTTCAGCTCAACTCTGAGTTCATCCACTCTGCTGCACACCTGCAAAACAGCTTATATCTATTTTCCTTACTTCTCTTTCCAAAAAAGCCCCAAAATTTAATACTGCAACATGTTTGACTGTAGAAAAACACACTTCTTACTCTCCTCAAGCAGCATATAAGCTCTGCAAGGTTTATCAGGTTTGGTTTATCAGAATCCACAGTGCCTCATGGTGGTGGCACAGCTACCAAAATATCCATTATTACTCCACTGAAAAAAAGCACAGTTGAAGGAGTCGGGTCAGTACAAATGACACAAAACAATTTGATAAACCTGTGTTATAATCTAAAAACTCTCAAATAAGCCAAAGTTCTCATTCCAGAATATGTGTCTACATTGTCTAATTCTAAGTAACATATTAGATATGAGGTTAAGAAGACTAATGATAGTTATATTTCTACATCTGTAGTAGAAGGCATGACAAGACCCTTAATTCAACCAGACTTTTGTTGTGAAATAGCAGAGAGACGCAAAAATTTAAAAAACTCAGAGGCTAAATTTCATATGAGCACTTACACATAACATTTTAAAACAGAATTTGGCCAAGCAGAATGTGAACAGTGGTTTACGACACTTGCCTTTCCTGCTGACTCCTTGTTTCCAGGTTTCATCTCATTCCAACAACTCAGAAGCTTTCTGGTCTGCAGCATATTCTACACAATCTCCTCTGCCTCAGCTAGTCAGGTGATTTTCTCCACCAGTTCAGCTTGTGAACCCATTCCTGTCACTTCTCTGCAGTTTCTTGGTGCCTCCCTGAACTACCCACAACTCCACACCTCTTTCTCTGAAGCATGACAATTCCCCCCTAAAATATGCTCTGTTGCTCCCAGGATAGGAGCAATCTCTCTCCAGAAGCTTCCAGCCAAGCCAAATGAATGAAACCGAACCTGACAACAAACACACAGAATAGATCATCTGCCACAGATGGCCATACTTATGAAGTGTGAAAACCACTCACTGTATGCCCAGATTTTCTGTTACATTTTTTTCTACAAAGTGTACTAGCCAGACAACACAAAAGACACATCACTACTCTTATTCTCAGATAAGAATGGATATTCCAGTTTGATATAAACCCATTTCTAAGCGATACAAGTTAAGCAAAACCAAATGAACTTCTCGCACCCCACTCAAAACAGAAGAAGAGCCCATCTTTCAAAGGCAGCACTACTACTAGAATAAACTTACAAAGAAACTTGTTATATTGACACAAAATAGAACTTTTCATGGGAGAAGAACAGCTTTCATTATGCTACTTGTTGATACTACTCTGAATTCAGTCCACATCAGTGGGGCAGAAATGCCAAATGTGTCATTATTCTATACCATTTAAAACCAGACTGAACATCAGCACTAAGTCTTCACTGAAGAAATCCAATCAAGACACCCAACTCACTCTTGATCAGCACAATTACACATAAAACTGTGAGAAAGATCTGTTTTTAAGAACAGCACCTTTTCTTTTTATGTCTACAGAATGACCAGAATGACCCGGGTTGGAAGGGACCTCAAGGATCATGTAGTTCCAACCCCCCTGCCTAGCAGGGCCACCAAACATATGCCTTTACTAGATCAGGTTGCCCAGAGCCCTGTCCAACCTGGCCTTGAACACCTCCAAGGACGGGGCATCCACAACCTCCCTCGGCAGCCTGTTCCAGGACCTAACCACTCTCCTAGTAAAGAACTTCCCCCTAACATCCAACCTAAATCTTCCCTCTTTTAACTTAAAACCATTTCCCCTAGTCCTGCTATTATCAGCCCTTTCGAAGAGTTTACTCCCCTCCTGGGAGTAAGTTCCCTTCAGGTATTGAAAGGCTGCAATGAGGTCACCCCGCAACTATGTCTATAGTGATTATTATTATTATTATTATTGGTTTTTTTTTAAGCTGATTGTTTTAGGAATCATTATATATGATTCTATATCACTAACACTGAAATTTTCAGAAACGCAAGTCCTCCATTTTTGGATAAATTCATAAGACACCCTGTGTAGGGACAGGATCAGGACCTTCTTCTTTCCTGTTATAAACAGGACAGGAACATAGAAATTTGGTACACTTATAGTAATGTAGTTCAAGAAAAATCAGAAGAAAAATAGAATTTAATGTGAAATATATTCCATTTGCAGATACTAAATTTATATGAAGGAAAAAAAATGTTAAACCTTAATCTAGGACATACTTCCATTGTAAATAAAAAAGGAAGAAATTACTGTAAGTCTCATTTTCAGAGCATCTATTGCTCTTTTTCCAAACCATTCTTTTTGTCCAATACTGCCATAAATCAAAATAAATCTAAATGGAAGAAAGATATATCCCTACTTGATTATATGCATATGGACTATAGTAGTTATCCTACAGATATTTAGAATAATATTATTCAGATAATAGAAATTAACAGTAGAACATGTTTTTTACAGTGCTAATCCTGGTCATATAAGGTTGTGCAGCCTGGAAAAAGACAGAAATCCAGATCTCATATCTGAGTCTTCTGGTTCCTGAATTTATTCAGATGAGGTATCAGCTAGGATTGTTCCTAAATGCATACTTGGATTGTTTCTCTTTTCTGCATTTTTTGTGTGCATTTTTCTCATCACCAAGTCATTTCCCATGATGAAGATTGCTGTTAATTCAATTTTAGATCAAGGAGGCAGAAGCCTTGTATGGTTTTTAGAGTATTTTCTGATGATAGTACTTAAGTTAATTGATCTTTGATAAGTACACAAACAAAAATTAAGAGCACTTCCATAAGCATTACAGAATCTGTAATACTTACAGAACTAGCTAATTCAGTATTTCAGCAAGAAACTTTGCTTTAATTTTCAGATCTCTCTTATGGAATCTGAATGCATAGCAATCATTCCAGTACCTCATTGTACATATTGCAGACAGGAGCCAGGCTGACTGAATGGTGATGATGATTATCTTGACTGACCCATCATCAGTGTCATTTACCTTACCATTCATTATCTAGGAGCTCTGCATATGAGTGGGCAATTCATTATAGAATCATAGAATCACAGAATTGCTCAGGTTGGAAAAGACCTTCAAGGTCATCATACTGTTTGAACATCAGTTTACATATAAACAGCAAGTACTGAAGTTATGATGAAATATTTCTCTTCATTTGCTCTCCTCCCTGGGAAAACACTCAGTGACTTGGTATCTGACTATAGTCAACATTTTTAAACTATGTTGCTTTTTCATCACAACACTGAATCCCTCTTAGAGCATTTTATAGGATATATATTCATGAAATATAGCTACATTGCAGTAACATAGTAATAATTCCAGAGAGGTAAGATGACCAAGACTTAGAAAAGAGAACATATATCCAATATATTTTAGCACAAGGTAAAATAAGAAGAATCATATTTCGTAAGTTGTAGTTCAATTCATACTCAAGTCCAAGTCATGATGAATAAACCATTGGCACAAGGGTCTCTTATAAAAAGCAAACCTTGAGCTCTTTATAAGACATAAAAAAGACTGTGAATGGAAGAGAATGCTATTACCTTCTCATATGATCATAGATCTGGGCCAGAGCATATAATAAGCCTGCTCCACTAAAGAGAATTTTCCTATTACTCATGGAGCATTACTCAAAGCATTCTCATTTAGGATAAATATTTTTAGATTTCAAAATATTTCAATATATAAATTATATGAATTATAGTAAATATATATCATAGTATCATCATAGTAACATAGTATCATAGTATATATATTGAAATATATATATATATATCAATTTTGTCTTCAGATTAAAGAAAAAGAAATTTTGTAGCTATAAAAAAAGTTTTGCTTTTAATGGATAACATTAAACATTTAAAAGGAACCATATGACAATTTCCTGTGGGTAAACCAAGTTTTTTAAGAGATGAAAATAACACCTAACCTCAGAAGCCTACTATCTCATTCTTTTCTGAAAGTATATGAGTTAGTCACTGTCACAGACAAAAGTTTGAAGGAGATAGACACTGACGTGAAATTGTGCTGCAGAATCTATTCTCACAAAACTGTTCCAATTTTGGAACTGCATGTAGGAACATAACAACAGCAAAAACAGAAATATGGAGAGCATTTATCTTTCTCTTCAGACTATTCATGCTTTATGACCAGCTCAGGAGAAACCAGAAATTATTCATTACTCTTCATCAGTTCTGCAATAAATTATCTAGACTAAGTTCCAAATCTGAACACCTTGTACTGCAAGAAAAAAATAATTATAATAGGTTTATTGAAAAATATTTTGGCATCTAATAATCAATTATTTGTACTGCATCTTTCAGCAGATGGCAGTGACTTTCAGATAGACATTTATAAATACAGTGCCATTTGCATGTTTCTCCCTATTACATAATTATTGTCTATTTAGTATTATGACATTGAAACATACTCTATTTCAACCCTCTATGCTTAGTGATCAGGAGACCTTTCTTGTTCCACCTTGTTTTCTCTTTTATTGCTCACTCTATGTCTGTGTAGCTTAATGTATCGATATGGGTAAGATACCTGTCAAAGTAAGTTACTTGTGACTGGTGAAAATAGCATAAAAAATCTGATGCAGAAGGAGACTTTTAGATCTCAGGTATTCTGTCAGTATCTCCAGTTCATAACATACATTCAAAGCAAATCCACATATCAGACTCCTCGTGATTTTGAAGCAAACAGAGTTGATTATCATTTCCTGTCACATTCCAACTACTACTTTATTGACTGTATTGTCACAAATTCTGAAATTTGTTTCTAGAACTATTTTGAAAAACATATATATATATTTACAATTCATAAAAACTTTTTTTTTTTTTTTTTTTTTTTTTCACAAAAAATATTTCCAATAAGATTAAAACAGAAGAAAAAAAAAAAAAAATCCAAAACCTTGGCTACAGAACCCAGTGTAAGCCCACTAACATATCCAGGGCTTGAGGAAAGCAGCTCTTATATAAAGGGAGGCTAAGAATATAGCTAATTGATGTCTTCACACAAAGGGTGGTGAAGTATGCCCAGGAGGTTGTGGATGCTTCATCCCTGGAGGCATTCACAGACAGGCTGGTCTAGTGGTTGGCAACCCTGAACATAGCTGGGGAGTTAAAGCTGATGATAACAATGATGATCACTATGGTCCTTTTCAACCCAGACTATTCTGATTCAACCTCAGATGTGGGATTACTGAATGTAGACTTACACCTTTCTAAGAGATGCACAGTGAAGGACAGAAGTTAAAAGTTGCACAAGAGAAATAATGAATTCTTTGCCATGCAATTGAGCCCTAGAACAGGTTGACCAAAGAGGCTGTGAAATCTGCAGAGATTCTCAAAATTTAAGAGGACAAGAGCTCTGGCTACCCAACCTAGCTTCAAAACTAGCCCAACTTGGAGGTGGAGGCAGGACTATATTATCTCAACACACTCCTCCCAGTCTGATGAATTGGTGATCTTTTTCTCAGGCACTGTGATGGCTGAAAAGATTGTCTATTTAATGTTTTCAGAAGGCAATACAGGCAATCACATCCTTATGGATTTTTTGCCAAGATGCTGTGGAAGGTATGAAACAGTAGGGACTTGAGTATTTATCATTGCTAAATAAGATCTTCAATGTAGGCAATGGTTCTACAAGTGCAGTGTCCTTGAGATGAAAGGCATGTCTACAAAATATCCTTCAGAAAAGCCACTTTGCTTTTATTTGTATATATATGTATATGTACATGTATATATGAAAAAGAACAATTGTAATTTAAACAGTAACAGATATATGAAGTAAAACAACATTACTTTTGTAAGGTAACTGCCTAGGTTGCAGTTCTTTCAAACAGGCAATGTTCAAACAGGCTGTAAGAACATAAGGACTCAGAGCAGCCTACACTACTGCTGTCAAAAGAATGACTTTTACTGCCTAAAGAAATATCCAGAAGCATTAGTATAAAACTCTCCATACTACTATATCACTGATCAAATGAGCAAAGGACAAACTTTGTGATTCCTTTTCTTCCTTTCCACTCCTTCTACAAAGCTGTAATATTTCTGTTATGGATTCTAACTTTGGCATCATAAAAGGAGCATCAATATGATGTAAGTGATTAACCAGACAGTAAAATTTCTGAAAAAGACAGCCATTGGCTCCAACTTTAACTAAGACAGAAGTACCAGCTTCTTTCACTGTTACCCTCTCATGTGTACCATCCACATGTTGCCCAGTAAGGTTGTGGATGCTTCCCTGGAAGCATTCAGGGCCAGGCTGGATGGGACTGTGAGCAAACTGATTTAGTGAGAGGTGCCCCGGCCTATAGGAGAGGGGTTGAAAATAGTTGATCTCAAAGGGGCCTCCCGACACAAACCATTCTATGATTCTATGATATATACAGCAAAACAACAGCTATGCAAGAGGATATAGAAAACGTGTTCCATAACTTTATTGAGTAAACTCTGCTTACATGCTACATTATGATTTTCTGAGGCACTACGTTTAATGAATTCTATATGGGATTTGAAAATAAACGTCAAGACTCAAATTGTTTTTCTCCATATTAGGTGTAAATATTAGGGAGGTAACGCTCATTCTGATTCACCTTGTCTATCATCTCTCCTGATTCTCACTTTTGGCAGCTGCCAACTGTCTAAATCAAGTAGTTGTCCAGATTTTCAGAAATCAGCACAGATAAATTATTTATCTCACACATTCTGAGGAAGTCTCCAGCATTTAATCCTCTTCAGAGGATTCTATAATATTTATTTTTAAACTCTGCCTTTACTCTTAGTTAATGGATTGCTCACCCCAGGGTCCTACAACCGGGAATAGGCTTGCCAGGCAGTGTAAGAGCACCATCACACTCAATGCTTGATCTGCATTTGGCAATAGCCAACAGCCTGTCAAGTAAGGCAACAGAATGAAAGCTGCACTTCAGCAGGAACCACTCAGATAGCATGAGAGAAGGTGTCAGAGAGGGACCGTCTGGGAAACAGAAGTAGGGTTTTGCAAGTCAATTAGAGAGAAGATATGGACAGATGGGGAATGTGAACAGATACAGAGGCTAGATCCAAATTCAGTCTGTGAGCATGCAAGAAGTTCTGGAGGAGAAGAGCCAAAAGGCAGGCTTCATCCGTAATCCTGCACAGAAGGACAGAAGGAATACCAAGAAAGAAATTTCAAGCTTTGCTTCAGTGCTTCACAGATGTGTCTAAAACATATCCTATGACAATGTTTCAGACTTATCTATTTGGAGTTTCTAAATGTCTGAATTAGGCATCACAGCTCTGAGCAAAGTAGCTACCTATAATAACTGTCTTGGAGCTTCATTCTAATTGCAGGGACTGTAAGTACTTAACAAACCTACAGAGATCGTGTTAGGTGTGATTTTACACCATCAATATCTAACATGGAACATGATATTTTCTATCATGCATACTTGAAGATGCTTGTCCTATCTAGCCTAATGAAGAAAAATGCAAAAAGAAAAATGCTAAATGCAGAACAGAAGATGAATGGGTGGAACAATGGGCAGGTATCACTTAGGCTGTTTCATTACAGACATATTTTCTTTATAACTTGTAAATAAATAACTGAAGCACTGATGGGACTGAGATTGAAGAAAGAGCTTCAAAATGACTAAGTGGTTTATTCAAGCATTCTGCAAAAAATTCTGTATCGATATGAACTGATTGCAATAACGTGGATATGAATATGTAACAAGAGTCATGAATACTAAATACAGTGGTATTTGATTTTTTAATTCAGTTTTTAAAGCTAATACTATTAATTGTACCACTCAAGATATACCTGACTTCAAAAGTCCTGCATGCTATCCCTTTATGTTATTCCCAATATTCAGACAACAGTCTCATGCTGTCTTGAGTATAAAGTATTTGTGTTATTGCAGTTAGAAAGCTTTTCTTCTTACCTACTCAATATCTTATAAAACAAATTGATGTTCCTTTCCTGCTTCAATTGCACATGAAGTGAGGTTAGTAGGCATTTCACCTATAGCTATATTTAACACAGTGCTACCTTGTCCAGATTTGGCCTTCTATTTTCTAGTTCAACACAGGCAGTTCCTTCAGCCTCTCATCTAAGGCCCAAGCATTTTATACTTTAAGTTGTGGGAATACAAGAAAAGCTGTTCAGATCAGCAGCTGTGGAGCAAGATAAACAGCATGAGAACCAATGACACCTCTGGAAAGAGAAGGGACTCACAGCTCTGATTGGATATGTGCCTGCATGGACACAAAAGTGTTTGTAGAATGCTTTGTTGGTGGTTGGGAAAGTTGTAAGGGTGGATGGGAAAGTTAGAAAACAAAAACGTGTGAAGGTATATAAGGGATGTGAGAACTTGTAATAAACAATTTGGATCGTTCACCTCTGAGTCCGTGCCTCAAACGCTGCATTAAGTCATATCTTTTTTAGTACTTTAGTCATATTTGTGAAATTTGATGGACTGATTTTATTTGATTTATTTTTAATTTTCTACCTGTATTGTCTGTACCATTTCTGAATTTCATTTTGGAACATTGTGCAGCATTGCTATTCTGCTTTCCAAAGTGATTGAGATTCCTGTACTGAATTGATCTGAAAATGATATGTGAGCACTTTTACCACAATCTAAATTGCAACTAAATTTTTAAAGAGTCTAGTCTACGTACAGTTTTTGTTTGCTTCACTTAAAGCTGCCTTCCAATTTGACAGTGACCAATTAACCAATAACTCTTTTCAGTTATCAAGTGGAAAGCACTGTTCCATTAAAAGTAGTAATTGCTAAATATTAGTTTATAAATAAATAATGGTATGCTGGAGGAAGAAATTAAAGAAAGGCAGTAGAAAGAACTATTTTTTGCCTGTATTTCCCAATACTCACATTGGATTTTTGAGCATCAATATGTAAACCACATGACTACAATTAAAATTCAGACTTATTCAGAATTGTAAATACGGTTATTTATATTAATTAGTTGTTAAGGGTATTTTAACACAAAAACATTTACTTAGCAAATCAGTGTCAAAATAGAAACATTTTGAGAGCGAGGACCAAGGCGAAGAGCTCATAAGTTCAGTTCTGCTATAAGCAAGTCTTATTAATTTCAAAAAAAATATAAAAAATAAAAAATAAAAATAAAAATAAAAATTAGGTGTTAATAATCCAACTGGCTGTGTAGAGCTTATGGCAAGACAGAATCAGATCTAGCATGTACCTCCAGAGATGGGATGTAAAGCTTCAGAGCTGTGAGTGATGATTTATAACATTAATAATGCATTGCTCACTATTAACACACTTGTAGCCTAGACATTAAAGACTAGCATTATTTCTTCCTTCCCTATTTATTTATTTTTTGAGGGAGATCACCTGATCATTACTTCTGGATGTACTGAGGTATTTTTCAGATATTTTCAAGTAGAACATATGAGCTGTCTTTATTTATTTATTTATTTATTTCCCAGTCTTGGATTACTTCCAAGTAACATTTAGCCTCATTTTGCTGATCAAAACAATATTTAATAAACTTTCAACAATATCTTAATGATATTAAGGTAAGAAGGGTTGGAATTAAAGCTTGTGTTACGTTATGAGATGAAGTTTTGGAGAAGGTATTAGTCTACTGCTTTGACAAGGACAGATTCCATGTTTTTCTCTAATTATTGCACATTGAGAAAGTTTGCAGGGAGGTTTTTGTACATGCAAACTAGATATCTTCTGAAGAAAGCACTGGAGAATCTCTGTTCTAAGGGTATCTCAAATGTATTTAAATCTCAGTAGGGAAAATCACCCCAAATCAATGACTCCATTTGGACAACATCAAACCACAAGCTGAATCCAGTCCAATATTAGATTCCCTAGCTAAACATATCATAAGTGTAGAGCCTTTAACATCAGCTAATGTGATCTGTTGTTCTGCTTTTAGTATACCAAATGTCTGTCTAATATAAGCACACAGTGCTTCCTTTGCTGAAAAGCTTTTTATAGAAGTTGGTCTTCTGTCAAAGCTTCTGAGGATGTATGCTCATTTTCTTGGTACACTTTTTCCAAGCTTTTGTCATTGCTGCTCCTAAGAGAGTGGACAGGATGAAATGCAAGAAGTTGAACTAGTTAGCAGAATATGTGAAAGAATCTCTCTTGAGTTCAGGCAGGTTAGACCCTGTCCATCTAAGGTAAGCAGACAATTACACTAGCAGAAATTGTATCCTCCTCCTTTCTGTTCAGATAAACTGCTGCATTCCATGGCTTGGCAAGAGGGAAGAGTTTGAGGCAAAACAAAGGTAAGTAAGTTCAAGTTTAATGGTAGGTGTATGCTCTTCTGTTCCTCTTCTATGGTTGCTTTATTATGCTGCACATACATATAGCATTTGTTTCTCTAAAGCAGCGAACATTATATTGATCTTTCCCTACACCCAAAACTCAAAGAATTCCTAAAGTGGAATACAGAGATTACAATATCTTCATTCTTCTTTGTCATTAGAAGATTGAGGATTGTGGCCATGGGTTCTTTTTTAATGTGTAAATGAGAGCTGGCTAATAGGGAGATGGATGAGTTATTAGCAGGTAAGAAAAGGTTCAAGTGACAAAAAGCCTAGGCTCTTTGTCAACTCTGCCATAAATCTCACTCTTTAAAATAGATTATGAAGGGTTTCCTTTGAAAAGATTGAATATCATAAATTTTTTCTGCTATGCATGAGTGTCCCTGTATTGAATACAGAAGGTATGAAATCAACTAATTTAAAAATAACAGGCAATTCGGAATGACCCAGTTAAATACTTCTTAGAAAACAAGGCTTATATAATATGTTGACCAAAGGTGAAATAGTTGTCTAAGTCTGTTTCAAAATCTGATAGATGAAAAAAAAAAAAAAAAAGATGGCTTATTTAATTCACAGAAAGGTTATTCCTCAAGAATTAAAATACAGCAAAGGAAGTAGCAGCTTGAAATGTTAACAGATCTTTAAACTGTAAATGCTTCAAAACTTCAGTGGAAAAAGCAATTTTTAATGAAATGCTGAAGTGTGATAAGCCAGATAATTTACTATTTACACAGGGATAAAAGATTGTCATGAACTGTCTTTGTCTGTGAGAGAATAACTTTTCAACTCGTTTCCAGGTTTGAAATGCAGAAGAGATGTGGTGTGCTGGGGAATGTAAGAATCACTGGCCTTTGCATCCCCTCCTCTTCAGTGCATTGCTCTACTGAACTGCCACTGCCACTTTAAAGATAAGGAAGTCTAGACAAGAAGAAAGATTAAGTTACGTGAATGTGAAGCAGGAAATAATTTTGAGAGTAATTCGACTGCTAACAGAACGTAAGACTCATAAAGAAAAGTCAGTAATATTTACTATTCTAGGCATTTATGTCACTTCTGCAAAACAGGTACAAGAGCTCCTGAGGGATTTTGGATCTTTTGAAAACAATACAGATTGCCTCATACTTACTACAACAGATAGAGAACAATAACATCATCTGATAGAACAAATTCTCAAATACTAAACACTGTTTCTCAACATAGTCATCGCTATGAGCTATGCATTTTGACCAGTGATGAACAAGAATCTGCATGCTGTGCTGTGATTTTGGTTCAGGAGCACAGGAATGATGAGGCTATGAGTGTCTCTTCTATGTCCTTGAAACTCTGACAGGCAGAATCTGAGCACTATCTATCTCTCCACTACCTTTATGGATGAAAGAATACCAATGGTGCATATCAAGTAAATTATTAATCTCTCCCCTATGAAAAAAAGAACGAAGGGTAAGAGGAGAAAACTGGCATATAAGGGATAATAGTATAAGGGATAATAGGAGAGAGGGGAGTCCAGAGGAAGGCCACAAAGATTATCAGAAGTCTGGAACATCTCATCTATGGAGAAAAGCTGAGACAGTCTTCAGCCTGGAGAAGAGCAGACTCCACGGGGATCTTATAGCAGCCTTCCAGTACCTGAAAGGGGCCTACAGGAAAGCTAGGGAGGGACTTTTTATAAGGGCATGTAGCATTAGGACAATGGGAAATGGATTTAAAATGGAAGAGGGAAGATTTTGACTAGATATTAGGAAGAAATTCTTTATTGTGAGGGTGGTCAGACACTGGAACTGGTTGCCAGAGAGGTTGTGGATGTTCCACTCCTGGAAGCATTCAAAGTCAGGCTGGATGGGGTTTTGAGCAACCTGGTCTAGAGGGAGGTTTCCCTCCCCGTAGCAGGGGAGTTTGAACTGGATGATCTTAAAGGTCTCTTCCAACCCAAAACAGTCTGTGATATTATGATGACACAGAAATCCAGATCATGTTTTTTTTTTGTTTTTTTTTTGTTTTGTTTTGTTTTGTTTTGTTTTGTTTTGTTTTGTTTTGTTTTTTCCCTGCAGCTAGCATGAGCCCAACAAAGGCACAAAAGAACAAAAGGAATTCAGTGGGTACATCTACAGCTTCTCTGGATTTCTGATCTGAATTCAAACTCAAAATAAGATCTGTCCATGACCAATGAAGCAGCAACATATTTAGCTGTGGGTCACCCTTCAGGGATATAGGAACCTATGTGCTTAACCGTACCCATTGACTTAATCTATCACAACATATTTTAATGTACTATCAGGTTGATCCCAATAAACTTCATGCAAATATAGGAATCATTCAAATCAGGACAATCTCAGGCTACACTTTAAGACAAGTGTACACATGGTCAAGATGAAGAATCTGTTGCAACCAGTGCAAGAAGAGTTTCATTAAACCACATCCTACAGATGCCCCTTAGATTCCTGAAAGAAAGGAAAAATCTTTAAACTTTAAATCTAGGATAGTCTTTCATCATACAACCAAGATGATTCTTCACTGGGTGTTCTTCTATACCTTAAGCCCAAATACCAGTTGTTTCTGTACAAGGTAATGGCTATTACATTGAAAGCTGATTTTTAAAGAAATATTCTATCCTTTTTTTCTGGACCAGATCATAAGACTAAACTAGAAAATTAAGTCACCCAATTAAGTCTTTTGCAATTACAATCACATGACTACTCCAATCACTGAAGTCCTAATCTTTATTTCCGAAAACAGATAAACACACGTTCTTTGCAATTGAAAATATGAAATGATATCAAATATAAAATGTTAACATTGTAATTCAAAATATATACAGCTCGCCTAAACGTGACATGCAGTAAGGATTTATCCAAACCATTAAGTAAAGTTGTTAGTGATGAAAATGAGGAATTACTTTATAGTTACAGTATCATGGGCAAGGCAGAAATGTCACAGTACAGAAGGGAAATATTAACAAGGTAAATTCCAATAACTTGATTTTAAAATGAGGAAGTCAATTATAAAGAACAGTATTTGCAGTAATTTACTTTTACATTTATTACTTACTTATGAGGTGCTATAGATTTGAGCCAACACTCAGACAACTTGCTTTGTATTTTTAAAATCAGTTAGCAATAGTCTAGGGGACAAAATACAGATTAACGTGTTTTGTTTCTGTCATTTCATTTTTATTTTTTTAAATGATACTTTTGAAATCAGTATTAAAAAATATATATATATTCCTCCTAAAACAGCAAAAGATTAAGTTCTGCAATTTTTATTTAAGTAACTAAACAATCTTTTTGGTTTTTTCTTGAAATTGCTGCCTTTTGTTCTGTAGTATATAGATTTGAATTTTATATGTCTTACAGTTGCAGCAACTAACATCTAATTTAAAAAAAAAAAAAAAAAAAAAAAAAAAAAAAAGAGAGAGAAAAGTGTTAACTCTCTTTATGTGGATGCTTAAAACATGATTTATACCCTGAAGCTGGCAGGCCATTGATGTATGCATCTTTGTATTAGTTTCAGAAATACAGACACTTCTGAGGTTTTATGCACTGTTTAGCTGTAGATGTTGTGTAAGTATGACAGTTCATCTACAAGATCTTCTGTCACTTGTTTCAATTCATTTGAGCAGACATTTTACATCTAAAGGCAAAAGGCAGACAACTTCCATCTTTGACTACTCAGATGCAATGTGTACAAGTGCCAAAGTTGGCTGTGACTGGCATGTGACTTGATTACTTGATTATATGATGTACTGGTGTGAAGCTATTTCATTATTCAAGTCAGGTACTCTTTTTCTTTTTCTTTTTCTTTCTTTTTTTTTTTTTTTTTTTTTTTTTTTTCTTCTGCTGAATGGGTTAATTTGAATTTAAATGCTAGAAGGACTTCATGCCCTCAGAGGAATCATCACTATGACATCCCATTCTGTGGATGCCCAAAGAGGACTGCAGGGCAGTCTCAAAGATAGCCCCGGGGAGCTCAGTACCACTGGAAGCTCAAGTAGCACAAAGCTCATAAAAGAAAAAAATGGGTATCTTTGCATAGAAAATATATGGGTGGCTTCCATGACTCTACTTTGCTACTGGCAACTGGTATCTCAGTTTTTCCTTGACACAGCTACAATTGGTTACTCGCAGAACTGCACTCCCAAAAAGCTACTAAAGTAAGCAAAAAACATAGCAATCCTTTTTACTCTTTTCTTTTAATTCTTTAATTCTTTTAATAGGAATCCACCACCTGTTTTCATTCCAGTGTTCACAGTAGCCATGGCCACTATAAACAGTGAAGTAAAATGTAAATGCATAACTTTGACATTAAATGTGCTGTCACTGAAAGTAATATCTTCTGGATATTTATCATTAGAAGATTAGCAGACAGATTATTTCTCAGTCTTTCAGTTCCACTAGACTAGACAAAATATCATAATTTCCTACAAAAGGGACATTAAAGAACATAAAATTACAGCAGTAGTTGTAAAAAGTAGAGATACCATTTTACCATGATATTCAGCCTCCATAATCTTTCCCTTGTAATATTATAATAAATATATTGGAAGAAGGATGATGAAAGTGCATTACCTAGAGGACAAAGTGTCATTTTTACTGTAATCCTTAAAATGAGGCTATTTTATTCCTACCTTTTTTGGCTCACTGATTGCATGAAGATAAACCTTTTTTTTTATAAACTGCCACAAAATTACGTCTGTAAAACATGCAGGTGACCACATCACATTAACACCCTTTTCACCCGCAGTGTTTGTAAATGGAGATAAAGACATAATCCTGAAATAAGAACTATTAAAAATGTAATGGGATATTCATCCATGCAAAAAAATATCCCCCTAGGTAGAGAAATACTAGTCTTTCATTTCCATTTCTTTTCTTTACATTCAGCACTGCCATCTTCTAAGTGAACTGTTTCACAAGTTTTTCTGCACTGAACTTCATTGTTCTGAATGATGTATCTGATTTCCTCTGCCTTTCCCTTTTCAGGAGGAATTTTTGAGTAAGAATATTAAGGCATAAAAGAAGAAAACACTGTCCACTTCTTCCATTACTTCCGAGATGCTAAGTTCTAACACCAGGTTCTTAGTTGGTATCAAAAATCATAGATACACTGGAAAGAATACTGCAAGTCTTCTGGAAACTGAAGATCCTCCATTCCTAGTGCAACTGGACTGAGTAATTAAGGACTGAAACTCACACAGATAATGCCAAAGCAAATTATATCCATATTTCCAGATGCTGATGATATCATTAGATTACTTTCTGAATCTTCTTAAGTATTTTTCTTATTATGTTTAACTTTTGCTCCCTTATTTTCCTACAAATTCCAGCCTAAGCTAACTGGACATAAGAATCTGCATCAGAGAGTGGAAAACACACTTAGTGCTTGACATAACATCGGGGCTGAAAGCAACCATGATGGCCATGAGAGTTATGCAGAGCGGTTTCCTCACCACTTGCCACAAGACATGGTTAGTGCAGTCCACTTTAAAAACATGGAAGATTTTTACTTTCCCTGCACTAGTCAACTTGCAGGTCAGGTTACATAAAAATGTCCACCTCGCTGATTTAGGTTGTAAGCAATTTGAGACATGGACTATATTCTGCTTGATGACTGCACAGTAGTATAAACAATATAATTCATTACTGTTTGGGATCAGAGCAAAATGGTAACAATCACGTGGGTAAGTAATGAAATCAGGATTTTTGTTTCCATGTCTTCATTAATGAATACTGTATGTGCTCAAACTCCAGCATAAACACTTCTAAAAAAACAGTACTTATAGAATTTATCATCATCCATCACTGTATGAAGAATACAATCCATATTACAACTATATGCATCAATAAAATAAGTGAAGTGAATCATTCGCCCTCAGTAATAGCTTCACTGCATTGCCAATCACTTTACAATTTTACAGTCACCCTCCAACATCCAGTACAACTCAACTTTTTATAACCTCTGTGCAACATTCTTTAAGGCGCTGTTCTATGTGAAAGGAGTGTTTGTGCTACTGTTACTTAAGATGTTAATCCTGAATTAGGGAATGATGCTGATATAGAGTATCAGTGCCAAAACTACAAAAACAAAAAACAACCTATTTGTGGTCTGAAAACCCTCAGTTTGGAAGAGCTAAAAGATGTACATGCACACTGGGACATAAATTTACCCACAGAATCACAAATGGCCAAAAAACCCACAGGTCAACTCAACAGGTCAAAAGTGACAGCTAAATCATGAAATTACATATCTGGTGTCAGCTGTCTCAGAAGGTATATGCAGTAATTCCAGTGTAAATACACTACAGACCATGCCACATGAGCTGGATGTTGTATTACTAGAAAAGAAAATGTTTCCCATTTTCTAAGAATTGCTAGTAACTATTTTATCAGCAGTTAAGTACTATTTAAAACATAATGAGCCATTCAAATTTTTAACAAATATTTGTTTATTTTTTCCTGAATCTCACTAAGACTGTGATCTCAGTTCTCCTATTTCCAAGCAAAGCAATGACTCAAATAGCCTTGCTTTAGACAACAGACATTCCCTGGGACTTTTCAGCAAGATAGGCACTGCTAATGGGTGCATCAGCCCTCATGCTATAATAAAGTCAGCTGTACAATTGCATACTGAAAAAACAAAACAAAACAAAATAAAAACAAAAACAAAAACAAATACTTCTTACCATGAAACCCTCAGTGTACTGAAACTGAGCTCTGGAACTGTCGTCTGCTGTGGGACTCAGGGGCTTAGGATCAGACATAGAGCGCTGCATCATCTTTGCTGCCTTTGGGCTCGATGGAGGAACCTTGGCAATGTCAGCATGGAGCATCTTCTGAGGGCTGATGTCATCAGTAATGGATTTTTCATAGGGTACAAATGCTGACTCTATAACTTTACTTGGTGAAACAGGTGAAATGGGTGAATAGAGAACTTTGGGAGATTTGGGAGGGGAAGGGACTACCTGCAGAGTGGAGTCCGGACGAAGGTGAGATGAGTAGCCTATTTCTAACGGTGTTGGGCGTTTTTTATCTTTCTGAGGGGATGAAGCTGACAAATACTGGGGACTCTGAGTGTCTGACTCTGTCTCTGTTTGACATCCCAAACTTTCTCCTTTATACGTCTTTTCTGGAGCTGAAATGTGTTTTATGATTTCAACCTTAGCATCCAATCGAGCCCTGATTGAAGGTGTTCTTATTGTTCCTACAGGTTCTGTTTGTACTGAAATCTCTGCTACTGTCTGAACTGCAATACTAGACACTTTGGAAAACTGTTTAGCTTTGTCTACCTCTGTGGTACTCTCACTGTATTTCCCTACACGAGGCTTTCTTCTAGACCTGCTAGAAAGATCCCATTCATCTTGATCTTCATCATCCGTCTGGACACTTGTATCGACACTCTTCTTAGTTTTTCGTCTCCTGTTTGTGTAACCTCTGTCTGCTCCGTCTTCATCATCAGTTTGCACTCCACTGTCCACTATCTTTTTGTAGCACCGGGGCTCTTCTTCCAGAGACTCCTCCAGCTCTTCATAGGGACCACGTAATTTTGGCATAGAACTTCTCTTTTTCAATTGCTTCTCTTCTCTAACATCAATATCCTTCAGAGACATTTCTGAAACAGAGCTTAGGATACCAGACCTAGGTATGTACTGGGTAATGCCATCTGACTGAACTGTATACCATGTTTGACTTGGTGGAATTTCAATACCCAGTACTCCTGAAGCTGTAGTGGTTGCATCATCAGTAGGCCAAAACTGGCCATTTTCTGTGGTTGCATATTGTCCTTCCAAAAGGGCTTGATCTGTGGTTGTTTGTGGAGAACCAGTTCCTGAAGGGTCATAACCATACTGATAAATTTGTCGAATTTTTTGTTCTTCTAACTGTTGGTGGAGCTGTTGTTGAAGTTGTTGGAACTGTTCAAGTTGCAACTGTTGCTGGGCTAATGTCTCTTGTCTCATCATATACTGAGCTTGCCGTTCTTCCTCTTGCTGAAATAAGAGATGATGTTTCATGGATTGCAGCTCCTCAAGCTTTTTTTGCACCATAAACTTCTCTTGTTCCCTAAATCTTTGAATTTCCTGACGTTCCCATTCCAGCTCTTCAGCAAAACGTTGTTGCTTAATTTTCTCAAGTTCAAGAAGTTCACGCTCCAAATCAAGCTGCTGCTGTTTGCCTTCTTCAGGGGCAATGATAAGAGCAACCTCATCTTCAATTACATCTGTATAAACTTCAGATGTAGTAGCAGGTATTAAGTTGGTTGGCTCAGTGGCAATAGCTTCTAGAGTAAGAGGTTGTAAGCCTGTCTCAATATCAAGGGTAGTACTTGCATCTTTTTCAGCTGCCACTGTTGTCAAGAAGCTGTACGATCTTGGAAGTGGTTGATTTTGTTGCAAAGTTGATAATGAGGGCACTGAGTCAATTGTTTGGAGAGTAGGCAAATCTCTGACTGTTGTACTGAAAATAGAACCAGGTTGTGTGGTGATGGCAAATGTAGATGGGATTGGAGTTGCTACTGAAGAATAAACAACACCATTGGATGATCTTAAAACACTTCCAGTGCCGAATGGGGAACTGAGGGATGAAACCATTCTTGCTTGGGAATATTGTGGTGTACTGATCCCGATGCCAGAAATTACCTGTCGAGTCTCTGGGTAAGGACCAGTGGTCTTGCTTGAGTAATCCATAACCTCACCTGAAATTACAGGGCAAAGTTACAGTCCAGTCCCACAAAAGAATGCTGCTCTGTGGATTCTGATAGTCATTTCATCTTGATGAATTAAATGGGAAGGGGAAACCACATGCAAATCTTCAGGTTATTGATCTACTTTAGATGTGAAGGAAACAGCATTTCTGAACATGCAGGCACATGCAGGCACCTCTGTGCAAAACACATATGTAAAATGAAGAAATAAAATGTGTGTAATCCAAAACAGTTTGTCATAATGTCCAAAAGAAAACAAAACAACAGAAGGGGAAAAAAATAATATATAAAAAAATCATCCTGAAATGAGGTGAGGAACATCATAATCATATTTCAAAGAAAGATCTGCAGCTGTGTCATACTGACCTGAAGTAACTCTTCCAGAAGTAAGATCTACTGCTGCATCAGTTGCCCCAACTCGATAATCAAAGCTATTCTTGCTTTTATATGCAAACAGTCCAGCTTCTGATAAATTTGTGTCAGACATAGATGGTTTCATACCTCCCATTCCTCGGTAGCCATATGACCCTGAACGATCATACTGATAGTGGTCATCCCTGTAACCAAAGCGATCCTCAGGAAGTGTAGTTGGAGGTTGCTGTGCAGTACAACTTCTACCAAATGGCAGTTTATAAACCATATCACAGCAGACAGCTCTTCTCCCTGCAGTCAGGTCCACAGGCTTTTCATCATCTTCTATTACTGTAGTTACGATACCTGAAGTAGTTTCATCCATTGTTACAACTGTTCTGTGAGATTTTGTAGTGCTAAGGTCAACTGCTCCAATCTCCATTGGCTCCTGAGAAGTGGAGAGATCAGTCCAACCATTTGTGACACTAACTGGTGGTACAGTAACAGGCTTTGTGGCAGCCCATGTCACTGCATGTGCTGAAGTACCTAGGGATAAATTTATTGGCACTTCATCTCTACTTACAGGGAAGGGCTGGCTGCTTGTTACTCTGTAGGCAGGCTCAAAATGTTTTGATGTTGTCAGCTGCAGTGGAGTTGTCATTGCATGTCCCAGATCCACAAGACTGTCTGTGCTGGCAGAGTAGCTTACAGTGGCAGTGCAGGTCATGACAGCTACTGTCTCAGTGACTATAGACAGAGAAGGATCTGCAACACATGCAGTACTAAGATTTATTATAGCTGGCTGAACAGTACTTACTGGCCTTCCAGATGTATCACTTGCTGGCATTTGCCTTCTAGCATCCATGGAAACAGCAGAGAGATCCATACAGCTGTCTCTCATTTCAATATCCATCTTAGTTAAAGTGCGAAGATCAATGACATCACCCAAAGGATGGAATCTTCCATTCTCTCTATACCTGGGTTGATCTGATATATATATTGGCTCAGGAGGTATAGTAATAGCGACACTGCCTAAACCAACACTGGGCATTGGGCGCTTCACTACAGATGCTGTGGTCTTGGCTACCTCTGTTGTTACTGCCTCTGATATTGAACTAGGTACTTTTTCAAAAGTTGATTGTGTGGTGGTAGGAATAGTTTGCAAACCACCTGTAATATACATACTCTGATCTGCCATACCTTGAATTTCCACAGCTTTCATGGATGAAGTAAAAACTGGTTGCATAGGCTGGGGAATCTGTTCTTTAGAAGCTTCTTCTAAAGGCCAGCTGGTAACAGCCTGACTAGTGATAGCTTCTGTGGGAGTTCCAGGCTCAGATGGCAATGTGATGACAACATAGGTTTCCTGTGAGGGCTTTGTCAGCCTTGGTGAAGATTTGTTAGAGTGTGGAGACAAAGGGGATGTGGGAGATGCTATTTTGTATTCAGCTGAAGAGACCAAATTCAGAGTCATACTAGACGTCAGTGATGGACCTATTGGTTTGGGCTGTGTTTCCGCTGGCTTATGAACAGCTATAGGGAGTGGAGGAACTGCTGGTTTAGGAGCAATTGGAGGTTTAGTTACTTCAGTGGGCCTGTGACTGAAAACAAGCCCTGCTGGAATGGAGGACGGCTTGGGTGGTACAGGAGGTGGTGTTGGGGTGCAAGTTTTTGTGATAGGTACCACATGATTCTTTACTACAGCTGCAGATTCCAGTGTAGCAACACTTGTGACTAAAGGTACTGCTGTGGGAGCTGTTGCCATGGGAGCCTGAACCTGTGACTTCTTTTTGGGATAAATGGCTGGTTTGGGTAAAATAGGTGGAGGTAATGGCGGTGGAGGAGGAGGTGGAGGTGGAGGAGGTGGGGGTGGAGAAGGTTGCGCAGGAGAATCCAAAGAAGAGCTTCTAAAAAGTGAAAACACTTTGGATGTTAGAGCAGGAGCTGAGGAAGGCATGGAGACCATGCTGGTCTTACTTACAACTCTGGGTGTAGGTACAGAAGGTGTTTCTGATGCAGGCTCTTTAACTGAAACTGATGCTACACATAGGGGTGGTTGCTCAGATGTAGCACCAGTCAGGTTAATCTTTGTCATATCAAGACTCAATTCTTTGTGTGAATCTTCATGATGAATTTTGATAATGCCAGCCTCTACCGTACTTTTCATTTTTCTAGCTCCATCCTTTTCTGCTGTGGAGACATCGTAAGTAATGGTATCAGCTGCATATTGCTTGGGTTTTGTAACTGTAGTGGTGAATACTGAAGGTGCAGTTTCAGGTAAACAAACTGCAGCTTGATGCACAGTATCCATATCTGAGACCACAGCTGGCTTTTTAGTGGCTCCAGCAACAGATTCATAAGGCAAGCTCATTTCAGAGTACTCTTCTGTAGATGTAAAGGGAACTTGGGCTATCATGTCTTCAGAATCTGCTAGTTTACTTACAGCATCTGCTGTATCTACATAACCTGTGGTCGCACTATCTATAGGTGATGAACTGTCTGTGGTACAAACAGAAGATGTAGATGATGTTAAAGAAGCTGTATCAGAAGGCAAAATTGATACAGCACCTTCTGATATCTCAGAGTATGTCAACATCGATGTTTCATGAGAAATTATTTCTTGAATTTCTCTAGCATAATCTGTTAAGTATTCATCTTCGATTTCCTCTGCTGTAAAATGCTGTGTTATTTTAACATCTGGAATAGAAAGTGCTATGCTACTGAGAGATGATACATCTGAGATTGCTGAAGTGGTGCTTGACGTTAAAGATATACTATCCGCTATTTCTCCAATACCAGATACTTTCATATCAGAGGCAGAAGCAAAATCTGAAGTTGGCTGTGTTGGACTGGACCCAGGAGTTAGCTGCATTTTTTGTTTTTTCATAAGCTCTTCATAAGCAGCTTCAGCATCTAACAACTGCTTTTCTTCAGTGGTGGAAGCTACTGTGCTGTCTAATACAACTATTTCATGACTTTCTGGAATAATATAAGAGCTAGAAACAATATCTTCTTGAGGCACAATTGAACATAAAGGCTCTACACTGTAATAGTCTTCCTGTAGATCAGTAATTTTCTGTGGTTCATCATAGATCTGTTCTGAAGCTCTGAGTTTTTTCTCTTTTCCTCTCTGCTGTATATATTCATTACTCTCATCTTGTTTCATTGCAAGATTTGTATCAACAGTTCCATTGTAAGTATCCTCTATTAAAGACTCATAAATGTAATCCTCTATTAGCATTCCACCATATAAAGACTCTTTTTCAAACACTTCATCTTTTTCACTTGCAATTTGAAAAGACTTGGACTTGTGGGTCTTGTGAATCATTTCCTCATATACCTCTTCAGCGCTTTTCAATGTCTTTTGACCACTTTCTTCTTTTAAGACTCCAATTAGTTTTTCATCTGTTGGTGAGTATAGAGAGACAGTAGTAGGCAATTTGTAAACTTTTTGTACTTCTATTATTTTTTCTGGGCTGATTTCAAATCCTTCAGGATCTGATTCAATACTAGGTGAGTACTCCGAACAGGAAGATCTGTGCAGCTCTTCCATTTCTGCTGCCTGTCGTAATTCTTCTGTTGGAGAAGCATCTTCAATGGGGGAAAGATTACTTGGAGGAGTCTTTGGACGTTCTCTTCTTCTCTGAGCTCTCAGTTCATCCTTGTCCTTTTTAGATTTTTTGCTAGAACTTTTTCTTTGTTGCTGTTCTAACTCACGCTGTTTCTCTTGTTCCTTGAGCAGTTCTTCCTCTTCCCGTAGTTCTTCTTCTTCTGAAGAATCTTCAATAGTTGGAAGAAGAGGACCATGAGACCGATGCCTAGCTTTGCGCTGCTGTTTGCTCTCCCCTCCCAGTTTTTTGTGACTAGGACTGCTGTCACTGTCTTCATCAAGCGATGATACTGAAGTAGGTGATGTACCTGGTGTGAAACTTGAAGCATGTAAACTAGAAGATCCTTCTCCTCTAGATCTATCTTCAGGTGAATCTGTAAGACTCTCCATCTCTAGCTCAGGCTCTTCATCAAAATACAAAATACCCTTCTGTTGTTCAGGTGTCTCAGAATATTTGCTTGTTATTGTACTATTTAATTCTATTGTTTTGAAACGCCGGAGGCCTCCTCCTCCACTTACAGTGAGTTCTTCACCATCCTGACTTTTAGTTTCCCTGTACTTTGGCTCTGGGCTTTCATCAAAAGTCTCATCATCATCATCATGCCATGAATGTCGTCTGCTTGCGTCCTCATCGTAGCCTGCACTACTTTTCCGTGCCATTCTCCTATGTTTCCCTGCTGCTCCTTTGGCTTTGCTTTTCACTTCTTCTTTCTTTTGGCTTTCAGTTACACTGATCTCTTTGAGCTGATTTCTAATGAATTCATCATCTTCAGAACCTGAGGCATCTTCATCAGCACTCATCTCTATAATTTGTTTCCTAATGAAGTCTTCCTCATCACCAGATCCCTGACTGTCATCTCGTTTGTACTCATCACTACTTGAAGAACCAACACTAGTTCTTCTCTTTCTCCTGGGTACAGGTGAGTTTTCACTCTCACTGCTATCTTCCACAGAATCATAGCGTTGTCTTCTTGCCAGTGTGTCATCTCCTCCATCTTCTTCCTTGTAGTCAGTTAGGGATGAAGCACCTCCTTTGCTATCAGCTGCAATGGTTCTTTCACCTTCTTGAATAGCTTCTAAGTCTTCCTCATCTGAACTGTAAGACTCTGGTGTGACTGGCAAAGGCTTTGTTTTATGCTGATCCTTTGTCTGTTCACTGTATGTTTCATGAAGTTCTTTCCTTTTCACAGATTTTTCATCAGCAAGTGTACTTGACTGAGCTTCCAAAATAGAAAGGACAGTACTTTCTAATTTAGCTAGATCTGAGGGGCTTGGAGGACTTTCTTGTGAAATGGTGTCTTTCTGACTAGGTTTTCTGGGTAAGTCCTTTTCGTCACTGGGGATATGACTTGGAATTTCACCAAGTGAACTTGATATCCCATCAGAAGAATACCCGGTGTCACTCAGACCTTGTGGACTTTTCTGTTGCTGAGAGCTTGATGTATCTGTTTTGTCATCCTCTTTTTCCTAAAAAAATAAATACATATGCGTGTGTATATACTTATATATAAATACTTTATGTCTCCAAGCAATTACATATGTGTGTCTTTCTAAAAAATGAGCTAAAGTTCCAGATGCAAAATTTTAAGTCAAATTATACTGAATTGTAAATGACTAAACACTAATTCTGCTTTGCAAAGCCATTAACTATGCTAACATTTAACTATGTTTTGCCTGATTTTCCACATCAGTAAATTATATTATCAGCTGTAAAATTTTAAATGCAAATAAAAAGTAAATAGAGTAGTTAATTGCTTTCAGAATCCTATCTAATGATAGTCTATCATTTGTTCATATGTGCATTGGACAATTTTTTTGTTAGCTAACTTAAATTAATATTTAATTACTTATGCTTCAAAATTGCCTACAGAGTTCTAGATATAAATATAGCTTACCGAATAGCCTGCAGTATTTCTGGGGTCTACTCCTTACTTTCACCATTTAATCTTTTACAGTTCCCTAGAAATACGTGAATCTTCTCAAATTTTGGAGACTTGGTTTCATTTTTTTGAAGTGTTACACATTGTAACATAAGAATACACGGAGTACTGAAGCATGAGTTAATATGGTCTGGAATGTCCCCATACGTGTACAAACATTTTCTCAACACCTTAATTAAAACAAGTTTCTCAGTACATTTGTAATGCAGAGGTAACCTGCTGCTAGGGAAGTATGATTGTATGTGATAAAAGCAAGATGGATAGCTATTGATCAAAGGAAATGGCGAAAACAAGCCAGGCATATGCAACTGAACACTGTAACCCATACTTTCCTACTTAATCCTAATTAAATATCCTTTGTCATTAACCTAGCTTCAGATCCTTTTATACCACTCTGAATGATAAGCACCCCCTTGGATAACAAAATACCAAGAATATCCTACAACAACAATTTTCACACCAGTTTCCCTTGTCCTAGATGTGAAATGCCTCCTAATTTCTCGCAGCTGTGAAATACTCCACTTATTGAAAGAATCTCATCATCCGACTAACAAAATAGCTCTGTCACAAATGACAGCTTATCTTAGATGTCATCATAGCCAAAAAGTGCCTCCAAAAGTAATTTGAGAACAAGCATCCCAAGCCTCCTGGTTTTAATAATATGATGTGATCTCAGTATTTCTTACAGTATTCAGGTATTACCAGGGTGGTGAAGCACTGGAACAAGTTGCCCAGAGTAGCTGTGGATGCACCATCTCTGAAAGCATTCAAGGCCAGGTTGGATGGGGCCATGCCATGGGCAGCCTGATTCAGTGGCTTGTAATCCTAAATACAGCAGGGGGTTGAAACTAGAAGCCCGGCTGGAGGGCCGGGCCCAGAGAGTGGTAGTAAATGGAGTCAAATCCAGCTGGCGACCGGTCACGAGTGGTGTTCCCCAGGGGTCGGTCCTGGGGCCTGTTCTCTTCAATATCTTTATTGATGACTTGGATGAGAGCACTGAGTTCACCCTCAGTAAGTTCGCAGATGACACCTAATTGGCTGGGAGTGTGGATCTGCCTGGGGGTAGCCAGGCTCTACAGAGGGATCTAGACAGACTGGAGAGCTGGGCTGAAGCCAATGGGATGAGGTTTAGCAAGACCAAATGCCGAATCCTGCACTTCGGCCACAACAACCCCAGGCAGCGCTATAGGCTTGGGACTGAGTGGCTGGAGGACTGCGTGGAGGAAATGGACCTGGGGGTACTGATTGATGCATGGTTGAACATGAGCCGACAGTGTGCCTGGGTGGCCAAGAAGGCCAACGGCATCCTGGCTTGTATCAAGAATGGTGTGGTGAGCAGGACTAAGGAAGTCATTCTGCCTCTGTACTCGGCATTGGTGAGGCCTCACCTTGAGTACTGTGTCCAGTTTTGGGCACCTCAGCACAAGAAAGATATGGAAATACTGGAGCAGGTCCAGAGAAGGGCAACGAGGCTCGTGAAGGGCTTGGAGAATCAGCCCTACGAGGAGAGGCTAAGGAAGCTGGGGCTGTTTAGTCTGGGGAAAAGGAGGCTGAGGGGAGACCTTATTGCTCTTTTCCAGTACCTGAAAGGTTCTTACAGTGAGAGTGGGGCAGGTCTCTTCTCACTAGTGACAAGTGACAGGACGAGGGGAAATAGCCTCAAGTTGAGCCAGGGCAAATTTAGGTTGGATATTAGGAAGAACTTCTTTACAGAAAGGGTAGTTAGGTACTGGAATAGGCTCCCCAGGGAGGTGGTTGAATTGCCATCCCTGGATGTGTTTAAGAGCCGTTTGGATGTGGTACTCAGGGATATGATTTAGCAGAGGGTTTTTAGAGATAGGGTACTGGTTAGGCTGCGGTTGGACTTGATGATCTTCAAGGTCTTTTCCAACCTGGGTAATTCTATGATTCTATGATTCTATGAATTTTAAGGTCTTCTTTAACCTAAGCCATTCTATGATCTGGTGATTATTCCATGATTATTTATCAATGTTGATAATCAAATCAAGGATTCCTGAAGTAGAACTAACAATTTACTCAAATCTGTGACTTATGAGCATCATTGGCATTATGCTGCATTTAAAAAAAAAATAAAAAAAATACAAATACAAAAAAGCCACAATGCTTAATGATAGTTTGTAGATACATTCACACTTATGTTTACTTGCTGACAATTTTTTAGCATTTTAGCATTTTGAAATGCTTATTCACACTGAAGTTACATTTGAGGACAAAATATCATAAAACAAGTATTTGTTACTATCAGTTATTTATTTATTTATTTATTTATTTTAAAGCAGCCCCCCCCCCCCCTTTTTTTTTTTCATTATTTAATTTACAGTTAAAGTACCTATTCTTGCCTGCAGACATGTCACTGTGCACACAATCTTCCAATAAAACAACTAGCAATAAGATTAAATTAATCTACTTATCAATATCTAGTTTAGTAACTTCCATTTTGGAAAAATGATTTATTACCTACTTAACCAAGTCAGATATTACCTTCGATAGAAAACACATCTGTCCTTAATAACACAGAACCCAATATAACAAACCCAAGTATCTGATACCAGAGCAAAAAATGTTGCATTTAAACATTAGATTTGACAACAATTATTTCTAAGAAAAATTCTAGTGATAAAGATGTGTTTAATACATAAACAAGGACAAAACTCCAATAGCATGGCAAACAGCTCTGGGGAGCCATCACTACTTAAACAATTCAGAAGTCGTTATTATGAAAAATGTACTTTTTCACCTCATGTAGGTAGAATAATATATCCCCTATCAGGTAAAAAGATAAAAAATGAAGCATACTTACAAGCATTTTTTATTTTTTTTTCCCTCCCTTTTAAACTTGTCTTTACATCAGTACTCCCATTATTACAGAATAATTTTTAAGGGACATTTACTGGAATATGTTTTTTAAAAGTATATTGTCAGTTAAAAGCAAAGGATTTTTTCATCTAGAAATATCACGCCCCCTTTACAATTTCAGTAATTGTTATTTTATTTCTAATATGTCCATACTTGCAAAGACATACCCAATTATGCATGTCATCAATTTAGATTAGCTTCTAGAAAAATACCATTCAAACTCAGAAAGTCCCCTAGGAGATGAGGGACAGACTGTACCCAAGTAGTGGAAGTGAGTCTCTGAGAGTTCCATAGAGATGAAGTGATAAAATAACTTAAAAATCATATGAAACAGAATATGTTAAATAAGTAGTTAATTTCAGAAATAAGCAAGCAAGTGGGCATGGAACAACCTAATCTTAGCCATTCTCCTAATCTGAGATAGTAGCATCATCTATGTGTCTAATGTGTAGTATCTACTCAGTGACCAAACAAGATGAGGTAGAACTGAGTGCTGCCATTGCCTGACCTGTTGATGAACCCAAATATGCCATAACATTACTGATATCAATAATAAAATACTGAATCTTGGGAAAAAAACCTGTTATCTGTACACTAAGGAAAAGAAAAAGTTCTACAGCATTTAGGGACTTCCCTAAGAATAAATGCGACAAGAAAATTCAGCTTTCTTTTCAAGGCTATTATGATACGAATATATTTTCTATCATTTTAATATGTAGAGTTATCTGATGCAAAAAATATCTTTGCACATCATGTTTTGAGAAAATATGCATGCAATTTATGAAAAGCAAGCTTTAGTCTTTGTGTGTTTTTTTCCCTTCTCCAGGCATTCTGTGATAAAAGGATATTGTCATTAACTTTATCTGTTCTTCAATGGCCAGTGATCTATTTGGATAGGATTAGCCATCACATATGTGAAGATATCAACTAACTTGTAAAAAAATTGTATCAAACATAAGATTTTTAGGCAAACAACAAACTGTTGAGGAAACAACATTCCTTTGGGATTATGGATATATTTAACAACTGTTAGGGAATGAAAAATGAATTAAAAATGTATCTGAATCAGTAAGGAAAAAAACTATTTTGTTGGTAATGCAAACTGTTTAACTTGTGCTAATAACGAACATGATCTAATGTTGGATGTATTCCTACAATTCCAGTGACATTTCTACAGTGATAGTGACAATACATCATAAAACCATTTTACAACAGAAGTTTTTGCTTATTTGAAAACAGATTATATCTAACTTACTTAAAATATTCAACTGGTTATCATATGAAATTAGAGCTCTTTTAAAAGAAAACCATGATGTACAAAAAGTCTTGTCAGTTTTTGAAGTTGTATATGTATCAGTAAGATTAATAAAGGAGTAATAATGGATTGTATTCTGTTGCAGAAAATTTATTGTGCAGACAAACTCATGATTTTAAAAAGGTCATTTTCTTTATAGAAACATTATACTTATGTGCAAACTGTTTCTGATTGAGTAAGCTATTAAATCTTATTCTTTTTATATTATGAACACATTTTACTTAATAATCTGTGCCCAAAATTCTGAATACAAATGATTTTCTTACTTAGTCTCTCTCACCCATGTTTTGTAATTAAGAGCATTATAATGTCAATTTACAGTATATTACAATATCACAGTATCTAATCAGATATTCAAACAAAGTACGTGACCAATCTTCAATACACATGAGATGGCAATGGTAGGGGCACTGTAAACTTGTCCAAGTTATACCACTATAACATGTTTATTTAGATATAATGGACTACTTTTGGGGGAGTTCCAAGTCAACTGTTACACGCTGACAAACCAGTATGTTATAACTATCCAAGAATTCTAGGCATCCTTGTTAAGGCAGTTAATTGCTACTGCCCATGTAATTACAAGATAGTTTATTAGGAATTAAATAATACCTGTAAATCATCAGCAAAGACAGTTTGTTCCTTGATAACTCTATGAACAAAATACAGTTTAAAACACTATTGGGAAAAAATAAATGGTTTGAAGAAAAAATGGCTTTATGATACCTTAAGCCATACTTTGAGGCCAAATCTTTAAAAATGTTTCAATATTTAACTCACATTTATTTCAAAGGTTCTTAGATCTCTAAATATAATTTGAGATCTGTGTGACATTTTCCAAGGCTGATTTTCCTGTAACAGATCTTTATCCTCTAAGTTTCTTTTAGGCCTTGTTGGCATGTTACTGACTTTTTTTTTTTTTTTTTTTTTTTTTTTTTTTTTTTTTTTCCCCATGAAAAATCAGGATAATATTATCTCATTATTTCAGTAAGATGCTACAAGGGTTAGTTAATCACCATTTTCACAGATTTTGATATACAATGGCATTAGTCATTTGTCAGCTGCATCTTTACATCATTATTTACACATACACCTGTCTGAAATCCTTCATATGATTGTCCTCAAATATTTTATAATGTTCAGTGTCTAAATACCATCATTTAATTATCCAAGCAGTATGAGTGAAGGTACCAAAATTGTTCTTTACTCCTCCACTTCTGTCACATGCTTTCTTGGAGAAAATTGTATCTAATGTTCAAAGTAAATTAGGTTTAGCATTAAAATACTTCAATAAACTAAAACAAGCCAAAAAAAAAAAAAAAAAAAAAAAAAAAAAAAAAAAAAAGGGGGGGGGGGGGGGGGGAAGGGAGGGAACTTATTTTCCTGAAGCATAAATTAGGTGAGGCAACAACTTCATCTTCAGAATTTCAAAATTCCAAGTTTAGTATTCTTTTTCTTTTTTCTTTTTCTTTTTTTTTTTTGTTTTGTTTTGTTTTGTTTTTTGTTTTTCGGGGTTTTTTTTGTTTATATGAATTTTCCAGTGAGGAAAAATGGGGGGATGGGAAAGTGTTGTAATTTTAAAAATGCTTAAAAGAGGTCATCAATGCATTTTCTTTTATGAATTAAACTATTATGCTTTATAAACTTTAGTTAATTTTGCTTCAAAGTCTAATGACAAAAGTAAAAGAAAGCTAAACTTCATCTAGGGTGTTAACTCAGGAAGTTCTGATTAAGTCAGAAGGCAGTGAGAGTGATTAAGTGAAACAAAAGAGTAACGCCTGCGTGTGTGCACCATATAATATAGCAAGAGATAATTAGAAATAATTAATTTATGATAAAAATATGTTGCTATCAGAGACAGAAGTCAAATATGTGTACCTTAGATTTGCTAAGACTATCATATGCTTTCTTATCTTCATAGAACACAAAAATGGCCATATAGCACTGAGACTAGAGAGTGATGAAAGTTTTTAAACAGGAAAAAATGGAGCTTTTAATAAAAACAAAACAAGCAAGCAAGCAAACAAACAAAAAAAGTATTTCTTAGGTTCTCTGATATTAATGTATGTTACAAAGAAAATGCCCCCAAAGTGACATTTTGTAAACTTGCTCTTCTTGGAAAGTGCTGCACTAGAGTCTCTTGCCTAATATTAAATACTCAAACTGATATTTCATTTTCTTAAATCTCTTTCTTGTTTTTTTGTTGTTGTGTTTTGTTTTTTTTTTTCCAGATGGCTACAATGCTGAGAGCAAAATTTGTGTTCCCTGAGTACAACCATGTGATATTACATCTCTTGACACCATTGTGTCATATAAACACATCATGTGATGGAAACATATCTGACTGCAAACATGATTTCTAAAAATAGAGATCTCCACATCATGACTTCCTAATCAGAATAATTTTCTGCCCAAATACCTTGGTTATCAAACAAACAAAGAAAGAAACAAAAACCTGATAATTTTTACTGATATTAATTGAAAACATAATTTGGGCATGATCGGACTTTTCTCCTAAACCTCTTCCTACTTTAGTAAGATAGTGTTCAGCACTTAATTTTCAGTACTGATGCACAAAAAAACCAACAACCATCATTTGCCATTTATCAAGAAATTGTCTGTTACCCACTTCTCTTTATCAGTGGCTTGCTACTGACTTCATATTTAGGAAATGAATTTATTTAGAAATACAGCATTCTAGTACATTCTATTACAAAGTCATCTAATGATATGAATGAAGAGCTGAACACAAATACTACTTAAACAAGGGGTAGGCAGATGAAACATTTAAAAGATGTAAAGGCCGCATACTTTAACATACCATTTTCAGGCATCACAAAATATTCCTAAAATGTTTACCATCCTTTGGTAGTTCAAAATACTGTGTAACTTATCATCAGTTATTTGCTTTTGAGATTAAGAACTATGAAAATGTTCCAATTTAAACAATTAAACTCCAAAGACTTGGGGGTCTACAGAAGCAGATAAACGAATCATAAATATTTGAAAACCGATGAAACAGAAACTCAGTTAGTTTCATAAATATAAGATGAAAATCATGCAAAAACTATTGGAAAGCTGCAAGGAAAAAGCAGAACTAACTAGTGAAACTCTTACTCAAAAAGAATAATTCTGTCATTGAGAATTATATCATTCATACGGATGATCAAATCATCCATAACAATAAAGAGCGGGAAAATGTCAATGACAGGGTCCATCAGGATGGGATTCTAAATCATAGCAAAGGAGAAAAGCATTTAGAGGAAAAAAGCTACTTACTATTTTTTCTCTCACTGCTTCCACATGGTCAGATCTTGGCAGACGTGACACTGGAACAGGAGTTTTTTCTTCCTCCACTTTTTCAGTTTTTGAAACCATCTGTGGAATTCCAGTTGTCAAATCCTCTTTCTTAACATCCTCTTGTTTCTTTTCATGCAGTTTGTCACAAGGTGCTTCAACTTCCATTTTCTGCTCAGTAACACATTCTGTTGTCTCAGCTGTAATTTGCTCTTTTTTGTCCTTTGGGTGTGGAGTACTTTTTTCCAGGAGCTCAGGTTTTTTATCTTCTTCAGATTTGCTTAAAGGTTTCTTTTGATCTGAACTTACTGTTGCAGAAATTTTATCTTCTGAAAGTGTCTTTGGCAGCTTTTCTTGCTGAAGCTTTGATTCTTTTTGAGCTTCTTGTTGGATTTTCTCCACTGCAGAAGTTTTATCAATTTTTACATGTTGAAGATTTAGATCTTTCTGAATTTCATGTTGAATTTTATCAGCTGAAACTGCCTTGGACAATCTAACTCCCTGAAGTTGTACATCCTCTTTCTGAGCTGCAGGTTGTATTTTGTCAGCTGATAGTGCCTTTGCCATTTTCATCTGTTGGAGTTTTGGATCTTCTTTCTGAACTCCATGTAAAATTTTATCAGCTGAGGGTATCTTTGCCAATTTTGCCTCTTGAAGTTTTATGTCTTCCTTCTGAACTCCATGCAAAATTTTATCAGATGATGGTGTCTTTGTCAGTTTTGTTTGCTGGAGTCTTGAGTCTTCCTTCTGGGAGACACGTATTTTATCAGCTGAAGGTGTCTTGAAAAGTTTGCCCTGCTTAGATTTTGCATCTTCTTTCTGAATCCCTTGCTGGATTTTATCAGCTGACAATGTTTTTTCCAATTTCCCTTGCTGAAATTTTGGAACTTCCTTCGGAACGCTTGGTTCTTCTTTAGATTTTGTAGCTGCTGGAGTAGGCGGTGTGGAAGTCTTCTGTGGGGAATGTGAGACAGCAGGCACAGGCTGTTTTTGAGGAGTCGCAGGTGGTTTGGATACTGCTTGTGAAGGGCCTACTTTTGGAAGTGGCACCTTGCCCATATCCCCAAGTTGTCCTGACATTGCCCTTTGGGTCTGACAGTTTAAGCACAGCCATTCCTGTACCTGTGATAGAACAAACATATGAAGTTACTTATATGAAGACATAACAGTAAAATACATTGTCCTGAAATAGTGATGACCTTTATACACAACATTTGCTTGTGTATTTCCAACACGAATTGTTTTCTAAATCCTCTACAATCTACCAACAGTAACTTTACCTCTAACTTTGTAAATCTCCCTAATTTGACAAAGTCTGCTTTTTTTTTAGAAGTTACCTTTCTCTCTTTACTTTTTGTGTAACCAAGGAAAATCATCTGTCTGCTCCCTTCTGCACAGTCCCTTTTTATTCTACTTTCCAGAAAATCAGGAGAAAAAAAAAAAAAAAGGACAAATCCACATAAGATATTTTGTTGCCACTTAGCCAGTTACTACACAGAAGAAATTAGACTCCTAGTGAGGTTTGGGGTACGGTTACTTTGTAATAGAAAAAGGACATTTTAAAGACAGATATCACAAAATCATAGAATTGTAGGGGCTGGAAGGGACCTCTAAAGATTATCTAGTTCAATCACCCTGCCAAAGCAGGCTCTCTAGACCATGTTGCGCAGGTAGGCATCCAGGTGGGTTGTGAACATCTCCAGAGAAGGAGACTCCACAACCTCTTTGGGCATCCTGTTCCAGTGCTCCGTCACCCTTACTGTGAAGAAGTTCTTATGCACATTTGTGCAGAACTTCCTTGTGCTTCACTTTCCCCTTGTTCTGTTGCTGTGTACTTCTGAAAAGAATCTGGCCTTGTCCCTTTGCTGCCTGCACCTTAGACATTTATTTACATTGTTCAGATCCCCTTTCACTTTTCTCTTCTCAAGGCTAAACAGACCTAGGTTACTCAGCCTTTCCTTATAAGAGAGGTACTCCAGGCCCTTTATTGTGGGGGAAGCTCCAAAAAGCTCCAAAACTTCTGAATACGAGGATGCATAATGAATCTCTACTTTGCTAATGAAATATAAGGTCTACACTGCACCTTTAGTGTTTGATTCTCATTCCTTTTACTGTGATGATGAATTGTCTCACCAAAACAGTTAGTGTATTTCTCTGATTTAGTTAACTTAGCAAACTACTGAATACAAAATACATAAAAAACAATACAGAATTGTTTTAATATTAATTACATAGCTAATAATGTAAACAGCATTACTGATCAGTACAGATGACTGACCAGCTACATACTATTGGATATTCTAGAATTTTGCCCAGAAAATGCGGCATCTAGTTAGAATAAGTGGTAGAAGTGGTGATATCCCAGAAACCCTCACACATTTTCTATTACAAACTAATTAAGTAATAAATGTTGTAATACCAAAAGCAGAGACTGGAAGCCCAGATCTGAACCCTGGCAGTAAAGAGTGCCTGAACTACAGGGTTCTAAGTATCAGACTCCCTGCTTTACTTTTGATTTAATGAATCTTGCCTTTTTCTTTTTTTCATATAAGAACTGGTAGGTTCTCCCACTGAGAGCACTTAACTTTTGGTGATGCCAGGATATTGTCATTGGTCTGCCATTTCTCAACAAGAACTTCTGCTGTGATAGTTTGCTGTGAAGCACTTTTTAAAGATTCAAAGTAGAATACACGTGGAAGCAAATTTCATCTTAACCTATGCAAATTAAGATGGCAGTATTATGAGGAGTTTCTAGATGTCTAAATACACTAGATAATTTTTATTATAAAAATATTAAAGAAAAAATAACTGATTTAACTGCATTTTTGATTCTTTTCTCAAAGATTGTTATATAAAGTTGAGTAGATAATTATGATAAATCAATTTTAATTCAGTCATTCTAGATTCAAATAGCTTTTAGAATCAAGAAGAGGGTGTTCAATACACAGTTTCTTTTCATAGTACCATTTCCACATGACATAATTTCAATGTATTTCTTGATACATTGATGTATTTCTAGAGTTTCTGTTTTTTTCTACACACAGCACATTTAACTCTTATCCCTTTTAGTAACTCATCAAATGCAACCTCCTCACTGTTCATTCACATTCCCCTTCTTAGATTCACACCCAGTAGCACTAAGAACATCATAGGACAAGCTTCTCAAAAAGAAAAATAATGATAATTAAAATAAAAAAGAGGCAGCTGATGATGAGTGAATTAGCAAATTATGTTTAATGTTTGTCAAGAGATGGAAGAACTAGTCATTGTTCCCTGCCTTACTGATATAAGTGCTGCTGGTGAGATGACCTGGAATTGTCCAGATACACACTGATTTAATGAACCTTGCTCTTGGACTTTTGTTTTCTTTGCTTCTTTTCACTTTACTTTTTTAAAGTTATAAAGTTATATTGTCGTGGAAAATACTTTTACCGAGCTATGTGTTTTATAATACATTCAAATATTTATAATCATGAGAATATTTGATCACAAAAGAACCTATAAAAATCTTCTTATATCACCAGCCCTCTAGCTCCTGATTCACTGTCAGAATGGTTCTCTGTAAAATTAAATTTTGTACCATGAAGTAATATGCCTCAGATTCAGACTTGATGTTTCCTCAGTTAACCTCATGCCCTGAATACTAATTTTGCCTAAGGCTATCTTTTCAGTTAGCCTGTCAACCCAAATTTATTAAGACTTAAGAAAGGGACATCATCTTCCTTCAGCAATCTTCACTAAATAAATTTTCTTACTTCTTTACAGAAATATTCACACTTTTTGGTTTCTGAGTTGTCAGCAGACACCATTCTTGGTATCACAAGCAATACACATGTGCATTAATGTTCTAAATATACAGTTCTTTCCCTGTGTCTTCAGTAATCCTAAGAACCCCACACTGCTGGTCAGGACAAAGGAGCTATTTCTCAAAGTTCTTCTCATCCAGTTTAATAAAGAACAAAGATCAACTCGATAATTTCATACATCCAGTATTCACTGCAATGGTCTATTTTGCAAATATCATGCAAGGGCTCAAGTATTTCAGTTCCTTTCCTTTGTATTTAGTAGCCACAGTGTCAGAGGTGTTTAAGCTGAAAATCATAGAATCACTAAGTTTAAAAAAGAACAAGATCATCCAATCCAACAGTCCACTAACTACCAGTATTTCACCACTAAACCATGTCCCTTATTACAACATCTAGATGTTTCTTGAACACCTTCAGGGGCAGTGACTCAACCATTTCTCTGGGCAGCCTATTTGAGTGCCTTACCACTCTTTCAGAGAATATTTTTTTTCTAATATCTAATCTGAACATCCCTTTGCACAACTTGAGGCCACTTCCTCTAGTCTTATCACTAGTTAGGCAGGAACCTCACCTCACCACAGCCTCCCTTCAGGTACTTGTAGAGAGTGATAAGGTCTTCCTTGAACCTCTTCTTCTACAGAGTAAACAATCCCACTTCCTTCAGCCACTCCTCGTAAGACTTGTGCTCCAGACCCCTCATCAGCTTCATGGTCCTTCTCTGGACATGCCCCAGGGCCTCAATGCCTTTCTCGTAGTGTGGGGAACAAAACTGAACACAGTACTCAATGTGTGGCCTCATCAGAGTAAAGTACAAAGAGAAGATCACCTCCCTGGTACTGCTAGTAAAATTATTTCTGATACAAGTCAGGAAGTCCTTGGCCTTCTTTGTTAACTGGGCACACTACTGGCTCATTATCAGATATCAAAGAGGACAGGCCTTGATACAGATCCCTGGAGAACATCATTTGTGACCAGTTACCAGATGGATTTAACTCCATTCACTGTCACTCTCCGGGCATGACCCTCCAGCCAGTTCTTTACCCATTGAAGAGTGTAGCTGTTCATGCCACTGGTTGCCAGCCTCCCCAGGAGGGAGTACTATGGGAGTGTAATGTGCTTTGCTGAAGTAGACTATGTCAACAGCCTTTCTGTGATCCACCAGGTGAGGTGCTCAGTTATAGAAGCAAAATATTTTATGTAGTCTGTAAACCTATGAGCTGAATGTTTTTAGTGAATCTAGAAAATTCAATTTTGACAAGCCTGTTAATAGTCAAAACTTTACCAAGGTAGGGTTAAAAACAAACAAACAAACATATAATAAATAAACTAATAAATATATTCTTGATTTGCCAAGATTCATGAAAATATGTATCCAATTGTTGTTTTCTATAACTCAAATGGAAAATATATATATTAAATATTTTACATTTTTTACCTTTACATACAACTCTTTCAGACTCTGTGCTATATATACCACTATCAATTTATTTTCATATTTCCAGTATGAACATCTCAGGAGTTAGGTACATGGGCTATCACTGAGTTTTGAGTATTGGCTTTTCTGCCAAAGTACATTAGTCTAAAGACTGTTTCTACAGGTAACTTCTCTCCTCTAGCCAAACAAATAATCCATCCTTATCGCCACAAGGCTCTGCAGATGGTTTTGCAATAACAATATTCTCTGGCAGGAAAGTATGCATGTGCAGTAGTGCAAGACGTATTGACAATTACAAGCATTCATGCTATTGCCTTAAAAGTTAATGCAACTTCCAGAAGCCAGGAAGCAAATCAAACAAACACAAACTTGATTTATGCAGTTTTTGTTCTTTGTTTTTTGTTTGCTGTTGTTGTTTTAAGTTTGTTCCAGCATGTGTTTTTAACATTATTTTGATAATACTTTCAAGAAGAACACTGGTCTATCAGCATGTACTTTCAGGATAAGAAGATGATAGTTACATATATTTATATGAATACATTTGTTTCAGCACAAATCTCACAGTCAGAAGGCAGTGGCTGCAACAATATTTCTCAGGTACTTTTACAGAGATACCAGACTAGCTAACTAAAACAACTGAGATTTACTTGTGTTCATGACAAATGAACATGCTCTCATGGTTTACTTAGACAACAGTACACAAACTCACTTTGTATCATCCTTAAACTCCTTTAGTAGTAGCATTGTAATCATTCCATGTAGATTATACAGTCCAAAGAAAGCAGAGACTGTATTACTCTTCTAAGTAATGATTTTATACTAAGAGTTTTCTAAATCTGATTATTTTGTTTACAACTTAGTTCACTCATAACTTAAAAATTATTATAATTACCCTTTTCAGCTATACATAGACACTGAATAGCCCTAGCATGCCTTTTTGTATTCTTTATTATAACTAAGTCTCAAAGAATAATTGCTTTCTGCACCTTCTAGCAACAGAATCACCAACTGGTCAGCAGGGAGCATGATTATTATGAGTATTCCCCATACATCCTTGTTATTATTTATTCTTAATAAATATACTGAGTCATGCCATGATGAGTTTACAGTCTATTCAACCCTATGTGCAGTGATGACTTTTTATGAAGTGTCTGGAGAAAAATGGTTACTCTTAAACTGAGTAACAGCAATAGAAAAGGATTAGATGAATTCTGTTGTAAACGAGAGACCTATTCTTAACTTTTCAGGTTGCCTAGGCCCAAAACTTTAGCACATCTTGGAATCTGTATCTAATGATTAGCTACAAATAAAATCTTATCTCAGACTTAATTGTTCATATTAACACACATCAACTGCTCTCTGTAAAACCCCTCTTACAGTTTTAGGCATACAGAGAAAATCAGTAGACACAATTACTCTGAAAATCAATGTTTTGCATTTTATTTGCTCTTACAAACCAGATAATCCTAAAACTAATATGTAGCATATTTCAGCAATATGCTTTGTAAAAACAACAATCACTGCTAAGATAGCGTGAGAGATGTCTGCCTTTTGTTCATGTTTAGTCTACTATTGCACAATGCATTCTTTTACAAAGATGGATCTTCATGATGTTTTATGTAATGGAAGTGGCAGATCAACAGTTTAAATGAAATGCTACAGAGGAGGATGGAAGTGCTCGAGCAATGGAAGGTTTTTAGAACTCCTAGCTCCATCCAGTTTTATCTCAGGTACTTAACTATTTAACACTTAACTGAGGAGCTAGTGTTTTAACCCTGGCTACCAGCATTCCCTCCCTAATCTATGGAACATAATTATCTCTTAATATATGCATCCTCTAAGTGCCTGAAGATTTTGAAAATGGAGGGAAAAGGCAAAAAAGTAAGCAAGCAAAAAGTCTGGGGAATTATTCACAGCCAAGGAAACACCATATTCCCAAGTAAGAGAGCACTAGTCCAGAATAAGATTGTCTTTAAAAGGAACATGCAGTTTAGTCAAAAAAATAACCCTGTCAGCAACTGTAACTGACTCGAAAAAGTGCATTTTTGTAATCTGCCAAATTATATTACCAAATATGTTCATGAAGGATTAAAATAAAACATTTTTTTCTTGGAAAACTTCAAACCAACAATCATTACAATTTCTCCTCAATATTTTTTTATAGAAATGCAATCTGTTTAAAAGCCTAACATACTGTGATGCTACAGTGTAACTAAATACAGATTTTATTTTTTTTAGCTATTAATATGCAGATGAATCCAATATACTTCAACAATCATACATAATAAGATTCAGCTTGCTTTCAAGAGACATCATGGGTACAGTTATAACCCATATTATACAATTCAAATAATCTAAAATTGTGTAAGTCTTTCCAAAATTAATGTACTGCTTACTCTCAACAAAAATGTTAAAAATAATAAGTAAATACAAGTTTAGACTGCTAAAAAATAATGAACAATCCAAATCTAATTGAAAGAGAAGCCTTAGCTTCTCTGTCTCTTACATGTTATCAATCAGCAGTAGCTCCATGGAAGGAAATAAGACTCCAGAATATTAATATTATTAGTGACATTTCCTGATGGACTTGCAATGTCTGTTAATAGACATATGCACTCTGCCATTATTCCTTGCAGTTGCTTTAGTGATTAAAAAGTGAAATGTATCTATAGAGATATCAAAATATAACCCTTCAAATGATCTCTTTCACCGTCCTAGGTGGCTTGTTCAATACACTTTGCTATCTCCAAAAGAATAATGACTCCTTTTGAAACAATGATGCCAGCTCAGTTTTAATAATAATTTAATAATAATTAAGAAATTACTTGGTCAACTGGTAAATTGATTTAGAATTTCTCCTTGGCAAGAAGACAGGATCACTCTGCACATACCCAGCAGTAACTCTAAGATACAACATTTTACATGACAAAGGCAAAAAAACCAACCAACCAACCAAACAAACAAAACCACAAATTTTACAGGCAGATGACTAAAAATTCTTACACTTAGAAGAAAGACATACAGATGGATATTCGTACATATGTGAGCTGAATATTGCAGGATGTCAGACTCAATATTCTTATGACCAGAAGAGGCCATTGCTCTCCTTTGATCATTAATGCCCAAATTCACAATAGGTTACTTTTTTTTTTTTTTTTTTCTTTATTTTTTTATTCTCTTAGAGACTTTCTTTTGGAAACATGCAAATTTATGGGTGTGGAATATCTCCATCTTCAAACTGAATTGCTCCAATAATTATCTGTAAAAATCTTTGGATAACTAGGATCTTAGAAGAAGAAAATATAAATAAAAAGCTAGAAAAACCATGTATTTTTAATTATAGTTATATTTCCAAAGGATCATATTAAAACTTAAAAATCTTTTAAGGGATAACTGCCTTACTGCAAGACCGAAAATAATGTGATTCATAAGATAAAAGTTCAATATACATAATGAAGCCAAGCTGTAGATGTCTGTTACACTCACAGTTTCTTTTGGCAGACAAACTTGCTTTATCACGAAAATAGTTTGTATGTTAAAGCAGGCTAAAATGTACAGATATAATTCTGAAAGAAAAGGAAGAATGAATGTATTATTCTGAAATCTTACAATGTCCAAATGTATATTAAACTATAATCCTTGGTTTTGTATCTCATGGTAGATTTAACAAACATTAGTCTTGTGGAAACATCACATTTTTACCATTCTTACAAGGTCAGAAGAGACTGTATAGAAGCTTTACTCTTGAAATCATAGTTCCCCTCGAATCCCATTTTTAAACGGTATTTGCTGCTATAATGGCTATTAATATTTTTAGATATATTGGAAATTGCATAAAACTTAGAAATACATGAAGTAATTTAAATATAAAATGTTACAGTGTTCTAAGGTTAATTGCCTGTTTAACTTATAGACAAGAATCCAAGCATCATTTCAGAAGTAAGCCACTCTCTTTATATCTATACTCAGAATATTAACATCTGTCACAAAAGAGTATATAATTTTTAACTCCCCAAGTCTTGGACTGAATTCTGTCTTTGTATTCCTTACTTCAAAAAAATAATTAAAAAAGAATAAAAAATAAATAAATAAATAAAATATAATTAAAAAAAAAAAAAAAAAAAAAAAAAAGGACCTGAAAAACTTAATATAAAAACAAACAAGAAAGAAGAAGAAACATTTGTTTGAATTTTTATATTTTACTTTTGTTTATTCATGATTTGCTATGTGGACTAAAATTAGCTATCTATCAAATTAAGTTTCTATTCTTATTTATTTTCTCTTTGAAAATAGAATTTGAATTTTTAGTTACCTTGAAACAATTCCTCAACCCTTGAAACATCCTTTTAAACACTCTGTTTCATAGTATCATATCATAGTATCATAGTATTGTGCGAGTTGGAAGGGACCTTAGAGATCATCGAGTCCAACTCCCGGGATTCAAGCCCTCTGTGTAGCAGAGCAGCACTTCTACCCCCTGCTCCACAGGAGGGGATTCGAACCCGGGCCCCCTGGTGTTGCAAACGGGAATTCTACCGCTGCGCCACCTGTTTACATCAGATACCACAGAATTATGTGGTCTTCCAGGATGAGTGGCACTACTGATAGCTTCTAACTAACTAACTAAGATTCTGCTTTAACACTGGAACAAAAATGTGGGAATAAAATGGCAAAAAAGTTAACCACTCTTAGTTGTTTGAGAATTTTTTTTTTAAAAAAGAAACATTTTAGGCTGTGGATGCCTCATCCCTGGATGTCTTCAAGGCCAGGTTGGATGGGGCCCTGGGCTTCCTGGTCTAGTAAATGGGGAGGTTGGTGGCCCGACCTGGCAGGGGGTTTGGAGATTCATGATCCTTGACATTCCTTCTAACCCGGGCCATTCTGTGATTCTGTGATTCTCTTCAGTAAAATAAATATTTCCCTTAATTAAATTCCTTTTTTTTTTTTTTTTTTTTTTTTTTTTTTTTTTTTTTTCTATTTATCAGTATAAATTGTAAACGATGAAATAAAGCAGGAGCTTTCTAAATACAAGTAATGTAGAACTGCAGACACAAATGTATGAAGAGAATATTATAGAGATTGTAATTCTAGATGTAAGGAACAGGGCATTCAAATTTCATCCTAAAAGATAGCAAAAGTCATCATATCCATATTATAGTTTGTGTAATCAATTTCCAAGCCTTTGACACTAAAATAATATATAGTGTGCTTGTAAAATGAACTGTTTATGGGGATCTTTTCAAAAAACCATCTCTAGGCAATGAAGTGGAAAGTTCACATCTGTCTTCAAGGGCAGAACTGGAAGCAGTTTCCAGAGTGTGTAAGTGAATTTTTGTATATCAAAGCAGTTATAATTATTCTCTTCAATAATCTGCATATAATACATATCAGGTATTTCAGAAATACTCATTTTTATTTATAGATGGCACTCTGATTCTATTATTCCAAATATTCTGCAATGGCAACTAAGCAGATTCTATTTAAAAGCTTAAATTTCAACTGTGCTTATTTCAGATATTTTGCAATATTAACTTATATTTTCTGATTTGAATACAATAAAAAAGCAATTAAAGCAGTAATTCCAGTACAAAGCTTTTAAATAAAATTGTAGGAAATAAACCAACCAATCAACCAACCAACCAAATAAACAAACAAAACAAAAATACATGCAAATAATTCAACTGACTTTTCATTACATAGTCATCTTTTGGAATAGCAAGATTCACAAAATTCACTATTCAAGAGTGGGTTTGGAAGAAAATCAACAGTAGAATACTGTTGATTGATTGATTTGTTACCGAAATGTGAATGGCAAACATGAAGATGTTGTTACTTCCCTTATTTCTAATCTTACCATATTTTACTGTTAAGGGCAGACTACTAAAGCTTAAAAAGAGACACCATTGAGAGCAGAATTTGAGGAAAGTATAGAAAAAATGAGAAAAAACAAAATAAAATAATGCATCTACTGAATATTTCAATGTAATCAATATTCTAGCACTGTTGCAAAATAATATTTTAATAGAGACAAAAAGTCTAATTCATAGCCCAGTTATTCAGGTAAAGAAAATATAGCAAAGAAAAAGAAGATAGAAACAATTATTTGCGTTGCTTCTGGGTCTTGATAGGAAAGATGTTACATAAATATAGAATTCTTTGAGGACCAGCAAGACATAAAATATCTGCTGACTGAATGAAGACTTCACATTAAATGACAAAAAATCTTCAGTCTCATGGTTTTCAACTTTAGCCTACATCTTAGTTCATCTACTTGTGTAAGCAATCTGAAAATCGGATTTCATCACCATTTTTGCCAGTCTATTACTTCAGGCGTAGTCAACATGGGTAGCACAGCCTGCCTCAGTAATTTGAACTTCAATGATGAGTTCACCCAGTTGATTGATGAAGGGAAGGTGGTGGATGTAATTTTTCCAAATGTCAGCAAGGCCTTTCGTATCATTCCTAACAGCATCCTTCTAAATAAACTATCCAAAAGCAAGATGAGCAGGTTCACACTGCTCTGGGCCCCAGAGCTCAACAGATCACAGTAAATAGGGCTGTATCAGTCTGGCAGTGAGTCACCAGTGCTACTCCCAAGGGCTCAATGCTAGGGCCAATCCTATTTGACATTTTTACCAGATGCATGATATGAAAGCATTCTCAGAAAGTTCAGTGATGATACTAAACTGGGAGGTGCTTCTGACCCCTCAGAGGAAGGAGAGGCCTTGCAGAAGGATCTAGATACACTGGAATACTGGACAATCAGTGGTAAACTGAAGTTCAGCAACTGTAAATACCAGATGCTGTCCCTGGGATGGAGTAATGGAGGACACAGATATAGATTGGGGGATGAGTGGCTGAAAGAAGCTCAACAGGAAAGGACCTGGGGATGCTGATAACTGCAGCTCAGCATGAGCTAACAGTGGGCCCTGGAAGCAAAGAGAGCAAACTGCATTTCATCAGTGATGTAGATCATGCCAGTAGGATGGCTGTACTGGTGTAGGACTAGAGGGAGTCTAGTAGTACTGGTGATAGGACAAGAGGGAATGGCTTCAAGCTGCACCAGGGGAGGATCAGGCTGGATTTCAGGAAGTATTATTTCTCTGACAGGGTGGTCAGGCAGTGGAATGGGCTGACCAGGCAGGTGGTAGAGTCACCAACCCTGGATGTGCTCAAGGAACATTTGGACATTGTGTTGAGGGTCTAGTGAGAAGTATTGGTGATAGGCAGGTGGTTGGACTGGATGATCTTGTAGGTCTTTTCCAACCTTGGTGATTCGGTGAATACAAAGCCATATCTGCAATAACACTGATTACTTTTGGAAACATTTTATTTAGGTAAAAACAGGATAGATTAATCTGAAAATTAGCAGTGGGAGAACTGAATTTTATTTATTTATTTATTTATTTATTTATTTTCCCCTGGTTTTATGTAAAAGGATTCACTCGTTCAGCCCAACAAACCCAATGAACTGATCTGATCTAGCAAACAGAAGCATTAACACAAGTAGGCAGTGGTCTAAGGGTTTAACCAAAATGCCAATGAAACAGTAAAGTGCAAACATCATAAAACTCATGGCAACCTGGCTGTACCACAACATATTTGTCAGGATGAACTCTCACACACTAACATCACTGAGAAAAAATAGAAATTCAGCTGGTGGAGAATGAAGCAAAACAAAACCCAGAGGACCTTGGGCAGCTCCCAGCTAGTAGATGGCACCTTTTACTCTCATTCCATCAATAAAGATCCTGCTCAGAAAAACACTGATTCAAAAAAGGGGAAAGAGTGCTGTACTGACTGCTAAGCCTTCATGCTTCGGTGGGTGATTTATGTTATATAACAGCAGTCACTATGGTAATAATACACTCAAAGAAAAATGTGCATCTGTAGGACTGGGTGATCTGCTCTTAGAGCTTCCTCTCTAAAACCTGATGAACTTTTTAGGAAGTTGTATGTTTGCTAGTCACATTTTTAAAAAACTTGTCTTGGTGAGTGTGTTGTGCAAGCTTTCTACCTCCCAAAGCATTCAGTTTTCAGTTGATGTCTGAAAATAATTTTAAAAGCTTAATCTTGTTACAAATCAGTATTAATCAGTAGACCAGAAAATGAACCAGTTCCATCAAAAAGACTTTCTAAAATGGGCACACATTATAGAGTTCTTTGTGCAATCTGCAAGGAAATAAATTCACAGTTTACAGAAATCTGAGTGATAATAATATAAATCCTACTCTGGCCAAAGAAAAAGACTATAAATAAATAAAGGACTTGATGAAAGCCTTAGAAACTATTAAAAGTTACATTGAAAATCATGCAGTACTTCAAACTCAGGCAACTTTTCTTAAATGTCACCCAACAATGTGAAGGCAGTTTTCTCTGCTTCCCAAAACCATCTAAAGCATATTGGTTCTACGTGGCTGAAATTCTCTGTGATTAGCTGGAGTGTGTCATCATCTTCCATTATTGAAAGTATTTGTAAAACATTTTCCTGTGGAGGAAAATAAAATAAAATAAAATAAAATAAAACTAAAAACAAAAAGCTCAACCACTCTAGATTTATATAAGCATGAAAGTTTCTAATGAGATATTAAGAGATGGCTAAGTGAGCATGTGAAAAAGCGCTGTAATATATACCAAGGGAACCTGGAAAATGGCATTTAAGGACAACAGTGAGATTGCATTTTTGGAAGCTCGGAGAACTGATACATGTTTATGCTATCTTCTGTTCTCATTACAGTCTGACTATTTTCACCAGAACAAATTAAGTTTAGGATATTTTCTCTCCTCATTACAATCTGTGTGACAAGAATGCATTATAAATTCAGTATTTTCTATGTCTTCCAAAATAATCCTTACAAGTATAAATTATATCTGCATTCAAGGATGACAGCTTACAACTCTTTGCACAGGGCCACTAGATAGATAGATAACCAATATCTGACTTTAATCTCACATTTACATGGTGAGATTTACAAGTGTCATCAGAAAAAAAAATGAGCCCTTTGTGAGTTTATGCAAATGTCATGTCAGATGAAAGTAAACATAAGGCTAATATACGAAGATGCAAAATAAAACAGAGATTCTAATGCAGTAGCTAATGAGGTGGGAATAAATAGTATTTACGTCCCACCTATTTAGTCTTTTCTTCTGATCTATGCCATTTATTATAAATTCTACTCTGTTTCTGAAGTCCTGATTTATCTTTTCCAGAAGATCCCTCTTTTCTTTACACTCCACCTTTCTGTCCTACACAGATGATGATGTGACATCATCTCAGAATGTCAAAGTTGTGCACAGACTTTAATTCAGAAGTCTTGTACGAATAAGCTGCAGTCCACTATTGCTCTTCATGGAATAATCAACATGCAATTGGAGAAGTTATGATATATTTTAGACCATCTGGTAAGCCAAACACAATTTTCAGAACCTGGCCTCTAGCTCAGGCTCTATATTTCCTTCTCCAACCTGGTTACAGTAATTTTTAGGGACTTCAACTTTATATTTTGATGGAAAAGAGAAATAAGGGAAAACGAAATGTATTAAAAAAATTAGTGATGAATGTTACAAGCTCCTGTTTTCTTCCTGTTTTCTATGGTATTCCTTGAAAGCATTAGGTAAGAATATACTGAATAGTTCTCATCCAGGAATACAACTCGTACTGATGTTTTTATTATCTTGTGTTTTTTTGTTTTTTTGTTTTTTTGTTTTTTTTTTGTTTTGTTTGTTTGTTTGTTTTGTTGGTTTTTGTTTTTGTGGGGTTTCTTGTGTTTGTTTGTTTTGTTGTTGTTGTTGTTTTTCTTTTCTTCTTTTAATTCTACACAAGTAGAATGTAGTCATTTAAAGTAACAGGGCTAAAGAAAGAATTTATAAGAACTACAGTTAAATTTCCAAAAACACTGGAATACACCGATTTTTTCCATACAAAAAGATCTCTAGCTGAGAAACAGTATCTGAACTTAGTGTGCTATGAGCATTCACTGACTTACGCAATACATATTTAGAACAAAAAAACCTGTAGTTACTATAGTCACTTTCACAAACTACTGATGTATTTCAGTGTGTATCAGTAATTACGTTTGGAAAGAATGTCAGTTAATAAAGATAGGTAGCTTGAAGTTATGTGTTTCCCGTAAAACTGATGAAGAATCATTTAATGTAGCTCTGTTCAAGTTCATCCTAAGCAGACCAATGAAAATGAAGATTCACAGAGTATTCTGTAAATAAATGGAGTTGTTTCCTATATATTACCTCTGAACAATAACATTATTTAAACTTTAGAAGTATCAATAACTACTCCTTGAATGTAGACTGCAGTAACTGAAATCAATCCAATTTTCTCAGCCAACAGTGGCAGAAAACAATGTCTGAAATTCTTTCTATTTATGTATGTGTTTGTGTTTACATGCAGATTTCAACTTCCTGGGTTTGCAGGCTATGAGTATTTCCTACAAAACCCACCCAACCTTTATAGAAAAGCAACTTTTATTATTTTTATATCTGGAGCAACCATTCAATCTAAATTGGAATTACCTAAATACTTAAACAGTTGTATCAGTGGAAAACATTTTGGTATTTAATAGAAAGGTAATAGAATAAAGAAAAGTGAATGACAGCTCTCTTTTCTGGGAAATCCAAAGAATGAAATACCTTCGAACTGTAAATCTACAACTCCTTCTTCACGTGGATAAACACAATCTCAAGTAAAAGATTCAGAATAGATATGAGCTAGTCACTCTAAATTACTTTCAAAGCATATGAAAAGAACTATTTGTCTCAAGAACACAAGTAATTGTCTTATTTGTCTTAAAATTATGTGTGGCATGGGTGGGAGAAAATTAAGGGAGAAAAGTAGACATTAAGTACATTCACTGCGGAGTCATTACATCATTTTATCTCAAGGCAGACACATTAAATTGCTTTCCGCCTTGAATCTTCCTTATGGGCAAGTCTCCATGGTCACATCTACAAATAAAGAGGTGAGGTTGTCTGATCAGGTAGCCAGCAGGGCAAGAGAGATGACTGTCCCCCTCTATTGTGCCATTATGAGACCCCATCTGTAGTACTGCATCCAGACCTGGTACCCTCAGCACAAGACAGTTTCAGAGGTGTTGGAGTGGGTCCACAGAACCATGAATATGGTCAGAGGGCTGAAGCACCACTTCTATAAGGAAAGGTTGAGGGAGTTGGACTTGTTCGGCCTGCAGAAGAGAAGGCTCTGGGGGGACCACACTGTAGCCTTCCAGTGCTTGAAGGGAGCTTACAAGCAGGAGGGAGAGCAACTTTTTACATAATCTAATAGGGATAGGATAAGGAGGAATGGCTGTAAACTAAAAGACAGGGGATCTACAGTAGATGTTAGGAGGAAATACTTTTCTCAGAGGATTACATTTCACTGGAACAGCTTGCTCAGAAAAGTTGTGGATGCCCCATACCTGGGAGTGTTCAAGGCCAGTACCCAGATGGGGATTTGGGCAGTCCGATCTGGTGGGGAGCAACCCTGTCCACAGCAGAGTGTTGGAACTGGATAATCTTTGAGGTCTCTTCCAAACTAAGCCATTTTATGATTCTTTGATTTCACTCAGTATTTTATTTGCCACAAAGTGCATACAAGTTCTGTAATGGTCCAAGATAAATGATTTACATCTGACAGCAACTCTTAAAAGAGTGTAGTGTGGTCATTAACAAAAATTTGTGAATAATCTTGTGTAATAGTAATTGTATGTAGATGGAAATTTTTATTCGCTATTCTAGGACAAAAGACTTCTTGTCAATACGCTCATTTGTCAAATTAGACCTGGCTCACTGAACTGAAGTTCATTAAGAGGTCACAGTTCATTGAAGTTCAGAAAATTGGATGTATTTTTTTAGTTAAAACTGATTCTGACTTATGCTAAAATTCAAATCAGCTTTACCAAGCATAATCAGAGACAGATAGTCATCAGATTTCATTCTGTGAGTTACTGTATGAGATGTAACTACAGTCACAAGTAGATTTATATCTTCTTACATTCTAGTTAACCTTAGTACCAAGTGGAAAAATTTACTATTCTATATCAACTTGATCCGTCTTGTATTTACCACATTTTTGGAAATGCTACTATATTTCTAGTACTCATGAAACAATGATCACTGAAAATTATTGGACACATTTTTTTTTGGCCTCTCTCTTACGTATCAAAATAACAATTGGGAATGTACACGTCCCATCAGAAATCAGAGCTAAACTTTTAAGTTCTTGCAACAAAAATGGCAGACACTAGTAGTGTTCCTGTTGTCCATGCACTTGAACAAATATTAAGTGTGAGCAGGCATTTTTGAGAACAGTTTGGTACACAAACTGCATTAAATCTGAGTCTACTGTACATGACAAGCCACAAAATGCATTTTTCCAGTAATTAATAGGAACAGAACTCTAAGCTTCAATAGGAAACACTCCGAAGAACCAACTGTATTCTAGGGAGAGATTAATGTTTATCACCTCCTTTGTTATTGCCCAGACAAGTGTAAGAATTTTGCCTTTTCTTGGCCCTTTGGAAAGTGGCTGACAGAAGCAGGATTGCACTGTTTTAGCTATCTGCTGAAATGCTTTTAATGAAGCTTGAAAGAGTAATTCACACATTTTTTCCTTGCTCTTCAGATAAGGTCAGAGGAAATCTCTTGGGAATGGAGAAACTTTTCTTCATTCACTTCTGCATGAGCTAAGATAGATCTAAGGTTTTGCAGAAGCACGTCAGTGGAATCATCTCACTATTTGTGGAGATGCATGCTCCTTGAGTCACTCTGTGACATGTTCCGTCCTGAATCATTTAAATGTTTGATCAGAAAGTATTTATTCATTAACACCAACAAAATCTTAGGGTGGATAAAAAATAGATAAAAACAAAAAACAGTCTATTAAGGTATCTCTATTCTTTAGGTTTATGTTTCAAAAGGGACAAATACTCAACACGATGCATTTTCCACAAATAATTGCAGCTATCAGTACTTTCTCTAAATTATCAAGGTATGCTTAAATTTTAAAATGGACTGTTGCTTTAGAAGTTAGTGATTTAAATGAAATTACTGTGGTATCTTCCCCCTGTTCAAAAGTAGAATGCAACATCTTGGAGCCTCTCTTGCAGACTCAGATTCAAAAGCTCCATACAATAGTGTATGCAAACAAAAAGAGTACTGGAAAGTAACTTAGCTTCAGGATGGCATTTCTTGAGCTAATGTGCTCTGAAAACTGCTCAAGGGTAACAATGAACAAGAATATTCATCAATTCAGTTTTTATAAACCTCTGACAGAAAATATCTCAGTGAGATTTTGAATGAAGGTTTTTTTTTGTTTGTTTTTTGTTTGTTTGTTTTCTTTTCCATTTCAAAGTGCTTGTTGTCCCTACCCAGAATTGCTTGAAAAGCATATCAGCTTAAAAAATACTTTGGTCAAGAAAGTGCTCTCAGATTTATCCATTATGGGCATATCCTAGGGTGCAAATACATTATATCCTGATATCCAGAGACTTAGAAAAAAGATATAGAGACATAAGAGATATCAAAGAGTCATATTTCATTTTAATGTAAATATATATATTGAATTAATGCTTTACAATGTTAATTATTTATGCAAGTCAGAATATATATTTAAGTAATCTACCACAGAATACAAACAGACTTCATAGAAATATGAAGAATCAACTTTGGTTGGTGTCAGGTACAGAATAAATATGAAACTGTTTTTCACTCTGTAGAGTTCCAGCATCTCTGACCTGTTGATATTTCACAAATGTTAAGAGAACAGGACAGTAAGAAAAAAAAAAAAATGACTTCATACCCACTTCCAGCAAGAACTTTTCTCAAATATTTTCAGTCATGTCTGAAGGTTGGAATGTTTTTTTCTATATGGAATAGTTTTTATCACTATTAGCATGACATAATCTCCCTTTCTCATTCAGCCAGCATTCAGAAAATACTCACTTCCACTGTAGAGAACTTAGTTGATGTTTATTTAAGGAGTTAATTTAATTCAGCAACATTTTTATTAAAGATAAAATCCTTAGACAGTCTCTCACTGACATACACAGAAAGTAGGAGGAAGAAAACAGTGAAAGCAAGAGATAAGAATTGCCATTTCCCAAAGGCTGTTAGAAGACACTGGTGAAATCTCATGTGTCCAAAGTGACAGTCAATGTGCATAGACATGATTGCTTAACATGGACAGAAACTGTAAACCAGTGGAACAATTAAGCAATTTCTTTTTTTGTGGCGCTCAGAGATTAACTGACAAACCGCAGCAACAGGACTGAAAATGTGCACATTCCTACAAAGAAACATAGCTTCATCGGTGCTATGCTAGAAAGTGCTTCCTTTCTAGGGGGAAACTGCCCTGTAATAAATAACAAGAGGGTAATTTCTTCACATTCTCAGAATATCAACAAAAAACAAAACACAAGCAAAGAAATACAAGATTATCACCTTCCACTGTGGGAAGACTTTTTGCCTCAGAGCGCACACAAACATACTCCAAACTATAAAGGCCCTTTAATCAGTATGAGAAAAGTCTGAACCCTGACTACAACCATGATAGAAAGAGAGACAGGAACTAGATCTGAGACACATCAATTTTGTGTGTGTGTGTTGTTGTTGTTTAGATTTTATTATTATTATTACTGTTTTTTGTCTGTTGCTTGAATCTTGGAGTCGCAGCCATTTTCAGTGCCTTACCGTATCCTGCCTCATCTCTATCCAACCATTTTAAATACACTGCAGAGTCCAAGACACCAAAGAGGAGCTGGAAGATATGACCTGTGCCTTCTGGATTGTGAGCTAGAGGAAAAAAATCATAAAGGAGAATGCTAAAAGTGGTATTAGGTATCTAGGCTAGTTTTCTGAGTGCACATTGTTAAGAAATCACACTAACAAGAATTTTAGTGAGACCTTTCTAGGTTATTTCTTTTTCTAGGCTCCATTAATTGTATTGACTGGATCCTCACTTACTGTAATATGAGGCCAGATACCTACTTGTAGGGAACCAAATTTAGAGATAGCAATCATTAACTGAATCCCACCCAGTCTCAAGAGACATAGTGTGCTAAGAAAGAAGAGATCAGGAAAATTAAAATCTGATCTTATGTCACAGGTTCCATTCATTTCTCAAATGAACTTTGCATTAAAAAATAGCTATCTGCTGTTTTACAGCCTTTCATTTCAAACTTTCTGATTATTAAGTAGAATTCATAATAATATTAAGAAGCAAATTATCAATAAACAGAAGTTATGTTCATGAAAATAATGACAGAAAATATGTGGCTGTTCTAAAATGCTGTCTCACAACATTTATTATGTATGACATCTTATTCATCTTTGGTCTAACAAGTAGTTACTTTTCAAAATCTGTTTATTAAGAAGTAGCAAAAATTTCTGGAAACATCATATAGTCGAGAAAGTCACTCCTACAAGGATGTATTTGTACGTTTACAGACAAGGATTCATGAGTGAACACGGTGATGATGTGATGCTTAGCAAACAAGCTTAAGCTAAGGTAGTTGAGGTCATATAACTACCAGAATGCACATTTTCAGTTCTACCACTGTAAATTAAAACACATCAGCTTACTGCAGGTACACTACTTCTACCTCTACTTAGGCTAATGCATTTTAACTTGAAATAAGCATGAGCTGAGAATACAAGAATAGGCAGTGAAGTTACTGTGTCTGTTTCCAGTGTAGACAGAACACTGGACTAAATGCTCATTTCCATTCTGTTTGAAGTTTAAAACATGTAGTACATTTGTAGTGTTCATTTTACATAACATTTGTTACCATTAGGGTTGTCTTATCACCAGTTAAGGCTGCTCAGTTGACACTAGGTAATTAATTAACAGCTGATGCTGACTGCTTTGCAGCCCTTTAACAGTAGTTAGGTATCGTACAGGCAGGTACCACATTTCAGCTTACAAATAGTTTGTTAAGCTGCTACAACTCATCTCATACATGGGCATTTTTTAAAACATATCCTAAAATAATTTATTCAACTAAAAGAATTGGCTGGGTAAAGGTATAACATAAGATACAGTGTTTATCATATTTAAATGAAAAACAGTGATTTTAATGATACCGTAATCAAGCAACTGTATGTTGATGAGCTGTAGTAATAAGTCTTATTTATCAATTATCTACTGCTTAATTAGTATAGCTACTGAGCCTACGAGGAAATGTGGTGGCTTTTTTGTGTACTAATTTTGTACTAATGAAGATGAAGGAGACTGCAGAAAACTACCTGGGGCACCCAGCAAAAAATGTTGTGATTACAGTTCCTGCTTATTTGAATGATTCTCAGAGACAGGCTATGAAAGATGCTGGGCAGATCTCTGGACTAAATGTTTTAAGGGTGATTAATGAACCAACAGCAGCTGCTCTTGCCTATAGTTTGGACAAGTCTGAAGACAAAATCATTGCAGTTTACGACTTGGGTGGTGACACTTGATATTTCCATTTGGAAATCCAGAAGGGAGTCTTTGAGGTGAAGTCAATCAATGGTGACACTTTCTTAGGTGGAAAAGATTTTGACCAGGCTTTGCTATCAGTATTCCACATCATAACATCATGTAAAGTATGGATAATTTTACCGAATGTTCAGCTCACAGACAAAGACTACATATCCCAGAGAACATCACGGTCAGGGATTAGTCACGGGACAAGGACACTATATAATCTCACTCCCAGGCTGGAACCGCTGTCTTGAATCCTCAGAGCCAGGGGGGAGCATTCCAGCCGTTTCACCTAGAGCTTACAGTAGACCTCTCAGTTTTGGGACTCACTCTCTCCTATTTTGCTTTATTAATTAGTCTTAATTTCAATTATATTGTGTTATATTGTGCTATCCTGTATTTCAATATAGTATTTAGTAAATAAGTGTGCCTCCTTAGATCGTTGCCGCTGTTTTCTTTTCCCTTTCCCTGTTTCCCTTTCCTTTTTGGGCCAGTGGCCCTGTGGGCCAGCTGCCTCCCTGTCACGGGCGCAGGTAGATTTTCGGTTAACCCGTGACATTGTGCAAGTGGAGATGTAGATATCAGTCATGCTCTTCAGAACTGGCTAGAAAATAATGCTTTCATGTAACATATATCAGTAACTACACTGCTATTTGCAGCCTTTTCCGCATTCTTGGAAATATGCTTGCATAAGATTACAGGGCACACTGAAATGGCTGACATTTTAGGTTATAAAACTGTTTTAAAAACAAGAAAGCAATTCCATATTTGGAAAAGGATATCACGTCATGAAGCATCAATGCAAAATACTGGAATAACAATTTGTCAACATTTATCAGCAACAGAGTTCCACTGTACAGGTGCACAGGTATTCTTCTTGGCAATTCAGTGTCAAGAGACACCACAAGGTATGGAAGCATGTGCAATTGGTGTGGCAATTCTATCATCTTAAAGCAAAGCTACCTTGCAGAAGAACTTTTGTTACTGTCTAAACTCCTTTCACTTGGCACCTGATCACAAACAAGTATACTGGTCCGACCAACTTCTAAGTAGGAATTGTGCCATGATAACAGATGGATAAAAGTGTAGGCAGCAATAGGAGCATGTACTAGCATCCAGTGTATTTACTGAGACTTGGAAAACCTAGCCAGGAATGACTCAAGCGACTGAAATAAAAATCTCTGGCCAAGATGGCTTGCCAATGTTAATTCAGCCCTTCCTTCAGTTAGCATTTCAAACCATTTACATTCTGCCATTTCTAAGTTGGGGGTTAGAAGATAGTACTCTAGGCTTTATAGTAAATAGGGGGACCTTGGATTTTCAGTCTTATCTTACACTGGGTGTCTGTTGGTCTGTGCAAGTGCTGACCAAGTATCTGCCATCAAATAAGTATCCTGGGACCATTGCAGGGACTACCTCATAAAAGCCTGCAACAGCCTTATAGACCTTTATTTACAAGACCTCTTAGGGTGAGCAGTGCTGTTTGATCAGCCCTTCAGTCATTAGTGTAATTGCAGAGCTCGCCCCTACTGCGCTACAGATTAGGGAGGCAGGCAGGCTGCTATTTTCAGAGTTCGGTGAAGCAGTACTTGTACCTCTCACAAACCAGTTTTTCACCCCATTTTGTAAAGGCTCTGCATACTAGCAGGAGGAAGCCTCTAACAGCTCCTGTGAGCCAGAGGTGTTTGGAATACCAGTATGGTAAAGGGTTCTGTAAATGGATTTTCATAGTCTGGTCATAGGAAACTGATATAGAAAATATTCCTGACTCCTGAAATCAAGTTTTCAACATTAACTTGAACAGAACTGTATCCAGACAGAACAATTGATTAAGCCAAAAAGAACCCAAGCAAAAGAAAAGCCCTCCTCAGCAATATCTGCTCTGAGGGCAGGCAGCTGCGAGGTTATCTCTGCACAGGGAAAGTGCTTGCTTTCTTCCTGTCAAATGCCTCTCACTGTTCCATTATATGAAGCAGATCAGAAACCTGGTCTCTATCCATAGTTATCTGTCTGACAGCAGCATACAAAAGAAATAGTGAATGAACTCTGCCCTGGAAATGGGGCTTGCAGAAATTAAATTTGTGTGTACCTCGGCATAAAATAAAGCTGGAATTAAATTTCTAATAGAACAAAACCAGAAATCTCAAACACAATAAAATGCAGAAAGAGGGAAGAGGAAGGAAGAGCAAATGAGTTCCTGAAAGTCTTATATCAAGTAGTGGCCTAGAAAAGCATGTGGGACATTTAATAACCAGTTGGACTTCCTGAAAGCTGCCATATTACGGTACAACAAACCCAACCAATTCTTCTTACAAAAAAGATACCTCATGTGACATGATGTTACCAAATGACACATTTTAGTGTCACATCCCAAAACACCCTGGTAAAAACTTGCAAAAAGTCCTGTCTTCTAGTACAGAGATTTTATATGGTTCCATTCCGGTAATGATAAAATAAGAAACTTCATATATCATAACAAATAGTTTCTCATGCCTGCTGTTATGAAGAGTTGTGTTATTTGACACGGGCTAATACATGTATACTATAAGTAGTATAAATAGTAGGTATGCATGTTATTTGCTACTTAGGCTCAGAAGTAAGCTGTGTTCAAAATAATATCAACAATATGCCATTGGTACTTTTCCTGATTTAGGCTAATTTAATAAGCTCAGGAAAGAGAAAGTAATATTGATGATGGATGATATTCTCCCAAAGAAAATTATTTGACATGCTGTGTGGAATTCAGTGAGATAACTTTATATTATCTAACAGTATTATAAAGCAGAGCTCATAAAAAATACTGACACTACCTGTGAATTATTATTATCAGTGAAAATACCATTAAAGAGACACTTGACACCACGAGACAAACCAGTTATCAAGCCCTGCAGCTTTCTCGGGAGGTGAGATGTTTTAGCACAGTCTGGAACAAAGCAACAGAGGGACCAGACCAAGTATCTCTGTAAAAATTAAGAATGACTCTGCCTACTTCAAGCCTAAAAGCTGCCTGGCAAATTTAGGTTGATTTAACAGAAGTTCTTTGAAAAAAAGAGAGTATATATTAGCTAAGAAGTTTGTGATGCTTAGGTATTTCATCTGTGTCTGCTGGGCAATAGCAACCAGCAAGCAAACATTAAAAGCCCATCTGTTAGCAGAGATACTGCTGTGTTACCCTGAAGGAGTCCTTGTGTCAGGCTACAAAGGGTGATGTGATGCAGGACGCACTGCAACAGGGCTTCTGTGTGACATCCAGAGGGAGCTGTCAGTTCAGCAAAACATATTCAGAATTAGAATTTCTTACACAGCAATATTGTTTATGAAAAGGTAGTTTGTTAAGTAAATAAAGCAAGACTTTACTAAGGATAACACAGCCTTTAAATGCTTCTTTCTTTCTAGAAATTACAGCACAGAGGAGAACATTTAAACCAAGTACATTTGCTTTGTGTACAGTAGAAAAGTCTGATGTCAGCAAGCAAAAATCCTTGTCAAATATTGGCACTGTTTCACTTCCCTTGATGTTTGAACAGGTAATGGCTCAGTAGGTGCATACCTTCATTCACCTGATGGCAGCTTCAGAAAGCTACTGATTAAGACCTGCAGGAAATGTCAGAAGATGTCCTAAGGATAATGTCTGTAAATCTCTATATACAGGTTCAGGCAGATCCTGGGATTTGCAAAGACAAGCAGCCCACCAAGACCCTTTCTGTTCTGGCATCATATAGATTAGGCTTTCAAAGACATCTCTCAGCGAACGTTTGTCTAATTAGCTGAAATAGTTTAATAATCATAGCTAGACAATAAGCAAACAAAATATTCAGAGAACCATTTAAAATCATTTAGGTTTGAATAGACCCATAGGATCGCCATATTTGCAGACAAAAATAAATAAATAAATAAATGGACCTCTGACATCTCAAACAACAGATGCCCATAGGACGGCACAGTCCTGTTAAGCCACAAGTTTTATTTCTATTGAGATCAGCTATAATAAAAACACAGGTTTTAAAGAGAGGGAAAAATGATTAAGATAGAAAGAAGATAATAATGGGGACCGTCTTTGTAGGGATTCCCTATTTAATCTTTAAATAAAGATTTTCACTAAATGGAAATAAATGCTAATGTGTAACTGTAGAAATAAGGAAATATCTTTCATTGCTTGTAATGATATACTTTCTATTGATTTGCTCATATAATTATAAGCTACCAGTTAGCTATTCAATATTCTTTGCAATATTTATATAAAAATATATGTACAAATGAAGTTCAGTGTTCCCATGAGAACTTTTCAGGAAGGAGCACCTACTCTGCATGGAAAAATAGAAGGAGAAAAGAGGATAAATTAAACAAAACAGCCCTTAGATTGCATGTGGCTGGAATAGCCTATTATATCTCTTCTCACATGTTACAAAAAAACAAACAAACAAAAAAGATAATAATGAAGTAAAAGAAATACGGAACACAACATTCCCTATCAGATAATTGTATTAACTTGAGAAGCTAACCAAGGGTGAAAAAGCTCCATAGTATCTTTCGCTACACTGAGTACAAACTATTTGGTTACAGCTGGCAATTGTAATATAATAAAGCAAAAAATTTATGGTGGTAAGTCATGAGGGAGTACTCTAAATTTTGGATTGGTTTATGTTTGGCTCTTTTCTGACAGCAGATGGGAGTAAGATCGCTTGGTTGCTGTGACTTTGATTTGCTCTCAAGAGGCAATTTCTGTATTCTTAAATTTAGCCTTCTGTATACTGAAGCATATGCTATACTGCCCACAAGACATAATTAATCCAAAATATACACAACTGCTAATCAGTTAGTCTCTCAGTAGACTGAAACCAGGATATTACGTACAATTTTGAGTAAAATACTGCTGCTGAAGAGGGCCAGATGTTCTTTTCTGCAGATACTGCTTCAGTTTAACCGCACACAAATGTTGTACACACCAAAGTAAACATGTAAAATCCTAGCATGAAATGCTTACATAAAATTATGTATTGTTTAGATACGTATAATTTATTTCACACAAGAATATGTCAGAATAGAAGACAAGGAAAACTCCCGTGTGACCTCCTGTAGAACCTGTGTCATAAGTTCACTTCTGCTTAACTCCAGATCAAGAAAAAAAAGCCAAAAATCTGTGCCAAAATCCCCATTTCTTGTGCTCAGTGTATATGGCAGTCTCGTTACAACACAGTATTTTCCTCTTTTCCACCACACATATCAACTCTGTCTAGAAGTACAATATTAGAACAAAAATGTACATAATTGTATATAAAGAGTGGGACAAAAGGAAGGTCAGATTCTATCAATCCAAGGGAAGAAAATAATAAGCATGTTGTTGTGCATGCTAAATTTACAAACTTATGTACAGACATACAGATGGGTCTACAAGCACATAAAAAAGTCTTACCTTCAAGGCACAACTACTCTTTAGCCACAATTAGAAATACAAACTAAGCCTAATACTAGAGATTCCTGTATATACATATATTTAATTACAATGGCTAAGTGAGTCACCCTTGCAGCTTAAAAATACATGAGCTCAGATAATTTTTTTAAATATGTATATTTTTTCCTTTTTTAATTTAACTTTAACAAAGATTGTACATACGTAGTTTCTGTACTATGAAATTCTCTCTGAATGCATTTGAGACTTCTTTGACTTTGTCAGATCTGAGAAAGCCAAAACACACAGAAGTTACTGAAGTCTGAAGTTTCCTTATTCTGTTATAAAGAAAGTGAAGCCCTGAACACTAGTTGTTTTCCACACCTGCATAAACTCATCCCATTCTTTCTTTCTTTCTTTATTTGTTATGTCTTGATGTGTTATCTGTAATGAGATATACAAACGGAGAAAAGAATTAGGTTTATGTTACAAGATAACTGGTTATACTGCAAACTAATTCATATTCTGCAAGTAGGATGTTTGTTTCAAATAATTTGCTTTCTAAGTTATTCTTGAAAGTAAAAGAAAACATCATTGCATTTATCAGATGTATTCACAGTAAATACATAAAATGTACTAGAATGGCACGTTGTAAACTGAGATATTTCAATGAAGAAATTAAATTAAACATTAGACATTTAAATTTTGTACTGATTGTACTATTTCTACACTATTTATTCTAAAGACCTTGGACTTTCTTCTTGTCGTACTGTTGAGCATATTCAGCTATTGCTTCAAGCTGATCACACAAAATTGAATTTTCTCTGCCACAAGTTTTCTCTGTTAACACCATTTGAATAATTCCAAATGGTACTAGCATCCTATCTTGGCTATTCTTGTCAGAGTCTTCTAGACCTTTAAATTCTAGGCATTCTTTGTGCATAGTTAAGCACCTCCTACCCTGTATGGAACTTACAGCATAAGTAAGGATGCAAAACTCATTGAGCCTAATCCAACAGCTGTGTATTTTTAAATATTTTCATATCCTTAAACATATCTTTTTCATATCCTTAAACATTTTATTATTATTTCTTTTAATATTTAGGTAAGAGAATTTGATAGTTGTACAAACTCTCTCTCCCCAATACTTGAATATCTTGTAGTCAGATGATTTTTTTTTTCCAAATATTCAGATCAGAAAATCTACTTTGTCTCTTATTATTCTTTAATTTGGCATTATTTATATTCGTCCAGAATGGTCCTGAACATATTGGATAACTGTGTTTATGTTTCCGTACATTCTCCTCTATTTTAGAACAATCAGACTTAATTATCTTAATCCTTTTTGTCATAGGCCACTCATTAGTCACAACTACGCTCTTCTGTTTTTCAATACCTTTCTTGTGCAGTAGTGCTCAAAAAAAGGAGAAAATTCTAGCTGAGATCTTAACACCCATGAATAAAGATGTAATAATAATCATTTCATAAAGTGTCTTTGTAAAGAGTTAAACTTGTCTCCTACAAAACTACATCAACTACATCACACAGTTCATTTATATGGATCTCATGATGCTTCTGACACTTCTGTGTCTTACTGAGGCTCAGTGATTGTTTTCCCATTTACCTGGTATGTTTCTTCTCACTAAAAGTAGACCTTTGTTCTTACCTTTAAGAGATTTATCCTGCTGATTTTACACATCATCCCATTGACAGTTTTATTATGAATTTTAACTTTGTTCTACTCAGAATTTGCAATTCTTAGATTCACTTAATCTTTGGTTTCAAATCATACATACACTCTCAAAGACAGTAACAAAAATATGGAGATCTCACTGAAAATATTGCAGTCTATAAATTATGCTACTCCTCTTTCAATCCTGTGGGACTATACCTGTTCTCTGAAGTTTCAAAATAGTCACATACAGGTCAGAGACTATTTTTGGTTAAATCTTTAAGTATGCTTATCAAGTGTTTCATCATGACCTACTAAATAAGCATAGTCATCTTTTTCCTAATAGTCTCTAGCCTAGTCAAGTTCTATTCACAGTGGAAAATAGGAAAATAGCTTAGGTTTTTTGTTGTTGTTGTTGTTTTTTTAATTAATGTTATTAAGCCTGTTTATCATATGTATAGACTGTACAGTGAGAATAACTGAAAGACTATTCAGTGATCATTCAAAGCAATATAAATGAAAATAACTTAATTGCAAAGATCTGCAATTCCATCTCTCTCCATTTTGATGATTAATTACTCACCACTCCTCATTCCCCCCAGGGACAGCCTAACTAGGAACCTCTTCAACTTGGGCTTAGACTTTCTATTTCTGACAATAGTGCCAGCTCAAAAAGTCTCTTGTCTTCTCATTCTTTTAGTCAACAGTTTCTGAAAACAGATGTGAATCTAACTGAAGAACTGAGCTGGCAAAAATAAAATATTTTTCTGGCTTATTCTTCACGAGAATTGAGGAAACTTTCCAGGTCAATTCATGACCACAAGAGTAGCTGGTCTAGTACAATTCAAAGGATGGACAAGAGACAGGAGTGAGTAACTGTGAACAAATGCCATTTAAATCACTGTAACCACTGTTGCCATCAGTTCTTCCCCTCTGTCTTGTCCAGTAGTTCAGCACTGGGAGCACGACATTAGTAGGAACTTAATTCAGCCAGGTTTCTGTCATAGGCAGTGTAGAAAAATAGGCAATTCTAGATACGATTCATATCACAGGAAAACAGGCATACAGAGATGGTCAAACTAATACATTCCAGGAGTACCTATTTCTTTCATTGATGTCAAAGGAGGTAAAATTAATGTGACCTAAGTCCTTTCACAGCAGACATGATCATGATAGTGGCTCTAATAGCAGAATGCCTTTTCTGCTTCAAAAGAAAGCACCAGAGTTTATATTGCAGACTTGTGAAACATAAAAAATATATGCTAAAAACAGTTATTAAAATGGATCTTTTGTTATTCTGCTGGTAACTGTAAACTATTATATATGTTTATATTCATGTGGATGTGGTTCTAGAAGTTTCCAAGTCTACACATTTTTCTTCTTTTTTTTATTTTTATTTTTTTTGTTGTTGTCTGAAGTTGTGCACCACCAAAGCCTTCATGGTTCTTCAGTCTATGACTAAATTATATAAAACTCTCATTTACCACAGAATCATTTAAGTTGGAAATGATATTTAAGATTGAGAAGTCTAACCATAATGTAACCATCATCAAACAACCATTATTTGGTTGTTAACACTGCTTTAAATGAACAATTTTACTATTTATGTAATCAAATTCATGCCAAACTGATGCATATAAACATAAGGCATTTAAGATAATTAAATTCTAAGCATTCATTATGGTTCAGTTCAGTTCACTGGCCTCAATGTCCAGTCAACTAACATACTCAAATCCATTTAAATAAAAACAAAAACAAATTCATAGTCAATTGGAGAACAGAGCAATGATTTTCAAATCTCCATATACCTCCTGAGACCTCCTAGCTACAGAACAAATTTTAACTTTTCATGATTGTGTCAAAAAAATGTGGGGAAAATATAAATGGCCTTTTTTTCCTATTAAAACAGTATCCCTTGTATTTTTATCAGAAAGAAAATCTGTAGCTGGTATGGTAAGAAGTATTAGAGAATATAAAAGTAGCAACAAGCAGAGTTTAGATATGTATTTAAATAAGCACTGCCCTCCATAAGTTAAATACACAACTTTCTTATGGAAAGAAAAATCAAATATTTTACTTCAAGTTAAATAAATTTAGTTTTGTCCATCCAAATCAAGCATTTTATTGCATACTACTGTGTAAGTCAGACAGAACCTGTCTGATCTGCGAAGAGCTGAAGATGAAAATTTCAGTTTCATGAATGATAAAGGTCTATTCCTCTTCATCCTATATTATGTAAAAATGTAATTCTTTGAATTGCAAAGTTTCTATCATTTTTATTCTATTATATCAACAGCTTAATTTTTCATTTAGCTTGACACCATTTTGTGGCTTGTTGATTTACTGAAGTCTCTGGATCAGTTCAGTTGGCTCCTTCACCTCTATCTGATCTTTTGAGCTGAACACTCTTTGTAAAAGTCCTTCCTACAGCTTCCCTGGTTTGTCTGCTGATCACTGGGAACTATCTTCTGCAGCCAAAAGGTATGTGTTTGTGGACACTGGGTGTTTCAGAAAAAGGCAAGCTACAAGGATGCTAGAATCTTTAATATACATGAAACCCTATCAAAACCCTATTAACTGAGTAATTTTAGTCATTACTAATAGATTTCCATAAAAAGGTACAGCTGTAAACATGAATAAGAGCAGTACTCTCAGAAGAGTTCAGACCAGCTCAGTTACATTCTGCTTCCATCACTGTAAAAATAAAACCTCTTTTTTAAATGAATGCTTCTTTCTCTGTTTTTCAAGGTATATCTTAATGCAGGAAATGTAATTTTCTCCTTACATAAATGAAGCAAAATTAGGATAGAGGGACTTTAAAATGTAATTGTAACATGCACAGTGAAATTTGGTCTGTTTCTGGTAACAGAATAGGTTGATGTTCATAACACAGAAAGCAATGTAAAAAAGAAAACAAACTAAAATGACAGCAATTAGTGAATGTCAGTATCTGTGATAATAGATAATTCTGGTAGCATCTCTCTGGCTGACTGCAATTACTGCAACAAAATCTGTCCTTCCTGCAAAACGATACAATGAAATGAAGAGATACACTTAAAGACTTTGCATGGCTAAAAATAATAAGTATGAGGACAGTCTAAATAAACCATTCTCTACTAAGTAGGGGAAAAAGTACTTAGCAAGGTATTTCAGAAGTGGCTTCGGAACTGAAGAATTTAGGCCTCAGACTCCCATTTTCTGGATAACTTTGAAAAATGACAAGCTACCTTGGCAATGATAATGGATTCTAACTGCCTTAAAACCCACTGAAATATATTCACTCAGTGCATTAAGTATATTCAAATATCAAGACTGTATATGCTTTTTTACCTGCTTGAAATAACCGGTAGGAAATAAAATATGAAAAAAGCACCTACTGAAGTGGAGGGTTTGTGGTTCATGGTAAATACATTGTCGCTAAGGAAAACAAACATGAACAAGCAAACGTTTATATTCTGCATTTATGAGCTTGTGAAAAGGCATAAACTGGCAACTGGAATACAAAATGATGTTTTGATATGGTACAATCAGAATAAATAAAATTTATAAAGCTGTGACCTCCCTGTGCCATTCCTGGCTCACATCATTGTTATTCAGTGCAATTTTCTCTCAGACTGTGTCTGCCAGATCAGGGGTTTCTAGTGAGGGAGTTAGCTGAATGCTTGGGAAGTGTGATGTAGGCCACGATTTTTCATGACTGGAACCCATTTCATATCACCACAGAATGGTCTGGGTTAAAAAGGACCACAATGATCATCTAGTTTCAATCCTGCTATGTGCAGGGTCACCAACCCCTAGACCATTCTGCCCAGAGCCACATCCAGCCTGACCTTGAGTGCCTGCAGGGATTCTTCACTATGCTTAAATATGAACTGATTAAATAAAGACAAATTTGGTTGTTACTACCTACAGGCACTCTCAAAAGAGGGAAGTGCAAAAGTAGGAGCAACTGAATATGACAAGTATAGATGATCAGAGTTCATTTAAAATGAAAACAATATATGATTACTGACATGTCTTTTAAGAAAGCTTTACCATGTTCATTTATAAAAGCTTTTGCAGTGAAACAAAAACATATTTCTTAAATAACTAAAACAATAGTAATTATTAAACACATTGGAATTCAATTTTAAAGATACATCTGTGAGAAACAGAATCATATATTTCAGGACAATAAGGACAATAAGAAAGTAAAAAATTCAAAACTATATAAAATAGCTTTTATACTGTGGCTGAACTGAAATCGTCAATAATCTGATTTTACTCCTCATGTACAGCTGGAAAATCATTTTGGCTGATACACAGAAAAAGCTGCATCAGATTTTAGAACACTTTTTTTTTCAAAATTGGAAACCATTCATCTCCAGTGCTGAGAATGAACAACACTGTGTCACGTACACTAACGGTTCTCAGACTTTCATGTCTAAATATTTTCTGCCAATCACTTTGCATCTCCATATCTGGTTTAAACACACACAGACGATGCAAAGAAGGAAAAAGATACAGGTCCAAATACCTGTTACAAGACATTTCCCATTATGAACAATTCTTTAGGTGGCTAGATTTAAACTGGATACAGTGGTTTAGGGATTGAAACTGAGCAGTGTTTCAGACTTATACAGACCAGATCAGTTAGGTTAAAGTAATCACTTACTGCAAGTGCTCTTCTACTCAGAACTGCAAGGACTAAGGTGCAGCTGTCATATATCTGCCTGAGGCTTCAGGATCTGGCCCATAGGTTTTGCTTCTATATATTTTCTCATAGGGTGACTACAGTGTATTGCTCCATGTTGTGAATCACAGATAAGGCCATTTATTTTTCCCTGTTATGCATTTCTGTTTGGTTTCATGAAAAGGCAGAATAGGGAAATTCACAGGCATTCTGATTCTCTATAGACTGGAGCGCACAGTAGGGGAAAAATGCTGTGTGCACACAGAATCTCATCATTGCCAGCTTATTGGGCAGCAGCCAATTTATTCATCAAAGCACTCAGCTCTCCATCTTTTCTCATATTCTAAATTAAACAATAAAACAGCAAAACATTTGGAACAGATAGCTAACGGTTACCTTGCTTTGGGCATGGCAGTTTTACAGTCATGTTTAGAAAATGTCTATGTGTTCTAGTACATGGGATAGGAAAAATTAATTGTGTCTCATACCTTCAAGACTAGGAAGATTCCAGCACATTGTGATAAAAGACATTAAAGATAACTGTTAAATCTTAAGGATGAAACATATACTACAACTTTACTTGCTTTCTGTTACATTCTTTGCCACGTGGAGATGACAAGAGACTAATTCCCTGCAGAATATTGACAAACACTATTGATAGTGCTATAGCAGCTACTAAGAAGCAGTGTGCAGTTTCATGGAAGTTTCCTCCTAGGATTGTCTGTTTAACACTGCTAGGAAAGATAGCAACTTGTAATCTCTGTGGGAGATAAAGGGAAACAAAAGGCTTTGCATTAGCTAAGCAAATTAGAGATCTAGGTTCCATATGTATGGCCTGCTGTGTTAATATTTATACTTTTATTACACTGCTTTATTTATTTATTTATTTATTTATTTTCTGTTGAGACTATGTACAGCTTTGAAGAGGCTGAATTTTGTCAGTGCTTTCTCAGGCTCCATTCAGGTATGGAGAACTATCATGTACCCAGAGTTTATCACTTATACGGACGTGGGAATACAAGAAGGACTGTACAGAACAGCAGCTGTGGAGCATGATAAACAGCACTAGAACCAAGGACACCTCTAGAAGAAGAAAGAACAGCTCACTGCTCTGATTGGATAAGCACCCATATGAATGGTTGAAGAGTGTTTGTGGAATGTTCTGTTGACATGTAGGGGTGAATGGGAAAGCTAGGAAAAAAATACTTGTGAAGGTATATAAGTGACATGAGAATGTGTAATAAACAATTTGTATCATTCACATCTGAGTCTGGCATCATGCGCAGCAGTCTAACAAATGGAAAAAATGAAATGAGAATGAGTAAGATGCTGAAGTTCAGCTGTTGGACAGCAGCTTGGCATACAATCACTGTTTAAGAAGGATGATAAAGCTTTTCAGAAATCTAGAGTCACATGTGCCAGTCCAAATACTTGCAGGTAATTTGGATCCCCACAGCACCTTGAATACCACAAGAAACCTTTGTTCAGAGATCCTTACCAATGGAGACTAGAGAGCAGATTAGCAGATAGGACAGAATGGGCTGAAGAGATTTCCTACATTCACCAGTTATCTAGATTTGTATCAACTATAACAAAATCTCAGAGAGATGAAAAGATATGAGAGGAACACTCACTACACACATGCAAAACAGAGATGCAATTTTCTATGAACTCCTAGACCATAGATATCTAATGCTACACATCTGAATCTCAACTAAACTAATCCAATACTATGCAACACCATGGTAAGCAACATTACAACCAACTGGTTAGTTTGTTCTACAGAAATTAGTTTTCTCTCTGTTGTTCTCACAGTGTAAGAAGAGGCAGAAAATATTTTTTATTTTAATATCTGCATCTTATTGCCTAATGAGAATCAGTGAATGTGACCAGTAAAAGCAAAAAAGCTTTCAAAATGGAAAGCTCTCAATAGTAAATTTTCCAGGGTATCCAGTTTGAAAAAGGCTCCCAGCTGTTTCTTCCTCATTAATGTTACTAATCACAGGGAGGATAAAAAGAGAAAACGGTGTGTTAACATAAATTCATCTACATAGTATCAAATGGAAAGGTTTTACAGAACATCTCTCTTAAACCAGTATTTTATAACTGAAGAACAGCCTCAGTGACCACTCTTCAGGCTGGGCAAAGAGAGGCAACTGAACTGGCTAAGAATATGACATATAAGATCTGCAAAGAGGAAATAAAAACATTCCATTACTGATCTAACAGTTGAACAAACAGGCCTACTATTCAGACTGTTCTTCTGGTATATTTCAATACCAGAGGTATGCCTGGAGGTACTTGAGAGATGTGTGGAAATTGTACTAAGAGACATGGTTTAATGATGGGACTTCCTAGGTCAAGTTGATGGTTGGAATTAATCATCTTGAAAATCTTCTCCAATCTAGATAATTTTGTGATTCTATGATTCTAATATAAATCCAACCGGTCACAAGTTATCACCTGAGAGAAATAACTGAAAAAAAGGAGAAGAAACTTCTTTTCTATGCACCAGTGATGTGCATGAAGGCCAGAAGACTGCTGAGCATCAGCTTTGACTTTGGGATGGAAAATGTTCCTCATAGAAAAGGAATTAAAAATCTAGTAAAGTTTTCTTCACCAAAAATTAGCTGAAAATGAGATAAATATCTTCTTCTATGGTCTAAGCACCTGACAAATACAGAAAAGGTGATTTTTAATTAGAATAGCTGCTTAATGATTCCAAACTATCATGCAGCAGTTATCAAACAGTTTACTCTACTGGACAATGGCAGTCACTGGGAAAACAAGAAGAGAAGGCTTTACACATACAGCGTATCCTCCATAAAGTATTTCTGAATGCTCTTTTGCCATTATTTTAGTAACAACTAGCCACATTTTTTTAATTATAATGTAATTGGGTTATTACTGATCTTCAGCTACTTGGAGGAAACTTGCATTGTACAGATGGTTGCCAGAGTTCTTCAAATTAAATCAGTGTGCTTAGAAGACCTCACAAACAAAGCTAAAACATTGATATGAAAAATAAATCTAATAAAGTTAATATTTTAATGAACATTTAAAATGCCCAAAAAAGAATACGCCCAAAAAGAAACAGGGTTTTATAAATGTTTTACATACATGAGAGCAAATTTTCATAGATTAAAGCCTTAAATCACACATTGTAGTATGAAATATTCAAACATACCTGAAATAGATTTTAAAATTAAATATTTTATTTAAGAGGCTAAAAAAAAAAAAAATACAAACAAAAAAAACACAATTTATTTTTCTCAAATGAAAAAGCTAACATTCATAGATTTTATTAATAAAGTCTTTCAGTGTTTTCCACATTCCAGTTCCCCCAGTAATGTAATTCTTTCATAATAAAAAACACATATAAATAAGTAAATAAAACTCAGATAGTTTCAAACAACTGTAAGCGAACTGAAATTGTTCCTAGTATCATGGCTTCTGCCATCTAACTCAAGGATTTCAAAGTAGTTTCATTTAGAATGTCATATGACGGATACTTTTGGTTTCATTTTGGTGCTCAAATCCACACATAATCAGTGACTTCTTTATTTTTTTCTATAGTAATCAGTTCAAGACAAATATAATTATTTACTGTTTTTTTGACATAGTGTAATTTGATTGTTTTCCCATTTTAGCAACTAACTGGAACACTGTGGACACAAATGTGAATCAGAACATCGTGTGCCAAAATTGTATTGAAAATGTTCACCTTACTCATTAAGAAATAGACCATTTTCCTGATTTACCCCTAAAACTATTCCACTCCCATTCTACTTTTAGTAACCATTTCAGTGCCCATTTTAAGCACATGAAACCTAAGTTTCTTGAATTTATGCCTAATACACATTGTAATTTGGCACTGCCTCACTTGTTTGACCTATTATTCTACAACCGTCCAGCACAGTATGTGCTTTCTGAAAACTGTCTATAGGAAAATTCAAGGGAGACAAGAAAGGAAAAGTGCTTAGTAGACATTCCTCTCTCTTGATCATTTAGCTTTTCATTTTACTTAGTCACATTACGCTTTTTCCTTTTCGCAGTGCCTCTTCTTCTATAGGTACTAACATAGCAAAAAGACTGACATGATTTTTCAGTGTGTTTTGGAAAGAAAAGATATTTTTTAGTGCAACCGAGAATATTCTGTAGGGAATGCAGAACAGTAGATACATTTGCCTGCGGCACATTACTTGAGGGCCAAAAGAAGAGAAAGATTCACTTAGATGATGAATTACTGAATATTTTTAGCACAGGCATAAGAGACATTAATGTTTTCTTTACTGAACTCACAGAACACACCTCCCTGGAGCACAAAACATCTAAGCAACACCTCACTGCAAGGTACTCTCTAAGCACTTGACTGATTTGCTGCTATCAGAATTTGTGGCCAAGTTACTGCTAAGTTCAGGAGGTGTGTGCTTACAGCAGCCACAAGGTCACATGTAATTAACTTGGGCTCATAAAGATTGAAATATCACCCTCACAAAATCAGAAGTGATAGCTCTCCCAAACACTGCTTAGGACTTACTAAGGGCTGCCAAGTAAATATTTCTGAAGAACAAGTGTGTGTGGAGATGGGGAGGACATTGCTGTCTCCTCTGTGTCAGTAAAGCTTTGCTCAATTGGAAGGCTGAAACAGCAATGACTTCAGCACCAAATATGAAAGCTATTTCTGTTACATTTAGTTTTGTGAAGGTTTAGAGCTAAGTCAGCAGAGGTATCAGAATGCTGAGGGATACAAAAGATATGTAGACTAAACTTAATCCAGACAGGCACAAGGACATTCAGAAAAGATAGAGGGGACAACAGGGGACTGCTTCTTGCTATTCAATTTCTATAATATAAAGGGAATAAGGATTTTTTGCATCTCTTGCAAAGAAAGAAGACTCCATCAATATAACTTGATCTAGAATAGAATGTCCAGAAGATGGCCTTATGCAGTACATGCAAATTATGTATTCATTTTATAGATTTACACTGTGAGGAAGGATTGGCATGTGGTTTAAACAGGATTAGAAGTCAGAGCCATAGTTACGATGTTCATAGCCCTTTACTTTATTAAAAATCACAAGATTGATAGGGAAAAATATGAAATTAATATCACAGTAATATTATTTAATTTTGTACTTACGTATATACTTGAAAAAATTATCTAATTCTATAGGCAATGTGAGTATTTGTTGCAAGCTTGTTATCTTACAAATGCAAAGTGCAAGCAACACTTGTGTCCTTGAGACATGAATAATAATAATACTGGACATCTGATTCAGTCTACAAAAAGTAGGAATTTGGTGAGGATTAAAGAAATAACATCAGAATTCACAAAGCACTGAGAGAAAGGCAGACACCACAGCTAGACAATCTATAAAATATCCTCTGATTTTCTATACAGATTTCAGTTTACTTCTCAGTTATTTAGTACATAAAAGTCTTAAGTATATATATACTTATATATACACTTAAGGTATAAGTAAGGGTCGCTTAAAAGCTCAGGGCTATATTATAAACAAGCTGGCTTATAAAATGTCCTCCTAGTACCTTTTATGAGATATCTTATAAGATGTTTAAACACCTGGACTCTTTCTCAGCCTGTGGAATCATGAGCAACATGAAATACATACGAAATACATCTACATATTTTCTGTCAGGGACCAAATACTTCCAGCTGTGAAAGATCTGAAGGAAAAGAACAGCTGGGTTATGAGTGATTGAACAGGTGTCAAGAGGTAGATCTTTTTCCTTCATTTATTTATTTATTTATTTATTTATTTATTTATTGGTTTTTGTTTTATGGAACTAATCAAAATGTGCTGTAACAGCTGCCCTCAGCAAATTCAACAGTTTGGACTAAATCAGAATTTAATTTTTAAGAGCTCTTCTGATGTAAGTGATTAAGATTTACACTAATGCATGATAGTTACTAGTCAACAGCTTTACATCATTTCCAGTACGCTGGAAGATGTACTGGTGAGATGTGAGAGAATGATGGACAACTTAGCAATGCTAAGTGCTTGAGGGAATTGACAGATTCCATGCCAGAATCCGTGATTTAATAAAATAGCCTGCACTTCCTTGTATTAATGTTCCAAAGGGAATACTGTGCCATAATACAAACTCATTTTTCATTTACCCAACATCCCACCCTGCCAAGCACATTTCTCCTCTCAAGCTGACATCTTCTGTAAAGTACATCATAAGGGACTGTAAAAACCATTTGCAAGATTGCATTTCTGCAGTGAGCTTTCCACAGCCTTCATTCCAAATCACATAACACATAAAATTATTGTTTGATTCAACTGAACAGCTTATTTTACAGCTCTAACACTGCTGGTTATCTGTGTGATTCAGCCACCTACCAGATAGAGCTTCACCAAAGTTGAGATTTATATCTTTGTTTCATTTTTTTCTTTCATCTTATCAGTGATGCAAAACTAGAAGACTCCCTTCTTGTCAAATCTACCTTTATATTTTACCAAAAGAAAAAGTAAAATTTTCCTGAGAATGGGATCACCTCTAGTTATAACAGTCAATGAAATGAGTAATAAAGAAGATGAATGTTCTTTCTGTCACAGTGGTGAAGTTATCTCAGATGTTAATATCTCAGTAAGCTCCAACTTTTGCACAAAATTTTCATGCAAGTCAGATACTCCCTCAGTGCTTCAGGGACTTCACACCAACTTAAACACAGTCACTGAGTGCCCCCAGGCACTGTAGTTAACATGTGATAACATTTAAATGTCAGATGGATCACCAGACTTAGTGACCATGCAAAAAGACTTGTCCCAGGAAATTTCTGGGCGGGCTGCAGGAGTTAGCCAGGGTCAGTCACAGATGTGATGCTTCGAGTCATAGGTGAGACAGTTCAGCTGTAGGGTATCACATCATTCTTTACTAGCAGGTCTCAGCACCTGGACGTACTCAAATCACCTATATATGTACTTGAAAAGCAGGCCCAGAATCTATTCCTAATCTTGATGAAGTAAAGAGGACTTTTGCCACAGAAACTAATGGGCTGTGATTTCAGGTACAAGCTTGCCAGATTTTACACAGGGAGGATATGCACATATCCACCCTGCTGAGATCCCATCACTGAGGATTGAAGCATGAGGTGCTCAGAGTGCCCACATGCTGCCACAGTTGGTTGTGCATCAATGGGTGGCATACAGTCTGAAGCACAGAGAATGAAATAGGCAGTGATGGTTCACTGTAGTGGAGAAAATGCCTCACAAAAACACAATTTCCTCACCAGCAGCCTAATATCAAGGATCCTACTATGTTGGAGGACCAAGTCCCACATATATAGGTGATCTGGCTTCTATAGCGGAGATGAACTTTCCACATAGCTTAACTTTCACCCCTGTCCTGTGGCCAGCTCAGAAACAGACACTGGACTTCTCACAGCTCGAAGGATTCACAGACACCAACTTTCTGTACTGTAGAACCAAATTGCTCACACTTCCCCACTGTGTTAGTGCTCTTTGAAACCATACTCAAACTGTTTCCAAGACACTGAGGTGCTGTGCTCACCAGAAGCATGCAAGTCTTTACATAAATAAAATTAATTTATCCAGTGCTGCGGAATGAAGCTACTTGACATTAATGCCAGGGAAAGTTCTTATGATTGACTAGATTCTGCAAATTAGGTAGGAATAAACTCCACTAAAACATGGCTATCACAATCTGTGCTGTATTTATTTGACAAGTTACAGCTCAGTAATCTAGCAGATATGCTGTACCACATTTTGTAAATGTAATTAAACCTTAGTAGTATGAGACCTCACTACAGCATCTGCTATTAAGTCCTTACTGTGATCTGTTACTGAGAGACAAGGATTTCTTTCCTCCCTCTCTTTTTTTGTAGGATTAAAAAGTGAACTGCTTAATGAAGTGTGGATTATCATTATTTCAGTGAACATGACTATGACATAATATTTATGCACAGTTAATTTATCTCTAATTTTCCCATTCATCAAGAAATTCAGAAAATGAAAAGAATGAAGGGAAAAAGGAAATTTTTTTTTTTTGTCCGTTTTTTAATGGCAAAAATACCTGAGAAAAATACCCAAAGTTAGTTGCTGCCTGAACAGTGATCACAGTAATGCTAAATATGACACCTGACAGAAGGCAGAGAAGTGAACACTGTGAAACAGATTCATACAGTGAGGTAAGGGAGAAAGCCAGTTGATAAGGAAGCAAAAGAGCCAGGCCCTGGATAAGGCAAGCACATACAGCTGGCCAATTCCTGTGTCACAGCCCTGTTTACAAAACTGGCAGTATGACAATATATCTGGGTTTTTTTGTTTGCTTGTTTGTTTGTTTGTTTTCACATAAGCATGCCCCATGTTGTTCAGTCTACTGGAAAATCAGAACCATTTAGCTACCAGATAAGCATCCTAAACTCCAAATATCTCTGAAGAAATTAAGAAGTTGAATTAAAATTTACAAATATTACAAAAAGAAAACTCAAACTAGCTAATATTTTTCTTATTTACCTTGTGGAACTTCCATCACACTAGACTGGACTGGAACTAGAAACCACATGAAGAATATAAATAAGAAATTCACATTCAGTCTCCTGATGTTGGCAACAAGATTCCCCCAGCATTTCTCAGAACCTATAAGATAGTGTTAGCAGCCCCCAAACTACTGTCATCCCAAACATCTAACAGTTGTCATCCCTGATTCTCTAATGACAGCTAGTATTTTTTTGTTATACTTCAAATAAAACTTCACTGTACTTAAAATCTGCATACTTAAAGAACTTGGTACTGAGATATAAACCTCACCTCATCAGATTTCAAAAGCGAAAAATACAAGTTCATGCAGAGCAGGTAATATCTGACTATAAATAGTTTAGTAAAAATTCTGCTAGGTGTTGAATTGGCCTATAAAAGATGTTGCTCAGCCTCTGGCTAGCTACTCATTACTACCTGAATCATCTTGGTATTGAGTTAAGAATGCATTATCACAATTAATTGTCACATTTAGGATATATTGGACACATTTATGGGAAGGTTGGATTTCTGATTGCATTGTCAGGGAGCGGGCAAAGAAAAAGAGATCTGTACCCAAATGAACTTTTTTTTTTTTTTTTTTTTTTCAGGGCTGAGGAAACGTCATGATGAGACTCACTGATTTCTAAGCTGACGCTGCAAATATATGGAGAGCTTTTTACTTGAAGGAAACAGAGGAAGAGTTATGTGTAGTTGAACTTCAGAATGAGCATCCATCAACTCTCGTCACATTACTATTGGATAGAATATGTCATAGAAGATAAACAGAAAGTCTTGTAGAAAGAAAGCCATGCAGAACTGTTAAAAGAAAATCTCCTGTTTCAAAGTATGAAGATCACATAGGAGGTTATGAACTGGATGTTTCTCGTTGCCATCTGAGTCTTGAATTTTGCAGATGTAAGCACCATAATTAAGAAGGAGGAGATGAGCAAATAATGTCAGCTTCCAAAGCCCATATTGTTTCTTCTTGTCTTCATTTATATAGAAATCTAAATACAATAAAGTACGGGTTTCCTTAATTGTAATTAACAGGGCAGAGGCTGTGATTCATGAGGGTATAATTACTGTATTTTTCCAGAAGAACAAAACTGAGAATAACTTTAAAAGAACATAAGAAAAAATACAAGTGAAACTGAATAGAAAGAATGGAGAGTACTCTTGCAGTTTAGTGAAAAAATGAGAACACTAATTATAAATCACTCAAAAGCAGAGGAAAGTCCAGTTCATAGTCACTATTAATTAAATGACACCTTCATCAGCAATCTAAAATCAAGCCAAAATTAAATTTTCTTAAAGCGTTAAGCAAAAGAGAAGCAATGGAAATACTTATACCAGGACTGCAAACTGCCAAGGGCACATGATGTTCCAGAGCAAAGCAGAAAAGAGAAACACGTCAGAAACATTTTATTTTGAACTTACAAACAAGCAAAATTGGAAGGCGGGATACTTTCCGTTTATCCCAGCGCACAATGTTCACAACCCTTTCCCTTCTTACAATTACTATACAACAGTAGTAGTCATTGAATTAAATTTTTTTTCAGTTAACTTAGCAAAGAATTCAAGTGTTAAAATTAGATCCACTGAAATAATTATTTTTCAGCTGGAAAACTGCAATACATCAAAATGTGTTCTGTAAACACTATTCCACTTTTTAGTAATTAAATATTCAATGAACTACAGACAGACTGAATCTGCAAGCCTAAGGCTTCAGAGAAAGGAGATCAAAGCTCAAATCTCTGCCCCAAATACGGCTTAAAAGAGATCTGAACATGGGTTTCTTTTTGTCCTGGGGAATACCTAACTGCTTGATATTTGGGACTATAAAGCAAAGTAAATCAGCTCCAACTCCAGAGAACCTGAATCTTTCAAAGTCAAACTTGCTGATATATCAATCTAACACATTATTATTACCCTAGGGTAGTACAATAAACTGGACCAGGGAACATACTCAAGCACTGGTTTGTGACTATCCACCCTGTTTTACTGTTAGCATACGTCCTGGTTTGATACCAGGTTGTGTCAAGAACTGGACAGTTGAAGGAACAGAGTTAGCAAGATCCTCTTCCCTGCAAGACCAGAACAAGCAAGTTTAGCTGTGGGGATGCATGTGGTGCTAATGTAAGGCCAGGAAATGGGCCTCAAGTTGATATACAATTTGGGAGGCCACAGCATTTGGCAGCACCAGATGCAGCTAATTAAAATGGGATTAACCCCATGCCAGAAGCTCACAGTGAAAGTGTCAAAAAGCACTTTAAGTATTTTGCTGTTAAAAATTTAACCAGCACTGAAGTGTGGGGAATTTGGAAAACAATAGTGATGCCAATTTGCCCAGATTAAGATTTAACTACAAGCAGTCATCCTCAGCAGAGAAATATCAGGAGAGCTTGATACCTCCTAACTGATGGTTTTGAGGCAGCTTACATATTTGATAGTGCTCAAACAACTGAATCAAAGACAATTACCAGGGAATAACTAATTTTACTAGTTAATAGAGATGCAGCATAGAACTGGAAAGAAAAAAAAAAAGTATCAGATACAAGAGGGTGGCCAAGGGAGACTCCGCAAATGTACAGCATACAACACCACACATGGAACCTCATCTGAGATTAAAAAAAAAGGAAAAAAAAAAAAAAAAGACCTCAAGTCAGATTCCTCAGAATATAAAATAGAATAGGAATGTTTACAGCTACTAGGATCAGCTCTTGGTAAAGCAAACAGAAACAGTCAAAAGAACTTATCTAACAGAATGATCCTTATCACAAATGACAAGAATTTTGCAAGAGAACGTATCAAAAATACTAAAAAAAAACCAACAAAAACACAGAAAAAAGATAGACCTGAGGCAGTAAGGCAGAGTTCAAAACAGTAGCACAGTGAAAACAACACACACAGTTGCATACACAGTCAAAATGAAAATAAGCCAAGAATATGCCTAGAAGACACAGAATCTCTTCACATGTATAACATAGACAAAAGTAGAAAAAAAGTCTTCTTTGATCAGCATTTTTGTAAGAGTAATACATGATGTTGCAAAGAAAGTGGGGAGACAGAAGGCAAAGCAGACAGAAGGATCTGAGCTGATAGTTCAGACGCCCATGAGCTGCACATTCATCCTATGAGTTTGATCTGTAAGAACTCAGAAAGTGCTCACTCCAGTAAGATAAGAAAACGGAGGTGCAAGAACAAGAGTATTTGTTAGCTCTTAATATCTAATTTTCTAGAAAGCCAGCAAGTCCAAGTAAGACTGCTTTAAAAATTATTCAAGGAACATCTGTGAGCTGAAATCTACTTGTATGCTCTTGAATTTGGGTGTACATTCATTTAATCTTCACTTAGTTTTGTACTTTTATTGACTGATTTCACCAGACAAAAGGTGAGAGTTGGACTTTGATGCTCCTGTCATCATATGCAGCTGCTAAAACAACAGCCAAATCCTTGTCCTAAGAGAAAAAGAATGAAGCCTGAAGGGCTCTCAGACAAAAGCAGCTTCAGCAAGAACTGCGTAGGGTTTGGTCTTTCCTGGATACAGGGAAAAAGCGAAGTCAAACTGATCCAAGAGCTAGCAGTTCATCAGACTCAACATGGTATCATGAGAGTTAGAAACTCTTGGGATTAACTTTAAATAGCTAGCTATCAAAGATTAACAATTTTAATACACTAAATTTCACTTCTATAACAAAAAGCTCACAATTCCATGAGTAGTGTGCATTTCTAAACTTATTCCTTGGTGCTAGTCTGTTTCTAGAAAGGAATTAAGACTAAATTTGTCTGTCTGGTATTCAAGGTATCAGCTCTCTAGACATTCCAATAATGGCTTCTGCTTATTTCATTACAATCTCTGTATTACAATCTCAGAAGATATTTCAGCATCTATCACATTTTTAAAATTTCTGTTGGTAAAGGATATTAAGAAATTTCAAATGTATGAAATTCAGACATATGCATTACAGAAAGACTACACCTGTCTCTTTTGTCTCTAGAGAAAATGAACACTGCAATAGAAAGACATGGATCCTATTGACAGACAAAAAATTCAGTTACAGAACCAAAATTATTATTTAGCTGAGGAGATTATTTAAAAAGAAAATACTACTTCATAATATGCATTTTGAACCCTCTTTCCTCTATCACTTTAGTTTAAAGTCTGATTAAAATTACCAATTTTTCATTTTATGTTTGAATTACATATTAATGAAGTTAGGATTTGACTCATGAATTCTCCATTGCACAGTATCTGCTATTGTCAACATAGAGAAAATTCAGGCTTCATAAACATTCCTACATACTCAAATTCTCATCAGACTGTAGTGTCTTAAATTCACTGTGATAAACTGGGGGTGCAAAATGCAGACATCAAATTCAGATCCACACAGTGAAGAACATAATTCAGTCCTCCAGGAGCACTTTTAGATCTACTAAAATCAAAATTAAATATAAAAACATAGTCAAACATTGATCATTTGTCTTACTGAAGGTGTAGAGTTTAACTTCACCCTCTTTATTATCATTATTAAGACTATGAAAGAAAAAGCTTTGACATAAGAGTCCAGTCCACTCAGCATTTTGCAAGACCTTGGATTATTTTAATAATATTTCATGACATGTAAATCTCCTGTCATTCCAAATGATATTTTAAAAAGACAAAGATGACTTTACTATTCTGTAGCTTCTTATAAGTAAGCTTTTGCTTATAACTGTTTTATAAGTTTTAAAAGTTTTTCTTAAAGATAACTTTTTACTTATGTAAAGAAGTTCAGAGGATTTAGAATAAATAGCATTTGATGGACAGACTCTTCCTTTTAGTGCAGTCAGTGACAGTTCCCTGCACAGGGCCCTAGCATACTAATTGCACTCAAAATAATAAACCTTGTGCTGTTTTTCAGTTTGCTAATACAGCAGTCTTACCCTCTACCTTAGGAATATAATACACTGCTTAGCCAAAGACTACATTGGTTTTCAAATTTTTCATAGCACCATTAAAAGCAATCAGATTTTTAAAGTGCAAGAGTAGAAAATGCATAAATCTATGCAGTATAAGGCGTATATCAATTCATAGTAAAAGATTGGATGGACTTCCATTCAATGCAATTCAATCTTATTGCTTTAGCAGAAGAAATCTTCTGTATGGTAATATTACATAGTACGATCTGATTCCCTTTAAAGAGGGAAAAAAAGTAATGTTGTATATAATGCTGTATAAAGCTATAAAAAAATAAATTGTACAGATTCTATTGCTCCAGAAATGAATAACAAAGCAAGCTTTAATTGCATCTTTTGTATTTGTTACTTCTTTATAGGATATAAGCTAAAAATGATTCCTGATTCGTCACTTGCCCTTACTCCAGCTCACATTTTTTTGTAGCACTGCAGTTGTATTTTCATTATGTTTATTTACAGTAAGAAGTTTTCTGTTAATCTTTCTTCCTTCTGCATGAAAGAACTCTTCTAACCATGACAGAGAGACTGAAAAATGGACCATTCAGAAAGAGAAACTGCTGTCAAATATATTTAGGAAACTGCAGTACAGGACATTGCTCTCTATATATTTCTCTAGCTTCCCATAAAATCTATTGGACAATAAACAGTATGTGTCAAGAATGTTTTCAGTATTGCACAGTAGGAAAAAGTAAGAGTTCTGCTATGAAAATTTTACAGCTCGAGGCCGTGATGCTCTAAAATATGTCTACATATTCTCAATCCTTAGTGCTCAGCCTAGTTCCAGTGGCACTCACAGTTGATCGAAAGTATGCCATGAGCATTAAGAAAATTGGAGCACCTAAGTGCAATATTCTTTAACTTTACAGCAGAAAGTCCTCACTACCTGTGAAGCTTGAGTTCAATAGTCAGATAATCAGGAAGAATAACAGATGACCATATGGTGAACTGGGAAAGGAAAGATACTCCAAGAATAAAAACAATGTTCCAGGGATAAAAAAAAAAAAAAAAAAAAAAAAAAAAAAAAAAAAAAAAAAATCAATGACAAGAAATGACGCCAAAATACATGCTCAAAATCATATTTTCTGTTACTAGTCTCAGGCATTATATGTCAAAATAGCCTTTCTTTGAAAAGACCTGAGATACAATTCTATGTGGACTTTCTGATTCTCTCTTTTTTCCCCCTAAAATATTAATACAAATCAGGGAAGCAAAGCTCAGGATATTGGGTTTTCCATTTGTTTGTTGTTTGTTTGTTGTTTTGTTTTATTTTAATGTACTCCGGAATCATGTAGCACTTTCTCTGTTGACATAACCTGGCACAGGTCATTAAACCAGTAGGGCTCCCAACTGTCACTCAACAACAAACATTCCTATGTGTTAGATATGAACAATTATGTTATTTTTAAAATTATTTTTACTTCCATCATTTCAGTTCAGAATAGACTGAGATATTTTCAGACCTCAAGTCAAAACAACATACCTTTCCAACACACTGTGAAAAATTATAGACTTGATTTCACAATATAATTCAAGTCATGAAACTTATTCTGGACACACTTCATTAAGACTGTTCACATAATGAAAGTAACATCCACCAGCAAAAATTCAGTTTATTACAGTGATATTTTATGAGTTGAAATACATAGCATTTTCTGAATCTCTTACAAGACAACTGTAAAAGATCCATCATAAACAATCTGTAGAACATAGCATGAGAATAAGGATAACCTCAGGCCTGGAAGGAACTGCTTGATGGATATATGAATAAATAATTTTCCAATAAAAACAGCCAGTGACCCTGGCCCTATGCTGAGCAATGCCAGGAACTTACATCTGCTATGCCTAAGACAGTTAGAGTGCCTTAGCACACAGAATAAAAAGAGGAAAAAATGGGGAAAAAAAAAAAAACAAAAACAAAAACAAAACAACACACTTCTCTGGCCAGATATTTGCTCCTCTTATTTTCTATTTGCTTGTCTTATTTTCTATTTTTAACCTTGCTTTTAATCTTTTCACCACTGTCAGTTCCATGGGTCTCTCATTACACAGTATTATCTATTTCCAATATTTTTCTTATGTACTGTGATCCTGCTAATATTTGACACCATATCTGTCTCTTGTTTATTATTATTGTTATTATCATTATTATTATTATTATTATTATTATTATTCCCCTCCTTCAGAACCTTTCCTCCATGTATTCTCCTCACTTATTAAAAAAAAAAAAAAAACATAAAAAAAAAAAAATCAGCACATTTTTTTATGTATCTCATTTCCCTGGAGTGTTTTGTTTTCTCTCTGCCTCCCTAAACACCATCTGTTCAGTGAATTTGATTGAACATATGATCTCAGTGCCTGGGTCTCCTCTCGTACCTTTGCTGCTCCTTTACATTTCCTAGATTCAATGGAATTATTTTAACTTGCAGTGGCATTATTGAGAGCACAACCCCACCAGAAGAAAAAGTGATATATTAGTTCATCCTGTTTTAAGATGTTCTACTTAGGTATTCATGGAACTAGAGAATTACTCTATAATGCAGAAAGACAGAAGTTATCCATTCTAATGAATATTCAAGTATTTTATACAGAAGCAGAAAATTTTCAACAGGAGAGGCAGTTAGATAAAATGGAGAAAATGAGTAAATACTAGATTTAATCCATCACAGTTAGTAAAACATGCATTCTCCTGTGGTGTTTTTGGTAACAGCCAGGCATGCACTGGGACCAACCACAGCATGGACTGTTCTCAACAAGCAGATGCGTAAGGCTTCAGTATCTCTGGCTGTCTCCATCCAACATCATCCTTACACAGTCCCAGAAAAACTCTGTAGTCTAAAATGTCTTTACATGTTCTTAAGCTAAATGATACCATAAGATATGTAATGTATACCTTAACTTTTCGGTGAGAAAAACAGTAATACAGATGTCACTTTATGTAAGGTATTTCAAAGTGAGCCGCTGAAAGATGAGAAATCTTAGTTAGGATTCAAACTTTGAATTAGAAAGTGTCTTCTAAAGTGTTTAGGAGTGAAGCAAAACAGAGCTGAGAAGAACAGACTTCAGCAATGCTCAAGATAAGAAAACAGAGAACTGCATGTATATTCAGTAATTTACTACCAGTATGTCATAAAATAGGAAGTTAGAGAGTAGAATATTTTCCTTCAGGCAATCACTTAGTGTTTTGACATTTCTAAAATGGGACACTTAACAGCGAGTAATACCACAGAAAATATCCTCACAGAATAATAATCAAAGCAAAGGGAAAATGAGGTGAAGTGTGAAGGTCTCAGTGCCCTGGTTGGTTTAATTATGTGTTTTATGAGGTCTTCTTTTTTTTTCCATTCTGCCAGGCTGTGTGATTTATTCACTAGGTTTTACATATCAAACTAACTTTACATGTTAGATTGTGTCATGGTTTTGTGCTGTCAATATTCTACATCATGACATCATGTGCGGTATGAACTGTTTTGGTGGTATAAGAAAGTGTAATAGAGGGTATGTGGAAGTGTAACAGAGGGTATGCGGAAGTGTAATAGAGGGTATGTGGAAGTGTAACAGGGTATGTGGAAGTGTAACAGAGGGTATGTGGAAGTGTAATAGAGGGTATGTGGAAGTGTAATAGAGGGTATGTGGAAGTGTAATAGAGGGTATGTGGAAGTGTAACAGAGGGTATGCGGAAGTGTAACAGAGGGTATGCGGAAGTGTGGAAGGTTCATGCTCCAGATCTGTGGAATGGCAGCATCCCGAGTACTCAGCCCTTGGAGGAAACTACATATCCCAGGGGACAACGCGGCCAGAGATGAATCACCAGAGGAGGAGGACACACATATAATCTCGCTCCCAGGCTGGAACGTCCCTCTTTTCGCCCTGTCTGTCGCTTTGGAGCGCTCCATCCCTGCTGTCTCGCTCTATCAGCAACGTTCCAGCCTGTCGCCTAGAGATTGCAGTAGGCCCCCGGTTCTCCGGGACTCTTTTTCCTCTCTTTCTTTTTCTCTGCCTTGTTTGATATAGTAGTTGTAGTTATATTGTATCATATTGTGTCTCGTATTTAGTAAAATAAGTTCTTTTCCTTAGATTGCTGCCGTTGTTTTTGTTCATTTCCCCTTCTAGGGGCAGCAGCCTCTATCACGGATAAATCTAGATAACCCGATTACAGATTGTCCCCAGCAGGTTTCCTCTGTGAAGGTGGTGTAATGTAGCCCTATTTCTGTCAACTCTAAAATACAAACTGAGCAAGAAAGAATATGAAGAAACCCAAGAGGAGAAGGAAACATGACGGAAAGATGAAAGCAGAAGAAATTATAGATATCCAGAATAAGAATTAAGACAGACACAGGTAAAGAGACTATTTTCAGGGGATGTCAGAATACTTGCACCTGATTAATGAACAGGAAAAATTTCTTCTCAGAAAGAGTGATATCAGAACAGGCTGCCCAGGGAAGTGGTCGAGGCACCATCCCCAGAGATTTTCAAGAAAAGAGATGTGGCACTGAGATATATGGTTTAGTGGGCATGGAGGTGATGGGTTGATGGTTGGACTTGCTGATCTTAGAGGGTTTTTTTCAAAATTAATGATTCTAATGGGTCTGTGATTTTACAAAATAGCAAAGTGACTATGTATGGTGAGAAGTTATACTTCATACATGACATGTACTACTGAAAGTAGGACAAACAACATCATGGTTAGAAGAACATACAAAAAGCAATCAAAGATAAAGAGCATTAAAAAACAACAACAACAAAAAAAAAAAAAAAAAAAACAAGAGTAAAACAAATACTGAAATTGAGATCAAATACATTTCCTATCATGTCACAAGAATATTGAAATTCATTGATGAAGGCTTCTATCACATATGGATCTTGGGCCTTGAGACAGCATTACAAATGTGGAGGGTACTTCATAAGAATTGAACATTCTTTCATCTGTGAAATTATGAACAATGTGCTGTGTAATTTTTAACAATTTCTGTTACAAGATTCTTGAATAATTCAAGCATGAAGGTTCCAAGAACCTAGTTTAACAAGAATTTAACTTTGCTGAAAGCTGAATTTTACACTTGAGAATTTTAATCATAAATATGATAGGTTAGATCCCAGTAGAATCCAAAATCTAAAGCAGGTAGGAGGGTGTATATTCATCTTCATTTGCAGATGGAAGGATTGCATAAACTCATCTTTTTTTTCCACCTGCACAGATAAAGTGCAATTCTAATAACATTTTCCTCTTGGGTTAGTTTTCAGGCATACAGTTGTATTGCTCCTGTTCCAAACTTTTTTGTCTTCCCTTTTTTCTTTGTTTCAGTTTAAACTCCCAATCTGAGTATATAAATCCAGGTAGTATCATAAATTCACCAACTACCTGTCACATTTTTTATTTCTTCTACATCATAAATACGTGTCAGTTGAGTCCAAATGCCAGTGCTAATTCCTACCGCTTTCTCTACACTGCATCTTAGAAAGTCAAGTCTACCATACTTATTTTTTTACTGAAATCAGGGAAAATATCCCACCCTCACTGAGGATTGTGTGTCTGAAAGCCACGTTCATCCTTTCATGTACTACTTCATACATGTCACATGTTCCTTTTAAATACAGTCAATTTTTTTTTCTTCTTTTTTTTTCTGGATAGGCAGTCATTACCTGGCTGTCTGCTGTAACCAGATTTTCCTAACTTTTGCATGATTTTGGGCATGTTTGTGGTAACCTAAGGCATTAGCCGAGTTTAGCTGAGTTCATAACTAGCAACTGCTCTTGTAATATATCCTTTTGAGCACATTAAAAAAACAGAGGCATTTGAAAAGGGCAAAGGAGAGTTACATACATTGTGGAAAGTGAGATAAGTTCTGCTTATTTGTTCAAACTGACTTTGATGATTAACGGAAAAAGCCAAGTAGGGACAGTATAGGTTGCTCAATTTATCTTTTCTCCCTAAAAAAATAAGAGAAGTGTGGAAAAAGAAAAAAAACAAACAAAAACAAACAAACAAACAAAAAAAACAATCAACCACAAAACCAAAACCAAAACAAACAAACAAAACAAAACAATTGAGTAAGATACAGTCTGACAGAAAACCAATTACCAGAAATAACTTATAGAATCTAAACACAATTATAATATTTGGATTACAACACTTTGTAGGGAGAATTTATGTTGTCCTTTTTGGGTTTTGGGCAGCACTGAGGAGTTGGGTTTTGGGGAGCAAGGAGAATGGAGAACCCACAAGACTTGTGTGTAAATGTAAAGTAAACTGGCAAAATCTTAAGTATTTTTCAACTGCAATTAACAAGCATATTTTAAATATACACTTACAAATGTCATGTGCTAGAATAAAAGCTTCTACACATACACAACAGTTTATGCAGACAGGTCTTGTAAGGGGAAACAATTGTGGAGAAATACTGAAACAAGAAACCACATTTTGAACATCATGTCAGTTGTTCTGAGATCTGAAGTTTGTTTTATTCTCTAAAGAAAATCAGAGTTTTCCTGTCTACACGAATGAGAATGATTATGACCTCCTGCAAACTTCTTACCTTAAATATTACTGAAAAACTACATTTGGACAAACTTTCAAAGGCACACAGTGAGGACCTAGTATGACAAGTGGGACATTTTGGACAAGAAAATAACCTATACTACTGCTTTTCTTTTACAATTCATTGTTTGTGACTCATTGTACTTTCTACAGTTTATCCCTTGCTGGAATAGCTGTCTTTCTCACACACTTTCCATTGTAAATACCATCTTTTTAGAGGTTCATATATTTATTCAAGGGTTAAGTATTTTCATGATACATTCCTCATTTCTGAAAACTGCTTCAAGAAGCCAATCTAATCCTACGCCTGTGGTCCTCTACATTTACCATTATTACAAAATTAAGTTGCATGTAGTAATATATATTTTTTATCATTACAGCATAGTCTTTTAATCAAAATAGACCCTCAGCATCTATTAAAAAAGAAGAGAATTTAGTACAAAAAGCCTTTACATAAATATTGACATTGCAGTCTGCAAATACCACATGGAAACTAAGCATCTAGACAAAACCCCCTGCTTTTTAGAAAAGGCTTTTAAAAATCTGCTTGATTTGATGATTAAGAAGGTCAAATGTATTACTTGAGATTATCTACAAATAGATAATCTAGAGATGGATTCATCTCAAATTCTACCAGGAGGTAATTTGCAGAGAAATAGTTATATATTCATTCATCTATTCCTCCAAAATTTAATCCTTTCTGATTTTGTTTTTTGTTATTGTCATTGTTGCTGTTGGTTGGTCGGTCAGATGTTTTCCATGAGAGCAAAACAACAGTGGAGCGTAATTTACTGTTGTTACTTTTGGCTTTGTTTGGAAACAGCACTTGGCTAAGGTGCTGTACTGTCAAGACCAGTAATGCTCCTTATAAAGAACATGGTATACAATTCCTCCCATGGATTATGCTCTCTCACAAAACTATGTACTACATAAAGCATTAGCTGAGAATGTTCTTTAAAAAATATCGACACATTTTTTTTAGCTCATACTTTTCCAAGAATAAATATGAACAAAAATTACTGAAGAATTCTGTCCCATCTGCATCTGTGTTTTAACATCATCGCAAAAGGACGCCTGTGAGAACCACATCAGAATAATGTTCTATGTGAATTTCAGAAGTGCAAAGACTATTCTGAATATTTTAGCTGTGCACTTTCCTTCTGCAACATAGTTTTGGTTACAATAATGAGTGCTGTAGGGGCTAACTCAGTCTGAGTCTGCTCAGATGTTCTCCATACCTGAACACAGGATTTGAGACAACTCATATGACTTGGTTGAACTGTGCTGGTAAACATAGGCATATTTAGTATTTTTACTAAAATTCTGACATTCAGACACAGTGTATCTGTGTGTGTGTTCATGCAAAGTAAAATATATTATTCATACGCATGAACACACAGAATCTCACACAGAATGAAGTATATCATATCATACATCAATTCTAATAAGACAGTTAACACACAATCCAACAGAAGTATAAGTTTATATGCATAATTTAACAAAGAACTTGCACATTTCATCTTTAAGTTGTTCAGTTAGAATCTGTAGTCTTCACTTCTATTCCTTTATATTTGATTTGTCTTGTATTTGAAAGAAACTTTCTCTGAATCAGACTCAATTTCTTTCTGTTTTTTCAGTCTAGAAATGTATGCATAGCAAATATAAAACAGAGCAATAACAATAACAAAAAGATAATAAACAAAGTCTATGTCCTGGAGAGCTTGAAGTAATACAGACATTATGCTTCATTGAAAAGCTCTAAAAATATATTGTCCATCTTTCTGTTTTATCTCTATAGGAATTTTATTAGTTTTCCAGGTTATGTTTTATAAACAAACCAGTGAAATTGCAGAACAAGAGCACCATTCTGTTTTTCTTCACTGAATTGTTCTCTACGGCTTTTTGTAATACAGTTTATTTACGGAAACTGAAAAAGAGCCAATAAAGAAAGGGAAAATAAATAAATAAATAAATTTTAAAAAATCATCAACACAGAGGAATTTGAAATTTTGGGACACTTTTTTTAAAAGACTGGCAAAATGTAAATTAAGTTGAGCTGGACATCTTCTGAGAAGCATTTCACCCACTGGTTAAACAGGGCAGTAACCTTTCTTCTCTTATCTCTGGTGATGAACACAAACACAATTATTTTAGGAGATAACCACTGTGGGAAAAGAAAGATTTTTAATTCATCAGTGTAACACTGTAACATTTGTTCTTAACTAATACACAGATGTACTGCCCTTTACTCAATACAAATGCTTGCTATCTATACTAATCTGGGATTCCAGAGAAAGTCATCTCTGTAAGAGACGGTAACTCAAAATGTCATCTGAGCAATCATCTTAAAAATAAATAAATAAAAATGTTTAAAGCAAAGAATTCTAAAGAGTTTGTGATTAAATTTGTTTAATATGCGCTAAGCACCTCATTATCTTATGAACCTCATCTCATTTCCTCATCCCTTGGTAAATTTATTTCACTAAATTGACTATGTGGCATAAACTTAAATGCTAAGATGACTCCTAAGACTTTGCCAATGTATACACAGGCATAAAGTGAAATTGGATTTTAATTTCAGTATCAAGAGAACATCATTTTCAACAGAAAAAGTAAGGGTGCTCACTGTAGCTTGATATATTCAGGATGCAACAGTAATCACTTCCAAAGCATTCAGTGAACTAGAACTGATTCACTGGTTACATCACTCGCCTTATACTAGGTCCATTACAGTACAGTGGAGATCAACCTACTCCCCCTTGAATCAGGCTGGTAAATGTTCAACAAACCAGACTTTCTGGTCAGTCCCGAGGGGAAAAGCTCTTCCTCCTTTCAAACAGACCAAGACTGAGGTTATTGTTGGCATAAAAATAAGGGGAAAGAAGGTTGTAAGGGTGGGAAAATGTCTGCGGAAATACAGGATGTATTTTTCTGTACTTTTCACATTAGAATAGGAAGGAGAATGCTCAGAAGGAAATCTCATAAGCAAAATTGTGGATTCAATTCAAATATTCAACATTAAAAAATGAAAAAAGGAATAAAAAAGGAAAAAAAAATGAAAAAAAAACAGGAAGGGAGGAAGGGAGGAAGGAAGGAAAAATTTATGAATGTTCTTTCCTTGGGAGATTAATTAAATATTCTTTTCCAGATAACTTCACAAAGTCCTAAAGATACCCCAAGGCGTTCTTTATTGGACTGACTTTCTGTCTCAGCCAACGTATTTCTGCGGAATACTTTGCTAGATTGATTTTCTGGATTATGTTCTTTAAAGTGTTCACAGAATCACCAATCTCAGTCCCAGGCTACTCTAATCAAGTAATTCATGCCAGCATTGCAATATCTTCTACTCCTACACTCCTGTCTACTGCTAATGCAGCAGTTTAAAGGTCAGCAGCACAACCTGAACAACAGACTGATGTGCTTAAAAGGAAGCACAAACTCACCAGACAAGTTTTACCACATGCAGGAACCTTCCTTTGTAAGCGTCCAGAAGTTCAGCACTTTTATGCTGTTGGTGAACTTCAATTGTTTCTCTCAGTGTAAGATCAAATTTGCTCTAATTTACCATTATCCATCATGCCCTCACTCTACCCTGTGCATAAACACAAGCAGAACAGGTCCCACCATTTTAAATCGAGCATTCCAACCATAAGATATCATGACAGCTTACTTTACCCAGAAGTGTAATTACAGCATCTGAAAGATGCTAACTAAGAGGAAAAAAGCTGCATAGCTAAACAGATGTTTGTGCATCTTGCTAAAATTTTTTCCTCATGCTTGCAGAATCAAACAGGAGGGAGAGAAAGACACATCAAAGGAAAGCAGGTCATGTGCATGAAAGTACAGGCACCCTCTGCACCACAGGATTTTATCGTGCTGCGCAGGCAGCACCCCAAGCTGAGCAAAAATCCTGCTGAATATCACAGAGACTTTTGTCTCCAGCAAACAATGCCCTAAAATGTTCCCGGAGCTCTGTCATGAAAGGCTCCAGTAGCTGGCAGGAATGCTAACCTCATTTATGCATGCATTAAAAAAATATTTAAGCTGGTGCTCTAGCTTGTCTCCAGTGCTGAGGTCTGCAGGAGGGGTCATGAAGCACCTGTCAGGACGGGATACAGCGTTACTATCTATCACTTAAACAAACCTGCTTCGCAGCTGGAGTAAACCACGGGTGTAAAACTAAAATAAAAACAGAGACAGCCTATAAGATCATCACTGATTTACACCACTTTTCCCATGCCTGGTAAGGGTGGCACATGCAATCTACAATTCTGAAGGACCCAAGCAAAAATTCTGGGCTAAGTTTATGTCAGAATCGGTGATCTAGACTCAGGTAAAACATTCATTAAACACACAGAAGCACTTACCTTGCACTGCGACCACAGTATCTAGCCCACACCCAGGACTGAGCCCTTACTGATACTGTTTGGTAGGGAACAGTTTAAAAATGTCTCTAGGGAGAACTGACAGGCACTACCACATTCACATAAAGCAATTTATCTCTTCTCTCCCTATTCTTCTCAGACTGAAGGACTATTTACTTTTCACCTTCCAATCCCCCCCCCCCCCCCTCCCCTGTCTGCCCCCCCAGAGATGATAGATACTATTAGCCTCATTTTGATAGCTAAGAAGTTAGTCTTTCCATCACCTTCTAGAAGGGGAGCTATCAGCCAGTCTTCAGGGTGATGCAGAGAAGGACCTTGTTTTGGATATTCTGAGCCTTCCCACACTAGATGCCCGAAGTCAAGTAGCTTCAGGATCTGTATACTGATACTTCAAAACCTCAATAGGCCTTGATTTTATGTGAAGTGAGAGAGCATGTACCTGAAATACACCATCCTGAACCCCATAACATTCAGGTGTATTCCAACAGAGCACAGTGCCTCACTGTGCTGCACTGTCAACCAAGATAACAAGTACTGAATGTACTCTTCAACTTTCAGCACAAATACAGCGAGAGGAGAGGAGAGGAGAGGAGAGGAGAGGAGAGGAGAGGAGAGGAGAGGAGAGGAGAGGAGAGGAGAGGAGAGGAGAGGAGAGGAGAGGAGAGGAGAGGAGAGGAGAGGAGAGGAGAGGAGAGGAGAGGAGACAGGATGCCAGCACACTTCCATATATTCTGGCTTTATTTTCCCAAGTGAATGTGACCTCACATCTCTGTTTACAGACTGGAAAGACCATTCTCATTCAATACCTCTGCTCTTCACGCTGTCTTTATCTGGAAACAGTTCTGCTGCCGGCAGAACATTCAGCACCAAGCAATAATATCTTTTAAACAACAAAACAGTTCCTACATTATGAAAATACTTATACATCTTGTCAAACACTGGGAATTTCTACATAGCTACAATAGAGTAGCTTGTGATTAAAGTCAAACCTCTGTTATGAAAACAGTCATCAGCCGACTTATAAGCAATCTTCACACCGATGTCTGAGCTTTATGAGAATTATGCCTGCAACTAGGATCAGACAGATATTTCACTGTGCTGTTTTCAGATTGCAGTAATACTGGTGTGTTACCCTAGTGGGGGTGGCTTATTTTAGGTTTTCAGTGCATTGCCTCTTCCTGTGTTGTATTCGTGCCCTGACATGGTTGTACAAGCTGGGTGACCCTATAGGATTACACTGACACCTTGCTTGTCAAGGTTGTCAGCCTGACCTGGTAAATGAGCTTAGTCATAAGCTTGTGACAAGTAGAAAACATTTCCCTTCAGAGCTCTGCTGTAAGAGAGGCCTTTTCTGTCTCAGAAATTTTTGTCTAGCCAAGGCAGTTAATTTAAATTACTCTGTAGATCGCACCATGTTAGAGATTTCATGTTACTACAACACTGTCAGAGTGAGAATTTCACAGCTCCTGTAAGACCCAGGATGAACATTTTTCTATATTTAAGTGAACTATTTATTGCTTGTTTTTACAAGTATTTTGTTTCACACTATAGATTTTGCGACAACAATAAGATCATTCCCTTATTTTTAGCATCATTACAGACTAAAGATCTTAGGCATTCCTCCTGACGTTCATCAGCAGACCTTTCACCATGATCTAGAAACCTTAGATTTTCCACAGAGTTATAGGAAAATAGGAAGACTACATAGTCACACCAGCCAGAAACACAATCAGGCTGTTTTCACTGGCTTTCACAGCAGAAACCCTTTCCTACAGCATCAACTGTGGGCAACCAATCTCACCAAAAAGGCAGTGACACAACATGGTGTGGAGCAACTCAAATCATGTTTCATCTACTGCTTCCATCCCTCTGGTTATCTTCAATCATGTGAAATGTTTAGAGAGCTTGTCCTTGGGCAGCAGATGCTTCTGTTTCACTTAGAACACTGGGGTGACTGAAGTTTAAGTGGATAACTCTTTACTTCCTAGTGGAGGAAGCATGGGTAGCTATAACCATATTTTGCACATCAAAGCAATAACAGCACTTAGCAAAGGATTGGGAACCTGATTCCAGACTGTCTCCCAAATCCAGCAAGATGTCCTTGACACAGACATGTAAGAGGAGTAAATACTCTGATTTCTCTAGGCATTTCAGATAGCCTTTTTTAGTGATTCACTGGGTTTCTCCCAGATGACTGCCCTGTCACTGTTTACCACATTATTGTGTTGTGCCCTTTACTGAATGTCATCATCAAGGAACATAGCCTTATATTCAATATATTATTAAGAGTAAAAAAGAACACAGCAGAAAAAAAGAGAAGAATTTACTGACTGTTGAATTAGTGTTTCAGTAGTCTAATAGTCAAATTATCTAATACCCAAATCTCCATTAATAATAGCTATACAGAACATTTTATTTTGCATGGTGCTCATTCATCCAGTATTCCTTTTGTTTTTAGGGTTTACACTTAACTATCTTCCTCAAATAAGAAAAGGGGAAGCTATAATAAACTGTCAGCAACCTGAGCTCCTTGCTGGGAGCATGATGTTCACAGTGGTGAGAGTATCTTTCTTTTCTGTACTGTACTACATCTGGAGCTACATTTGTGTTTTCTTATCACACATTGCCTCCTTCTCACTGCTTCCTTGCTGAAGTCTGCAAGTTGCTTCCCAAGGCACAGCTGACATTCACAAGGCAGTGCCTCTCCAGGTCTGCCATATCCTTATCATCCAGGGCTTCACAGCCTCAGCTCGTGCACAGTGACAGTACAGTCAACTTGAACACCTGGGGATTGTTAAAACAAGCTGAAATTGTTCCAAGACAAGCCCTGCAAGTCTTGACACCCTGCACTGTCAGGGCAGACCAAACTATATGGCCTTTTACCAGTAATGGAAAAAGTCATGTTTTCTGAGTTACAGTAGCAAATATTCTGACATTTTTTTTCTTCCCTTCCCTTCCCTTCCCTTCCCTTCCCTTCCCTTCCCTTCCCTTCCCTTCCCTTCCCTTCCCTTCCCTTCCCTTCCCTTCCCTTCCCTTCCCTTCCCTTCCCTTCCCTTCCCTTCCTTTCCCTTCCCTTCCCTTCCCTTCCCTTCCCTTCCCTTCCCTTCCCTTCCCTTCCCTTCCCTTCCCTTCCCTTCCCTTCCCTTCCCTTCCCTTCCCTTCCCTTCCCTTCCCTTCCCTTCCCTTCCCTTCCCTTCCCTTCCCTTCCCTTCCCTTCCCTTTTCTAATTAACCTCTGCTCCTTAAGGCTAGTTGCCTACCAAATTTAGGATATAAGGTCTATCTATACTATATTTTTCTTCTCCCTTACATAAATTTGAAGAAGATGGCAGGGGGTTTTGCTGGGAGGCTTTGACTACATCAAGGGAACAAATTATATATTTTTGAAGAAAGGACACAATGCTCTATCAGATTTTCCTTTCTTCCTGCAATGTGACAGATGTGTCAGAAAATGTGGGCAGCCAGTTTAAATTACATCTGTACTGAAAAATTATTTCTTTAGTTGCTAATATGAGCCTGAAAAAAATACCGCAAGAGGAACCTGATCATCTGTGTTGTGTTGGAAGTGCTGCTTTTTATCTTCATTACAATCTTCTTTAACTTAAATCTTTTAGAATCATAGTCACAGAATCATAAAGGTTGGAAAAGATCTCCAAGTTTTCATCTAAATGTGTATCTGAAGTAGCACTGTTCTTCTTTTCTCCTGTTGAAAACAGTGATGAAAGAGTATAGAAACAATCTCTTCTCTACCATACATTTTTGAAAATGCATTACCAGCATTTTGTCTTTACAGAGAGTAGATAAGACTTAGAGTATAAAAAAGGTGATAAATGTCTCACAATGTGGTAAGTAGCAGGTGATGCAAGTAGAATTGCTTTTGGACACAAAATTAATCACAGAACTCTGGCACCACTATTCCTTTGTCACTCGCATTATCTTTAAGGACAGCAATTTTTTTTTTTATTTTTTTTTTTTAATTTTTTGCAACAGTTTGACACAAAAAATTCTCTGATTTTTACTTTATCCTAACTCTCTAAGCATGGAATATACATTGCTCTGTAGATATCTACAAGTACTGTTTAGTCTACAAAAACCACCTATGGTATTAAGGAAAAAACAATGTTTGAAGGTAACACAGCTGTGCTAAAATAACAAAGGAAACATTAATAACTACTTTGGGACTTTGTTCATTTTTGAAAAAAAAAAAAATAATAACTGGAATTTATAAAGTATGTTTGCATCCTTTATATAAGTGAGCTTGAGTCCTTGATATTTTAACATTACAAATTATGGAAGAACTCAGGTAAACACTATGTTAGATTCACAGGGATAAAAGCACATAAAAATCAAGAGTTCAAACCTTCCAAAGACCAAACATAGACCCCTCATTCCACTAAGGATGACAGAAAGATGTAATTGACTACAATCACATCTTACAAATATGAACTAGAGTTTGATGAAATGCTAGCAAACTGCAAAACAGCACTGAAGTATCAACAATATTCCAGACTTCCTAAATGAGACATTTGTCAGCTGCTGCCACTTTTCTCAGCTTAATTTAGCAAGAATTGTTATTTCAGGATGTGATGATTGCTGTTAAGTGGATTATTATTTAAATCATTGTGGTATTTGAATAAAGTACTCAAAATCTTGAGACCATATATTCACTGGATGCATACATAGTTTTAGATGCTTGTGAATAACAAATAAGCAAGAGACTGACAATAACTTGTAAAAAGGTCATGTTCAGCAAAGTGCTGAAGGTACCCCAGGCCCCAGTGAATCATAGAATCATAGAATTAATCAGGTCAGAAAAGACCTCAAAGATCATCAAGTCCAACCACATCCTAACCATAGTACCCTAACTCTAACAACCCTCTGCTAAATCATATCTCTGAGTACCACATCCAAATTGCTCTTAAACACATCCAGGGATGGTGACTCAACCACCTCCCTGGGAAGCTTATTCCAGTGTTTAACTACCCTTTCTGTAAAAAAGTGTTTCCTAACGCCCAACCTAAACTTACCCTGGCGCAACTTGAGGACACTTCCCCTCGTCCTGTCACCTGTCACCAGTGAGAAGAGACTTGCCCCACTGTCACTGTAAGCACCTTTCAGATACTGGAAGAGAGCAATAAGGTCTCCCCTCAGCCTCCTTTTCCCCAGACTATACAGCCCCAGCTCCCTCAGCCTCTCCTCATATGGCTAATTTTCCAAGCCCTTTACAAGCCACATTGCCCTTCTCTGGACCTGCTCCATCCAGTACCTCCATATCCTTTTTGTACTGAGGTGCCCAAAACTGAACACAGTACTCGAGGTGAGGCCTCACCAATGCCGAGTACAGGGGCAGGATGACTTCCCTAGTCCTGCTCACCACACCATTTCTGATACAAGCCAGGATGCCATTGGCCTTCTCGGCCACTTGGGCACACTGCTGGCTCATATTCAGCTGGCTGTCCATCAGCACACCAAGGTCCCTTTCCATCAGGCAGGCTTGCTGCCACTCCTCCCCAAGCCTGTAGGGTTGCCTGGGATTGTTCTGACCAAAATGCAGTACCCGACGCTTGGCCCTATTGAAACTCACGCTGTTAACCTTGGCCCATCAATCCAGTCTATCCAGGTCCCTCTGTAGTGCCCTTCTACCCTCAGGCAGATCAACACTCCCTCCCAGCTTGGTGTCATCTGCAAACTCACTGAGGGTGCACTCAATCCCCTCATCAAGATCATCAATGAAGATATTGGTTCTCAAATTTCTGTATCATTCCTTGCAATTTTCTATTATAAAATCCCATTAATTTTTTCATTTGCTGCCTACAGCTGTGGCTTCAGGCCACGAGTTGGGAAGGGAATTCTGGCACCTCTCTGAAATACAACCATGACAGCTGAAAAGTGCAGCCAACATTTCCTGTTCTTGATGGTTTATGTTTCTGAAGTTAAGTAGTAGTAAGCTTTACATTTACATGGGCAATTAATATGCAAGTAGAATCTGGAAATTAGCTTTGATTTGAACAGTGAAAGACTAAACACAGAAATCTTTGCTTTTTCAGAATTGTAATTTATTTAATGATTTTTCTTCTGTTGTACTGTAGGGACAAATTTACATTCAACTTAACATTCCTCCAATGGCATTACAGCAGTGCAACAAGCCCCTCATTCTTTTGCCCCCAAAAATGATTTCACCATTTGATCCTTATTTAAAGGATTCATCCTACACTTCAAATTGTAGCATTTTATATATATGGAATAGCTATTTATATTCTAGAACATATGTAATCAATTCCACATGGGGACATACTGTTTCAGAACAATCTCAGACTATATCTCTGACCCCAGGAACAGGAGCAACACTCCACTGCATGGTCCCAGCAGAGCTGTCTATCCACACACTGTGTACCCCTGTATGTTTGATGGTGCTCAGACTGAGCAAGCTCTCCAGACTGAACACTTATCACTCTTCAGTTTTGTTTATAGGTCTCTCCTCTACACTCTGGTGTCACACAGGACTCAATAGCCTAACACCAAGGCTCTTCTCTTTATGACCGAGCCCTGGAGATCACTCAGTCCTGGTGCTTATGGCTACCACTAAGTGGCCTTGGAAGTAATACCCTGTGGTTGACTCTGAGCCAGGCACTGCAATTCAAGTTCTGCTTCTGTAGCAGAAATCTTCTCTGTTCCATCTTACTTAAGGCCAACTCTAGGCTACAGCCTACTTTTAACATGCCTAAAACTGAGCCTCCCTTAAGTAAAAGCGTATTCAAAAGTATATTAGTGAGCTCTTAGTAATGGCTAAGACTACTTTGGTCTCATATTTACTCTATATTCTGAACTGTGAGCTGTGAAAGTCTGTGCTATGTAACGTGACTTACATTTTTATAAGTTCATGGAACAGCTCCTTGTCCTTTTCAAAATCATATATTCATCCAGACTTTGAAGTACATTTAACAGCATCACAAGCAGTGGGAAAGTTCAAATAGCCATTGGCTACCAACAGAAATAAACATGTCACTGACTTCATATGTAGAATAAGAAACAAGCAACATGCTGTAATTTATATTGTCATGTACATGTAATGTACATATATTTAAAATGATAACTTACTTGATATAGGTTATTTGACATGAATCTACAGTCATATAATCAACGAATCACAGAATGGCTTAGGTTGTAAGGGACCTGAAATAGAATCTAGTTCCAACTCCCTTCTGTGGACAGGGTTGCTGATCTGGCTGCCCAGGGTCCCATCCAAGCTGGCCTTCAGCACCTCCAGGGTTGGGGCATTCACAACTTGTTTGGGCAACCTGTTCCAGTGCCTCACCACTCTGAGTAAAGAATTTCTTCCTAACATATAACCTAAATTTCCCCACTTTTAGTTTAAAGCCATTCGCATTATCCTAGCACCAACAAACAATGTAAAAAGCCAGTCTCCCTTCTAGCTTAAAAATCATCTGATAATAAACATTTCAGTCGGTTTTCACCATGGAAACTTTATATTGAGATTTCCTGGGCTCTACCTATAAGTCTTCTCTCCTAAAAATGTGTCTACTGATTTTGTATTTCTAAAAGAAAAAATTTAATAAAATATATATTTAAATGAAACTAACAGGGCCATTCATATATTTTAAAAAACTGTATTTTAGAACTCCTGAGAGAACATAGGAGACACTCTTGATTATCTTACAAGCGAGAAAAGGTAAATACTCATTTATAAAATATGTTATTCTCTTTCTATTCTGATTAGATTTCATAAAGATTCATCACCTTATATTGAAATTTGCAGAACAGGTAACCTAGTTCTTATTTACTGTATTCTTTTAAGATCAAATTACCAAAGAAAATATATAAATTGAGCTAATTTCAATCTGACACCTTATAGCATTTAAATATAAATCAAATGTATCAAGAATAAAACAACACAGATTTAATAACAAAATACTGAATTCTTAGTATTGCATTATCACTGAAAGGAAAACATTTCTTTTTGTTAGCCAAAAACTCTGTCCATTTTGCCTGTGCACTGAAGTTTAAACCTCTGTTTAAACAAATACCTCTCTCTAACCCTCACAGGCCAGCAGCCCCGCAGGGTCAGCATGATGGGTTATACTAACTCCCCAGGATATGTAATGTACACACCACTTGTTTGGTTCTCCAAGATGCTGGCAGCTGAGAAACCTCTTCTGCAATTACACATGTTCGGTGATCACCTATTCTGGATATTGACAGTCTGCCTTGGTAAACAGTGCAGGAAGTATTTTTTGCCTGCAGCATTCCACACACAATTCCCAAACAAAATGCTCGTGTATTACTCAATGCTGGTCACCTATACAAGTATGTGATTGTCTATTCTGACAGACATCATATTTGACTTAAATTTCAAAACAAGTTAAATTGCATTCATATTTATAAACAAATAGAAAATATCCTAATAGTTCAGGAGTTATTAGTTTTATTCAAATTCGAGATTTTTGTTTCCAAACTGGGATAGATTTTGATACAACTTTTGCAGGACTTCAGCTGGAAAAAAAAGAGCAGTCTCCATTTTTCATACACACCACATTGTTTCCAATCACAAAAAACTACAGAAAATGTATTTTTCTCATCTAACTGCAGAGAGATATAAAGTGAGTGTCCCCATCCCAGTCAGCAGCCATTTAGATTTCTATTACAATGAATGAAGACCTAGTACTCACTTCAGTGACCTAAACCAGATGTCAGCAGGGGACTAGCTTTGCTAAACCAGTGCTGTCAGAGATGCTCTGAGACATCTGCATGGTGGCAGATACTATCAACAAGACTCTGGATCACTCTAGAAACTAGGCAAAATGCCCACAGGCATCTCAACTAGTACTAGATGTCACTGCTTAGGCCACTGAATCAAGCCCCTAGTCAATATAGTCAATAAAATTCAGAGCCCTATCCATCTTATTTAATATAGGTGTCTCCTTGAGGAAGAGTTTGCACACTGAAGGCAGTACTGAGCACACAGAACATCAACCTGACTGCATAAGGGCCAGGATCTTTTGCAGACGCCTTCACTATACAGCTCACTCAGAGTTCTGTGTCTTTATGAAAACATCTGTGCATGTTTATGGCAGAGGGTATCCACAACCACAATAATCAATATGCTTGCTTTTTTCAACACTACAAACAACACTACTGTTTCTATTCACATCCATAATTAGTATTTAGGTCTGTACACATTTCCTTGTCTAATCAAAGTCTCCTTAGAAAATATTTTATTTTACCTATTCTGAAACCACAGATTCATCTCCTAATACTTAATTCTATGAAAGGCCTTTTCTCCATGAAATATAGTGCAACTGTTGTCCAGGCAACACATTTCTGAATTATTATCTTGTTGCCTTTTCACTTTTAACCAGAACTACAGTATCCATTATTTTACATTTTCTGTTCTTGGATCATTTGGCCCAATTCATTTTCTCACTGGCAGGGTATAACTTTGAAAGAATAAGGAAAATCATGATAATTAGAAAACCAAAATAGAATAAACATAATTCATAGGGAAAAAAAAACCAAAACATTATTTATCAGTGTGTTGACACATAACCAAAAAGAACAAATTTCGAGTCATGAAATAATCAATTACTATAAACACATTCCTTTCTTAAAATAAGAATTCTGCAGCTATTGTAAATGTAGTTAACAGATTTTTATTTAGCAAAATGGTATAGAAAATAATATTTTTAAGGCATATTATCTTCCTATCATCTTTTTAAAATGAAGGCAAGAAAAACTTTGTGTTCAATACCTTAACACTACTGACAGGAGAACAAAGCCTGAGAGGGATTAATGAAATGAAAAATGTAGGAAGGTAAATATGTTAAAATGTATATATTTTTAAGTGGATTCTGTGGCAGCATCTACTATTATAAACTATTTTATAAGCAACTGTGACCTTCTTTTCATCTTTCATAAAATATACTGTCAAGATTTGAAGAACAGCTGACAGTTGCAAGTAAAAACGATTTCTAATACATCTGTGTTGTATACCAACATTGGGAAATGTTTTATTTTCACTGTGACATGTAGCATAACCACACTTTGAAACCTTCAGACTACAAACACAGTACAAACTCATTATTATCTTCCTACCTGTGTCAGTGGGGTTGGAACTAAATGACCTAAATGGTCTGTTCTAGTCCAAACCATACAATGATTCTATGAATATTCTCCAGGTATCTTGAATGCTCAAATAATTACTAACATACATTCTTCTACAGCAGTTTTTTACTTTAAGATTAAATACTTTATTCCGTAGAACACAGAATCCTTACAGTTGGAAGGAAACTTTAAAAATCATCTAATTCAACTCCTATTCTCACTTCTCTAAAGCCAAAAGAATATTGATCTCAGGAATCAAAATACTTCCTGTTAACATGCTCCTCTCCTCTAAAATCCTGCCTGTGAATAATTAAGAAAAAGGATTTAAGCAGTCAAGTAGAGTAGCAACCACTTGAACTTGTTCTAAGTGATAGCAGCTGATATATATGTACAGTTTGTTTGAACTACTTACAGAGTTAATCAAGTCCAACATCTGAATGTTCTCTCCATCCCATATAAGGAATTTCAGGAAGCACGTTCCTGTAATTTTGGACATCCACTGAGAAGCCAATTTTATGTAATTTTAAAAATGAAGGATTTGTACTGAAGAAACTGTCTGAAAAGATGGGGTGGATGTGGTTGACTGTTGTATCTCCAAAAAAACAAGATGTTATTTGTATTTCTAGCAAAAAAATAAAATAAAACAAAATAAAATAAAATATATAGAAATAAATCCAGCTACTGCTTAATGCCCACTTATCCAATTTCTTATGGAAAAGTAAAGATCATGTTCCAAGAAATAAAGAAAATGAGAGTACGACAAGATGCATTATAATCATCTTCCATTCTCCCAAAACAAAGGAGGCATGCAATGAATGATGAGTGCTTCAGTTGGCAGAGGATAAATACATTTATGATCTGGAACATGATTTAATAAGTTTTCAGAGCATGATGATAATGCAATGAAGAAATGTCACATGAAATCACTGTTATGCAGGGAGTTTAACATTTTGCTTAGCCTACTATGTTTTAGGAAAAAACAACAAAAAAAAAACAAACAAACAAAAAAACCCAACAAACTATTGGGAAGCAGAAATATGTAGCTTGTAAAGAAAGCTATGGTTAGTTTTAAGGTGGATCTTTTGGAGGGCCTCTGAACAGATTTGCTATTTTGTTAAAATACTATGAAAGAAGCTCAGAAAAAGGGGAAAAAAGATAGGAAAGAAAAAAGAGGTGAAGTCTACAGAAGATGATGCAACAATTACTGTTGAAATGTTTTCAAACAGTCATATAAGCAGTTAATAATTTAGAGTTGACACGAACTGTCAAAATAGAACTTAGCTTTCAAAGTGAAACTTTATAACAATATTTAACTTACCCTTAAAATGCTCCCGTACAAAAGCACATCTTTCATAACACCTGTGGATTTTAAAAGGTAAGGGATTTTAGCTATGCCTGGGTATTGAGTCCTGTTACATTATGTGATAGGACAGGGACAACCTGTGATCCATGGTACCTCAATCACTAGCAGCCCTACCTTTCTTTTTACTCTGAACCAAGTTTCCCACTCATTTCTACTGTGTGCAAACAGAAGGCTCATCATCTATGCATTAACATGTAAGTTAAGCTGGAATTCCCTTCCGCCTTCTTTTCAGTAGGGCCTACAGATAAACCAACACTTACCAAAGATGAAGACTAAGGAGACCTAGGCCTAGACTCTACACGGGAATTACTTGCACCAGCAAGTCCCACTATGCTCTATTAGAGTCAATGGTAAAAATGGGTACTTTAAAAGCTAAATTTAATCTTGCCCATGTCTGATATTTACTCCAAAGTGAGATGAACCAAGTACTAGAAAGGCTTATTTTTTTCCCAACTCTAAAAAAATGTTCATGAATATTCTTTGTTTTCCAAATAAAAAGAAAGATGTCAGAAAGATTTATACCTTGTGGACTGCAAAACCAACTCACCCCATATAGAATGTTATTTCTATAATAAACTGTTAAAAATCTCCCTGCTTTGTAACATGATACATTTCTTTAAGTCTCTTCCATTATCTCAGACTGTAGGTAGTACACAGCAATAGAAGACAATGTCACTACCACCAATACAGACACTTGGGGTGCACATTGGATTACGATATAATCAAGATTCACAGATTCTCTTGTAGAAAATCCTGGTGTCTTTTTTGTTTGTTTGTTTGTTTTATGCTAAGATGACAGCTAATCCCATTAATTACAGGACTGCCCTGAAAGCAATGTCTTCTATTTTATTATATTGTCCCACCACGTCAGCGGTGGATGTCAGTTTTTGGCAGTATGGCTTGATCCTTCTCACCAGTATCCCTTTCCATTTTCTTGCTGTGCAGCAGAGGGGCAGTCTGACAAAATACTGACTGACACAGAAGTGTGTATGAAGCAAAGGTGTGTAACTGAATTCCATCATGCAGAAAAATGTGCACGCGCTGACATTCACTGACTCTTGCTGAACATTTATGGAGACCAACCAGTAGATGTGAGAGCAGTGAGGTGTTGGGTGATGCATTTCAGCTGTGCTGACAGTGGGTCACCTCTGCTGGTGCAGATTTTTATGAGTGTGACATGCAGGTTCTTGTTCATCACTGGTGAAAGTATTAGAGAGGACAGAACAAAGGAAGTAAAGAAAGAAGGAATCCTTTTCTTCATTTTACACTTCTTGCCTAATAATTTACTTCATTGTTCCTCAGTTCTTGGGTTCTGCATAAAATCATCACTTATTTTCTCACATCATTTTTGAATTTACAAACCATCCTAACACTTCTGAACAATTTCTTTGCCAATATGAAACACCCCAGTGGATTTACCCTTTTCTAGCATAGAAGTTTTTTTCCATATATTTGATTATCCTTGTCATTCTTTACCATATCCTCTCAGATCCTAGCATAAACCTTCTCTGAGATTAGGAAAGCAAACATTCTAGAATTCAAGATCCGGGAATAATATAAAATTTCAGGAAGCATTTTTGGTTTATTCCTTATTCCTCTTCTAGGAATCTGAACTTTCTACTTAATCTTGTGACTGCTGAACAGAGTTTATTTTTTGAAAGAGTCCTGCATGATATTTTTGTGCAATGATAAATCAGATTTAAAGTTTATCATTTGTGGAAGAAGGCAACTGCATACAAAGACAACTGCGTACAAACTTAACAAGTTACTTGGCTAACTGTGGTTCTTTTAGTCATGAAAACAAATTTCTTTTGTGATTTTACCTCCCATTCCCTCAGCACTCTCATATCCTTTGGCTATTTTTTTTTTTCCTGCTTCAAAGAAAAGCATGCAGCCACATTTTATAGCACCTGCAAACTTTAGCAACATATTCTTCACAGTGTACACAGATCATTTTCGCATTGATATGCAGTCAGATCTTGCAGGAATCAAATGACAGCTTTTCTGAACTGTGAAAAAACAACTATTTCAACACTTTTATTTTTCCTGACACCTAACTTCCTTCTTATTCAGCAGTAACAATAACACATTAAGTGATGTATCATGGGACTCATTTAGAGGAAAAGCTAAACCTGAATTCCATTTTTATATGGTCTGTTGTGGCATTAAATTACACAGAATTGTACATTTGATGACTCATGCTCATAAGTAGAACACAACGGTTTTGATACATCAGTGCAAAGGGTATTTTCCCTGCTTCATTTTTATGCTCAGCAATGACTGTGCCAAAATGCCTGTGATATTGCTGACTTCTGCATGATAATAAACTAACCTGAAGCTGAAAGACATGGGAAAGTACTTGTTTCTTTAGAACTTAATTAGAACAAATATTTAATGTGGTCATATAACCTGACATCATATAACCTCCTCTCACAAATCAAGAACTCCTAAAACCTTCAGCACTGTCATTTGTATCCTGTCATTTGTACTTGCTCCCCTAGAGTTACTTAATCTTCAATAAAATTAGTTTACATTGCACAAAAAGTAAATTCACATTTTGAAGTCAGTTTCAGGGAAGTGTTTTGAAGAGTCAGATGTAATTTGGAAAAGAAGTTGTCTACACAGAGCTTGAGTACAATTATTTTCTGCCTTCGAATTCAGAGATACAGAAGGTAGCAAATATGTTATACAAACATGTATGTCCATCAGTTGATTTCTCTGAAGTAGCAGTCTACTTTAAAAAGAAGATTAGATCCAAACAATAGAAACACAAAAGTAACTCAGGCTGCAAAGGGCTCTTTAGAGAGTCTAGTTCTACCCTGCTAAACAAGCAGGGTCAGCTAAAGTAAATTGCCCAGGATCGTGTCCAGAAGTTTTTGAGAATCTTGAAGGACAAAGGCTCCACAAGATCTCTGGAAAACCTACTGCAGTTTTTAACCACTCTTACAGTTTTTAAAAAGGGGGAGAAAAAAAGAAAAAAAAAAAAAAAAAAAAGAAATTTTGCATTTTTGCATTTTATTTGTGCCCATTGCCTTTCACCTCTTGAGCAGGCATTGCTCAGAAGAGCCTGGATACATTATTTTTATATCTTTCCTCTCAGGTCTTTATACACTCTGATGAGATTCCCTCCAGACAACTCCTCTCCAAATTTAACAGCTTTAGCTCTCAGCCTCTCCTCAGAAGGATGCTTCACAATTTAACTCCGTTAAAGTGTTCTCATTTCATTTTCTGATAAGTTATTTTTTCCTGTATGCTTTCTTCTCTCTTACCTGGTTCCCCAGACATAAACATAAACTGAGATTCCCCCCAGATAAGCATGCCTCTTCCTCTCCTACATAACTGTGACCACAGCATCACTATGACTGAAAACATGCCAAAACATGGAGGCAGAATCTCCTTCCTCTCATCCCTGCAGAGGGTACCAAAAAAATGGAATTACGCACAGGAACAGAGACTGATCAGCCACCATGGCCAATCACTTGTTTTAACCAATGATACGAGCAAGGGCCCTGCTAGAGATGTTGATTTTACTTTCTTGACTTTTGTTATGAAAAATAATGGTTCTAATTTCCCAGTTGATAGCTGGTATTTTCACCTGCATAAATTAAACTTTTACTCTGCATAAATAAACAGGGATGTTTTAATAGCATGCTTTGTACGTGACAATGGGAAAATATACTGCAAAAAAGATACTTCAAATTATCGTCATCTTCTCCACTTTTAACATCTTATCTCCCAGTGTAGTCATATCTCTAAGGAACTTTTAACAGCATATTTGCAATGCTCTAAACAAATACTTTCATCTCAGTCTTCTGACATAGTTCAAACTGAATAGTCAGAGGGTTAATCAACTCTCAGATGCTTCAGAACAGTTCTAAGTCTTAACATGAGTTTAAATCTGCTGCCACTGGTGCCCCTAAACTCTAATTAAAAATAAATAAATAAATAAGTTACAAGAACAACAACCATATATGACTTGAAGGATATAAATTATTTCCCTAAGAGCAGGGTTGTACCAGGAACATCAGAGATGTCTGCACTAAAAGCTGATGCCAGTATGAAAAGTTGTTTAATGATAGGATTTGTTAATTACTCAAACAAACAAGTACTTCCATTCAGATCACTGATTTCCAGACTAATCCCAGGAAAAGATGGATACACTGAAGATTTATATTTTCTCCTTGGACTCCTCAAGGATGAGCATGACTCTCTATTTAATACATACATGTATATATATATACACAGAGCATCCAAAAGCAATGAAATTTGATGGAGTTAGCTGACCTCATTTTTATTGTGATCACTCTTTTTAATTCATGTGAGTAATGTGAATGAATTAAATACTCCTTCATTTTAAGATAAGCAAATAAGCCGTGATGATTTTTGTCCTTGATCACATCTCAAAGAGGCATCTGTTTCCCCAAAAGAAACTGAAACAAGCTTGTGACTCTTCAACTTTTTAAATGAGCAATTTAAATTTGCAATTATGATGAAGGACCACATTTCCCTTCCAATGAATGGCAGTCAACTACTCTCCCACAACTTCCATTTATAATCAGCCTCTGGAAGCAACACAGCTCAAAGAAAGCATATGAAAGGTCTATGAGGACTATTGGTATGACTTCCCAGTGCTCTCAGTCACAAAGAAGTATCAATTTTCATATTTCCTCAGGAAGGCACTCAAGCAGGCAGAGGTTAGGAGAGAAGAGTGCTTTGATACAGGCTGGCAGAAGACAAAGGCCGAGACAAGACCCAGTGTAACTGCATAAAATAACACCAGAAGGTGGTCACACTTCACCTTGCCCTCTCATCAGGCCAGCACACAAAGGAATTTCATCTTCTGATCCAAGCTTCTCAAGACAAGGAAACAGGCTACACATTTAACCCATTGCAATTTTACCTCATCTCCTTAAACCATAAGCTATTTCAATTAGTGTACTATAAACGAAGAATGAGAAGAAGCAAACGCAATAGTAGATAAGAACTTATGCAGTCATAAAGAAATCTGTAAAAACATAATTTGCAACATCTATTTTATCAATTTTTCCAACTTCCTTTATGCATTTTGATTCTTTTTCAATCTCTTTCCAAGACATAGCCAGCTGCAGACAATGATTGTGTCAAGGTCATGCAAGACCAGATTTTCCACATACAGCCCTGAATAACTTACTCTGAAGACATGCTGGCTCTGAGGAAGAGGCTGGCGTACAAAACCTCGAGGTACCTTTCAGTCTAGGTGTCCCGACCTTTCACACTAGTGAAATGAATACAGCATTTTATGAGGAATTATTTTAGCCTTGACTGAGAAAAAGCTATAAAAACAAGTGTTTCTTCTTGCTGTCCACATCAGACAGCTACTTATTGAAGCACGTTTATCATATAAACAAATTGTGATTATAAAACAGTGGTTTAATTAGACTTTCAAAGAAATCATTATTCAGCTACAGCACAAGTGAACATAGAGCTTATCATCAGAGAAAAAGTGATAGCAACATTCAAAATAATCTATTTACTGAACTGAAGATATTAGTAAAAAATGAAGTGCTAATCACCGAAAGATTCTTTTTAAAAATGGAATTTCATGATGCAGACTGTAGGCTACTACCACACAGGGACTGCATGCTAATGATGGCAGGATCTTCAGAGGAATATACACAACAGCCTGCATGAAAAAATAAAGCTGTTTAAAGAAGACAGTAGATCACACTAGGTTTTCTTGAAATTCCACTGTTGAACACCAAATTCTTGTCATTAGGTAAATGGGACCACTCTGCCAGAAGAAGTAGCAAGAAAGAATAATGTATGAATAGCATAAAGAAACACTGCATGATTTTACATAGCATGACAAGGGGCTAACAGATTTATGCTTGCACTGCCTGTCCTATGAACATGAGTTATCTTTACTCCAGATGCTATAGAGCCATGTCATTATTACAGCATGTCCCAGCAGGGAAATGGGTCAAACTTCCTCAAGCATGAGGCATCACTTAAGATGAATACTTGACTTCAGGTCTATAGATCTCATCTCTGGACAGCTCAGGGAATGAGACAGCACATCTGGTGTCCATTTCTATATGTTTATATAGATACGTTCTTTGTGGTCTATTGACTAGGGCTCCTACAACACAAATGGAAATTTCAGTGCTGATGTAAAGCAATAATTGGTAAACAATTTGTAAATAGTAAAACACCCATACATTTCTAACAGGCAACTAGGAGTATGCAATGTAGGTAGGTCGCTCTAAAATGAATGCCTCCTACTTATTTCCATGGAAACTACAACAAATACAAAAGCACAATAACTCTATTTAATAAAGCAAATTCTCAGCTACAAAACACTGTTTTTAAACACAGTCACAACCATTAACTATGTATTTTTATCAGTGATGAGTAAGAGCCTGCCTGCTGCACTTAAAATAATCTGCACCAGCAAAGGTGACCCACTGTCTCTGTCACTGCCTCTGTCACTGCTACTTAAAAGCACACACAGTGGGTGTGCTCACATCCCGCTTGGTTTCCATAAATGCTCAGTAGGTGTCAACAAATGCCAATGGATGCAATTTTTTCAGCATGGAGAAATTCAATTCCACACCTTTGCTTCATACACACTTCTGTGTCAGACGACAGTTTGTCAGATTGCCTCTCTGCTGCCATCTGTCACATAGCAATAAAATATAAGGAAATGTTGTTGGAAAGGTTCAGCCTCTACTGGCATACCACCAACAGCGGCCTCTGACATTGTAATGTGTAATAAAATGGGAGGCATTACTTTCAGAGCAGCCCTTGTAGAAGCAAGTACCTCTGTCTCTATACACAAGAAAATAATACAGTGAAGTTAAAACTAGAGTTTAACTCCTTTATATCACACTAAGAAAATGATTTGGGGAATCCGTCTTCTAAACATTGGGAAGGGGATCCCTTCCAATCTGTATCACCCTGTGATATTCTGTAGAAAGGTGAGGTATGCAACCCTCAGCACATGCTATGAGCCTTGGCAACCTGCTTGACAGTCATGTTCATCTGCAGATTGTTTTCTTCTGACATGCTAAAGCTATACTTTGAACACATTTTGCCATGCTGTGTAAGTTCTCTTTGCTGTGTCACCCAGGCTCTTTCCCTTCTATACAAAAAAAAACTTTTTTTTTTTTTCATAGACCCTGAAAAAAGCTACATAAAATCTTTATAATAAACTTCTCAGATGTAATTTCCCAGATTTGCATACCAAAGAGAAAATATAAAGCAGATAAAGAAATTGACAGAAGAGCACTATACGGAGTTATCCCTTGGAACACTGTAAGAAGACAGCATGGTCAGTTTCTGTGCTTCTAATGTCAAGTCAGATTTAGGCATCATGCCAACATACTTCAGAATAGACTGGTAGCCTCAACGCAGCACACTAAGCAGCAGTTGTTACATCTCTCTGGAGCACAGGTACAATTGTATCAAAATCCATAATCTGTGCCAGGACTTCAGTATCAAAAGTTGTAAAGACAGGACCAGAAGCTCAAATTAAACCCAATACTGAACTCATAACCTTCTCTTCCAAATCAAACAGAAGCCTTCTGCAGTCCTGTCCAGTATCTGAAGTGCTATGTCTGCTTCTTCTTAGCCCCACCCCATACAACATTCATTATGTTCTTCATTAGCTACCCATGACAGCAGCAACACCTTCCCAATGCATTCATCTCATATCTGTATTCTGCAACTCATTCTGCGTAGACAAACAAAACTCTTAATTCCCTTTAATTGCTATGAATCCAATTTCTTCCTGTATTCAGTTATGAATCAGAGGTACAGCTTTGCCCTAACAATAACAAAATTACATTCAAGTGGCTTCATTCTCTCTCCCAGAAGTACACACATTTTGCCTTACCATAATTTCATTTTAATCAACTTCATGTACACTGCTTTTAGAGCTTCCACAACACTGAGTAATTGTTAAGGAAAATAACTGGAGACTGCAAAGAACACAAATATAAGCCTATCTAATTATAGTATTAAATCAGACAAAGTAGGATCTGTTCATTTGTGAGGTGAGCTGTACAGATTTCCTCTGTGAGCTCCCACAATGCTACTCACATACAACTGCACAGTAAGTGGGCAGAAACAAAGAATGAAGATAATCTCTTGATAAATCCCTGAAGCTGAGTCAGTACCAGGCATTCACCATTCAGAAGAAAGCAGACAGCTGGTTTACACCTTTGAGAGAGAAACAAGAAGGCATCACCAGCAGAGGTGGTGCTGACACAGCAACTGTAACGTATGACTAGAAGGCATTCATTCAGAATGTCCATTAATCCAGAAAAACTAAGGGCAGAAATAACTTGAAAATGCGTTGCTGAAATAAATGGGGCTCCTCTATTTAAATTTAAATTTTAATACTGCTTGCTGTTATTCATAGGAGAGGTGTTTGTTTTTCTTTTTTTCCTGTTATTGCAGTTCTGGTTTCTTTGTTGGTTTGGGGAAGTATTTTTATCAATTTATTTGTCAGTGTGGTATTTTTTGTTTTTAGAGAGCTTTCCTTGCACCCTTGCTTGACATGTTTCACTGTATGTAAGGAACATCCACTTTTCACCTACAGCAGGGCTCCAGGGCTTTGCAGTTCAAACAATCTGTCACAGGTTATTGTATCAGAGCCATGAGATGCTTGGCAAGCAAATAAAGGTCATACATCACCATGATATATTTGTAAGAAACATTTCTGTAGCATAATCTTTGCACTGCAAATACACCCTAGAAATGGGATACATCTTCCCCTCACAGGCTGCAGGACAGTGATTACTGGTAACCCCATCAGGAAGTTTGTTTATAACCAGATCAAAGACACTCCAGAATGGGAAAAGGATTCTCCATGGACACAGCCATACAGGTTACTCATGCCTACCATTAAGCAAAACCTGATCCAGAGCACAGTCCCTGCACTGTGATCATTCATCCTGGGAACAGTTCCTGGAATGCTTTTGATCTCAGCGGTTCTCAAACCATTCCCAGGCAAAGCAACAGGTCACTCTCAATATTCATTGAAAATTTCATTACCGGGTTTTGGAGGTTGCAACAGTTTTAATGGCAAGACCAGAAGCTTCTCTGTGCATGGCATTAGCTACACAACACAGGTATATGCAAAACTATTTACAGCACAGCATATGAGACTGGCTGTCTTAAACCCATTTGTTTTCCCATATGAAGTTTTCGAGATATCTAAACAGTTGCTCAGAAATCTTGGTTCCGAGACTACAGAAATCTGCTGAAGGAGAGGATCTAAATCTGCAGGAGCATGACACAAATACAACCGACCTTCTTTTAGCACTTCAGGAACAGTGAATTGCCATCATATACCAAATACACCAAACAATCAGGACTAATATTTATTTCTGATGTTCCTAATAAACAGTTTGGCCTTAATATGTATGTCATACTGTGAGAAAACATTAATGACTTGGAATTCACTCTTTATTATTTCTGCGATGCATAGTAAATAATGATAAGGGTCACATATCCAAAAATGAAGAATAAAAAGAAAGATAAAAATAACCACATAGCTAGCCCTGTAACAAAATAACTTAATAAAACTATCTTATACTTGGGAAGGAAGAAAGGTGCAAATGAAGATCACACTTGTCACTGTCTTTCATACCCAACTTTAAGTGCTTGACTTTGCAACTTTTAATATCCTTTCAATGTATTTTAAGGAAAATAAACAAAATCTCTTAACAACAAAACCTGTCCTAGAGGAAAAATAATAAATAAATTTGAAACAGGCTGATGATTCTCTTTTAACTGAGGCAAAGACTGTGATTTTAGGAAAGCTTTGACTATAGGAAAATGAAGAGTATTACTGAAGCACATTGAAACCAAATCTGAAACATAGGAATAAGTATTGAAACAAATAGGAGAATAGATTAAGAGAAGAAACAAAACATGAAGAGTAACACCAGCAAAAAGCAGGTATGGGGACAAATGCAAAGGCCATGAAAACCTCAAGGGATCTAGAGAAAGAGAACTTTAAATTGAACAAAATGGAGGCTGGCAGAGACAAAGTACATATATGAATGCTGAACCTCTGTCTACAGCAGTAGATAATAGGAGAGTATCTGGGGAAAGTGCAATGTACCGTTCCATTATTCTTTTATGCGTTGCTGACATAGTTCTTTGCTCCATATATCTTGGTCTGACCCAACACCATCTCCCCCATACTCTTACAGTTTCCTTCTGCATAGGCTTAAAATAAAAAAAAGGAATATAGGAATATTCTATGTACAATGAATGTTTAGGGCCTACTCTGAAACCTTAAACAAACCAGTCTGACCTAGTGTCAGCCAGTCCTTCAGGGACTGAATTCTTAATGCTTTAACAAGTCTCCCAGCTTTTAAAATGAAGACCATCTCTAGGAGAAAAAAAAAAAAAAAAAAAAAAAAAAAAAGAAGAAGAAGAAGTTATTTTTCAAGCCACCACCATTTTCTGTAGGTTAATTTACTCAACTTTTTCTCTTAATTAATACAGATACGTGCATATGTAAGTGTGTACATAGCCAGCTGACTTGTAGGAGACTTAGGGCTTTCAGCCTGCTTCACTGAAGATGGGGCTCTGTTCTGACAGACAGCTGCTGTCATCTTGCTCATTCTCTCAGTAGCTGCTTATTTCTTATTGTATTATTTTATTTTATTACTGCATTTTTTGCCATGCAGTCATGTTTTTCTATTCCTACTTCATTTTTTTAAACCTACTTATTTATTTAACTGACATTAGCATTGTTCCCAAAACGTAGATCAGAAGGTTGTGGTGATGTGGTGGGTTTTTTGTTTGATGTTTGTTTTTTCATTTTTGAGCACAGGACACCTTCCCACCTCTAACCATACAAGCACTTCTCAATACAGGTCACTTAGCATGCCTGTTGCAGAAGTCTCCAGGGAAATTTGCTTCCAGTGGACAAATACTGACATTTTAAGTAGTATGAGAGAGACAATGCAAAAACAACATCTGTCCATATCTGTCAATTAAATTCACAATGAGAAACCAATGAGTAATATAAGAGAGATGCTTAACATTTTCATGGCTAGAGGCAAAAGAGATTAACCTGAGCTTTGAACAGTTTCATATGACGTAAATTATGTTTACAGAATTTTACTATTTCCTTTACAAAATATACTTTTTGGTTTCTTTAATGAGTTGTTATTCTTCATAACAAAAATTTACAAAGTCAAGAAGTAATTATATCACCTGGAGAAACGATCATATATGCTTCAAGTATGTAGGAAGCTAAACTAAGGAAATTGTACTAGTTTCTTCTCCAGTCTGAAGTACATTTACTTTGGTTCTTATAGGATACTAGCAGAAGAATTAAGTCAAGGTTTGATTCAGAGAACCTGTGGCCAGAGAAACCAGAATCGTACTTGTAACATCACCTATCTACAGTTCAGTAACAGTGTAACTTGTTTCTCGACGCTGTCATTCAACGGCATTCAGGCATTTTTTCATTGCTGTTACAGAAGAAGACAGGCTTTGCTTCTCTCCAGAATAACCACCATAAAAATGTTAAACACCAGGTTTGCCTGAGCTGAACGGCCAAAAGGAAGAAAACCTCAGGTGGAAATGACTGCCAAAATGTCATGCAGAGAGATGACATTCAAAAGGCAACTTGTCAACAGACCTAGATGGCATACACGCACAGTACCTTAGGGTATCACTAACACCAGCCACCTTCTACGGGGCCATCACTGCCAAAACATTATCTAATCTTGAAACAAGAAAAAACACATCAGGCAGGAGTCAAACTGGAAAGCCTCTGAATCCAATCCACATTAATTATGATTTCATAATTATGAAATTATGAAAACCCAAATAACAAAAATGCACAATTATCTAGGTAGATGATTAAAGTATGTGTGAATATTCTTATAATTCAATAACTACTTGAGCTGTCTCTAATTTTTTCAGGATTAAAAATAAAATAATCACACAGTTCTACTTGCTCCCAAACGGTGCAGGTTTGTGTGTCTGTCCAGCCTCAGAATAATCATTTGCTGCAGCACCAAGAATCTACCACCAGTTATAGTCTCTCACTGACACTAAGATTAGGAACATAAATAATATACTGTGAAAACTACCTCCAAGCTGTGCATTATGTATGTCATACTAGCACTGAAAATCACAGAAGGGCTTACATAATAAGAGGTCACTCACTGCAAGTGCAAAATGTACGCATCCACTCAGCTGGAGAGAAATGAAGATATGGAACAACCTTTTCTTTCTAAAGGATACTGCTTATAAGTAAAGTTTTTTTTTTTCTCTTTCAAGAGGAAATAATTCCAATTTATTTACTCCTTCTGTTAATAATGTGTATGTTTGAGGAGAAATCAACAAACCTCACGTTAGGGAAATGTCATTTTCTTCACATCAGAAATATAATATTTACAGCTGCATACTTAACATTCCAATTCTGTCTGATATCACTATGTGTTTTGGGAAAGCTACAAGGGAGGACTAGGATAAAGGAACAACTGCTTTACTCCTGCCTAGTACTTCCTATGCTTTTATGAATCTATCATCTGTGATTATCAATTTGTTTCTAAATATAATCTGCTGGGGGTAGAATGTGATTTGCAATATTAAATGGCATCAGTGCAATCATACAGCTTAATTGAAAATCTGCTCACTTTTGTACTTAAACTCCTCTTTCCCTACACAGCAAAGCATTGATTCCTTTTCTTTAGTGAGATGAATCCTTTCCTGCGTGATTTCCCATGTCGGTCTATTCTAATCACTTCCAGCTGCCACATCTGAACACAGCACAGACATTTGAAAGGGATGAGAAATGCTTTTCTTAGGAACTGCTCTGGATAGGAAACAGATGACTTTGATGACTCTGAAATGTGGATAAAGCAAGGATGTTTCTGGCATACTAACCTGCTGCTGGCAGAAATAATAATAATAAAAGAAAAAACAACACCAATGCCTGTAAAATTTTCTGGCCTTCCATAAGCTGGGTGCTTTCCAAATTCTTTTTTCATGTGACCAATTTACTGATCCACTAAGTACCTCGTCAGAGGAAACACAGTATTGTTTCCTATTGCCATAACAATGTAGAAAGAGGTCAAGACTCAAGTAAAACTGCTCTATCGCTGGAGAAACAAAAAGGGTTTATGCAATAGAGCCAATGCCAAACCTGTTTTGTTTTGTTTTCACAATACAATATCCAACGTGTTTATTTTGCCCTCTCCCCTCCCCAAATGAGAAAACACACAACAATCTCAAATTCATAACTTGGTTGTAAGGGATTGTTTTCTAAATAGTGCTATCAGCTTTCACCAAACTTTTTCTCTTAAGATTAAATATATGCAGTAGAGCAAATAAGATTATTTTAATACCACATACTCGGTTTCTGTTCACTTGTCTTTACTGCAAAAATAACGTGACTGTAAGTAAATTAATAGCTAAAATTTTTTGCTATATATGTCTCCCATTTCATATATAGACTCAATATTGATTGTGTATATATATATATATAGACTTATATAATGTTTTTTTCTCACTATAAAAGATTTGTAATAAATATAAAGACTTTCATATAAAGCCCTACAAATGTTTGACTTTTAAAGCTACACCTACTTTCTGGGTTTTCCCTTTTTTCATTGAAAACACAAATCTCAATTTAAAAAGTTCCCAAAGAACAAAGATTCAGCAGAGTAATAAGCTGATTTTTATATAGCGGCCCAAGTTCCCTTATTTCACTTAAGTGCACTGAATTGAGTTCATATGAGTTTCCCAGAAATTTAGACAAGTCTACTTAAAAAAGAAGCCACTCTCTTTTCAGGTACGTTATGTACGAATTAAACCTTTGTCTAAATTTTTACATTTTACTCTTAATCAGTGGTTAACCACAAAGAGCTGCTCTCAGGATTACTTCCTACTGGTTTTATTAAGAACGTTGCTGATTCTGCTCCTTTCCATGATTGAACAAATATCTGAGCTTTCTTTTCCTTCAGTCTCCTGGTGGGATGCATAACAGCATACTACGGAAGATGTATTTGCCACGTCCATGCACATCTATTTAATCTTGATTGATCCTTTACTAGTCAGACAAAATGTAACCTTTATTTTCTTTGTGATACATGTTTTCTTCTGTGACATTTTAAACAAAATCAAACTCAATTTCAAAGAAAAAGAAAAGAGAAAGACTCATAACTTCCAGTCAGTTCTATCTTTTCCACTGACTGGAAAACGGAAATGGAACAGCAAAGTTTTCTGGGAGCTGTAGTATATTTCTTGTCTTCTGAGTCTCCCAGTGCGCTACATGAACTGATGATGTGAAATACCAGTAACAAAAATCATAAAACCACTACAGTGACTTTCATATTTTGGAAAACACTCAGCTCACAGTCCACAAAAGGGGAGAAAGAAGGTTTCTCTATGGATTTCTGCAGCACTGATTGTGGATTATTAAAAAATAAAAACAGACATTATGAGTGTAGGTGATGACACTGCAAATAAAAAGTCCTGGAAATGAAATGTATGAATGCAAAATACTAAATTGTGTAATATATAGGTCTTAGATTCTATCCTGCAATTAATTTAAGCTTGAAAATGACTGAGAAGTGTCATTAACCTGATTTGCCAGGATTTCAGTGTTTCATTCCATACACATAGCAGTCTATCTGAAGGGACAGGAGGTGCCAGAATCTTGCAGCAGCTAAATTCAATCATGGATTTATGGAAAGTTTGACAGAGCAGGGTGTAGCTATTCATTAACATTCTGAGGTGTGACGTTACAGTATGGCCTTTTTATATGTCTTCAAGTGGAATGGGATCAAGAATATACTTTTTTCTAAAGGGGACTACTTTTCAGATAACAAGCAAACATAAAAAAAAACATACTTTGTCTTCTGAGCTGAGAAAGCAAAGAACATTGCTAAACCAAAAGCTTTGCTTTATCAAATGCCTCTTCTCACTTATCAAAAGAAAGCAGAGAAAGTGACTGTTAAATAATCTTTCACTTATAATAAATCTAAATCTTTAAGTCAAACACCAAAGCATTATTTTGTTTTTGTTAAAACAGCTTCTTCTTCTGCATGCCACATTAGATATACTGCTGTGTTGAACCCAAGAGATTTTATGACTTTTTATATAACTGCCTAACAGTTCACTAGATATCTTACCAACTATACTGAGAACTAAAAAATAATCTAACAAAAACAAAAACTTCAACTGTAGTCTGTGTTATACTTTTTTTGTTCTGTTTTTTGTTGTTGTTGTTTTGGTTTGGTTTTTTTATTGCTCTATTATAAAAAGGTTATGATGTGCTATTATAAAGGAATTTTCACCACAATGTTGATTATAAGCCCTCCTTCCCCAAAGAACAGGTCATCAAACTATGCATGATAATCTAAAACTGCCACAAATAAATTTGAAGCAAGAGAGAAGATGTCACAAAGGGGGAGAGAACTCTTCTGGTGTGACAAATACTCATCTTATTTCACAGATTAAGACTTCACTAAAGCACTCTAAGCAACTAAACAGTGGGTTTTCTTCACAATAATCTTCTGCTTCCTACACTTAGAATTGGATTATGGTAAAATCCAAAATATGAAGTAATTCCAACTAGAATTAAAGAAATATTCAGTGAGCAGAAAAAAATTTCCCCACCTTTGAATCAAAGTGAAGCCTGAAGCACAGAGCTCAGCATAAGCAGCTCTGCTTGTTGTCCTTTTTTAAAAAAACAGACAAACTCTTTCAGAAATCTATCCATTGATACCTACTGGATGCCATGCAATGTGGTAATTCTCTTCCATGCAGTTTATATAATCCTTTTGTGAGAAACTTCATGGACACAGTCATAGGACAACAAATAGAGGGTGAATAAGTGCCTTGTTTACAGCATCCAAGGTCCTTTATGACCTTGAACAAGGTAACAAGACCTAAAGAGCTTTTTATTCAAACAGAGAATTAAATAAGGAGGAGAAGGATCAACCAAAGTAAATCCCTAAGGATGCACTTATATATGCTTGCCATCTTAAAACCAAGATCAACTGCAAAGATTGAATAAGTGTTCAGCATAGGCAACAGGAAACACTGTTCTATCTGATCCACGGAACAGAGAAAACCTAACAAAATCTGTATTTTATAACACAATTTCAAAGGATTTTATAGAATAATAATTAAAAAAAAAAGTAACAAAACAACCCAAGAATCAAAAACGAAAGCCTAAAGGAATCTTAAGACAAATGACGTAACCAACAATGATATGATGAAAAGTTTTATATATATATGTGTGTGTGTGTGTGTATATATATAATTATTATATATGTTATATATAATTATAACATACATAATATATATAATTATAATATGTATTATTATAATATATTATATGTAATATAATATATATTATTATATATATTATATAGTATAAAGAAATGTTTTAGAATTATAATGTCACATAAAACTACCACCTCATTTTTTGCAGGTTGGTTGGCCCTCCTGTAATTCTTCTTTCTGGGTGGAGTGGACCCTCCCTGAACTGTGTTAGTACACACTAGTGATGAAGACTGATTTAATCTTTCTTTATAAATTTACTAAAGAACCCTCTCCTAGACTGAGGCCCTAATCTATTCTCAGTGTTATCATACTGACTGTCGGATACAGAATTAAATAACCTCATTAGTACTTCATACACTGAATAGCAGGAAAAGATATTGATCAGGTTCTATCTGAATATTGTCTCTCTCCTAGAAATGTAAAGAGACAAACTCATTGTCACATTGAAGTTATTGTCTTCACATTCAGAAGCAGCAGCACATATGTGTGCCTACATACTTACACAGACATTCACTTAATTAAAAATCGTTTCCCAGAGGTATTCTTTTGAATTACAGAAAACAAACAGCTGTAGGGCCATTTTCAATTCATGCCTTTCTCTTCCATTTAATCTCCTGCAGATGTTTGGAGCATCAACAAACAGGACAGGTTGATATGCATGTTTTAGTGGCAAGACTGAGTTCTATCAAGTGTTTGGTAATTTACAAAATTGATCAAACAGTAGGAAACATTCATTCCTCCCCTAGCTTTATAAATGTATTGTTGATTCAATAGTGATTTCAGAATGCATGACAATGCATTTCATCATCCTTTTATTTATTTATTTTTTTAATTTTTTACTTTTTAATCTTGTTTTCATAAAGGGAATGAGTAAACCACTAAGGCACCTTGTGGCACTAAAACCTACCCATATGGGTAACTAACAGTGAATGGCAGCAATTTAAATGAGGTTTTGTGTGGACTTTTTTTTATCTTTTTTCCCTTGAGTTAGAAAACTAACTTGTTAGAACATTCTCCAGTTCCAAATTCTCAGGTACAGAAATTTGTTCAACAAGCAAAGCAGACTTTTTGGGAAGCCTATAATAACCTAACACAAGTAGCTTACAATATACAGCTTGAAGTAGAAAGCACATAACTTCTTCCCCAACTGAACTTATATTACCGTATCTGTCATTTCAGTTAAGGAAGAAACACGGTATATTTTTTGCCATTAACTTGTACAACAACGTATATAAATTTTGCAGTAAGTGACAATTTATGTTAATTCCAACAGCAACGTGATTGGGATCACTGAGAAATGCCTCATCTCAACCAGCTCTGCAACTACAAAGCCAGCTCTGTTTATTCTTCTTATGAGTGGAGTGGTGTTACCTATTTCTAGATAAATAATTAGAGGCAGCACTTATACAGCATGCCGTAAGATGACAACAATTACCTGTAATCTCTTCTGTCTTCAGCTGACAGACAAAAGTCAGCTCTTAAACGTTTTGAGATATTTTGTGTCTCTCATTTTAGGAACACTACTTCTTAACCTGGCTGAATACCAAATACCTTAGCATATACAAATTCTAATAAACTTCTATTTTATTCCTCAGAGCAAATAGTGTAAACAGATAAAGTGTAGGAAAAAAAATGCCAAAAGCACATTTATGAATAAAAGAGAAAGTCTTGGCATACAACAACAACAAAAAATTAATAAAACCTGAACACAACATGCTACTGGAGTTTCAAGTCATTAAATATTCACTATTTCTGTACTTTGTGAACTGCTATATTCCCAAGCATATAAAATTTCAGTCAGTCATCCACAATCCCAGCGTAGCATGGATGATGTCCCTTTCTCAGTCTGTTAAGCAAGGATTACTTGACAATTTATTTGGCAAATGCTTCAAATAAAAAACTGTTAAATTTATTTTTACACATCTAACACAAAAACTTACACCTCTAGTTTTATGTTTCAGAGTAAGATAACTCAGGAACAAGTACAGCCACATGATAATTTGGCTACTTTCTTGACAATGAAAATATCTCTATGCAGCATAAATCACTCTACTCTGCTGCTAAAACTGATAGCAGATACCATTTTGCAATGACCAGTCACTCCCTGACTGATCATTTCTGGTTAATAAATGTTCATGTTGTGCTATGAAATGCCAAGTCATAGATGTTACACTTAAGAAAAACATGAAGTAAAAATTTATCTCCTAGAGATTACCATAATCCGATGAGGAATTTTTTTTGTTTTGCGTTTATTGCCTTTTTTGTAATCCACCATATCATTACAAAGAAGTATAAAAGGAAACACCTGGCAGATTCTGAGAAACATAAAACTGTATGATCTTATGTCCACTGAAATTCCCTTGTTCATATTATTTTGCAAACATTAAATACCTATTCAAACAATGTCATTGAGATTTCTAAATTAAACAGATTGAAAGCAATTTTCTTTTAACTTTTCTACTCACACCTCAGAAAGGCTGGAAAGCATTCCAGAGTGATTTGTAGTAAAATTAACAAAGAGTATGAAGTAAAATGTAGTTCAGAGACAGCACAAGCCAGGACTCTCCTGTTGTCTTTATGTCAACTGGAAACTACCACTAAAATGGCACAGCTGGTACCCTAACAAACACACTGCTAGTTAGAAACAGGTGCAAGGTAAAAACCACTCCACAGATTTCTATCTGTTCCATCATATTCCTGAAGGTGGTGTGGAATAATAAAGTAACAACTGCTAGCAAGTTCCATATTCATTATAAAACACTCTAGAAATAAATCTGAGAAATAACAATTGTTTTCCACCAGTGCATAGCTACGATGAGCAAAACCAGGAGATGACTGATACTGAAGTTACCACAAAGCTCAAATAAACAAATTTATCACGTTAATCCCAAGGAAGCCCATCACCTGAAAAACCTGCTCAACTTCCTACATTTAAATGTGGGGAAAAAAACACAAAACCAGTCCAGAAAGAAGGTATTAAAAAATAATAACAAAGACTGCGACATGCAGGGAGCTTTGAAAGGACGGGGGTTTGCTCAGAAAGGAGCTGAATATCACTGCTGCCTACAGCAGACACGGAACGATCAGCACAAAGCCAGCCCAGGGCCGCAAGCAAAACAACAGTTGCCCCGGGCAACAGACCGCCGGGAGCAGCAAAATGGCGGCTGCTCTGCTTCCTACCGGGCGTGTGACACTGCCATGGGCAGCTGCGGGGCAGGAGCACCGCTTGCACGGTGCTCTTGGAGGAGCAAAATCCACTTCTTCCTGTGTTACAAAGAAGCCTGCAGCTTGTTCTTGAAAGGGAAAAAAAAAAAAAAAACAAAAAAAAAAAACTCGCCATGGTTGCAAACATGTAATTTACTAGCAGAACACATCATCAAAAATTAAAAAGGATTTTAACATAGACAGTAAGAATAAGTTTCTCTCGTGTTCATTAAACAGAAGATAATGTGCCCAGTAAGAAATAAATTCCCACAGATGTCATGGTTTTGGCTGGGATAGAGTTAATTTTCACTGCCGAAGCTTGGATGCTGCTAGGTTTAGGACTGAGGATAAAAACAGTGGTGGTAATACATCAACCAGAGCTTTAGTTATCGCTGAGCAATGCTCACAGAGCCAAGGATGCTTCAGCTTTTCCTACTGCCCTGTCAACCAGGACATGGGGTGCACAGAACACGGACCCTAAGGGATATTCCACACCATTTGACATCATGCTTGGCAATGAAAATTGGAGTGAAAAAGGAAAAAGAGCATATTTGGAGTGATCATGTTTGCTTTCACATGCAACCACCAGGTAAATGGTTCCTACTTTCCTAGGGGTGGCTGAATATTTGCCTGCTGATAGGAAGTAGCAAGTGAATTCCTGGTTCAGGAATGTCACGTGTGAGTGCACGGCATCTGCTTCACCTAGCAATCTGTCTTTATTTCAACCAAGGAGTTCCTGCACCTTTATCATTCTAATTCTTTCCCCTGTCTCACCTGGGGAGAGTGAGCAGTTGGGTGGTGCTGAGCTGCCTACTGTAGTTAAACTACAGCAACTCAGCCACAAGCTCTTTGGTAACAAATACAAAGAAGCAAAGTAATCTGCCCCAGTAAATGGGGAATTCTGAAACAATCATCTTAATTTCACTGAATCATACAGTTGCATAAATTGGAAGAAACCTTAAAAATCATTGAGCTCCAGCTCCCCTGTCATGGGCAGGTTGCCAACCACTAGATCAGGGTGCCCAAGGCCCCATCCAACCCAGCCTTGAACACCACCATGGATGGGGGGCATGCACAGCTTCTCTGTGAAGCCTGTTCCAGAGCCTCACCACCTTCTGAATAAAGAATTTTGATTTCTAATCCTAATTTATTAGATTTCATTCTGTAATGCCTGGGTAGGCAAGGTAGGGGATTGTCATGAGAAGAGTTCTTTTTTGTTTGCTGTCTTATTGCTCTTTGTATGAAATCACATGACATTTTTTTTTTTTTACTTCTAAGCTGCTTCCTATTCCTGGTTGTCACTCATTTTCTGTTTCCGTTTTTCTACTGTCATTGACATCAATACTCTCCCAATTCACCAAGCTCCCTTTTGCACAGTGAGCTATCCAGAAAGACCATAGCCCCAGGGTACCTAATGCACCGCTGAGCTGCTCTCAGCACTTGTGCACTTTCCAAGAAGCCAGCCCACATTGCTGTAATGGACAACACCAACAGGAAATAAAACGTGGTAATGTACACGTCATAAAAAAGGATCAAAGTAGCTAGCTGATAAAGCTAGTCAGATTAATTTCAGCACACTTCAGACATAATAAAAGCAAACACTTTCAACCAGGACATAATCAAGGAAGTAGAAAAGAATACAAAAAATACAGCAGCAAGTAATCAGAAAAAAATATTGTTCCTTCAGAACATCTGGATATCTTATAGATAAACCAAATTCAGGAGGTTCATTCAGCTCTCTCAATACAAGTACTACTGTGAAGCTTCCTACTCTTCACTTTTACAGTATATGGTAATATATCATAAACAGAAGGTTTTTCAGTCCTAAGAAAGCATGCATTAGACAAACACCTCATCCAGAATAAGACTAGTCTGCATGATATTATATATATGTGTATATATATATATATCAAAAAGCATGATCTGAGAAAGGAGGGTATCAGATCCATCACTAGATGGACAAGAAGTAGGAAATAACCATTAGCAAAAGTAAGCTGTGGCAAAGGGAAACAACAGTGAAACTTGAGCATACAGAACTGACTGTTTCTAACTTTGCCCTTAATATCTATTTTGTATATTCAATAAACTGATGTGTGCGATCTGATATAATGCTGAGAAATGTCTATTTGAGAGGTCTGGAGCACAGGCCATGTGAGGAGAGGCTGAAGAACCTAGGAATGTTCTTTGCCTGGAGGTTGAACGTCCCTGGGGGTGTTCAAGAAACGAATGGATGTTGTGTTGAGGGACATGGTTTAGTGGAAGCTATTGGTGATAGGTGAACAGTTGGATTGGATGATCTTTAGGATCTTTTCCAACCTTGGTGATTCTATGATAAAAGGCCACCATTCCTCTTCCAGTGTAATCTCAGCATTCCTTTTCCAGCGTAATTTCAGGACATTTAGTGCTTGGTAGGAGGGAAAAATTAAAAAAAATGGGGGGAAGAAAAACGAACAAACTGAGCACAAAAATGGAGATTTGCAGGATCATAATTGGTGATTCAAAGCAGAACTTCACCAAAGCAGCCAGGGGTATTACAAATCTCACACGCTCAAACAATCACTAGAAACAGACGCCTGCACTCATCAAGCTGTGCTTAACAAATGGAAGTTTGAAAGAGAGAAAAGCGCAAATCTGCTTAAACTGTCATGGGCCACTTAATCGAAAATTAAAACTAAAACCAGAAAAAAAAAAAGAAAAAAAAAATCCTTAAATGGAAAATGTAATTTTTCTGTGAGAATGCATAGGAAAAGTTCATCATAATGAAGCTATAATCCAAGCAGTGCATTGAATTTCAAGGGAAGTTCTACCTGAAACCACTTCCAGAATCCTGAAAACAACACAACTCCATTGATTCTTCTCCACGTTACTTAGTTTTAAATCAGTTTTTAACTCTCTGGTTGTCTCTCATTGCTTATACAAGTTTTGCACTTTTGATGTCCCAATGTCGTTTGTTGTAACAAATCGAAGTATGAAAATATAACTAGTAACATGAAGCACTGATTCCACTTTTGCTGAAGCATAATTTTGGCGGAAGCTGATTTAAGATTTTCCTGCTGCCATAGGGGAGGTTTGAGTTGCAAACCAGATACCTCCAGCCCTAAAACCTCCAATGTGTAAAACTGTCCACTACTTTAGAGTCAGGCAAGCTGGGAGTTTTGCTGCTTCCCACCAGTTCTGTAAAGGCTATATTTCTGTTTTCACCTTACTCCGTACTCTTGCTCATTCTAATTCTGCAGTATTATAGTAGTGAGAGGAGAAATTAGTTGGGAGACGTGTAAACATGGTCAATAACAGGCTAAGAGGAAAGAGATAGGAGAACTGCAAATTTCTGTTTAGTTCCCCCTGTATATTGCAAAACTGCTTGCACTGCAACCCTTAGCACTGTTGATGAGAATCCCTTGGGGATCAGTAGATTTCTCAAATTCTAGTTATACCCATGAACTGTTAAGGCAGTAAGCAAAATTCAGGAGGTTCTCAGAATATTGAAGGGCCTGGCACTACTAACGGATTCTGCCCTCAAAACATTAGGAATGGGAATGAGATGCTTTTGCTAAGTCATGAGATAAGGCTGCCTTGGATCTAACAGGATTTTATAAATTAGTTTGGAAGATTTGTATACTAGTGCCTATTTGGCCTCATATGTCTTCCCATTTTTTTCCACAAAACATTGCATATTGTCTATTCTTGCATGCAGAATAGTAAGCAAATTCCTTTTACTTCCAAATGCTTTTTAAGCCAGTATAATATACAAACTAATAGCATTAAAGGAAAAAAAACATTTTCTTCCTCTTTTATGCACCTCCACAAACAAAAACACATTAGCCAACCTGAAACTATGCAACACATTCTCTGTCAATCACAAGTAATAATCCAGGTGGCATTAGTTATTTAAATGCAGTTGCCAGCTTCATGAGCAATTCCTAACTGTGCTTACTGTAAAGGGAGGCACGCTGCAGGACAGACAATGTCTGAGTTTGGGACAGTTGCTAACATACAGACCTCTTTTTAATCTGCAGTTACTGTGCCACATAGGGATTTTCTTCTGCAATGCTTTGTCTCAAGGAAATAAGGTAGATTATTTTCTACTGTCAGTGATAAATCCAATGAAAGATCTCATAACCCAGCCATAGAGAAGTGAACAAGAAGAGAATAGAATGGTACTGAAGATTAATAGTTGCATGCTTTCAGTAATCAGTTAAAATCATTAGTTGCAAAAGATTAAAGTATAGTTCCATTATATTGCACATAAGGGAGAAGAATTTCTCCCCACACAAAAATTTTAGTTAATGAGTTCTCTTTGGAAATGAATAAAAAATACCACCAGGTAAAGCACAAAACAATTAACACAACCACACTGCACAACTTTGAGCAACAAAATCAGGCTAAATGAATTCATAATTGTTATGTATTAATGCAAAATTACTGCTAAGTACACTTCCAACTTGCACGAGATTGCAATTTATCATTTAATAACGCAAAGAAATTTAACATGTATACCCTTCATACCTATAATAACCTGAGCATTACTTATCACACAATTACAGGTTACTTATAGCCTAAAATCATGTAAATAACCTAGAATTATACAAAATACTTTTAGATACATTTTGTGGATAACAGCAACTACAATTCCAGTTTTTATTTATACAAATATTTATTTAGATATTTCATATATATAAGTATATGTGTGTGTGTGTGTATACATATATATTTGTGTATATATACGTATATATACGTATATATGTGTGTGTATATACATATATATGTATGTGTATATATATATATATAAATGGAAGCTCTAGATGTCCAAGCCCACACATTTCATACATCTTACCGAATAACACATTCTTCTGATCTTTTTGCCCTGAATGATTTTATGATAATATGTTTAATCCAGCAATGGTGAGATACTGTTGCTAATTCAGCAGATACTGAAAAAAGAGAAACTTATCATAGAGTTTCGTCTTTGAGTTTCCCAAAATTATAGAAAACCTCAAGAATTTGAAATGAAGAAGGACAATAGTGCTAAGATACGGAGGTATGCCAGGTATGACGTTGTCTCTTCAGCTGAGGTGCAAGAATTCATTAACAGGGTTTGCAATACAAGGTGCTACCTTTGCTCAAACAGCTACCAGTAGCACTGGCTTAGCTCACCTCAGTTGCCTACTGTTACAGTGCAAAGTACTGGGAATAGAAGCTGAATCTCTGTTTTCATTTCCTTATCACAAAGTATATGATGAGGTATTGCAAATGGAAAAGCCACTGATGTGGAACTTCAGGTCATTTTTGGTTTGCTTTACTTTTCTCAATTCAAACCAAAATAGGTTTTATACTTTTGAGTTTATCTATGACTTATTCCCATGTTGATGAATTACAATCATCACTGAAACAGCTGGATATAGCACTGAGAACAGGTGGAGAATTTACCCATCTGCTACACATTAATAACTATAAATAGGATAATGCAAAAGCAATTGAATTGAGATCCATACTACTTTTTAGTTACACATATACAAAATGCTGTACAAAACCTGGTTTGCAATAAGCAACCCTTAATGCATGCGCCCAGAAAAGGAATACAGTTTTGGAGACTCACAGAGACAGCACAGAAAATTCAGGAAGATGTGACCAGAAATCATAAGACCATATAGAGGGTGAAAAAAATAAATAAATAAAATGTAAAACTGCTTGAGAAGAGACAAAAACAGAGCTAAAGAAATTAGGAGGAATAGTGGAAACTATTTTTGTCATTAATGCTTGCTACATTTGATGTAAAAATGAAACAAAATTATACATCCCAAGATAAAAGCTTATATAATTCATACTAAGATTACTTTTCCAAGAGAAGTGAAATCTTCATGGTTTTCTAGATCTTTGATTTATATACAAATAAGATGTGGTCAATATGTTTCAGATGATTAAAGCAAGGGAACAAAAGGGCAGGGAACAAAACAACCACAGCACCTTCAGCGATCTGTGAAATTCCTCTGAACCACAGTGTTTCGCTGGGTAGAATGACAGTTATACTAAGAGTCCGCTTATCCGAGCTTCTGCTGTGTGAATAACACACAAAAAATAACATACAGAAAACTGCAACGTCTCTAAATACAGTTCTCACTTTGTATTCACAATTATCTAATCAGTAATGAAGCTACATTGGCATAAGTTAAAATGAAGATTAGTCACTTTGACTATACTGCAGTATCTGAAAAGAATATTATTTTGTAGTGTTTTTCTTGGACCAAGAAAAACAAGTGTCTGGCTACATTTCCCACAATGGCTAACAAAATCACTAAGTTTTCAAAACTCAGGATTTTCAGAGAAAGAAGTCATTTCTGCAATTGCGGTAAAACAGATATAAATTGTAATTGTCCCATCATGCCACAAAACAGGATATCACCGGAGAAAAGTTAGTCTGTAAGGGCTCTTTGGTGGTTCAAATGAAGTTCTAGAGCCCAACCACATGCAGATGATGTTGCATGGGAGCCTCCTCAGAAAACAAAATAAAGCAAAAGATAAAAAGGTTAAAATGGTATTAAGTACCACAGTGAACCATTTTAGAGTAGAGCAAAGCAAGTGCAGAAGCTACTATTCTACCTGGCCAGTCTGAAATACCTAGTTATGCTGTATTCATGTCTACAGATGAGAGCAAACAAATCTGTGAAAAAATGCTCCTGTAAAATAAAAATGTCTAAGGTTTGCAAAGGCAGCAAATTAATATATGCATTAAAAATGTGGAAGAGCACTAGCGTGAAACTTAGGTCTGATAATATCTAACAGTACCTAGAAGAAATGTGATACAAAGGCCCCAACATCAGTTGGAGCACCCCATAGTGACAGACAGAGAAAATTAGTTTCAGAATAGGACTTATCCAGGGAACTTCCTTCTGAGGCTGTCTTTGGTTTTGTTGCTGGCCCACAAGTGAAACTTCCTTAGTTGGACAGACACATTGGAAACAAAAAACAATGGTATGACACATAGAATTAAATTTTAAAGCAAGTGATTATCAAGTCTCTGATTTATCATTCCACATTAACATAAATGAAACTAGACAAATGAGAACAGTATGCTGTCTTGAAGCAATTATTTGTCATCGGTAATGTATAAAAGTGCAATAAGTGTAGCTGTTAGCATAGTAATGTTTTCATCCATCTGTAATTTCAACATTCACTCAATTAGAAAACCAAAAGATGCCCTTTCCTTTTACTCATTAGGAAATAAAATAAAATAAAATAAAATAAAATAAAATAAAATAAAATAAAATAAAATAAAATAAAATAAAATAAAATAAAATAAAACACACTGCAAAGTCAATAGCACACATATGAAACCTGTGTGCTGCCTGCACAGTCCTGCAGAAAAGAACAGAAATAGTACCAACCACAAAGCTTAGACCTAAACCTACATGTGAACTTTAAAGGGCAGAAGGGCTCCGATCTACTGATTCAGTAGCAGACATCTCCGCTTTTTTATTCATTTTATTTGATCGTAACACTGTGAGTTGAAAAAAATCCTTCTTCTGTTGCAAAAGCAAGAGTCATTGCAACTGCTTTAAGGGGTAAATATCAAGATACACTGCCTTTTTTTCTTTGTTTTCTAAGTCATTCCTCATGTGCTGATTTAAGAAAAAATCAGTTTATTTTGTGTTTCTTTGTTAGTCATCCTAAGTACCAGGCTGTGTGCTATTCACAACTTTGAAAATATTTGGTTACTGGCTAGAGAAAGCTTGAGTTTTGTTTTCCAGCGTGAGCCTTCCATTTCCCATCTCACTTGGACACCAGACAAAACTGTAACTATAAGGGACTTTTAATGACTGAAACTTTCACTACATGGTGTTAAGCCACTAGGAAAATAGAAATAAATGAAAACTTTACCTACTTTTAATAAAAATAAAATAAAATACAGTGTCATCAATTAAAATTTGTTGTCAGATGGATCTCTGGAACAATATATAAGAGAGGACACTTTGCTTATGAATCTAACAAACTTTGCTCTCCAGCTGAAGATAGTTTTCTGCTCTACATTCAGCCACGTGTCAGAGAAAACATACCTGAAGCTCACGTTCAATTGCACTGTTCACAAGCAGAAGAAATAACTTTTTCAATTAGCCTGACTTGGACTTTGAGACAAATTCTATTTATTACATTCACTGTGTCGTCTTTCACATTCTTTGTGCTCATTACATGTTATGCAATGGAAAAACAGCACGCTTCAGCAAACTCCCAGTAGACTGTTGCAGTAACTAACCCTGCTCTGCTCTGTATCTTTTCTTACTATCTAAAACTATCTATATTCAGTTTGCAATTGAAAAGACACTGAGCATGTACAGAGAAAGGCAAGTAAACTGGTGAAGAGTCTAAAGCATATGTCTTATGAGGAACTACCAAGGGAACTAGGATTGTTTAGTTTGGAGAAGAAGGTGAGACCTTATCACTCTTTAAACCTCATGAAAGGAAGCTATGGAGATGTGAGGACAAAAAGGAACAGCCTCAAGTTATGACAGGGTAGGTTCAGGTTGGACATTAGGAATAATTTCTTCTCAAGGAGTGTGAGATATTAGAAGAGGTCGCTCAAGGAAGTGGTGGAGTCACTGTCCCTGGAACTGTGTAAGGAAAGGTTAGATGAAGTGTGTAGGAATGTGGTTTTGTGGACAATATTGGTGTTAGGTGGACAGTTGGATTAGATGACCTTAGAGGTCATTTCCAACACTGATTATTCTATGGTTCTGATATGCTTATCAGTCTTACATAGCCTGATCCTTAACTTTACCTTATCTAAACAGACTGACAATATATTTCTTAGTCTCTCTCTAAAGGAAGCCTGTTAATTTTCATATAGAATTTTTTTTTTTCAGATTTTTGAGGGCTCTTCAAACGTATCAGTATGTTTCTGAACCACAGTGACAGTTAAATAAATAGTCAAACTGTAAATTACCTCTTAGCCTTTCAATCAGGTACTACAGTATTAGAATTAACAAGCATTCTTGCTAATACAGGAATTGTATACCCACTGATACATATTCAATGGTGTTTGCTAGAATTTATATTCATGCTACAGTCAATATTAACTAATCTAAGCTTCTGTTTTTACTTCAGTCATTAGATCATACTTTCCTGTTGCCAGCAGTTTATTACACAGCAACTAGTTCTAAAGCAGAAGTATTATCATAAATGACAAAAATAAATAAGTGAAGATCTGCATATTCATTTTGGAGAAACACAAATAAATGAAATGCTAAAATTAACCTCTCTGATCTCTTTAGAACTCTCAGCTTTGTAAAATATGGGTGCTAATCTCATAAGGACAGACTGCTTAATGATTTCTGATATTACACATTTCTAATTGGGTCAGAAAAGGATGCATACAGACAATAAAAAATACTTGTTATAGTAGACAAAATAAATTAGGCAGCACATATTCTGTATGCTTTTATACAAACAGATGGAGACTTTCTGGAGTTTAATAGTTCCCTTTTTACATGCTGTTGCCATCATTTAGAACTACAGCTAGTTTACTGCTAGGCAAAATGGCAAGCAAATAGAGCTGGCAAACCAAGCCGTCAAGTCAGTGATTGAAAGGAAAAATGCAAAATTGACTATGGATGGTCAGTTTTAGAATCAAGAGTTCAAGTCCACTTACATCAAGAGCTGTGAGTTAATATGAGCTCAGACAGCACTTGGATGAAAAACATGGCTCACCTTCAGAAACAACCATAACACTGAATTTCACTCTGGGGTATACTGGTGCATATAAGGAAAAGTTTTACTGTCAGTGAAGCTACTTCAAATTTATGCTGATTTAAATGAGAGTAGATGATGGGCTGGCTGTAATATGCTGTCTGGTTTATAATAGCTCAGAGAATCACATGGAAACGTTATATATCTCTAGTGTAAAAACCCTAATAATCTTGGTCTTATATAGGAAAAAAAAAAATAAAAATCAGCTGATGACATTAATCAAGATGTGCAACAACACAGAGAGATTTGAATTAACTGGCAAGTGGCAATGGGCATACATATGTCAAACAGGTGGAAAAAATGACTGAGTGGACAGAGGTTTGGGCTACCTTGCCATATCTGCTGACTAACTTTTCAGTGTCTGATGCCCATATGTATTCAGGACAGTCTTAACTGTTATACTTGTAAATGACGGATGGTACACAGTTGTCAAAACTTTCTCATCAAGCAAAAGGTAATTTGCAACTCTAATCCTGTGACCAGGCCTAGTGGAAAATAAGATTTTAGCTTCTGCTTTTCCTCCAAAACTGATGAGCTGAAGCAAAATGTAGCTTCACACTGTTCACTATGTCCTGTTGGAGTAGAAAGCACTTTGGTTTGGATCCCAACCAACCATTTGTTTTCTACTCAGCCAGGTGGGCTGAACAGAGCTCTACTAAAAAAGCACGGATGTTGCCACTTCTGGTTGTTATTGATAATTCAAATCCCAAGACTGATTCTAATCTAGGATTCCTTCAACTTGGATGGAAATAACATCTTCAATAATTGTCAAGGCGCTTTGCTTCTTAATAATAATAATTTATTTATTTTCCTATAATTAAGACATAATATTGAATATTACAGAATTCTTTGGCTTGTCAAGACAATTTGGTGTTCATCACATTTAAACCATGTCTTTCACAACAATATTTGAACATTTTTTTTCCTCCCCTCTATGCTGTCATCCTCTATTAGAGATAACGAGAGGACAAATACAAATAAAGTCATTTGAACCACTAATTTGTAGTAATGCCTCTTTCAGACAGAACATCTGTCAGAATTTCAGATAGTAAAATACTGCTAACGATAAAATAAGCGTTGTTATAGGTAATGATAAACATGCTAACTATATTTTTACTGTTGAAGGACAGACACTTTGCTGTCATAAACCAACTCAATCTCACACTAGTGGTAGAATTTCATGCATTTTATATGTTAAGTCTGATAACTCCTACATAAAAAAAAATAATGGAAAAGAATATATTTTTATTAAATGTGATAGATACAATGGCGTCAAGTAGCTCAGTGCAGAGAAAAACAAAACATTAATATAAAGTTTAGATGGACAACTCCATTAACATACAAGTAAATCTGACTCAAAGAAGCAATTGCTTTCCCTGGGGATCTGAAATGGTTACACATGACTATCAGAAATATAAACTACCATTGTCAGGGCAGCCTATACCTGGACTAACACACTGTCAAAGAAGGTTAACATTAGATTATACTACTTCAAAACACAAACGGCATTATAAAGCGTGTATTTCTATACATCTTTGCTTTTGCAGGTTTCTTCTGGAACAAATCCACAAACAATTGAATACACTGTATGCAGTAAGATCTGATGCATTAAAACAAAGAGTTAAGTACATGGTACAAGATGTCTGGATCTCTGCAACACGCTTCAGCTCCAGAATTAGCATGCCTAATTAGATGAAATCATGATAGAAAAGTGTTGGGCAGTAAAACAAATGCATTGCCCAGATAACACAGAATTTCTGACAGTGAACACTTCTCTGAGTTCCTTGGAACCTCTTTCTGTACTTCTATTTCAAACACCAGAGTGTTCAAGTGTAACAGCTCAGGCCTTCATCAAAACTCATGACCAACAGCATAAGTAAGAAAACTAATAATTGATGATCACATAGAGAGATTCTAAACTTATTTACATGGAGATCTAAGAAGAAAGGTAAATGCTGTATTCCCTGTACTAAAGTGATACAGAACATTACAGACTGATAAAGTTCAGTTCATTCTCTGAAAAATTATAGAGTAAGTCCAGAACACAATTCTGTAGGTTCTAATGCAGAAAAGACAAGTAGGAATTAATGAATTTGCCAAGAGCAAATAATACCTAACAAACTAGATTGCTTTCTGAAGCAATAAAAGCCCAGATTGATGTATAAGAAGAGTGGATTGTATCTATCTTGACTTTAGAACGTTTTCAACATTGTAGCACACAACATTTTTGTATTAGAGCAAGGACATCATAGTATGGATGGCTAGACATGCAGACGGATTAAGAGTATGTTAGATGATCCAGCTTACAGGGTGGTTGTCAAGGTACTGTACATAAATTATGTCATGGCTGATAACAAACAGGGTACTACTGGAGTCTGTCTTGTAAATTGACTGGTTGACTTGGGGAAAATAGTGGAGTGCATTCCTTCACAGTTGCAGAAGAGCAGGTGGACTGTCAATCAGAGAAACCTAAGTAAGCTGGAGAAAGGGCCCAGAGGGACACTTTATGAACTTCAGAAAGGACAAATGCAAAGTCAAGCACCTGTGAATGAAGAAGTCCTAGCTGGCAAGCAGTCACACTGACAAAGACCTTGAGGTCATGATGAGTAGCAAGCTCATTATGTAAGCCAGCATACACTGGGTTTAAAGAAGACCAACAGCTTCTTGGGCTGCCTTAAAATGACCATATCCAGTTGATCAAAGCAAGTGATTACCCACTGTTATCCAATTACTCATTAGTCTATCTTTAGCACATTGCATCCAGTTCAGTGCCCCCAAGACAACGACCAACTGGAGTAACTTCAGTGAAGGGGAACCAAGATGTTGAGAGGCTGGAACAACTGCCCTGTGAACAGAGGCTGAGGGAGAAGGGCTTATTCAGCAAAAAGAGTAGAGTTTGTGAGACCCTAACAGATGAATCACAGAATTCACAAGGAGTTCATCAACAAGACAGAGGCAGGCTTTTTAGAGCAGAGCCCAGTGGTAGGACATGACACCACAGACATAAATTTAAACTGAACTGAATAAAAAACTTTTTCCACCATGAAGGACATTCAAGGATTGGAACAGGTTACCCAAAGAAGCTGTACAGCCTCCGAACATGGAGGTCTTCAAGACTTGAGCAAGCTGGTCTGGTCCACTGACCTACTCAGGTTTCTTTTAGACTGAATTATTTTATATCTGCAATCTATATGTCTGCATTTGAGCTAGGTGTCTAAGCTCCCATTAATGTCATTGGAGATCTACTCAATACAGTCAGTAGAGTTTAGTCAATAATTCATATGACTAAATGCAGATGTCTATTTTAGGATGAGATGAATCACATCACTTCATTAACTGTATTGATTAGCTCATTGTTGAGTAAAGTTAGCTTTCATGGACTTGATCAGCTGTAGCTGTCCACATCATATGCCTACAGTCATATGAGCTCCCCACATGAGGTTTAAAATATCAGCTTTCAAACGCACAATTCTTCCCACTCAAAAAATGTCTCAGAACTGTAGAAGTGCACACTTCATTCCATCAGAAAATGTCCAGCCAGTTCTTGGAAGTAAAAATAGCAGGGATTTAATTAGAGGAATGAGGGAGCCATGAGCAATGCCTGTTACAATGTATGCATTAAGGACCACATGACAGAATATTCAAAGAGCAGTCTCCCAGTTCTTCTGTGCCAATCTCTGGTGTCTTCAACAACCAAAGACATGAACTGGAAGTGTCAGGGTCCTGAGTACATCTGCAGGTTCCTATTGTCCTGCCCAGTCTTTAACCAGCTGTACCCATACATCCTCCACTGCCTTGGGTGCAGCACTGAAGCTCAGGCTCTTGGCCTTAGTACCTTGCCTCTGTCCTGCTGTAGATATGTTGGGCTTTATCTTGTCGAGGGTTCAGTAGCACTAAATGGAACTTCTGGACATCTCATTGACCTTTTCAGTCTCAGCAGTCCATGGAGCCACTTGATCTGTGGGTCAAGTGCTACTTCACGTTTGTGTCTTCAGAGCTTCAGAATGCCCTTCAACAGTATTACTAGTTTTGTTTTTGTTTTTGTTTTTTTCCCTTCTCCTTTCAATATTATGTATAGGCTAAAAGCATTTTGTAACGTATCTGTTTATATGAAACATGCTGTGATGTTGTTCTAGTATAACTCCCACCACCACTTCAGTAAGATAAAAACCTAATTGCACAGTCAGAAAAACATGAAGCAAGATCCAAAAAATACTGAGCAATTCCTGAAAAAGTTACTGTGATATACTTTCTGATTCTACATCATGCAGTTGTGGGTAAATGACTACAGTTTCTCATCATAAACAAATTACATATTTTCAACAGTTCTCCAACTATACACTAAATCATTGCACGTAGAGTAGCACCATGACAAACTAGCATGCATCATTTCAAGTGATTGTGCCACATTAGTCACTGCCCTAACATATTTTATTCATTGTAATGATCTGTACCCAGGAAGAACAAAATTTGTCACCTACATTCCTAACGAGCTTTCTCTTTCTTTTTGAATAGTTCAATCAGGCAGACTGAGCTCCTTACAGGATAAGTCACTCTATCAAAGGAGTAAAATACAGCAGCACACTACCCATAAGCAGAAAGCTAAAGTACATTAGATTACTCACAGGAAAGTTTATTATTTGCAAGACCAAGACGTGAACTATTAGTTTCCAAAATGTAACCCGGAAAATTGTTGTAATTTTCAAAGTGCTACATTCAGGGTTTCAGTGACATATCTGAACATACCCAAACAGAACTACTAACAAAAGACAAGTTTCTAACTTACCTCATCAGTTTAGAGGATAAAGTTCTGAAATCTTAACTGCCACTATAAAAGTATACCACCAGAAACAAGATGCGAGCACTTAAACAACCAGTAGTTGGTTCTCTCTCTGTTAGTTCTCGAGGCAGACAAGTTTCAGCCACATTTCTGACAGGCTATAGTATGTGAATAGCCAGTACACGATTGACCAATGATGGTCTCTGCAAAGTTCATTCACAAGAGTTCTAGCAACTCTTGTGAAATTAAACAAGGGAAAATGACATCCATATTACCTTACCTGTATGGGTACTTTTGAGAATCCTTTCTTATAGAAGACATAACTGCTAATTTCAATATTTACTTCAGCTGCCTCTCAAATGGTCATGAGAAATATATTATTTAAGAGTCTGAGAAACTTCAGCTGCATGACAAGTGTTAGGTACTATTATTTCTAGTAGTTATTTCTACAAACGTCTTGCTCTTTTGCCTCAGTTCAGCTGACTAAAAGAGTTTATCTTACAGTCTTTTTTATTTTATTTTATTTTTTCCCCTCTTGTTTTACAGCTTTAATCTCGACAATGGAATTTAGACCAGTAGAAATTAGCAACAGAAATTCCTGGTCTGTCAGAACTGGATAAAGGAAATACATGTCTGATGTCACAGAAAGCTATTTCATTACTACTCCTAATTAGGAAACACCATCCTATTTCCACTAATGATCTGTTTCTGGAGATTCTATCCACTGTTATATGGAGGACTGCTGTTCTGGCAAAGTACATTACCTTTTCAATGACCAGTTAATGGAGAAGAAATGCCCTGTATCTTCCCTTTCTCCTTTTAAATCTTATCAATAATTTAAACTCATATTTCTAGTTTAGAAGCCCTTGATGCCACAATGTTTTCACCTTCAATAAAGATGTAACGCCATCGCAAAACTTAAGCAAAGGCAGTGTTTTCCTGGTTACCATCCTCCAAATTTAAAAATTAGATGTGGTGAAGAAAATAAAGCTGTCATCAGGAACTGACACAAGGAACTTTGTAATCTATGAACTCCATGGACCCCAGGGAGAAGCAGTGATTAACTGAATTGATCCATTTGTGACTGATCATTGAAATTCAGTTCTCTGAATGTCTGACAATCTTCGTGTCTTTCTATTTTCATCGTTTTTTGTAGGAAAGTCATTCAAGCACTGGATGCTTTCACATTCATCACTTCAAACTGGTTATTTGGGGTTGGAATTAAAACGTTATAAAATCAGTGGACCTCCTGCATTCCTTCCTTCAAGCCACTGCAATGCTTTATCTGATGTTACTGTCTGTATTTGAATAAGGATGCCAACATTAAGCATCCAAGAACTTAATAAATTAGACCCTGGCTTTTTTGAACAAAGAAAAAATTTCACCAAAATTTAAAAGAACAAGGAATAAGGTAAGGTAATGATTTAGAGTAGTCATTGGAAAGTTAAATGGCTTTCAAAATGTACATATGAATAATTGAAACAGCAAATCAGCCTTGCATGCAATGAATCCTTGCACTCCTATATTTACCATATTTAATACAAGAGTCTACAATGTATTCTAACTACTAGAAATTCACCGTAAAATACAACTTTTAGAAAAGAACATGCAAAAATATAAAGAAGTGATATACGGTATGAATCTATATATTTCAATCTCTATATTAGTTCATTTATTTTTATGATGCTAGGAATAGACAGCAAAGAGACAGAAGCCCCCAACTGAATCATGACCAAGATAATTAAAACACTTTCTTTTTAATACTTTCATAGAAATAATGCCATCTACTCTGTTATACCATGCTGAAGCACTAGCTTCAGGTTTGGCATATCCAGTGGACAAAAAAGAATGCAATTGCAAGGAAATATACTAACATTAACAACGGATATTATTACTTTTATTATACTAACTTGCAAATAATCATCTTTCTGTCAGCACCTCCTTGTTTCCACTTGTCTAGTTTCACTACTCTTAATGTTTAAAAAAAAAAAAAAGATCTTTTTGGTAATTAAGTAAAATGGGATGTTCACACATTTAACTTTCCTATGAAGTGGAAAATAGGCAATAAGACTAACTGCTTTAGAATGGCTGAAATAAACAGTAGAGACAATGATACTAAGGCAGTAGTAGTGGGTTGAACACAAAATTTAAGGCATATCTCTTTCTCAGATTCAGTGCAACAGATTTAAAGTCAAGTGCAGAGAAAGAAGTGATGCCAAGGAAAGAGCAGACAAGATCTGTCAACAGAAATAAATATTTTTATCTGAACAGAAACTGTCCTTAAAAGGTATACTCAAAATGTAAAAGGACTTTGAAGGATACCACTGAAAACATTAGTGTCCAGCAGCTAGTACCTGACCCAACCTTACCACTAAGTGTATAATCTGAATTTATAAATTCCAAGTGTGACCCTCTTAAAACTGTATCTGTTCACTGCCAGTTCTACATTTTATTGACAGAGCTGTGCAAACAAAATTCTAACACGTGAAAAGAGGAACTCATGCAGAAGATGCACTATTGCAAGGACTGCCTGGTTCCACCAGGGCTGCATTCAGGTAGGAGCCCTTCCCTCACCCTGCAGGCACTAATAATGGTGCAAAGCAGCACCAGCCACCTCTCTTTCTCACACTGCTCATGCTTCTCCTGCAGCAACTGGCCAAGAGTGCTGGGGTTTTCTGCTTCCAGTGACCCAGTTGTCGAGACAACATTCAATTCATTAGACAAATGGCCATCATGGGAGGCCATTATGGGAGGGATTCTTTCTCTTCCATGAAGGAAAAGTGTCCATTCGGAGAAGTTCAGGCAAGTGGAGAGGTGGAGAGTACCAGAGTGAAGTAGCTGTGCTTAGACATGACGCCTAATACTGAACAAAGAAAGGAGAGATATATAAAGATTGGATGTTGGGAGGAAAATCTTTATTCAGAGGGCAGTGATGCACTGGAATAGGTTGCCCAGAGAAGCTGTGGAGCTGCCATTCTCTTGCTTGGGAGATGAGGGCCCACACCCACATCCCCTATGACCATTGTGGTGAGGTGACCATGGTGCCACAGAGTGTGTCAGGGAGCGGCCACCCTGACCCATGAGTCCAGGTATCAGGCCTACTATTGGTGCCAAACTTGAAAGGAATTTGATTCAGAGCAGCATTTTTTATTTTGGGAAGTCAGGGCCTCTCAGCTCAGGGAACTGGGATCCCCATTGAGGAGATTATCATTTCCACAGGAACAAACTTAGAAAAATGTGTATAATAAATTAAGAAACATAGAAATGTTGTAAAAACAAACAAGCTGTCCGCTAGTACAGCCACAGCAGTACTTATTGTACTGTCTTTTGCCAGTCCCTTTAAACCTTTCCTTTCACCTACAGTTTATGGGACAAACTGCCTTACTGAGCAAACAGGAGAGCTCAATATGCTCTGCCAGCACTCTCTCTACTATCACCCATGTCTTTTGAGGGGGTCACGGATCCCCTGCCAGGCTGGTTCTTCATCTCACCCAACACAGATTTCCTGATGGAGTTTAGATGTGGACTTGAAAGAACTGTAGGCCAGTTTCCCTCCGTTGACAGCAAAACGCTTGTAGCTTTGATGCATGTAGATAAATGTTTCTTCTGAGCTGGACAAACCCACAGACAAATGCTCCTCATTCCACGAGGCGTGATGCCAGCCTGCATTTCATGTCTGGCTCAACTCATCACTTCTGGGTGGACTTCAGGGGCTTACTTCATTGCTACTCAAAGCCTTGGAATTCCTCACCTTCAGTGGAACTTCCCTACGGTTGTCTAGTAAAAGCATCTGAACACTCAAACACTCAGGTTAAATAAAACAATAAAACCCTAACCTAAAAATAAAGGAATAAAGAGAATTGACAAGAGTTTGGGGAAGCGGGAGCAGTCAGGTTTTCTCTCAGGAGAGAGAATAAAGAGAGCCAAAATATCCCTGCTGTAAAAAAGGCACCAAAGGAAGAGAGAGCATAGACCTGAGCTCAGCTAGAGCCACAAAAGCTCAAGCCATGCTAGAAGGAATATGCTTGGGCAGCTCACAGTTGATGAACATCAAGTTTTGGGGTTCTCTTTCTGTTCCTTCGACTAAGCTTCATATTGAGTCACACATTAAGTTTGGAGGACGTTTACTTTTGTGTCAGCGGTTTACAGGCTGGTTTGGTCCGATTCTGTGGCTAGCAGGCTGGGGGGACCCACAGACCCACGCTCCGGGAAAGGGAAAAGAGGGGGAAAGGGCAGAGTGACGGGCCTACAAAATAAAACAGCTGCAATGATCTGAGGAGAAACAAACGGATTGACTAAAGAAGACAGTGGAATGCAAGATAGCACACTATCGTACTGCAGAATACTATCTAACTAGAATTCCTGCTAATAAATCAAACCCAAGGAGAGAGAGTTCCCAAAAGCTGAACAACATACTCCAGTGCCGAGGCAAGATGATCACGGGAGCTCACACCCTGCCAAGATGAAAAAGGTGAAGGAAATTGTTTTGTGGACAGTATTTGTCTTTCCCCCTGAGTGGAAAACGGAAACACAAATAACACAGAGTCCTCTGGGTACTATGTAGCTCTTCCTCTCTTCTGAAAACCAGGCACCTGGAACCATCCACAATCCATGGAACTGGAGCAGTAACACTTTAACAGTGCACTGCGGGATGTTATGATGCGGAATATGATAACCAAAAACCACCAAACCCTGACACCTTGTAGACAAGGCATGATGCATATCATTAACGCTTTCCCTGCTGCCTGCAATACAGAAGTAGAATGGAGGCATGTGCACATCAGTCTGAACCCTTCTTTGTTTTTGTCTCAAAGCTTGCTCTCCGAGGCATTTCATGATGTAAGACTCCGACTTATCTAGGAGATGAGAGGTGTGAGTTGCCGTGTGGCAGTCGGCATCACAGTGTTACATTTGAAAGCATTTCTTTGGAGCTGCTTGTCTTCGGAAGAGAATGCTCAGGACTGTTTACTGGCAGATCTGGCCCGTGCCCAAAGAACTCCAGCTTGCTATGGGAGACTGGGGGATGATACCACTGTATTCTGTGAGGGCAAGATACGCACTGGTGCCTCCATGCTCCCTCTTATCTGCTGGCAAGGCCCAGAAGATGAGAAGGAGTTCCTGCTGAGATCCAAAATCCAGAAGCTGTCACTCCAAAAGGAGCTGACTCAACCACTATGGACTTATCAATTTATAAGTTCGTACTGCCATTGGAAAGGTTAATGGCTGTCATAGTCATCATCCAAACAACAATCTCTGATAAGCCATATCTAATGAAGATCAATGTCTGAACCACAGACAACACTGGATGCATGGTGGTGACTACCTCTCTCTTGCTTCCCACAAAGGCTTCTTACTTTTATTTCCTATCTTTTCTAACACCTGCCTCCCTTTCCCCATGTCCCTAAATGACTAAGATTTGTAACAAGATGTTCAGACTAACATTTGAGCAGTTGTGCCTTCATCCCTCCATCGGGTACACACATGTTAAAAGATCCTCCTCTCCCTCCTATAAATTGGTGCAGGACAGCATTACACAAACAGTGATGATACGACGCTAAGGTCATGCCAACAATACAGCAGCAGTTTGTTACCAAAGCATCACAGAATGCTTGGGTTGGAAGGGTCCTGACAAGCTGAACTAATTCCAGCCACCTGCCATGGCCAGAGATTCCACTACAGAAGGTTAGAACAGAGCATCCATCCAGCATGGCCTTGAAAACCACCAAGGATAGGGCATCCACAGCTTCTCTGGGCTGCCTGTGCTAGTGTCTCACCAATCTCAGGGTAAAGGATTACCTCTAAGATTTAGTCTACTTCTCCAGATTAAAACTAGATTAAACCATGTTCTATCCCTATCAGACCATGCAAAAAGTCACTCACCACACACACTAGACACCAAATATGCTGTTAACTTGCAATCTTTACTAGACCATGCAGAAACATAGACTGGACTCAGATCAGAAGTGCTAGCGTGGGACCAGGGCTGAAGTGTGGCCAAGGGAGAGCTGCACTTCAGCATCTGCCATGAGGAGCAGAGCCAGCAGGTTGAGGGAGGCCGTCCCTCCTCTCTGATGCAAGGCAGCACCAGGTCCTCACTCTGCGCTGCCTGCAAGGGCTGCCACCATCTTGCTTGAGGGCCTGCACCCACACCCGCTGTGAGGCAGTGACTGTGATGTCACAGTGGGTGTCAGGGAGCAGCCATTGTGACGTGATGCTTGGAGCAGAGCAAAGGCTGCTGGGCTCAGCCTGAGCATCAGTGCGGTTTGGTGAGGCGTGGAGAGAGCAGGGACTCTCGCAGAGCTCACTGTTAGCACACATCATGTCCAGTAGGAAGAGGAAGGCCTCCAGCTCGGAGGAGCCAGGTGAGAGCACAGCATCCCTGAGCACAGCTCCTGCCAATGGGCAGAGGAGTGCTGGGGGTCTGCCTGTGGCTGAAAGGCTATGAAGGGACAGGCAGGGACTCCCCAACAGCTGCAAGGCAGGGCCACTCTGCTCCCAGGCAGGTGGGCCCAGCTTGGGCGGTGTCTGCCCACTAACAGCATTGGGCCTGCCATGGCTCCTTCTCCACCACCGCCTTCCCCCAGTACAGCAGACACAGAGCAGGACCCTGGGGACAGCCCTCAGGGACACCTGGCTGTGCAAGGTGCTCACCGCTGCTCACATTTGCTCTCTCCTCTGCAGTGTGCCTGCTGTGTGGCCGGGCAGATGTTGACCCGAACATCTGTGGGCGCATGGTTCATCAGAGGGGGATTTCCTTCCATCAGTTGTGCTTGGTGAGTTCCCCCATGGGCTCCTTCCACGTCACTGCTAGGGATGCTCCCTTCCTTCCGGTCCTAATGAGATCCTGCTCTTTTCCCTCCTACAGGAGTTTGCCAGCACCGTTAATGAAGCAACACGGGGCCGGTCGGGAAGTCAGGGCCTCCCTGTTGCTGCCATCAGACGTGCCATCAAACAGGCAACCAAGAAGGTAAGGACTCGTACAGAGCAGGCCGATTGGTGCCAGGAGAGGCTGACACCAGCTTAGTCTGGAGCTAAAGAAAGCAATCGCAGCCTTTCCAACGGCCTCCTGGACAAAGTTAGGGGATGAATCCTGTCCACCAGGCATCTTTGTAGAACGCGACCCAGCAGTGTCCACGTCCTGGGCCCTGCCCAGGGATGTGCGGCCAGCCACAAAAGCCCAGAGCCTGCTGCTGACAGGGTTGTTCTGCTCATTCCAGCAATGCTGTGTTTGTGGAGAGAGGGGTGCTACCATCGCATGTGCAAAGAGAGGCTGTGAGCGCAGCTTCCACCTGCCCTGTGCCCAGGATGGGGAATGCATCACCCACTTCTTTGGGCAACGCAGGTAAGTGCCGTCAGCAGCAGCCAAGCCAGGGAGGAATGTGCACTTACACCTCCCGGCAGCCGGACAGAGCCTGAGCCAGGGCCTGGGGCTCCTTCCTGCTCCTCTGCCCTTCTTGCAGCACTTCTCACTCTGCCCATCCCTTCCATCTTCCTCCAGGTCCTTCTGTTCGGAGCACCGCCCTCGCCAGGAAATTCAGGAAGCTCCACCTGAAGGCACCAACTGCCCCATGTGCCTGGAGCCTGTGGGGGACACTCTGTCCTACCACACCATGGTGTGCCCAGAGTGCAGACACAGCTGGTTCCACCGGGGCTGCATCCAGGTAGGAGCCCTCCCCTCACCCTGCAGGCACACTTGGCGCTCAGCAGCACCAGGCACTGCTCACTCTCACACTGCTTCTGCTTCTCGTGCAGCAACTGGCCAGGAGTGCTGGTGCTTTCTGCTTCGAGTGCCCCAACTGTCGGAGCCACCTCCCATTCGCTGCAGCAATGGCCAAGCAGGGGATCCAAATCCCATACAGGTTGGTGCCCTTCTGCCCACTTCTGCTGACATAAAGGCTGTTGTGCTGGGCTTGCCCAGGGGCTGTCATGGCCGGGCCTGGGCCTTGGCTGGATCATGAGCGTGTGTCCCACATTCATGGAGAGGCTGGGTAAATGGAGTTGGTGTGGATGAGATGGGAAGACCTTGGATCTTCTGCTGGGGACACTGGGGGCTCATCACTTCCCCTCCCTTCTCTTGTAGAGAGCCAGAATGGGAGGCAAATGATGCATATGCATCACTTCTAGAGAGGCACAGCCGCTGCGATGCCAGCGAGTGCCTTTACCCTGGAGGCAGAGAGCAGGCAGAGAGAAGAGGGTGAGTTACTGCAGCAGCTCTCCAGGGGATCTCAGCCTGACCACAGGCTGGGGGAGCAAGGACTGAGCACCAGAGATGTGCTGTGCTGGGCACTCCCTGGCTTGGCTCCCTTGCTACTCACAGCCACAACCCCTTTGCTTCCCCAGGCCCTGGCAGCTGCTCCTGTGCTGCTCCTGTGCTGCTGAGGGCACCCACCGTCGTTGCTCCCACTTGAGTAACAGAACAGACACGTGGGAGTGCAACAGCTGTGCTGGCCTGGGAACCGGTAAGAGTCAATCAATCGCGCTAAACCATACTGGGGCCAGGCAAGGCCTGGCAGCAAGTGCTCAGGGCAGCTTTGCTAGAGTCTGTCTGCCCCAAGAGGTCTGGCAGATCTCACTGTGGAGCTGCAGCTTCATCCTCATAACCTTCCTGCCTCCTCTTACAGCCTCCAGTGCTGACAATGAGAGTGTCAGTCCCAGCACTGCCACTCAGAGGGCTCTGGAGCCATCCAACAGCTCCGTGGAGCCTGAGAACATCCGCTCCATGCCTTCTAGCCAGGCAGCGCTGGGGACATCACAGACCTCCCAGCTGCCTGAGCACAGCAGCCTGCCTGAGACCGAGCAGGAGACAAGCAGCCCACATCCATCTGAGGATCAGGCTACCTCTCAGCAACGGCGAGGACGTCGTGGGCGCAGATCAAGAGCAGCCCAGAGGGCTGAGAGCGGCTCCCGCAGATCCACCAGGCGGAGGGCATCCAGGTCCTCCAGGGCGTCTCCAGCAGCTGCACACAGAAGACGTCCCACACAGCGAGGAAGAAGCGGCACACGAAGCCGCTCCCCGCTGCAAAGTCGGGCCTCACATTCTCGGAGCCGGCCAAGAAGACGCCATGACAGCAGGCGTACACCAGCCTCAGGGGAGCGAAGCGGCACCCGCAGATCAACAAGATCTGCAAGATCAAGGTCCACCAGGTCTTCCAGAGCGCCTGGACGCAGGGGACAGTCCAGGCGCTGAGGGTGGGCCCTCACCCAAAGTACTCCTCCGCAAAGACATCGGCCCCCAACTCCCACAGCTCGCAACAAAACAGCACGAGCTGGGCCCAACAGTGGAGGCCTTCCTGTGAGTGAAGCTGCTCCCCGGAACAACATCAAAGTCCCCCCAGACAGCCACTGAGTCAGCGCAGGAGCAGCCGACTGCCTTTCAGAGAATGGCCTGGGTCAAAAAGGACTACAGTCTTACATCTGGTTTCCATCCCCCTGCTGTGTGCAGAGTCAACAACCACTACACCACGCTGCCCAGAGACACAACCAGCCTGGCTTTCCATGCCTCCAGAGCTGGCGCATCTGCAACATCCTTGGGCAAGCTATTCCAGACTGTGTCACTACCCTTTCTGAGAAAAAAATTCCTTCTAATGTCCCACCTAAACCTCCCTTTGTCTTAGTTTAAAACCATCCCTCCTATTCATAATGCTATCCATCCTCTCATACTGTTGTACCCCCTTAATCACCTCCCTCATTACTCTGGTCCCAAAATTCCATCACAATAAAGATCAGAGTTCCCTCACAAACGTTTGTTGGCTTCATCCTTCCCTGCTCTTGCTGAGATGGGCAGAGGTACGGACCTTGACAAGAGGCTTTTCTCCTCCCCACTACCATCCCAGACCTCACTTCCCCTGGCCTAGTCCAGGCTGAGCTGGGTTCAGGCCACATCCCCGGTGGGGCACTCGACCCACATTCCTCAAGAGCCCAGGATGCTCTAGCAAGGTCTGCCCATTCCTGAGCTTGTTTCTGGCCTTGGGATGTCACTGTGTTCAGAGAACATGTCAGGTCCAGGGCTGCTTCCAGCTGTGTCAGAGCTTGGGCTTTCCTCCTGCATGTGGGCAGGCCATCTACTGCTCAGATGGGTCAGTGCAACTATGTTTCTAAGATGGGGTCGGGAAGATTTAGTCAGCGTGGACACCAGGAGGAAGTTGTTTGCAGAGACCGCTGAGGTGCTGCAATAGACTGCTCAGAGAGGCTGTGGATGCTCCATCCCTGGAGATCTTTGGAGCTGATGACAACTCAGCAGGCCCTGCAACCGCTCCAAGCCTCCAGCGGAGGCGGCAGTTGCTCCAACTGTCATGACGGAGCCTGCAGCTGCTTCCGTCCCAGTGACAGGCCCTGCCGTTGTGACGGGCCCTGTGGTGGAGACAGGCCCTCTGCTTGCTCCTTGGAAGAAAACAAAAAACAACACTCCAAAACTAAATTTTGATTTCACCAAAATTTCTGCCTCCCTGAAGTTAGAATAAAGCAGTGCAAAAATATAGCTACTTCCAAAATTGTGATGAAATCTTAATCTAAAATCTAGTTTTGACTGTAAACTAAGAGAAAAGAGGAAAACAAGTCTAATACAAATCACTAAAAAAATTAGCCAGAAGGCAGAGCATGTTGAAATTTCATTCAGCCAATTTTTCAGCATAAAAATAGACTTCTGAGAAAGCAATATTTAATGCCTATTTTAACGAAAAAAATAAAAAATAAAAAAATTAAAGTGTTTTAAACATCCTTCTTTCCTGCCATAATTCAAATACCAGAGAAGTTCTAATACTTAGCATTTCAGCTCAAGTGCATTCTGAAATGCTAATAGGCAGCCCAGGAACTGCACAGATTGAAATTTTCATCAGACTCTCAGGGACTTGTCAGATTTTATCTCTGTGGTCACATTTATCATTGGATGCCAGCTCTTACATAAACTCAAGGTGTACTCGTGTGTTGGCTTGAGTGCAGCTGCATCACAAGAACCACATGTGCTTTTTAATTTATTGGGCAGTACAAAATAAGATTCAGAGGTTTGTATTGACAACTACCATGGAATTAGTATCAGAATCAGTGTTGTGTCATTATCTTTAGTGTATTTCAATACTTGCAAATGTGTGTAGTTATGGAGTAGAATGGAGTTATGGGTGTAGAATGGAGTGGCAAAATCAAATGATCACAAGATATTGCTTCAAGTGCATTGGGCTTACATGGCAATCTTTTGGTACTGAGAAGTTGCAGAGGTGACCTGTGTGAGCAGAGCCCAGCAGCTGCAACATGATAGAGCAGAGCCAGCTCTAACAGCTCCAAAAGAGACCCACTGCTGCCAGTTGACCATGCACAATGCTGGTTATGCCTCTGAGAGAGGAGACAGAAGAAAGACTGTAGTCCATGGAGTGGCCCAAACTGGAGCAGACTGTCCCCCTGCAGTCTATGGGCACCATATAGAACAGATCTCCATGTGCAACCGTGGAGGAGCCCATGGGACAGCCATCTCTGAGGCCTGAAGGAGGCACAACCTATGGATACTCCTGCAGGAGCAGTCATGGATCACAGCTGCACCCTGTGGAGAGGAGTCTACCCAGAGCACAGAGGGAGCTGCCGCCTGTGTGTGCCACCTGTACCGCTCATGCTGAAGCAGTCCATTCCTAAAGGATGAGCCCTGCAGTACAGACTAATATTGGAACAGCGTTTGAAGAACTGGAGTCCGTGGGAAGCCCACGCAGGATGAATTCAGGAGGAATAAAATCCCATGAGAGGGACGCCACAAGAGAGTACACACAGAGAAGGACTGTGGAGGAGCAGAAGAGACAAAGTTTTATGGACTGTCTGTGACCTCAGTTCTCCTGCACTGCTTGTAGGGAGGACATTCAAGAAAGGGTGTGGGAGGAAGGTGTTTTTCAGTTGTTTTTATTTCTTACTGCTCTCTACTGTTTTAAGTTTAGAATACTGTATATTCTCAAATGTTCCATATTTAGAATATTGTGTCTAGTTCTGGTCTCCCCAGTTCAAAAAAGACAGGGATCTCTTAGGAGGAGGAGATGACAAAGATGACGAAGATCCTGGAGCATCTCCCATATGAGGAAACCTGGGTATGTTCAGCCTGGGGAAAAGAAGACTGAGGGGGAATCTGATTAATGTTTATAAGTATCTCAACGGAGGTGGGAGTGAAATGGATGGGGCCAGGCCTTCTTGGTGATGCACAGCAATAGGACAAGGAGCAACGGCCTAAAACTTGCACGTAGGAAGTTCCATACAAATATTCGAAAGAACTTCTTTAGGGTGAAGGTGTCGGAGCACTGAAACAGGTTGCCCAGAGAGGTTGTGGATCTCCTTCTATGGAGATACTCAGGACCCATCTGGATGCCCACCTGTGTGACCTATTGTAGGGAATCTGCTTTAGCAGAGAGGATGGACTTGATGATCGCTTGAAGTCCTTTCCAATCCTTGTAATGATATGATTCCATAATGGGCAATAAATTAAATGAATCTTCCCCAAGGCAAGTCTGTTTTGCCCTTGATGGTGATTGGTGGGCAATGTCACTGTCCTTATATAAACCCCTGAGCTTCTCCTTCTACCTCTGTGTTTTCTTCACTGTCCTGCTGAGGACTGTGAGTGAGAGAGCACTGTGGTGGACACCTGGTGCCCAGCCAATGTCAACTCACCACATCTAGATAGGTCAGGAAAAGTTTGGAAATCTTAAAAATAAAGAAATAAATGATCATAGATATAGATGTGGGTTTTAGATCAACTATTCAAGCAACAGATAGGAATATCTCAAAGAGCAGTTAGATTCATTAGAATTCTAAATTTAAGGACAAGGTTACTTGTGCTCAATTTCTAATCTTTGTACATGACAACTGGATCATTTCCAATGCGAAGGCCACCTGCTAAGGAAGAAATAAAAGAAGCCACAAAGAAACCACTAACCTAGAAATACTAAAAACAGAAGACTACCATATGGTCTTTCACGTCTTGTCCTTAGAAGCCTGGCTTACCTCACTGTGAGTAATTTCATTACCCTCCAAAACATAGATGGAAAACTAGCATACCTCATCACTATTCTCAGTGAGTGTGACGGTCTAATACAGTCTAATGGCTGTTGTTTGTTTTGTTTTTTTCTAGTAACTACAGAAAACATTTTTCCCTGACTCAACAGCACTGTGTATGAAATTCAGTCAGAATAGCTTAGAGACAGCTAATCCCCCTCCTTCATCATCAGTTTATGACCTCCTGTTTCAAATGCTTTGAGACAGCATCTCAAACGGCTTACTCTCATGCATCTAATCTCTTTTCCACAACTGTATAGTGGCTTAAGCTCCCACCCAGTTTCTATGCCTACCCTCAGTCCTAATAGAAAAAAAAAAAAAAAAATCATAAATGACACTGAATCTAAAATCAGGTTTGTTCTGCCTTTGGTCAACTGAACCATGCACATTTCAGAAATTACTGGTCAACAGTCATCTTAAATGACTCCTACATTCTTTACAAAACTCAAAGGGAAGTTCTATTGTGAAGGATGCAGAACAAAAACTAGAGAAGCATCCCCATCTTTCTCATTTCTCTTTCTTTACATCTTAACGTTTAATTGATTCATTTCTACTGTTGGTCACACTTCATGCAAGCATTTAAAATTAATTGCAGGATGCCTTTGACTGCACGTATGCAATCCCATTAAATCAAAATTCATCACACAACAGTAGTGCCCAACTGATTTTTGGGCCTGCTTTGCGCAAAATACTGACCTTTCTTTAAAAATGTACTGTCATGGTGCGTTAATCTTTTGGTCAGTACAACTGTGACATGGAATTCTGACCATATGCAGCAACTGGAAGTTATTTTCTGCTGTAATAACATGAATAGATTCAGTTTGCAGGAAATGAGAACAAACTGTCCTTTAAGAATTTTATGGCTCAAAAATTTATGTTCCAGTAATTAGAATATTTCATTAGCAAATAGTGAAAAATATTTATATCTGAAACATAAAAACATTTTTCTTTAGAAAGAACACCAGCCCTTTATTTTTCTGGATGAGAAAAAGGAATCTATTCAGAAATCCTCCCTGCAGTCATTCTACAAGAAGATAAAAACTGTGCAAGGATTCTGACAAAGAGATAATGAGTTATGTTTTCATGATCACATAAGCCTTGACAGTGCCTGTACTTATCATCAATGTGATCAGAAGAGGCATTTAATATCCATTAGATTTTGTCCATTCATTTAACAAAATCTTGAAGGTCACAGTGTTTTCAAGTCCTTATTTACATCCTGAACTAACTTAAACTCACACCAATATTTGAATTTTCACAATAAAACATTTATGCTTTGCAGCAACAATAAAAGATTATTACACATTGGAAAACAGAAAGAAAAAAGAAGTATCCTTATCATAAAAAGAACCCTTTAAAATACTATTATGAAGTTCACAAGAAGATGTTAAAGTTAGGTGCAATTAATAACACCCTAGGTTTCAGAAGATTTCTTCCTTATTTAATGACAAGACAGGAGAAAATATTTACCGACATCAACACAAATGAAAACCACCTGGCTAAATGCCAGGCCAGTAATCTTGCCTGATTATCTACTTTAGATTTCAGACTTCTGCCTGACCCTCAGTAACATACTACTCTATGAGCTGTCTGATTTCCTAATGGCACAGGGGAAAAATAGAACACACAGCAGAATCGATGCTGAAAGCTCTATGGTAATTGTTCACCTAAGCATGTTTCATTTTCGAAGAGCAAGGACATCTAAAGATGGTATCAAATCATTAATGTTGGCATAGAATATACTGAATATGAATTCCAGACGGACAAGGAAACTAGGCAGCTACACAGGATGTGTTTGTGTGTCAGCAGCAGAGCTTCAGCAGACATCCCTTCAGATTTCACACCATCAGTGGCCATTACCAACATTAATAAAAGCCATCTGGCTTTGCATAGCTTTATGCCTATATCCCATTGTTTGTTTCAACAGCATTTAGCCATTCTTGAAGTTCTTGCTTCTGAAAGGCAATCTGGAAACTTTTCGAGGTCTGAATACACAATAAGCAATTAATCATGATTATAGTAATTCCAAAGGTCACACTATTACTCTGAGCACTGAAACTAATCTTTTTCATTCCTTGATTAAATTTTATGGTTCTAACTGTTGGAACAAAAAATTAACAAGAACACAGTCTTGTAGATAATGTCATGACTACATGACACTCTGGAGATCTAAAGAAGTTGTCACGGAGTTACCTAGATCAATCTATGTCCATGACAGGGGGGCAGTAGGCCCATGGGCCCCCTGGCCCCAAATAAGTGGGAAGGGAAAAGGGGAAGGGGTAGGGAGATGGGAACAAGGAAACAAACAGAACAGCAGCAACAATCTAAGGAGGAAAACTTATTTTGCTAACTATGATATTGGAATGCAAGATAACACAATATCATACAATCTAATTGAAATTGAGGCTAATAAATCAAGTAAAATAACAGAGAGAGTTTTGCAAAGACCCAGAAGTCTACTTTGAAATTGAAGGCGCCATGGCTTGGAAGCACACCCACACCTGCTGCCAGGCAGTGAGAGAGAGAGTGAGCATCACTTCCGTGATGTATTTCTCTTTCTGACCGTGAGGTCCTCTGGGATGTATAGTTCTTCTTCTCTGTGCTCCACATGATGTTATGATATGGAATACCAATAGCAAAAATTACAAAACCATGACAGAAGTCTTGCTTTCAAATCCTGTTTCATGATCAGTGCATTCAGGAGTAACTAACAAAACCTGAATGCCAAATAAATGAAATTGCATTACAACCTAACTCACTTCAGACAAGTTCTACTGAAATCCAAAACATTTATTCAGGTAAAACTGTGAGTAAACTAGGATCTTCTCACTTCCATCCACAGTGATATAAAACTATTCAATTTATATTTATATTATATATTATATATATATATATATTATTAATATATATAAATATATTATTATATTTATATTATATTTATATTCATATAAAACTATTATTAATTTACAGGTCACTTGAATGCAGTAGCTTATTATTGGCTTCGCTTTCCCTATTCCACCTTAGAGAACACAAACTGGTAAAGTCTTGAAGGGGACCAGGAGACAGGAAACTTGGCTGTACGCTGTACTGGGGATGGGAGTCCTGATGCCACACATCTACATATTTGCTGATCTTTCTTGTGTACAGCGAAAGAGAAAACTAAATAATCCACTACCTTATTGTACTCAACCACGAGCAGGCATAAATATTATCAATAAAAACAGCTACAACTGATGTTTGTGCCAAACAGTACTGCTTCTGAGTGAAATATGCTCAAAGACAAACTACTATCAGTACCCAAAAGGGATTTCATCTAATGTCTAGGTGCCAAGGTATTTAACTTGCAGACAGATAATGCTCAAAAGGAACAGCTCTGGCTGTATGCATATGACAGAAGCTCAAGCCTATAGAGAACTGTCAGGTTGAAGTAGATTTTCTCGGAACATGGCTTTGACTTGGCATCAGAGAAGCGTGGAAGCCCCAAACACACTTAGAAATATTCTGGACACCTTAAGTCTGTGACTTTAATCATTAATTGCCTATGCAAAGATGGATGTCCGAAGCCTAACTCTGTTGATGGGGCTGTTCAACCTTATTTGTAAGTTGCATCCTGTCTCACTTCTCAACCCTTGACCAAGACTTGCTTGGACTTCTTCACCTGTGTCCTTCAGCAACCTTTGAGTCACTGGTATAAAAGAAGAACCTCTTACAAATCCCAGCATGAAACCATTTTTTTTTTTCTTTTCATTTTTACCTGTTTTCAGTTTTCAGTTTTCACTGAGTTGTCCCTCTAAGGGTTATTCCATATTAACCCTTCCATTTCATATATACAATATACACATTTTGTAGGAAATTGGGAGAGAACCAAGTTCTCTTTTAAAAATATTTCTATTTTAATTTAATTTCTGTTATATATGCAGAATTAGGTAACAGGAGAAGCAGGATATCTCATTTTTAGTTAATTTCATTCTGAGAGTCGAGAAATACACTGGGGGATTTATCATCTAACACGCACTGTTTTCAATGCCAGATTTTATCTTTTAAAACAGTAATTAGTATTTTTAATGTTACCTCTGTTATAAAGACTTACATTTTAATGGATAAAATTTCCATAAAATTTAGAGAATTCATTTTGATAGTCTATTAAATTCTGTATTACTTGGCTACTGTTATTAAAAAAATAATAGCATTCACTGCCTTACAATCAAAGTTTAAAAAGGAGCTATAAATATAAGGGGAGAGGGAAGAGGCAGAGCAGATAAATTATGCAACTGAAAGGAATGATTGTTTTGTTTTTGTTTTTTTCTTTCTATCTTAAGAGCAAATTTTCTATACTGCTTCCCAGACATCATCTGTTTCCAAAACAACTCATTACTAAATACAACAGAGTAGAAATGAATCTCAAATAGGAGTGAAACCTGCCAACTTGCAGAATGGTCTGAGCCTTCTCAAACTGGCAAAACAAGATAACACGGGTTGGTTAATAAAGTAAAAATAGGTAATGGGTGTCACCTCAGATGATGCAGTGCACCATTTTAAGGATTTTAAATAAGGCTAAGTGCAAAGCGCTGCACTTGGGTCGGGGCAGTCCCAGGTACTTATAGAAACTGAGAGAAAATCTCCTTGAGAGCAGCCCCACAGAGAAGAACTTGGGGGTCCTGGTAAACAAGAAGCTGGAAACAAGCCAGCAGTGTGCGCTTGCAGCCCAGAACGCCAACTGTGTTCTGAGCTGCAGTAAAAAAACAGGTTGCCAGCAGGGAGAGGGAGGTGATTGTCCCCCATCTACTCAGCTCTCGTGAGGCCCCATCTGGAGTACTGCATCCAGGACTAGGGCCCCCAGCACAAGAGAGATGTAGAGCTCTTGGAGTGGGTCAAAAGGAGGACCACTAAGATGATCAGAAGGCTGGAGCACCTCTCCTATGAGCAAAGCTTGAGGGAACCAAGCTTTTCTAGCTTGGAGAAGATAAGGTTTTGGGGAGACATCATTGTAGCCTTCCAGTACTTGAAGGAAGCACATAAACAGGAGGGGGAACGGCTGTTTAAGCAGTGGATAGTGACTGGACAAGGGGGAATGGTTTTAAACTGAGACAGGGGAGGTTTAGGTTAGATATTAGGAGGAAGTTTTTCACATAGAGGGTGGCAACACACTGGAACAGGTTGCCCAAGGAGGTTGCGGATGCCCTGTCCCCGAAGGCATTCAAGGCCAGGCTGGATATGGCTCTGGGCAGCCTGGTCTGCTGGCTGGCAACCCTGCACATAGCAGAGAGGTTGAAACTAAATGACCATTGTGCTCCTTTTCAACCCAAGCCATTCTATGGCGATTCTCTGGTGATGATTTTCAATGGAACTGCAGATGGTTTGTTACTTCACAGTGTTCCTACACGTGTAACTTTAAGAAGCCTGAGCCACATTTGGGCATTAAATCAATGGGTAGGTTTTTAATTTTATTTTCAATTTTAAAGCTGACTATTTAACCCTGAACATTGGGTCACACCTGCTGAGGTCCTTGTTCCATCAAAGGTTAGACTTTAATGACAGTCTGGAAAAAGAGAAGCTGCCAGAATTATTTACATCAAAGATCCAACCATACCAGTACCCTTCCTGCAGGTTTCTTAGTGGAACATACAAGACCCCAATATGCATTCAGGTATATGACAATAAATCACTGCAAGAGTGTACTTCTGATGTCCCAACTGATGCACAGATCAGTTTCGAAATGCTATTTACAGGGGCTGCGGTGAAAGTAACGACTATTTTATTATGTTAGTTCATGTTGTTAGAGGCGGATGTTGGTGGTATGGCAGTAGGGGTTGAACCTTCCCACCGTTATTCCAATTATGTTCTGTTGTAGCGTGACAGATAGCAAGAGAGGGGCAGTCTGACAAAATGGAAGCGTATATGAAGAAAAAGTGTGTAACTGAATTTCTCCATACAGGAACAATTGCACCCACTGAAGTTTATTGCTGAATGTTTATGGAGACCAGTGAGTGGATGTGAGCAGTGAGGCAGTAGATGATGGACTTCTGCACTGGTGACAGTGGGGCACACCTCCACTGGTGCACATTTATTTATTTTTTATGTGTGGCATACAGTCTCTTGTTCATTGCTAGCAAAAACACATAGCTAATTGTGGTGACTACACTGATAAAGAGTAGCTGAGAATTTGTGCAATGAAATTGTTTTATTGTACTTTTGTATCTGTTGCAGTTTTTATGAGAATAAATAGACATTGCTTTTGGAGTGACCCGCGTTCTTACTGTTAATTCTAAATGTTCTTACTGGGAGAGTAAAGTACCATTTTTAAGCTGGTTAAGCCACTGAGATTAGCAACAATACTGTTCTTAGAGAATTAGTTTAATTTTTATTTTATTTTTTTTGCTTTTTCCTCTCTCTGTGGTATTTGTGAAGACAAAAATATATATATTCACTCAGATTGGTCTAATAACACTGTTAAGTAACAGTGGGAAATAATCAAAAAAGAACCCCAAATCTTTTTGTGGGTTAATATATATATATATATTTAATTTTAACAATCCAAGAATATATATTCAATATAGATTCATGAAGGGTTATCGTGGTCATTGTTTATAGACCACATAAAAAAATTTCATATAGAGAATATTCAAGGTAATAAACATTAAGAAACATCACTCACTACATAACACTGTTTATATTACCTGTTCTGATCATGTCTCTGACAGATAACATCTTCTTCAAACACAAAATCCTTTCTAAATCTGGGACACTATGCCTTTTCTGCCCTTCCCAACTCCTCCCTGTCCTTCATTTGAAACAATACTTTCCTTTCTGTAGCCCCAATAAATTATTTTGAACATGGAATATCTTATGCTCCCAAGTACCTTTCCAGATAATTTTATAGCGATCAGTAGATGAAAAAGTGCTTCTGTAGTTCCCTTGGCAGTTCCATTAGATTAGATCCATTAGCACACTCACGTACAAACATTACATTTTGAGTTCTCTCTGTTTATAATATATGACGCTTATGATGTTGTTCTTTCTAGTTGCCCATAAAGATTCTATTGATTTGGATTTCTCAGTTTTCCTGCAGCTCAGTTTTAAATCCTCCTCTCTCTGTTTTTGTTTTTGGGTTTTTTTGTTTTTTTAAATTATACATTAATTCATCACAGGTTCTATATTCCTGACCCTGGTGTCTCAAAATACTTAATTACATTATAGGCAACCATCTTACTCCTGTTCTATATTCTAAACAGATTCACTGAGTTTTAAATGCACAAAATGGTCGTTGTCGCACAATTCATTTCTAGCTTCTGCAGTTGTGATTCTGTGCTTTGTTACTAAAAATAGAGCTGCTTCCAACTACCTGAGCTGGAAAGCTAATTACAGAGCTGGTAAACAGTGCTCCTCCCTGTTGAGCAAATGGAAGAATAAGGAGTCTGTTAATGCATTAGAGCACAACATGGTCCTGTGGGTCTGAAATCTATCAAGTGTCATTTATTTAATCATCTGAAGCTGTTTGCTTCATGGATAAATTGCATTTAAGTAAATAACTGTTTGACTGTTGGAGCAACAAATCAGAGGGAAAAAGAACAATCAGCTCATGTTAGGTAAAAGTATTCTAGCTTAATTTTCAGCTTGCACAAACCAGTGCAATTTCACTGAAGTAAATAGCATACTGCTTAGATCAGGTAAAAGTCTATTTCTCTTATTTCCTGCAGTAGAGAAGCTATCAAAAGTCTGTTTGCAATGGACTGAAGAAATTTTAGAAGTTAAATTTATCATATACAAGCAAGAGCAAGTAACTCACTGTACCAAAGTGCATTCTACCCTCTAAAGTACCTGCAGCCTTGTCTGCAGCACAGCCATGCACTGCCTAGAGGACGTTCCTAGAATTTCCTCAGGTGGAAGTGACCACAGAGTTTAGATGCTCCTCTGCATCCATCAAGTTTCCATGCTGAGTCAGACTGATTCTTTCCATACAGCTCAATACAAGCTTTTACGTGACAAGGTTTGGACCAACACGCGCTCAATAAAATCCACCTTGTTTTCAGCAGTTACTAAGGCAACAATACACAGATAATATACAAGCAGCTGTTAAATCACTGTGATTTAGCTGTGACTCTACAACAAAACTATAAAGCACTCATTACATTTGTACACTCAAAACACGTTCTGGGGTCAGGATAGAACATAACCTATTACATTTTCTCTCTTTGAATATGGAAAAAAGGAATAAAAAAATTAGGCATAAAACCAGGCAATTCAAAAAACATTTCTATTTATCCTTCCTAAGCCTCCAAAAATAAAAAGTAAATTAAGCCTCCAAGACAGTATTCAACACATTAGAAAATAGTTTTCTGAAGGAGAAGAGTATGCTAGTGATCACAGAATATTTGGTCATCATTATGTTATACAACAGCCATATACCATATGCAAAGCATATATGGACAGAGTTGCTATCTGAGATAAAACATTATTTGCACAGATCACGTGGGAGAAGAAAGAATGAGCTCCCTCTTCTGTCTCCCATCTTCATTAAATGAAAGTCAAGCTGTCCTCAGTCAAGCAAACTGCTCTCAAAGAGAGGTTTGCCAATATTTAGTGAAAATCATCAGAAAAATAAGACGGAAAATTGTGTACAGAGGTGAAAATTTGTAGCATAAGAAAGGAGAAAATGCAACAAGGAAAATAAATAAATAAATAAGGCAAAGATAGTCCTGAGGAAATCAGACCACAGAAAATCACTGGTCCACAAAGTTGAAATGGGGAGAATCCTCTGGTAATAGCAGAGATTAGAGATAGGAAACAGAATACCTTCTTTTTCATCTCTAACTGAAATACATAGAAGAGAAATCTGCACACCACAATGCAGTCCCAACACCATCAAGCCTAAATTAATGCTGAGGAAGTCAGCTTGTGTACAAGGACTTACATAGTTGTCATTTCAGCACATTTCATCAGACACATCTTGTTTCTGTCTATTCTGTGCATAGATGCATTTTTTGTTTTTAAAACCTAAGACAGAGATGTGCACACGGAGCAAAGGGCTGGACAGTGATCATAGAAACATAGAATGGTCGTGTGCATTTGATGGCTTTCAGCACAGAAGCAACAATTTAATGGAATTCTGTCTTTCAGTCACTGTATCTTTTTGCATTTCCAGACCTTTACTTGTGACCTAAATGACTACTTTGGACAGTAATCAACATATTTTTGAGGTAGATAAAATGTTCTTACTAAAATAGGAAAAACATCTTTCCACTGATAGCACATTCAATAAGTTAATCCAGCAATAAATAAACAAATAAATAAATAGAAAGGTACAACAAAAGAAGTAGCAGGGAAAATACTGCTTATTTCTCACCAACATTTGCTCTCAACTTAGGGCAGAGATGTTATACCCTTTAGCCTAAGGAGCCATTTCTAATTCATCCATTCAGATTTCAAAAACAACACCAACAGCCGCTTTTCCCATGAACCACACAGACCAACATACAAATTTAAATTACAAATATCTTTACACAATCTGCATTTGTTAAGTCACCAACTTGATATAGAAAGCCTCCATCTTTCCATTAGGCGAGTACAATTTTTCCAATCCCCTCAATATTTATAAAACAATTATAAGAAATAAATTAAGGAAGGTAAAAACAGAATCCAAGGAAACTGTTGAAAATAAGCTTAATTCTTATAAGCAGAAGTTGGCCCTGCTGGATCTTTCTTGAGCAAAAGAAAAAGAACACCTTCGAGCTCTCAGCCCTCAGTGAAGGAAGAGACTTCAGATCCTTATATATTTTACCACACAGGTATCACTCATACTTCAAACTTCCCAATGAGCACAACAGTATATGCAAAGTCTCCACACAGAAAGAGGTTAACTGAACAAAACTATCAAAATGGGGAAGAAAAGGAATAACTAAGCACTAATGTATTCCTTCATTCTGCAATATCCTGAATCAGGGACATGGATTAAATGAGGAAGCACACATGTTAACGTAAAATACTGAAGCATATGAAGAAATTTTATCACATGATGGACTAAAAAGTACAGTAGTTTGCTGTACAATAGTAGCACCAAATTAGAAGATTTGATAATAAACTATCTGCTCACTGCTCATGCCCCAAGAAACTAGCAACCAGCCACGCTACACTACATTAATTTGCAAAAAATTCATTGGAAGTGCTTTCTGACTGCAGACCAAGTTTCAAACAATGCAGATAATTAATTTTAAAAGTCCACAGAATAAACATTTAAACTTTTCCTTAACAAATCAACAACTATAGAATCGACACCCCAGCGCAGGGAACCTGCGGGCAGGAACACAGCAAATACAGACTCTATCACCTTACCTCAGCTATGTGTGGCATTGGGTTAAATCCACAGAGGTTGCATACAACTTTCTTGCACTCCGTACATGTATTAAAGTTGGGAGGATCCTTAGAACCAATATTTAGTCCAGTTTTACAAAGGGGACAAGACACCTTGGGCTGGCTGGCTTTTTCCTGTACTGACAGCTCAGCAGGTTTCTTAGCTTCAGCAGCCTGAGGCTTGCTATCTTTAGCCAAACTAGGTTTCTTTTCTAAATCAGATCCCTTAGTTGTTAAAGAACTATCTGCAGCCATCGGTTCCAATTTTTCACTTGCAAGAGGCTTGGTTTCTTTCTTTGTGGGAGCAGCTTTTGGAAGAGGCTGAGCCTGAGTGGCCTCTTTGGAGGGTGCCTGAGAGGCTGGAGGCTGTGAAGGAGGTTGGGGCTGCTTTGCAGCAGGTGGAGCAGGACCTGTTGTCTGTGAGCCTGGCTGACCAGCTGTGGAAATTAAACTTGAGGCCTGGCTGAAGATTGAAGCTCCAAATCCAAAAAGTTTCCCAGTAACTGTTTCCTGTGGTGTTGTAGGCTGAGGCTTAGGAGCATCAGTGATGCCTCCAAGATTAAGGCTGAAACGCCTGGATTGCTCAGGAGTTTTCTGAGGCTGCTGGGGCTGAGGTGCTGGCTGTGTTGACATAGGCCTGGGACTTGTCCCTGTCTGAGGGCCTTTGGGAGCAGGTTTGGTGTCAGGTTTTGGGGTTGGTTTTGTTTGTAACTTCTTAGGATCATCTTTCACTTGTGCTGGCTCAGTGGGCTTCTGAGTTTTAGCATCTGATTTAGCCCCAGACTGAGATGCAAGTTTGGGATCTGATTTTTGCCGAGACACTTGTGGAAGCGGTTTGGAATCTGGTCTGTCTCCAGTTGGATGTGTGTCTGCTGGTAGCTTGGTAGTCTCTGGCTTTGGGGAATCTGTTGCTTTCTGTTGAGCTGATGGAGGCCGGGAATCTGCCAAATCCTGTTTCACCCCTGGAGCTGCAGAGGTAGGCACAGTATCCGTTGTAGGCTTCTGTATACTGGGTTGTTTTTGCTTCTCTTCAGCCTGCATTGGTTTGGCCTGATCAGACTTTGAAGTAGAGTCTATTTGCTGGCCAGTACTGGAAGGCTCAGCATGTGTTTGCTTTGATTTTATGGGGGGAGACCCAGGCATGGATGGTTGCTTTTTCTGTGGTACAGGCTTTTTAGAGTCTGCTTGCTGCAAAGGATCAGGTTTAGGGGAAGCATCCTTCTTTTGGCCTGACTGTGACTGAGGAGAAGGCTTAGCTGTTGAAGATGGAGTTGGTGTCTTCTGTTTGGGCGGAGGCAGCTGTGGCCCAGGACCGTGACCTGATGCTAGGTCCCCACCTAATGCTCTTTGCATCTGGCAGTTTAAACAGAGCCATTCTTTAATCTGCAGGGAAATAAATAATTTTGAAGGTATTGTAATTAAGATAAGACAATGTTAATAAAGCCAACATATTAACTGCATATAATAATGCATAGCTTGTTGCAATATTTCAGAATTTTCTGTAAAATGGGAGAAACATTACCACTAAAACTGTTTTGCAATTGAAATGCTCAACTGTTTCTTTTCTGTTATTCTTCACATCCGTGTGATCTGAGCAATCATTGAGCCCATGCCTCTAATGACTTCACGTTCAGTTTACACACAGTTTAATACCAGTGGATTAAAACCTAGCAGAGTGAAAAAATACTCTGGAATTTCATGAGGCCCAGCAGTGAGTCATTTACAGCAAAGATCTGCCAGAACAGGAAAAAGAAAAAAGAGCCAAATTTTGCTAAAATAGTTTAACAAATCAAGTCTGCTGACTGCAAACAATACTCCTAATTAAAACAAAGAAAATAAGTAATTATCTTAAAGTGTTCAACTATCAAGTTCTTCACATAGCTTATGGCTTTGGTAATTTATTACAGGGCACCCGCATTAGTAGTATACGTGTGAATTAGGCACAGAGGTGAGTTAATGGATACCATATGTGATAGAGACCCACATTTTACCACCAGTTTCAGAGGGCAGGCCTTCATTCAGAATCAGGAAGGCGCTTTGCCTAAACACTGATGTTGGAATCATAACGATTTTATCCCAAAATTTATTTGTAAGTAGAAGAAGTTCTTAGGGCAATTACTGGGATTTTTTCCTCTTTCCCAAAGTACAGTATATCAGAGGAAAAGCCTATTTTCTAATTAATACCAACAAATAAATAAATAAATGAAAAATATATTAAAAAACAAAACAAAAATAAAAAAAAACCTTAAGCAGCCAACCCTTCCTTTTCATTTGCATAGTCTCACAATCTGAGGAAGCATCAAACATGTTAAAGCAACACGTGGCCAGGAAGCATCACGTGCTATTTTCCACATCTTCCATTGCTAGCAGAAACTTTATAGGCAGCAAAAATGCCATTCAATATGGCATGGAGTCCCATGGGCCTGCAAGTAGATACCTAACTCACTCATCTGCAGCCTTGCTTCTGTCATTTAGTCTGTGTACAAAATCCAGTGTACCAGCTATAATATTTGCATGCACTGTTAGAAGCTGAGAATTAGGAAAACACAGAATAGAAGACTTTGCCCCTCAGGGTGAAGATTTCTGGATCCTGTTTCTTACTCTGGGGTCTGAAATCTCTCCCATAACACAGGATGAATCTGAGATTATTTGTATAAGATGTATTTTGGCTGTGTAATATCGGAGTCCATTGGAAAAAAAAATGTGATGTCACGGAATAAGGCAATACATTCATTATTTTGTCATATCTTGCCAGCCTGACAATTTTCAGCAGCAAAAATTAATGAACAGTTGGATGCAGTTCCCTAAAACAGTTACTCCAATTATTCTGATAAACATACACACTCTGAATACGAGCTCACTAATACTAACAGATTCACAGTGATGCGCAAGTCTGGCCCCAGCTGCAAGTTTACAGTAATTAAGCCACTATTCATAATAATACTGCTTTTACCTTCTATTCTCAGCACTTTTTTTAAACAAACAAACAAACAAACAATTGTTTTAACAGTTTTCTGATCTACGTGCAACCCAGACAGAAAATTTATGTTAAAAGGTGAAACCAACTGAAACAAAACTGCAGTGCTTGTTTCAGCTCTGCTCTGAGTTGCTGAAGGAATTCACAGCTGCACAGAGGACCTAAGCAATGATGAGATTTAGCTCAACACCCGTATTGTTTGATTGGTGGTCAGCTCCCATACAAGCCCTCTGACCAAGGGAGAATATCAGCTGTAGTAAGTCTTAATTACAAGGACTGATTTTAGATATCAATAATCTAATTTAATTGTATAGATATTGCTACCACTTCTGGATGAATTCTGTGGCTGTCACAGTGTTCTGGCTTTGACAGGGTGGCTCACGTTTTTTGTATTACAATGGTGGATTCTATTCCACAGTGCAAAGAGAAGACTCCATGAGGAATTTTTTAATGAACAAAGCATGTATTTTCCCACTAACCAGAGATCTTTTAGTGATACTTGGACAACGTATTTTGCATGGCGATTCACTGCTCCCGTATCTGAAGGAAAGAACCCGATGCCAGGAAAGGCTCAGAGCTGTCATTGTTCTCTTGCTTCTTTCTGCCACATCCACTTGTGGGTTTTTGTTGTTTGTATGGCTTTGTTGTTGTTTCTAAGTGAAAGTGCTGCACTCTAAAGTAAGAGCCAATCCTTCCTAAGTACTAAAGATATTTTGTGCATTCTGTTCCATTTTGCAGTGGAACCATGGGTTAACAGGTATCTATCTGCTCCCACTCAGAAGTTGTGTGTCTTCTAGTAAATTTGATTTTAAGTCACTGTGAAACCTTAAAAGACTCAAAAATAGCTGCAGGTTTGAGTGAGGATACAGAACAAGTAGTCTGGATATTTCCTATGTGTAAAGTGTTCAAATTCAGACACATTTACAAGCATTTAAGTTTCAGCAGACAGCTAGTTCAGTCTGTCTGTAACATCTAACTGGAGTCTGAACAAAAGCAAGTTCTGCGCTACAGTTTTCAACAAAATTTGTGCAGAAGACAAAATTTGGAATTCCTCAAACATTTTGTTGTTGTTGTTTTTGTTTGGTTGTGGGGTTTTTTTGTTTGTTTGTTTTTTGTCTAAACATATTTATGCACGCATAGTATTAAAAGTGAAGCCTTTAAAAGTTAAAATGACTTCATTATTTCAACAGCTGGGCTTCCAAATAGAAAATGTAGGAAGTTTTACTTAACTGTATGATTTTTTAAATCTTTCTGGTTTAGATGCAGAACTCCTCCCACGCATCTCAGTGGGAGGAATTGAGCACCAAACCCTTTCAGTCATTATAACTTATACACAACACCTCCAAACATACAAACCTGCACTGATTTTAGTTTTGAGACTGGAGCTGCAGGAGTTCAGAATGAAGTGTGCTACATGATAAATTTTTGTAACAGACACCAGCCTGTTCTCTACTGCAATTACAGCGGTGTTTATAAACTTTAACAGGAACAGGATTCTGTTAGACACAGACTGTCTTTGAGCGTTATTATGCCGGATGCAAAACTTAATAAAATACTAATGCTCATCTATTCTTAAAGGCCTTACTGGACAGCAGTTCTTTCTATGTATTAATCATCTCTCTACCTAGAATTAAAAGGCAAAACTTTCCATGACAAAACAAACACACGAGCTTTTGTTGTTCCTGCTTACTTGCAAAAAAGATTATCCTTCATTGCTGAGAACTCTATGCTGCCTATTTATACACTTGTAGGTGGGGTGTTATCTTTCAGAAGAAATACATTAGTAATTTCCTTCACCCTGAGAACCATGCCATCAAGTGCCATGACTACGAGTGCAAATGTGACAAACTTCACATAGCATTTTTGTTCAGATTTTAAGCACAGAATATAGAAAGTGCTACCTTGCTTCCCAGCTCAGTGATGTGGAAGCTATGTGCCCTCAAAACAACAAACATGTTGCTAATGTATATTTTATGCATTATCATCCATAACATCTAAAAGTTTTAAAAGCTTTATTTTACTGGTTGGGAACAGCAAATGAATTTATTCATGACATTTTACTAACTGGAGTCTACTCCTTTCTGCTAAAGTGTTCAGATTTGTTCTAACTATGAAACACAAGCAAAAACAGTGTGAAAATTGTCAAAGAGCAAGTACATTGGACTTGGGAGTTGGACTCGATGATCTCTAAGGTCCCTTCCAACTCTCATGATGCTGTGATACTGTGATACATTGATTGGCACACTCAGTTTCTTTTTTTGTAGATGATCTAGGGGAGGAAGAGAATCCAGCTTGATTCAAAGATTCCACGTGTGCAATGAGAAATATTTTGACTTACAGACTGAACACATTTCATATAAAAATTACTGATACACCATCCATACGAAGCTCTTGGAAGCCATTTTAACAGTTGCTTTGCAGAACAGAGCTGCTTTCTAAGGCAGCACATCTCATTCTCATTTAGACTGGCTACTTGACACTATAAAAAGAAACACTAATATATGTATAAAATATTAAGATCTCTTTACATCACTGCAGAAGCACAAAGATTTATAGAGGCTTCACATTGCCAAGGATATGGAAAGGGACTTTGTTTACATTGTTCAGCTCTGCCCCCAAAGCTTCATAAAAAAAAATAAAAAAAATAAAATAAATAAATAAATAAAAATCTGTTTCTAGTCTGGAAATATATCAGCTTATTTGGGACCTGGCAACTTTAGAAAGAAGGAAAGTAAGAGACCCAGATTTGGCTTTCAGAAGACATTTTTGACAGGATGATATGAAAAACATAAAAAATGAAAACACTTGAGCCCACAACTTTATGCAGCTTCAAATAAGGCAGTAGAATACTGTAAGAGAAAAGAAACTAGACCAGAAAATCCTGTTCTGAATAAAAAAAAGAGCTGCTACCACAAACAACATAAATTTGTATTTCCACATACAACTGGAAAGGTCTTCTAAGAAAGACTGGACAATTGTGGAAAGAAAAGGTCTCATTCTACAGCATCCTTCCATAAGATTTCAGTAATTCACAATAATCACAGTGAAATAAACATGTAACTATTTTATATTATGCAACTGATACTCACTGGAGGCAGGAGTTAATCACTGAAAAATAAATATTTATCTTCCTTTCAGATACCAGCCGTAAAAGGTGACTGGGTATCAGGAAACACCAACACAAAATGCTGGCAAAAACAGTGCTAAGTTCCTTTGCAGCATGTTCCTCAGATATCAGTTCCACAAACTGAAGTAATGGTTATGAACATTGTAGCTTGCACCTACACCAACCTTCAAACAAACTTTTTAAATAGACGTTTTCAAAGACTGTTTTAAAAGTTACTTTCAACTCAAAGTTGTCCTAAAACTACTGAAATGTAGATGAATTGCATTATGCAGTTATCCCAATCCTATCATACTCTGACATTCTGCTTAAATTACTAACACAAAAAGCTATAGTTTGCATATGAAGTATGGGTGTTTGGGGAACTATTATTCTATGGCCTGTATAGATAGGACCATAAAATAGCCAACATAATCCTTCAGACCTTTTTTCTTTTGTAGTTAAAAAGACCAGTATTTCAAATTCTCTGAAAGTGAGATTTTACAGCCTAGCATGTGTGTAAGCTACCTGATGCATCAAACAAGGAAAAAGAATTTTTAATACAGCTCAGGCACTGCATCACTCATCACTGCAATAAATACTGATTGCTTTCTTTAACTGCATCTAGATTCAATATACTGGAAATACGTAAATGATAAGCAAAGAATAGAAGTGCAATTCAGGAGTGCAGCAAAGAGAAGGTTAACAAAATTCATCTATGCTGCATAGAGTGATCTGAGGGAGTACATCTGGGATCTGAGCAGGGATTACGCTGTCTGCTGGGAGCAGGGTTGGGCTATGCTTCCTGCCCAGTGATTACCCAGCAAACAGCATCCTCACATCACATGGCCTAACATAGTAGTAAATTACAGTTGCTGAGCAACAGTAATCCTGGTGCAGATGGCTCATTGCAGTTGACATCTTTAGCTATGCAGATTAATTTATTATTTACTCGTGTTAAAAACTGGACAGGACAGTTATCTGGGCTAGTGAGGAAACACTACAGTATAATGTGGAACACTGTCAAGCCAAAAAAACATGGATAAAATATTTGTAGCAATGTGCTTCTTCCCACGTTCCAACCCTTTCCTAAAATAACAACAAAAAACAACCATGGTATCAACACCATTAATACACCTAATCAAAAATACAAAACAGCAATGTAAGCAGTATTGTCAAAGAGAAATTACGTGGGAGAATGCTCAAGAGTATTCCACACACAGTATTCTAGGGACAGAAATAAAAGAATGATACCAATTTCACTTCATCCCCATAATTGGGAATAATTTCCACTTCCATATAAACTGCAGTGTTAGTAGTATCCCCAGACTCTTTGAAGCAACACAAGTATTTCACTCAAATTTTCTCCAAATATTTATAAGCTTTAAAAGACCATCAACTAAACAAGGCTTGTCTGAATCTACCCTCTGATCAGTGTGAATCCAGACCAAACTCCATCCTCTTCTACAGAGTATCTCTAGCTTTGCAATAGCTAGGAGTAAATACCTAAATTAATAATTTGAGATTGTTTTGTTTGTTGTTTTTTTTTTTTAAAAAAAAGGGCACTGAGTTTAACTCATTTCTTTACACCTCATAACTGTAACAGCTGATGGTTAGACTCAAGTTCCTTCCTCTTTTCTCTTCCATTTTGTTTTACTTATACAAAAACAAGCAAGCAAACAAACAAACACAACCTTATTCTTTGTGACACGCTACTATTCACAGTGACAGCAGATCCCTTTCTGTTTATATCTCATTTCCAGACCATGTTGCAGTGCCTAAACTGAACTGCAAGGAATATGTGAATTCAATCAATAACTTCCTTCATGATCATGTTATCCACAAGGATTCAACACAGTCATTTATATTATTTCTACTACAAGCATAAGTAAAATTCATTTGAATTCACCACAGGGATAACAGACATCTTCCTTAAGTAGTGCTTTAAATTATTATGTATTCATTTTCCTGTAAAAGTTAATAATGACTGAGGAAAATGAATGCCCTTCTGTTTAAATTCTCTTTAGTTCCTGAACATACTTAACATCCAAGCATTTGCTACTATTTAGGATACTTGGAAATGTAGCACATTAATAAAAACAGATACTAAAAATTAACTGTGAACATCTGAACCAAATGGATGCAGTCACCAATGGATGCAATAAGACTGCACATAAAAAACTGGCTTCAGAAAGAAAAAAGGAAAAAATAAGGGTGTAGTACCTGGAGCAACCAATAGGAAATTTCCTACCACTTTCTCCACTCAAGGAACAAACAAAATGTTTTTATACTTCATGTTGAAATGGGGGAAGAAGGAATGGGGAAAAAAGAGAGGGTGAAAGTCCAGAAAACATTCTATGTGGTCTGAAATCAGACAGTGCAGACAAGGCAGTATGTGAGGGACAGGCTTGTTTGTACAGAGATTGCAGTTAGAGATGACACTGTTCATCCTGTGGGTAAGGATGAAGGGACAAACAAGTAAGTTGTAAAATCACCGTGGGAGTTTAATAGAAGCCATCAGCTAGGGTGATGACACCAATGGAACACACACCCTAGGGCAGTGGGCATGTACCCCAGCTGCCAGAGTTCAAGAAGCATTTGGACAACACTCTCAGTCATATGGATTAGAAATTTGGGTGGTCCTGGGTTGGGAGATCCTTTTGAGTCCCTTCCAATTTAGGGTATTCTATGGTTCTTACTAGTTCACGGATTAAAATTTACCTCAGTCATGAAACATATGCACTGGTCACTTAGGTTGATCTACAACATTTTGTGCTTTTTTGCCTATCTTCATCAGAAAACAGATAAACGTTTAACAGAATGGATATCCTCTCAGATACCCCTGCTCATTTCAGAAAGCCTGCTCCTAATTCAGATCATCTACACAACTGAATCCTTTTCAAGTTAGTGCTGGCTTTTGAAGCTAATGGCAGATTGGAATGTTTTTAGGAAAACATTCCAGGATTATTTTTATTTTTAATAAAAAATATCATCATCATGTAATAAAATTAACACAGCTGCCACAAGTTTCTGATGTATGTGAAAGAAGAAAGGCACAGAGTACCAATCAATAAACATACTTATATAATTTTTCCCCAGTACTTTATGCAACTGTTGCTAGGCACTCATGTGCCATGGTGATGAGTGAAGTACAAATACCTAGACAGATTAGTAAGACACATGTTACTGAACACATTATGCATGGTATATTTTCTCTCTGGACCACTGTGCAAAGCCAAGATACAGCCTATTTCTCTTCCCTCAGGGGACAGCAATGTCAGATGGTTCAGAAAAAAACAGTTCAAAGGATCTGACCTTGTGGCAATAAAGTATCACCTTCTGCTCAGAGTTCCATAGTTCTCTCTAGTGAGTAAAAAGAGACCAAGTGCACGTACTACTGCATCTTATATAGACAATGAAAAAGATGAATAAAATACAAAAAAAAACAAAACACCAACCCAGCATTTCCCACAAAGCTTTGTCAATGCATGCAAATATTTCCCTACTACATTCCTTCCAGAATCAGCTAGAAATACTGAATATAGAATCTTCAAAAGATTTACTACAGACAATGAATTCACTCTGCTAGCTGTGAAGACAAAACTATCCTGTAAGAAACTTATAAGATGTAAAGGAATTTAAAGAAGTAGTTCAAGCAGCTGTATAGAGGAAAATGTCAGAACAGAAGTAACATCAATCCTTCTCTCAATAAATGCCTTTTACTTTCCCCATCTCTGCTTTGGAAGCATTGTTTTAAGACAGATAAACTAAAACAATAAAGACAGAGGCTAGAAAGGGCCCGGAAAGGGCAACAACACAGGATTACAGAATCATGAAACTTGGCAAAAAGGATATCAGGGTAAGTCAAAATGTAACAGCAAGAGGTGAAGATAATGTCAGTAACTGTGTGGGTAAGGGAGACTTTTGTTCAACAACCTTTCAGAAGGATTCAGAGTAACCAAAAGTACAGTCACCATAGTCAAGAGGATTGACAGCTAAGAAAAAAATCACGGATTTTGTGCTAGACAGGAAGAAATGTGTAAATTATTATGAAGGACTAACTACAAACTTTTGTTAATAACTCTAAATATTCAAAGGAGAAACATTTGTGAATATCTCAAGTAGGAACCTTTGCAGATGAAGAGATTCAAATTTTCTTATCTGCCAGAACAGGTCCTGTTACTTCACTCCAACTGTTCAATAATGCAGTCAGATGTGATTTTCATTGCACTTCACTGCAGATAGGAGCAGGACACCCACAAGGAAGTTTTACCAAGACAGCTGGTGGTGCAAAGCTGAGCAAATGAGAAAAGTCTGAGTGGGAGTTAGGAGATTAGAACTAATAGCTGAATAAATTAGATGTCCAATACCTCCATTTACTGAAATGCTTTCCTCATGAAATAAATGCATACCCTGTGTTTATTTCAATGTGTAATATGAAATGCAAATTTGCTTTTACATATGTATGTAATCAGTTAGTCTTAAATGCAGCTGTATTTATTGTCTTAAAGCCCTGAATTTCACACACAGAGTATCCACTTCAAAAACTAGTAGCTTCACAGCATTTACTTTGAGATCTTCTTATGTAAACATCCTTTCTTTCTCTTTCTTAAAATCCACTTCAATTAAACATACCAAACTTGTCAATCATTCCCACAGAACATCTGAAGTTCCTAAGGGAAGCTGAGCTCAGAGCTATGAGAGACCCCAGGAAATGACTAAGGAAATAAAGATCAGCATCCACAAATAAATCTAAGAAATTTTGATCTATAAAACATCATTTTCTTACAGAAGTGATAACATTACTTGTTCATAACATAATCAATAAATCTTTTTTTCCACTCTTCAGAATTACATGCTGGACAGTAGAGTTTCAGGTTTTAAATAATGTGCTTTTTTTTTCTCCCCTATATCATATCCATGGATAATATAATATCCAGGCTTGTTTGCAGTTGCTCTGACATTTCTGCACTGGGCTGTTCAAGTAATCTCTCTCCCAGTCCAGTAGATCTGCAATCTCAATTCTAAATTTCACTAAATTCTATCAAGAGAATACACTGCTAAACAATTCAGTGTGCTATCTGAATCTTTCAGGTTTGACAGTGTTAACAACAAATCAACAAATAATTGCCAGATGCAAAAAACTACCTGTTTGTTATCAGATACCAACCTAAAAATATTACTGATAAACATACACTGAAATGCAATCTAACAAAACAGCAGTATTTTTAAATCACTGCAATACACATCAAACAAGAAGCACAGTGAAGGTGTGGAATCTCCATCCTTTGAAATACTCAAAACTGGACAGGACACAGTCCTGAACTATCTGCTTTAGACTATCTGTTTTTAGCAGGAAGTTGGACTACATGACCTCCAGCCCCCAGTGATCTTAGTGATGCTTCAATTCTGTTACTTCAAATCTAAGGATACTTGTCAGTCTGAAAATAATGTCTACACTCTTCTTCCTATTACCATCTGTTTTAGTATTAGTTTAGCTGAACAGAAGGCAAAACCAAACTCCCCAAAGCCCCCCGTCTGGCTGCTTTATCACTAGTTAATGTTTACTATCAGGTCAATTTCTATAAACTGATAAAATTGTTGTTAAGGAAAAACAAAGCAAACAGAAAAAATCTGTATCACAAAATAAAATTTAGAGTATCAGGATGTATAGGCAAACGTTTGAGAAATAAGAAGATATCAAACCTTCATCTGAAGCCTTATTCCTGTGCACATCAAATCCTTATTTTGTATGGAGAGATAAATCAAGCTAGCGCAAATATATCGGGCCAAGGTGAGTTCATTTAAAGTACTATTATTAGTTTCTACACCATTTCTATGTTATTTAACTACAGCTAGAATGGTAATCAAAGTTTGAAATAGTCCACAGAGATCCCTTAGCATTGCACAAGAATGAAATAACCTGAGTACAAGAGTCAAAACTCATGACTCAGGCTTTCATCTAATGAACACCAATGCACTTACAAATCAAATCCACCCCAAGTCCTTTTCTGAAACCCACAGAGGATCTATGAACACAGCCATTTTCATATTCAATTATTTAGTTATTTATGTATTTTATGTAGCTTTTTAGTACTTTATGTATTTATAAATGTCTTAGCACATGATTATTGTCTGATTTTAAACAAAGAAAAGGATTACTTAAAATCAAGCAAAATTTTAAGGAATTCACAGCGGTGTTCCCCTTTTTTTATGTGAAGAAACAAGAACACATTCCTAAAGACTGTACAAACAGTGAACAGTTACCTTCCTTTACATTATACCATTACATTCTTTTTCATCTTTTTAGGGTAAGGGTGACAGAACACTGCCCAGAGAGGTTGTAGAGTCTCCTTCTATGGAGATATTCAGGACCCAGCTGGATGCACACCTATATGACCTATTGTAGGGTACCTGATTTAATGGAGGGATGGGCTTGATGATATCTTGAGATCCCTTACAACCCCTTTTATTCTGTGATTCCCTCTTACTTGTAGGTATATTCCTAAATAATATGACTATTTCTCTGAGCTCATTAAGGCCTTAAATGGTAATTATAATACACTGTAACTTATCTGATTTTCAGCATAATGAAGGTAAACTTACTTTTGTGCTCTGGTAATGAACATCAGTTCAAAAGTTACTCACCTCTGTTATATGAGGGTTAGGATTAAATCCACATAGACTGCAGACTACAGTATGACACTGTGTGCATGTATTGTAATTGGCCTTTTCTGGTGTGTGCAGCAGCAGCTCAGTGGTAGTGCAAAGAGGACAAAAGGTTTTCTTTGGGGTGGATTCCACAGGTTGGGCTGTGCTGGCTTGCTTTTGCTGCAAGGGCTTTTCAGGTCCTGGTTGCTGGCCTGGTGGCTTTGTAAGTCCTGGTTGCTGTGCTAAGGACTTTGTGGCACCTGAAGTCTGAGAAGGTGGTTTTGTAGGCCCTGCCTGTGGTGGTACTTGTTTCACAGGCCCTGTTTGCTGCAGTGGTGGCTTCCCCGCTCCAGGTTGTGGTGGTTGTTTTGCAGGTCCTGTCTGCTGAGCAGTTGGCTTTTCAGATCCAGGTTGCTGTTTAGGAGGCCCTGCTTGCTGGGCAGATGGCTTTACAGGACCTCCTTGCCTTGCCGGCTGTTGAGACGGTTGTTTTACAGGTCCTGACTGTTGTGATGATGGTTTTGTGGGAGGTGGTGCCTGGGATGATGTTTTCGCACTATCTGGTTGCTGTGGCAATGGCTTTATTGGGCCCGCTGAAGCTTTTGCAGAAGTTTGTTGCTGACCAGGCTTTGTTGGCTCTGGCTGTTGGAGTTGAGATTTTTGTGGTCCTCGTGGCTGGGGTGCTTGTTTTGCTTGTTCAACCTTAGTGTCTCCTAGGTGAGTAGGGCCTGGTTTCTGAACTTGCTTTGGTTCCCCAGGTTGCTGCTGCTGAGGCACTGGTTTGGAAGACTCAGTTTGCTGAGGGGTAGGTTTGGCAGGTCCTTGTTGTTGAACTAGCTTTGGAGACTGTTGTTGAGATGGTTGTTTCGCAAGACCCTTCTGCTCCTCAGGTTTCCCCTGCTCTTTCTGGGTAACCTTTTGTTTCCTACCAGCTTCTTCATGGGCTGCATCTGAATCTGATATCAAATCAAAAGGATTGAATTTATTCACAACTGAAGTGACTGCACTCAATGGATTGGCTTCTGAGAGAAAACTGGGCATCATACTTGGCTTCTGATCTTCTTTAAAATCAGTCCTGGACTTTGATTCCCTTAGGCTTATTGAAGAGGGACTCCGTCCAGGTGCCCGTTGTTCTGTCTTCAATGCATCTACTGTTCTGCTTTTACTTAAACCTGGTCCTGGATCTGGAGGCTTACCTGGTTGTCTTGGACGCTGGGTTGTATCAAGATCAGGATGCCTGCAGAAAGGAAATGCAATAAATTAAAACAATGCCGGCTATTAGGGGAAATAATAATAATAAAAGTTAAAATAATCTGTATCTGTGCTCCTAGAAATGCTTAGGTAACAGTGTGAAGATCCTCAGGTGCTCAAGCTTCTGCAATTCCAAGGCTTATAACAGAGTGCACATAAGTATTTAAATTAAAATTATTGTTCTATAACGGCTTATGCAAATATTAATTCACAGACTGACTAAGTTAGGAAATAATCTCATACAGCAACTGTGTTTAACCAGATAATATTCTCTTCAGTACGATGAAGAATTCAGAGCTACAACTCCTATTTTAACTAAATCCGAACTACTAACTTTCCACTCTAGCCCTTGGGATACAAACATGGGGAGACAAGGACAACCAAAGGAAACAAATGTTGGAGAATTAGACCAAAGCAGACCCATACACACACACACAAAAAACAACAACAAAAAACAACAACAACAACAAAAAACACCACGCATTAGTAACTGCTTATATACAATTTACTATACAGCAAGGATTAAAACTCCTAAAAATCCAGGTGCATTTAGAAGTATATGGGTTCTTTTTATCTGGTTTGGTGGGGAAACATTTTCACTACCACTTATCCACTCATTACTCAGAATGTTCCAACCAGATGAAACAGATGACAGTTCACAGAGTACATATCAAAGCTTTCTTTTTTTCAGATAGAACTATCAAAGAGCGTCCTCCCAGCATCACTCCAAAAATTCACATTGCCCATCAATAATAAAATTATGTAGAGATTTTTCCTCATTTTCTAACAGTTACACTTCACTTTGTTTTCATAAAGGATAAAAGAAAGCTAAGAAAATAGGGACCAAAGTCAAGATCATGTTGTTATATGCAGCATGGTGTTCTATTTGTTGCTATACTCAATTGCGGCTTGAGGACATCATACTGCATACAGTGCTGTTGCCAAAGGATGTAGTAAAATATTCTATTCACTGCTATCACTGTGCTTTTGCTGGAAGAAGATATGGCGTTCTTTTCAGTACCACAGCAGTGCTGCAACTATAAGATTTTCAGTTTTCACTTTGAGATATCCACTTAACTGTGAACTTGTTTTTCAAGACATTACATTTCTTTTGGGGCATGCATAGCAAAACAAACACTTCTTACACTTTATTCCATTCTGTGAGCAAACTGTGAAGTACTTTTTTATTATTATCATTTTTTTAGTTAAGAGTTTTAGCAGAAGACTACAGAATGATATATACTGGATATGCTGAAGACTGTAGTTTACCCTGCTAATATTAAAATGGAGTTATTTTTTACTGCTGATTAATATTTGAGTGTTCACTGCATACATCATAATGGCAAAATAGATGAACAAAGCTAAGGGGTAGCCATTTCTGCAATTGTTAATTCTCTCGTGTGATTTTATCATAATCTTTTATCTGACTTTTTTTTTTTTTTTAATTAAAGATAAGCACATGGAATTGTATTTCAAGCTTCCCATACCTCCATTTACTCCTTTCCACTCCTTGAAAAATTCTTGTCCTTAAATCTGAGAAGTTTACAATCTCAGTGTGCAATTCAAGAAATGGAGCACGTGTGTTTCCACTGACATTAGGAAACATTTGTTAGCTCATTATTTATGATGAGGATAATACGCAGAAGTCCAGTGATAATTTAATTCCACTAGACATTTGGCATTTTTACTATGTAGAGAAATCAAACAGCTGTAAAGTTTAATTAGAAGCCAGGCAGGTCTGTCTTTTTTTTTTCTTGCAATTTAGATAAGCACTCTAGACTTGTCTGAAGAAGTACTACCTGCTATGTGAAATCATTTCAACTATTATATCAGTGGCACTCCTCAGGTGCACTTCCAGCATTCACATCTGGAACTGCTGAAAAGCTTCAGTCAGCAATGCAAAACTGACAGGAGGAAAAAAAAAAGGATCAACAGTACTTAATCAACAGTTTTAATAAATTCAGGTCAGGAAACACGGAACCGCAGCCAAACCTTACAATGTGAAAGTGGAAGAAGATAATAACTGTTTATGGAAATTGAACTAGGACATTAACAAGAATAAATAACTGTTAGTTCCTATTGGCATGGAGTTCTCATTCAGCTTTCATTTTTATCAAAATAATGTGATCCATAAACTTCCACCTGTTCAGATGTCAGAACTTAAAATGAGATTACAACCCATGAATCTACTAAATAAATAAAAAAATCTGATGTTGGTGTATTGTCCAAAACAGATTTGTCTTGCTTTTCTTCATAGCAATATTCCTAAGCAATGGAAACAGTGTACTTAACTAATGGAAGAAAAAGCCTTGAAAAGACAGGCTTCCTGAGAAACACCACCTCTGTCAAAAGCCAGGACTTAATCTCTTAATTTTAGGTAGTTAGTAATTGAAGCCTTATTTTCTAATACTGTTTTACAACCAACTACAGACATACATTGACAATTATAATTGGGATAGGAAGTAGATATTTCAGAAGTCTTTTTTAATTATTATTATTTTTAAACCTTCTGATCCATAAAAACAGGAAAGTTTAGTCCAAATCCAACAAACAAAATCATTTAATTCTCCCTCACCTACATCCTTCATTTCCATTGCTATTTCTCCTCACTTGGCCTTGATTCACAAAGCTCATCTTTATTATATGAGTTTTATAGCCAAATCAAAGCTTATTTTGCAGATAAGCAAAAGGTTAATCAAAGGCTATTGGTCCAGTTCTTCATGCCATATCCATATAAACTATTTTAAAAGACATGTCCTAGTAGCACTCACTAGCATAAATAATTCTAAAGAAAAGTAAAATTACTGCACAGCTGCAAGACAGTGGGAGTCCTTTATATCTACAGACAAACTTATGCATAGCAGTGGGAAATTATTTCTTTTTTATTGACTATACGAAGTGATATCATTAACAAAAATACAAATTTCTGTTGGAAATTACATCACAACTGTTTTTTAGAAGTGTGATATTCAATAAGGGCTTCTCAGAATTTTCTCTCAAAATGCATCTGACTCACTATTACTGTACGGTGTGAGCAACTTAATGAACTGAAACAAACAAACAACACAACAGTGATCTACCCAAAATAAAGACAGTTGCATCAGACAGTTCATATATTCAGTCTGATTACTTGTTCCTAACTAGTTCCAGAACTAACATACAAATTAATTTAAAAAAAAAAAATAAAAAAAAAAAAAAAAATCAACCTAAACTAAACTTCCTAAACTAGAGGGTTTTTTGGAAGAGGGCAATAGAATGGAATATTCAATTGGTATAGAATAGAATAGGTACTAAGCATTACAAAATGTGCCTGGAATCAATAAAACAAAACAGTCAAAAAATAAATAAATAAAAAATAAAAATAAAAAAAATACCACCACTAAGAATTTGCTTCAGTATTTAGAAAAGGAAATAACTATTAGTATCTCATATTAGTATCTCAGGATCTCAGGTAAACTGGATGACATCTACTATTAAACCTTAAAAAATCCAGTTAACAAGATGGGAATGAAGAAAGGAAAAAAAATAAAACAAAAAAAACAAAACAAAAAAAAAAAAAAAACATAAGAGAAATCCTATTAGGGACACTGGCAAAATACACGGTTATATATATTAGATATCTAAAATATCAGCATTCCTCTTTTAATCATCATTTCAATCACTTAATGTTTGGATTGGCATAGCCACACTAGGGAGAAGAAAAAAAAAGAAACTACTGTTGGCAACAGCACTCATAGGCCATTGTCAAAGTATTTTCCATGCAGAGTTTAAAAAAAAAAAAAAAAAAGTTTGTAGCTAAGGAATCTGAGTCTCAGCAGCTTAATTCTACACTCCAGTTAAAAGTCTGGGCTTCAAGGGGTGACAAGTATGCAAGACAAGCAAGTAAAGCCATAAGAGTGGAGACCTTATAACAGGTACGAAGATACTATGATAGGAATCACTACAAACCCCCAAGGGAAGATAGATGAAAGGTTACTGCATTGCCTAAGGACTTAAAACGGCAATTTCGCCAAAAAAGAACGGAAAGGCAGTATTTCACAAACATAGACACTCTTTACTTTAAATAGAAAGAATGGTACATTAATTATTGTACACTTTAAGAAGGGATTGAAAGTATGGTACACTAATATGAAGAGTTTCCAGTATGATCAAGTGTGTTTATAGGAAAGCAGAAATTTACAAACGCAGAAATATTCACATTTCAGCCTATTCTATAGTCCCCCGGGGATATTTATTTTGGAAGATTACTATGAATAAAAAAATAAAAAATAAAAATAAATAAAAAATATAAAAATAAACTTTGTCTTTATACATAAGCTGCATACAGAAGAATTAAGCTTTGTCTCAACAGATCTGTAAGATTTATTTTTTCCCCCACTAACATCTACAGAAGCTGGGAAAATCCCTGAAATACACAGAAAATTAAATTCTACATAGTTTTATTACCTGATTAATAAACATTCAAGACTTCACTCCCAATTAAAATATAAATACTAATCTTAGGTATAATCCCAATTATTTCAGTACTTTACCCAATAATGAATACGATCTTATCACTACACTAACCTGACTTATCATCTAAAATTTATTTATATAAACCTGATATTATACAGACTCAACCAGAACCGTTTTGCACAGTAAAGGTGGTTCGCTCCATAACCCCCTTCTCGACAAACAGCCCATCCAGCCCCAAAACGAGGAAGAAACGCCGGGCCCGGAGCACGGGAAAACAACGAGTTCAGGACCACGGACAGCGGCACGGACCGAGCTGTGGGAACTGGACGGTAAAGGCCGGCACCGAGCGGCGATACCCGACCGAGCTTGTTGCACCTCGGGCAGAGCATTTACCCTGGGATAAGGACGGACAGGGGAAGAGAAAGACCTAGTCTTCATAGATGCTTCATGAGGGAAAGCCACCAGCACCCAGATCGCCGAATTCTGCAGCAATCAATTTAAACCTGTTCTCCTGCCTGCCTTTTCCCCCCCAAGAAAAGCAGAGGGGGAAAAAAATGGGGAAAAGAATGGCTGGTACAGACCTCCTCAATCCATGACTATTTAATGAAGCCAAATGAGAGATGCAGAGGTTAAGAACTGGAGGAGTAATGGATAGCAAATGCATTATGCCCAAAAGCTTTGACAGATTCAAAGAGATCCCCTTTTCCCATAGAGAGATGCTTACAAAACCCATTAGGAGAGCTCCCTTGGCTGCTGCCTGAGCAGTGGGGCACCCCGACCCCTTGAGGCACGCATACGCACAGAAAACCCAAACGCTGCCCGCAGATCTCCCCCCTACCCAGACACAGACCGGTGCGACGGGAGGGGAGAGAGAGCAGCCCACCGGAACGGATACCCGCCGATATTATTAGAAACCATCGGAGTGGGAAAAGCGGCGGAGTGCGGACTCCATCCACTCGTGCAGCCGCCCCCTTCCCTCTCTCGCTGCCTCCCTCCCTCCGCTAGCACAACGCGGAGACGATGCTGCGGGCCCGGATCGCACCGCGCCCCACCGCGAGGAGTCGGAGAAAGGGGGAAGGGAAGAGCGGGAGAAGGGCGATTTTCCGTGCGTGCCTTTGCATGGGAGGTGGCTCCGCGCCGGCGAGGTTCCCTCTGGGCAGCCCCTGCGCCCTTGACATGACAGCGGCGATCTGCCTCCTCTCTTCCTCGCTCAGCTGGCTCAGGTCTGCCTCCACGCCGGCCGGGACCAGGCGCTGCGAAGGAGCCGCGGGGCCGCCGCCATCCCCGGCCGCCGCCGCCCCTTCGAGCCCTTCGCCTCCTTCCAAGCTCGCCTCGTTGCCCATGGCCGCCGCGGCTCCCCGCTCTCCCCTCAGGAGCGAAGCGAGCGGAGGGCCACGCTCTTCAGTTGGTGCTCAAAGCTCCGCGGCCGCCACCACGGCCCCGCGCGGCGACAGCGGTACCAGCAGCAGCGGCGGTAGGAGCAGAAACACCAGCAAGAAGGAGGAGAAGGAGGAAGAGGCGCGGCGGGGCCGGGCTCGCTGCCTACTGCCAGGGAGGAGCGGCGCCACCACCCGCGCACCGCGCCGCACTCCACCGCCCCACGCAGCGCATGCTCCGGGCGGCTCCCCCCGCACGCACTCCACGCCCCGCCTTGTCCCGCGCCGCGGCCTTTAAAGCCGCCGCCGCCCTTAACGGCAACGTGTTCGGAGCGCGGGCCGTGGGGAGATGCTAGATCTGCAGGTGCTGCCGCTGCCCCTCTCTGCAAATAAGGATGCGTTACCAAGCTCGGGGGAGTTAAACCCGGCCAAAGCAGAAGGGGAGGGTGCAGCTGGAGGACGTTCATGCAAGCTTCCTTCCAGAGTAGGGCCAGCCAAAGTAGGTTGCTGAAGTTGTTGCTTGCACCCTTGTTCGGGTGCTTTATCCACAGACCTGCCAGGGATGCATTCCACATAATTGAGGGAAACATCAGAAACTGTCTGTCCCAAAGTTACAACCAGTAACCTTGCCACTAACCAAAGGAAGGCCTGCTAACAAGAACCCATCTGAGCCTGATGGTTCTGTTTATTTTTCATACACAGCACAGATCCCTCTAACTCGGCACCAATTGTATGGGGTGACAGAGCACTGAAACAGGCTACGCAGAAAGACTGTGGAGCCTCCTTCTGTGGAGATATTCAAGACCAGCCTGGACACCTATTTGTGTGACTTATTGTTAAGTACCTGCTTTAGGAGCAGGATTGGTCTTGATGGTCTCTTGAGCTCCCTTCCAACCCCTGCAATTATGTGATTCTGTGATATGATGGGAAGTCATGCTGCAAGCTTGATGGATCATGATTTGCCTGAGGTGGGCACATGCTGGCTTTTCCTTGTCCTTCATCTGCTTGGGTAGAACTCCCAGGAGGCTTTGCTTTGTAGCCTTTTCTGAAAGGGAAACAGCTAAATTAGGCTAACTGGATAGGAGTTCTCTGGTGGATTCCCTTCTTGCCTTTCTTGGAAGCAGGTGCAACACTTGCTTTCTTCTCTTGTCATTTAGGAAACTTTCCCAATGACCTTTTGAAAATGATAGAAAGTGACTCTGCTGTAGCATCAGCCAGCTTTCTCAGCATCCTTTGATCCAGCCCATCTCAGTCCCATGAGCTTCTACACATCCAAATGGTTTAATTGCTCCCTTACTGTATCTTGCTCTCTATTACATCAATAATGCTTCATTCCCAAATGCTTTGCTGCTTGGCTAAGGGACTTGGAGACTAGAAGTCAAATCTTACCCATAAAAGACATGTTGAAAAGCTACTAAGTACCTTACAGTTTATTTATCCTTTCTCATTCCTTTTATTGGGGGATTTTTTATTTCATTTTGTTTATTTATTTATTTATTTTCCAATAGCCAGATCCTCCCTGGAGATCCTACTAGGTTTTGGCTTTAGCCAACACACTGGTGTCATGGTTTTATGATTTTTGGTTACTGGTATTCCACATCACAACATCATGTAGTGCACTGGGAGTTAAAGTGTTAATGCTCCAGTTCCAGGTACCAGTCCGGAAGAGAAGAAGAACTACATTCCCCAGGGGCCTTTGCGGTCAGAAAGGAGATGTAACTCCTGGCAAGGTCACCTGATCAGGTTTTCTCTTTATCACTCTTTTCCTTTGCCTCCCCCTCACTGCTGCCCATCCTGACTGCACGCATGACTTCAGTGTCAGTGTAAGGCCTTCAGCTTTTTGGACAGTCTCACTCTCATAATATTTGAATTATTAGCTTCAAATCTAATTATATAGTATTATAGTGTGTTATCTTGCATTACGATGCCATATTTAGTAAATTAGTTTGTTTCTCCTCATATTGTTGCCGCTGTTTTTAGTTATTTTGGGGCCCCCTGTTTCCTTTTTCTAGAGGTGTGGATTTTGTGAAATCCCTCCTCCCCACTCATCATGGACCCAGGCTGAACCAGCCCATAAATATTCAAAATAATCAGCTAGATCTTCACAAATATCAATTGTTTTAGCTACAAGGATGTGACAACTTGCTTGTTTCCATTCCAATATTACCATTACTATCTTTCTGTAAAGCAGGCAAACATTTGATATGACCTCTGGAAGGATGCCATCCAAATATTTACAGATCATCTATATCTCAACAGAGACAGTTTTTATTTCTTTATGGTACTGGTTCACAGTAAATGATGAAACTAAGTACAGTTTTAGGCTTACTACTTCCCTCTCAAGTGACTTTTAAGTTACACTTCAAAAGGACAGCACAGAAGACAACACAATAAGACACACAGGGAAAATTCTCTAAGTGCAGAAGGATGAGTGTAAATGGATGACTGTTCATATAGGTTTCTAGGTAAAGACATCACAGAGGCCTGTAAAAGAGGAGTCACACAACACACTTGGACAAAGTCATATTTATCTGATATGTGAAGATCAAGGGTTTTTGGAGGCAAATATACACAAATGCACGCATCCTTATTCATTTAGCATGCAAGGATATTGTATACATACATATGAATAAATGTGAAAAGGAGTGCTGCATGAAAAAAGGCAAATGCATATCAAAGATGGAGAAAGAGGGATCTCATAGCTGAAAGCATTTGGTTTTATGATGTATACTAATGTAAGCATTCACACATATTTAAATATAAACTTAAACATCTTATGTGGAGAGTGGCATTCCTATTCCTTAGTTAGGTAGTCTGGAAGTTTAATATATTTCCAAATGATGATGATGATGATGATTATGATGATTATGATGATTATGATTATTAAGACAGAAATAATAAATTAGAATAAGTTTCTTTATTCAAAGACAAAATAGGTAACTAGAGCACTGACACATCTAGAAATCATGTTCTGTTTAAAAACAGATGGTGTATGTCAGATAGAGATGCAGACAAAACAAATGTGAACAAAACATTAAAATTCCTTGGAAAAAAACAGTTAAAAACAGGGAAAGAGCAGCTTTGCTGTTGCTTACTGGTAGAAGCTACATACACTGCTCCTGCTTCACTGTTAATGTGTTCTGAGATAGATAGAGAAAGACAGGAAAGAGACACAGAATACTGAGCTCATAAGGAGAGTCAAGTTGAGATATGACCTTCAGTGGGAAAATTCACAATTGTCTTCACCAAGGATGTGACTTTTAGATGATGATCTCATATATCTTAGGGATTTTTGTGAAAACTAACTCTTTCCACAGTTCCATGACACTTAACTTTTCTTTTGAAACAGCAAGAAATCAATTGTTATCTGCCCCAGAAGTTCCAGTGCACCCCATCATTTAGATATCTTTCTTTCTCCCTACACACTTCTCACTGTCCAGCTCTTCCATTTTGGTTCTTCTAGTGAAATTCACAAAATAATGAGGCATAGCACTCCATTATGTCAAAGACAGAGAAGTTAAAAAAAAAAAAAAAAATCAGTCTATTTCCTCAAATGTCATAATATCTGACCTGCAGGAAACAGGTTGGTGGTATTAGACCAAATTCTGATTATTCCATATATTCTGTATATTCTTAATCACAATCACTGGCAAATATGTTTAAAACCATTCAGAGATAAAACATTCTCTTAAAAAGTGCATTCAAATTAGAACTTCTCATATAAATTTAGAAGGAGAATATAGAAACAAGTTGCCTTTCCTTAGATAGCAGATAACGTAGAAAGGATAATCATGAGCAGAGGAGAACACAACTACCTTTTGTGGACTCACAGTTTTTGTATCTGTATGAATCCAAATTAAAACAGTACAATCTACAAATAGTGATACATGTTTGATCATCAATACATGATGTATTATTACCACTGAAATACAAGGGTGATATAAACTCATTTGGACTAAGGACTGAATAGTATTTGTAATACAGTACTTTCATCTGGGAATGAACCAGTTTGGTATGCAAACCAGATGCATCACCTCTCCAAAACAGTAAGTCCAAGGTGGAGTCAAGTAGGTAGAAGCAGCAGAAAGAGATTTGTTCATCTTTTGCCAGTGCTGAATCTGATCTAGGGCAAGTGAATTTCAGTGTGTAACTTCAGCACTACAAAGAGTGCTCTGAGTTAAATCACTGATTAACAACACTGGAGACATCTAGCCTTCTCATCAGTACCCTACTTAGTGTAGACACACTTCTTACATTTTAAGGGAGTGAAAAAGCCATTTTGAACATAGAATTTGAAGAAGTAATGCTAAGATCATTAAAAGAAAAGAACAAGAGGTCAGTTGCACCTTGACATGAGCTGCCAAAATGGGAAGGGATGGAAAACTCCTATAGCTTAATAATATGCCTGGCACAATGCTCAAGTAAAAGTGAAGAAAGAAGGTGTGTTAATCATAGCAATTTATGGGAGGCTGCACTGACCACTAACAAAAGCAGCTAGAATTTGGATAAGCATATTTTTAAAATTTAGCATGTTAATGACATAATACTCTAATGTATACAAGTACCTTGCTGTCACAGTGCCTCTATCAGAGTTACCTGCCCCATTTGAGAGATACAGACTGTTGAGGGTACTTGGAGTATAGAAGATAAGGCTAAGAAGCATCCATGAATTCATTCCATCTTCTATACAGAATGAAAACACAATACAATCAATAAATATATCTATAAAAATAAACGAAAATAAGGAATATCCTAGATGAATCAGTTGCCCAACTGTGTTTGCCTTCCTGTCCTCTTTACCATCTTGTAATTAAAGTGAGCACGTATTGCACTGGAGATAGAATAAGGGTGGTGAAAGAATGCAAAGTCACATTAAATCAATACACTGAATGGAATTCCAAAAACTTGATGAAGTTTCTAAAGAAGCTAAAACATATGATTCTTATACTGACAAACATTATGCAACATCTAGAAAGTTTTGTTTTGTTTTGTTTTGTTTTCAAATATGACAAGCACATTATGTCTATGCAAGCACATAAGCCAAAAGCACAGGATACATTAGAAAACTATACATCTGTATGTTCACCTGTAGAATTAGACAGACCACTGAAGCACTAAATTACTGGGAAGCTCATCAATGCAGGTTACGTGAGATTCCTATTAAGGAATGACAACAGATGCACACACAGTCTTCTCTAAATGGCTGCATACTCTAAAACAAGATCTTAAAGGAGGTAAAGTCTTCTTCTCACATAAGTACAAATCATGTATTAAAACAATCTTGTCTACAAGGTAGCCAAAACTTGGCTTAGAACTACCAAGCAAGCATTCAAGATCATGACAAATTTTCAGTCTTACCTTACTGGTCACCAGAACAACTAGTCATGGGTCATAACAAGCTACCTTGAAAAACACTGTCTGTTGACATTCCATTCAGACACATGCTACTTATCTCTCTCTATACGTAATTTTCCTTTTCATCACTTTGAAAATGCAGGTTGAGAATCTAAAGGAATAGTGACTTGGACTGTTCCAAAGATCCTGCAAAAAACACCCACTTAAGGAAAAAATACTAAAAGGATGAGTTTAATCTAAAAACACCCAGGTAAGAGATAACACCATGGACAGAATTATTTGCAAAAATCTGGTGCTCTTGAATTTCTGTTTACTTGGGATACTCTGACACAACGCCACTGACTGTATTATTCTATTTATTATTAAACAAACAATGTACGAACTACAGATATTTTAGTCTCATTTTCTTCAGTCCAGTCAGAACTGTAAATGTTCTTTGTCCAAGTGAGTATCCAGTGCATGGACACCTGTCTGAATTATCCTGGAAATCTTACAACCAGATTTGCTTTCTTAAACAAAACAAAAAGGTCTGCCAACTGCCTACGGCAAAACAATGCTGATAATGCTCACAATATGGGCTCCCACAGTAGAAATTAGTCACAATGTTAAAAATCTTGTGTTTATTTGCAGTTAGTACTCCTAATATACAAATAATGATCTGCATCTTGAACTGAGGATGGAACAAAAAACCCTTAATTTCAAGTCTTGTATTCTAAACCACCCACAACAACAACAGCATGCAGTTTTGGCCTGCTGTTCTCCAGTTGTTTTCTCTAATTTGAGTTCATCCAGCTGCAGCAGTTGAGTACAGCTCAAAGTGCTGCAAAAATCCTCATTAAGATCTCAACTTTAATTTACTTGTACCATGAGACTTTCTAAGCTGGGATTTTTACAATTAAGAGCAAAAAAGTCATTGACAAAGAATGTACGGAGTGATTTGAACCATCACTTGTATCAATTTATGATAGATCACATTAGAATAAAGTAACTGTTCAGTTTATTCATTTGGGTTTGCATCAGCAAGCATAACAATGACATTCTCAGGATCTGCCTCAGAGGACAGATATTGGTAAAATAATAAAGTTGTAAGTTTTAGTTGCCTTAGTAGTTCTCTCTTTTCAAGCCCAGAACACAGTGGGTACTTAAACTAAAAAACATAGCCCAAATAGAGGGAGGTCTGTTTAGTGTACTAGGAATTTGGTGAGAACACTTCATAAATCTGATGGCACAAATAAGCCACCATCAACTTCTCAGTTATGCCAACTCATAGGTATTTCCACTAAGTCCCAGTAAGTTAGTGTAAACATGCCTTCATTCTAGACTCTAGTTTCCACTGATCAAATTCTCAATTAAAATCAATCTGATGAAAGAAAGATTGAGTTGAATTCATTCTTAATGAAGTGCTGTATGATGTTATTTCTGAGCTTAAAGGTTAGTTACCATTCTTTGGGGTACTCTTCCATTTCCCCCCTTTTTCTTTCTTTTTTTTTTTTTTTTCTTTCTTTTTTCCCCCCTTTTTAATGGATATCCATATCCAGATTGCAAGAATATCTGATATGATATTGTAATGTAATTTCATTGGCAATGTTCAGCATAAAAGACAAAGACAAGAAATGGGAAAACTTACACATTGAGCACACACACCCTTACACAAACTCTAATGAGCAGCAGTTAATGGAGACTGGGAGGAAGCTTAGAACTCTTAGATCACTGATGGATGGGACTATCTCTAAGACATTCAACCAGCGCTTTGTAGTTTATAAGAACAGAGACAAGTTTATCATGAGTATTACAAGAAAAAAAAGGTATCATGTATTATTTGAAGTGGACTGTTGCAACATGCAAAACATTATAGTTGGCTTATGGAAAGAATCAATAACAGGGAAAGGGAGGGAGCAAAAACATGGGAAAAACAAGAAATGGAATAAAAATGTGGCCATTTTACATGTAAGCAGGCAGTCAGTCGGTACTTTTATCTGGCAAAACCATAAGCCTCACTGCTACAATCTGACTTATCATCTCACTATGTATGATTATTTTTCCTTGTGAATATACTGTTTGTGTGAGTGAGTGTGCAAGACAGTATCTGACATCAAGCTACTGGATGTGTTTGTGACAATGTTGGTGTCAAATGCTAACAATCTTCAAACCTCATTATCTGATGGGACAGAACAGAATCAGGCCCTTTTATATAAGCACTGGTTGTATTTATGTGGCTTATAGAAAGTCACTGTCTTCCCATCAGTGTTCATCTGTTTATCATGGTTATACTTCAGGATTGACTCAGTTTATGTGCTATGGTAACATATGCTTGTCCTTATTCAGTTGCATAAACATGTTATATTCTATGTAGGCATCAGCTGACAGTGTAAAGAGGTGCAGGTCTTCTACAAATCCTCAGTCATATCTGCCAGCCACGTGTGTATATCTGATACAGTAAGGCATAGTAAATAGAATTACACACCTACACATGGCCTTGTGACTCAAAGAGAGAGCAATATATACTTCAGAAAGCTAATCAGCTTGGTGTAAGCTCCCATTAACTGAACAAAAGCCAGAGAGCCAGCTTGCTTAAGATGTGGATGACTCTATGCTTTCAAACTGGATCTCAATTTAAGTGTCATATTGAAATGTAAAGCTTATAAACCTTTCTTATAAACATTATTTTATTATTCATTGCAAGCCCCTGGCCTATTCAGGTAAAACCTAGAGTTGAGAACAGATTTGAAGCTTTACTAAAAATGTCTTTGTAACAGCTTGGGGTAGGAAGGAAGAGGACAGTATGAACTATTCCAAGTTGAAGGAAATACCGGTTTTGAAAAAATGGTCAAGAAACTTTCAGTCTAGGGGGCAGAAAGACATTTTTATTGGAATGTTTTGAAGGTTCAGGAAATAATAGAATGGTTGTCCACAGCCCTATCAAGTACCATCACCTACAGCTGTTTGTCCATGACCATGTCCATATTGCTTTTGATTGTCTTCCAGGATGGAGACTTCTCTGTGGTCCTATAGTTCAGTGGGATACTGCTAAAAAACTTTGATGTTTTACACTAATATAACACTGAATATAGTCACAGGTATCTCTGTGATCTAACTGAGGTGTAAGAGCAGTAGCCACAACAACAGAAGAAAAGCCAGTCACTCCAGAGATTAGACTGTAGAACACTGGAAAACATACTACATAAAAATATCCAGTTCATTTGTCTTATTGATCAGATTATTACATAAATAAGACTATCTAGCTAAGTACATGTCTAAATCATGGAGAGTTTAAATTAATAGTAAATACTAATACAGCTGAACATAAGCCTTACCCACTCAGGCTCACCTATGCTTCTCTCTATTGCACATATTAACCTCTTGGATAAATTCTCATCAAGAGAAACAAAATTTCTACATTAAAAAAGCTCTCCCGTGTAGTGGAGAGATGCTTCCTGACAGTTCCTGAAGCCTTTTGTACTAATTCATGCAAAACAGTTCTGAAGACAGACCCACAATTTCAGCTAAAACAGATATTCTCTCCCACACAGACCCTTTCTTCTTTCAACTCACCCCTCCTCCTCCCATGCCCTGAAGTATCTTCATGTTGTTGTTCCTTCTATTTTTAATTCCCTTAACACCCATCCTACATTTAGAAAAATACAAGTGAAAATAAAATATAACTCAGAAGCCACAGAAAGATGAGAATCAAAGAGCAGCAGAGCACTCTGTCCAGGTTCCGCTGGGACAGGTGGGGTGTGACCTTACTGAGTTCTAAGCTTTTTCTACTACCATGTTGTATTTGACAGTCAGATCACAGAATCAGAGAATCACAGCATTGTAGGGGTTGGAAGGGACCTCTAGAGATCGAGTCCAACCCCCTGCCAAAACAGGCTCCCTATAACACGTCACACATTTAGGCATCCAGGAGGGTCTTGGATATCTCCAGAGAAGGAGACTCCACCACTTCCCTAGGCAGCCTGTTCTAGTGCTCCGTCACCCTCACCGTAAAGAAGTTCTTGCGCACATACGTGCCGAACTTCCTATGATGAAGTTTCAGACCATTTCCCCTAGTCCTGTCCCCATGCACTACTGAAAAGAGACCAGCCTCACCACTATGGCTCCCACACCTCAGGTATTTATAAAGCTGGATCAAGTCCCCTCTCAGCCTTCTTTTCTCAAGGCTAAACAGACCCAGTTCCCTAAGTCTCTCCTCACAGGGGAGATGCTCCAGGCCCTTCACCATCTTTATGGCCCTCCGCTGCACTCTTTCTAAGAGTCGCTGCCCAGAACTGGACACAGTATTCCAGATGAGGCCTCTACAGGGCAGAGTAGAGGGGGAGGATCACGTCCCTTGACCTGCTGGCCATGCTCTTTATAATGCACCCCAGTATGCCATTGGCCTTTTTAGCTACAAGGGCACACTGCTGGCGACCAGACCATACCACATTAGCCACTGGTAACCTTTCCTTATGAAATTTTACTTCTGTTCCATGCTATCTGCCTGACGTAATTCCAGAGATGAATTCAGTTTCATTTGCAGGTATGCACACTCATCGTCTCATTTTTCCAGGTTTCATCTTTGGGAATCAATATTTCATCATTTCATCCCATTCCCGAGGGACCGGAATTGTGGAACTCAGAGACGACTCAGTATGAGTTAACAACTGAGTACAACTTTATTACTGCGCAAACAACCTTTTATACCCCAACCGCAGTCGTGGCATAATACCATTGGATAACCCAGACATGGCACAACAAATGGCTGGCTGCCTTCTACTCAACAGTTCAACAACACCCTGACACCGTGACAACTCGGGACGCTCGATGCCAAGTCTCTGCACCTCTGCCCCTCTCACTCTCCAAGCCTGCTCACAAGGCCATAATGTCCTTGAAGCCATCATGTCCTTCCTGTTCTCCCAAACAACTCCCAACACCAAACGAGTTTGCAGGGATCAGACTTTTGGAATTTAATTTGGGATGACACATGAGGAGCAGAGTATCCACAGTCCGGGTCACCCAACTTTCTTTTTGTGATTGCTCTGGGGGATTCCGCTCTGCTTTGTAAAGGGAGACCCCGGGAGCTCAGTCCGGCCACGTGCCTCAGAGCAGGGCCGATGCTGCGGCCATGGAGGCCCAGGGCAGCTGAGGGGGGCCGAAGGGTGGGGCCGAAGGGTGGGGCTGGGGCGTCTGTGCCGTCACAGCGCGTCACAATGCGGGGCTGGCATCGAGGCCATCAGCAGGCAGCGCTGCTCCACTTTGGCCTGGGCCAGCGGTGAGTGCAGCAGCAGGGGGAAGGCTGTGCTGGGCCGGGCGCAAACAGCGGCCCGCGAGGGCTTCGGGGGCCTGCAGTGCCGGCAGCGAGCGCTCAGGGGAGCCTGTGAGCGGCTCTCGGGGCAGTCAGCAACAGCGCCGGCCTCGGCCCCCGCTGCCTCCCAGCTCCCTCGGCCTCGCTGACCTGACCCCAGGGGCTGCGGTTCCTGGACCCGCTCCCCCAGCCGTGCGCGAGCTCCCACCCAACCCCACTGACCTCCCCTCTCTCATCTCTTCTAGATCATGGCTTTGGCGTTTTTCTTCGCCTTGTTGGCGCAGAGAGTGGCTTTCGTCCGTGAGCTTGAACGCATGCGTCAGCATGAGGTGTTTCTGCAAGAGCAGATGATCAAGCTCATACAATTAGGAGAGAGGAACATGAAGAAGAGCAGGGTGTATAGTCAAGCCTTGCTCTTCGCAGTGTTGCCTTACTGGAAGGTTTGCAGTGTTCTTTGCATTCTCTTCCTTCTGCTCTGGTTCACATGGAAGATCTATAAAAAGTTCCAGAGAGTTGAAGACAGAGGTGATGAGGAGAGCTCCAGCACTGTGGAGGAGCAGCAGGAGGAGCAGCAGGAGCTGGAGGTGCAGCAGGAGGAAGCGGAAGAGGAGAAGAATCATCTTTTCTTTGCTGATGCGCTCTGGCCAAACCAAATTCATCGAGAGAACTGTGAGCAGATACTCCACCTGTTTGGTCGCCTCATCAAATTATGCCGGTATCTCGTATCAGATACTTTCTATCCAGTGCCAGAGCGCCCCATCGGGGTGGGCAGTGCCTATGAAGGCTGGTGTCCCCCTGAGAATGAACCCATCTTCTGCCTGCTTGTGCCCCTGTCGGCCCCACGTGGGCATGTTTTCTGCCTCGATCTGGGCGCCACAGGGGAACTGCCAGCAAGGAACTCCCGTATTCGTGTAGATCTGGTATGCACGTGCGGGAAGGAGCAGGAGATGGGCATGCGGTGCTTCCTCCACGCCTCCAAGGAAGAGCTGGAAAGTCAGCACCCCAGCCTACTGTATGACTTCTGCACTGACTCCTACCTAGATGTGGTGAAGACTGCCCGCTGGTTCCAGGTGCTGATCAGATGCGCCTGGAAATGCATGCCTGAGTCAGCAACATGCAGCATGAATGTGGTGCTGTCCAGGCGCTCCTGCAGGCTTCATCTGACAGATCTCCACAAAACAGCCTTCGTCGTTGAGATCATGTTTGGTGTACAGCAAGACCATACAGACATCTTTCTGAGCAGCCAGGAGACAGAGGCTGCTGATACCCCCAGCACAACCTGGCCACAGAGTTGTGCAGTGGCAGAGGCAAAGTTATTCCAGCATATTGCCGCCCATGACCAGGGGAACACTTCCTACCTCAAATACGTGCAAGCGGGTGCCCACATCCTGGCGGGGCACATCTTTTCTTCCTACCAACTGAGGACCGTGCTCATGCACCTCCTGACTACCATCCCTTTGGAAAGCTGGCATGGGAAGTATTTCCTGCAGCGGATGGATGACATCTTGCTCTACCTGCGCTGCTGCGTGGAGGAGAAACGTCTCAATCATTTCCTTATAGGAAATGAGGATGTGCCTGCAGAGATTATCTTGCCGCAGCAATTCCGAGCATCCCAACCGCTCAACCTCCTCCAGTACCTGGTGCAGGATCCAGACAGTCATGAACAGGCGCTGCAGGAGTTGGAGGAGCTGCAGGATCGGCTCACAAACCTGCTGATGTATGGGAAATGAGAGATGCCCACTTGTCCCACAGACGAGCACTCTGGACATGGAGAAGACAACACTCAGCAGGCAGTGGGAATTGCTCCCAAATGTTTTCTCCAGAGCAAACCAACAGTGCGGTAGCCAGAGTGCTGAACTGAATATGCACAAGGGAGCAGCTGGTGTGAGACAATGCTGTCCTTCCTCCACCACCCTGAGGACCACCTGGGGAAAGAGGAGATGCTCAGCCTCCTACCAACTCTCCAGGATATGGAGAAAACTGCAACCTGGTTCCGGGACTGGTGAGAGAAGCCTGGATAGCTATGCCTCAACTGACAACAGTGCAGCACGAGTTGCAGCCCTCCGTCTGCTTCTGCAAGCTCCAGCTGACAACCATCTCTTGCAGAGTCCTCTGGATTGAGCTCAGGCTCGGGGTACAGCAAGAGGACTTGGACACATTTCTGTCCTTTGAGTAGGCAGGGGCTCTTGATAGCAGCAGCAGCACGAGGAGGCCGCAGAGATGTGCTGCAGCAGAGACAAACTTCTTTGGGAAACAGACACTACAGCAGGCTACGTCTGATGGACTTCAAAAGAAGCTGCTTACTTACGGCAGCTTTTGGAGTATAGCAAGACCATGAAGACATCTATCCGAGCAGCCAGGAGACAGAGACAGCAACACCCGTATCCTGGTAGCCACCGGAATTTCTACCTATGCCATGTTAGTCCAGCCTTTAGATTCTGGGACCACATGGAGTGAAGAGAAATCATCTTTGACCACACTGAAAATATAGTTAATGTAGATCAGAAAATGCATATTACTAAAACATATACATCAATACTCCATCGATGTATATGTTTTAATAATATACATAGGTATTCCATCCATGTATATGTTTTAATAGTTTACATAGATATTTCATCCATGTATATGTTTTAATAAAATTTAATAAAAATTAAAAAACAAACAAAACTAGTGGTATACGTGCCCTTCTTTTGGTGAAACTAATGCGCCAGCTTTGGGACACCGGTGGATGGCAAGCTGGACACAAGCCAGCAATATGTCCTCATAGCCTAGGAAGCCAGTTGTATCATGGGCTGCATCTAAAGCAGTTGTCAGCAGGTCAGAGAGGGAATCCTGCCCCTCTGCTCTGGGCTGGTGAGACCTCATCTGGATAGTGCGTGCAGATGGGGCGTCCTCAGTACAGGAGAAATGTGGACCTGTTGGAGTGCATCCAGAGGAGGGCCACAAAAATGATCCAAGGAATGGAACAGCTTCCTTCAAGGACAGACTGGTAGAGCTGGGAGCTGTGCAGAGCTGGAGAGGAGACAACTCCATGGAGAGCTGAGAGCAGCCTTTCGGTATCTACGAGACTGCTGTAAGAAAGAAGGGGACAGACTCTTTCGGATGGCCTGATGTGATAGGACATAGCAAATAGTTTAAAGTAAGAGAGAGAAGATTTAGACTGTGTCATAGTTTTGTGGTGCTGCTGTCAATATTCCACATCATAACATCATGTGCAGTATGGATCATCCATACTCCAGTTCCGTAGAATGGTAGGTGAGCACTCCCAGGTGCTCAGCTCTCGGAGAAGAACTACATATCCCAGAGGACGCCACGGCCAGAGATAAGTCACGGGAGGAGGACATATATAATCTCACTCTCAGGCTGGAACTCTCTCTCTCTCGGACTCTCAGGGAGTGAGAAGCATTCCTGCCGTGTCGCCTAGACTTCACAGTAGGCCTCTCGGTTTTCGGGGACTCTCTCTCTCTCTGTTTTGTTCGATTTATTAGCCTCAATCAATATGATATTCCGATATCATATTTAGTAAAATAAGTTTTCCTCCTTAGATTGCTGCCACTGTTTTATTTTCCCTTCCTTTCCGGGGCCCCGGGAGGGGAGGGAGGGAAGGCCCTACGGGGCGGCTGCCCTGTCACGGATACAGGTAAATCTAGGTAATCCGTGACAGACTGGATATGAGAAATAATGTTTCCTTACAATAATGGAAATGAAGCACCGGCACAGGTGGCAAATGCCCAGACCCTGGAAACAACCAAAACAACAAGGCAGACCACTGTGAAATGTAGACTGTGTTTTTGCAGTGGAAATTTCCAGTATTTTTGTATGTAGTATTGGTAAGTTGCCTTTCAAAAAGAAAGATCCTGAACAGTCTAAAGTTGAGACTGGGGCATTCTGACCTGAGTAGAACTGGCAAAGGCAGTAGGTAAGGTAATTATAGAGGCTAAGGGAGAGTCGGGTACAGGACAGAATAAGTGTGCTAATTTTTGAGAATATTTTCTTCCTGATGCCATAAAAAGTACATAACATCCCTAAAAACAATGGACTGGTAACAGACATTGTATGGAAATGTAAGGTAGCAACAGTGTCAGAAGACTGTGAGCCTGAGACACTCAACCAATGAATGGCATGAGAGGTTTTACCTGCATTAGATCCAGGGTATATTAACCTGTGGATTTCACTGGGGGTTGTGCACCCATTATTGCAATAATGAATAAACTGCTCTTCACAGAGATCTCTGCCTGATTAGAAATTTTTGATTTGGAGCATGTTTCTCACACCACCTGCTCAAGCTATAGGTGTTCCTGTTCAATGCAAAGGAATTGAACCAGATGGCCTTTAAAGATCTTTTCCTCCCTGAAATGATTTTTTTTTTTTTTTTTTTTTTTTTTTTTAAATCATTCTACGCCTGTGCCTATCAAGTTCTCATCAGCAAACACCTGAGTGACAAAGCCTTGGGCTCATGTGAGTACCTGCATCTGTGTTAGATCCACAGTTCACTCTTCTCGTAAAGACACTATTACTGTGTTTCATCTGGGAGGTGTTGTCTGGGAGCTTTTTATATTTGGATGACATTGGTGATCCCAAACCTTGACAAAGGAAGATTATCGGTTACTGCCTTTTTGGCTGCCGTAACCTGAAGAAAGCTTAGGTGCCATTTTGCCCAACATACATTTTCCCACATTGTCACAGAACAGACACTCTTTCAGGACCTCAGAGAAGGCAAAACATAGACAAAACTCAAGATGGACAGATACACTTTATTTACCGCAGTGCAGATAGGCTGAAACACACTCATCTCGGAGATCCCACTCTTGAGTCAAGAAGTCACAGCATTGTAGGGCTTGGAAGGGACCTCTAGAGATCATCGAGTCCAACCCCCTGCCAAAGCAGGCTCCCTACACCACGTCACACATGTAGGCGTCCAGGTGGGTCTTGAATATCTCCAGAGAAGGAGACTCCACCACTTCCCTGGGCAGCCTGTTCCAGTGCTACGTCACCCTCACCGTAAAGAAGTTCTTGCACACATTTGTGCGGAACTTCCTATGATGAAGTTTCAGCCCATTGCCCCTAGTCCTGTCCCCATGCACTACTGAAAACAGACCAGCCTCACCACTATGGCTCCCACACCTCAGGTATTTATAAAGCTGGATCAAGTCCCCTCTCAGCCTTCTTTTCTCAAGGCTATACAGACCCAGTTCACTTAGTCTCTCCTCATAGGGGAGATGCTCCAGGTCCTTCACGATCTTTGTGGCCCTCCGCTGCACTCTTTATAAGAGATCCCTGTCACTCATTGTCTCATTTTTCCAGGTTTCATCTTTGGGAATCAATATTTCATCATTTCATCCCATTCCTGATGGAGCAGGATTGTGGAACTCAGAGACGACTCAGTATGAGTTAACAACTGAGTACAACTTTATTACTGCGCAAACAACCTTTTATACCCCAACTGCAGTCGTGGCATAATACCATTGGATAACCCAGACATGGCACAACAAATGACTGGCTGCCTTCCACTCAACAGTTCAACAACACCCTGACACCGTGACAACTCGGGACGCTCAATGCCAAGTCTCTGCACCTCTGCCCCTCACACTCTCCAAGCCTGCTCACAAGGCCATAATGTCCTTGAAGCCATCATGTCCTTCCTGTTCTCCCAAACAACTCCCAACACCAAACGAGTTTTCAGGGATCAGACTTTTGGAATTTAATTTGGGATGACACATGAGGAGCAGAGTATCCACAGTCCGAGTCACCCAACTTTCTTTTTGTGATTGCTCTGGGGGATTCCGCTCTGCTTTGTAAAGGGAGACCCCGGGAGCGCAGTCCGGCCACGTGCCTCAGAGCAGGGCCGATGCTGCGGCCATGGAGGCCCAGGGCAGCTGAGGGGGGCCGAAGGGTGGGGCCGAAGGGTGGGGCTGGGGCGTCTGTGCCGTCACAGCGCGTCACAATGCGGGGCTGGCATCGAGGCCATCAGCAGGCAGCGCTGCTCCACTTTGGCCTGGGCCAGCGGTGAGTGCAGCAGCAGGGGGAAGGCTGTGCTGGGCCGGGCGCAAACAGCGGCCCGCGAGGGCTTCGGGGGCCTGCAGTGCCGGCAGCGAGCGCTCAGGGGAGCCTGTGAGCGGCTCTCGGGGCAGTCAGCAACAGCGCCGGCCTCGGCCCCCGCTGCCTCCCAGCTCCCTCGGCCTCGCTGACCTGACCCCAGGGGCTGCTGTTCCTGGACCCGCTCCCCCAGCCGTGCGCGAGCTCCCACCCTGCCTCACTGACCTCCCCTCTCTTATCTCTTCCAGATCATGGCTTTGGCGTTTTTCTTCGCCTTGTTGGCGCAGAGAGTGGCTTTCGTCGGTGATGTGTTGGATGCAGAAACGCTTGAACGCATGCGTCAGCATGAGGTGTTTCTGCGAGGGCAGATGATCAAGCTCATAGAATTAGAAGAGAGGAACATGAAGAAGAGCAGGGTGTATAGTCAAGCCTTGCTCTTCGCAGTGTTGCCTTACTGGAAGGTTTGCAGTGTTCTTTGCATTCTCTTCCTTCTGCTCTGGTTCACATGGAAGATCTATAAAAAGTTCCAGAGAGTTGAAGACAGAGGTGATGAGGAGAGCTCCAGCACTGTGGAGGAGCAGCAGGAGGAGCAGCAGGAGCTGGAGGTGCAGCAGGAGGAAGCGGAAGAGGAGAAGAATCATCTTTTCTTTGCTGATGCGCTCTGGCCAAACCAAATTCATCGAGAGAACTGTGAGCAGATACTCCACCTGTTTGGTCGCCTCATCAAATTATGCCGGTATCTCGTATCAGATACTTTCTATCCAGTGCCAGAGCGCCCCATCGGGGTGGGCAGTGCCTATGAAGGCTGGTGTCCCCCTGAGAATGAACCCATCTTCTGCCTGCTTGTGCCCCTGTCGGCCCCACGTGGGCATGTTTTCTGCCTCGATCTGGGCGCCACAGGGGAACTGCCAGCAAGGAACTCCCGTATTCGTGTAGATCTGGTATGCACGTGCGGGAAGGAGCAGGAGATGGGCATGCGGTGCTTCCTCCACACCTCCAAGGAAGAGCTGGGAAGTCAGCACCCCAGCCAACTGTATGACTTCTGCACTGACTCCTACCTAGATGTGGTGAAGACTGCCCGCTGGTTCCAGGTGCTGATCAGATGCGCCTGGAAATGCATGCCTGAGTCAGCAACATGCAGCATGAATGTGGTGCTGTCCAGGCGCTCCTGCAGGCTTCATCTGTCAGATCTCCACAAAACAGCCTTCGTCGTTGAGATCATGTTTGGTGTACAGCAAGACCATACAGACATCTTTCTGAGCAGCCAGGAGACAGAGGCTGCTGATACCCCCAGCACAACCTGGCCACAGAGTTGTGCAGTGGCAGAGGCAAAGTTATTCCAGCATATTGCCGCCCATGACCAGGGGAACACTTCCTACCTCAAATACGTGCAAGCGGGTGCCCACATCCTGGCGGGGAACATCTTTTCTTCCTACCAACTGAGAACCGTGCTCATGCACCTCCTGACTGCCATCCCTTTGGAATGCTGGCATGAGAAGTATTTCCCGCAGCGTATGGATGACATCTTGCTCTACCTGCGCTGCTGCGTGGAGGAGAAATGTCTCAATCATTTCTTTATAGGAAATGAGGATGTGCCTGCAGAGATTATCTTGCCACAGCAATTCCGAGCATCCCAACCGCTCAACCTCCTCCAGTACCTGGTGCAGGATCCAGACAGTCATGAACAGGCGCTGCAGGAGTTGGAGGAGCTGCAGGATCGGCTCACAAGCCTGCTGATGTATGGGAGATGAGAGATGCCCACTTGTCCCACAGACGAGCACTCTGGACATGGAGAAAACAACACTCAGCAGGCAGTGGGAATTGCTCCCAAATGTTTTCTCCAGAGCAAACCAACAGTGCGGTAGCCAGAGTGCTGAACTGAATATGCACAAGGGAGCAGCTGGTGTGAGACAATGCTGTCCTTCCTCCACCACCCTGAGGACCACCTGGGGAAAGAGGAGATGCTCAGCCTCCTACCAACTCTCCAGGATATGGAGAAAACTGCAACCTGGTTCCGGGACTGGTGAGAGAAGCCTGGATAGCTATGCCTCAACTGACAACAGTGCAGCACGAGTTGCAGCCCTCCGTCTGCTTCTGCAAGCTCCAGCTGACAACCATCTCTTGCAGAGTCCTCTGGATTGAGCTCAGGCTCGGGGTACAGCAAGAGGACTTGGACACATTTCTGTCCTTTGAGTAGGCAGGGGCTCTTGATAGCAGCAGCAGCAGCACGAGGAGGCCGCAGAGATGTGCTGCAGCAGAGACAAACTTCTTTGGGAAACAGACACTACAGCAGGCTACGTCTGATGGACTTCAAAAGAAGCTGCTTACCTAAGGCAGCTTTTGGAGTATAGCAAGACCATGAAGACATCTATCCGAGCAGCCAGGAGACAGAGACAGCAACACCCGTATCCTGGTAGCCACTAGAATTTCTACCTATGCCATGTTAGTCCAGCCTTTTAGATTCTGGGACCACATGGAGTGAAGAGAAATCATCTTTGACCACACTGAAAATATAGTTAATGTAGATCAGAAAATGCATATTACTAAAACATATACATCAATGCTCCATCGATGTATATGTTTTAATAATATACATAGGTATTCCATCCATGTATATGTTTTAATAGTTTACATAGATATTTCATCCATGTATATGTTTTAATAAAATTTAATAAAAATTAAAAAACAAACAAAACTAGTGGTATACGTGCCCTTCTTTTGGTGAAAGTAATGCGCCAGCTTTGGGACACCGGTGGATGGCAAGCTGGACACAAGCCAGCAATATGTCCTCATAGCCTAGGAAGCCAGTTGTATCATGGGCTGCATCTAAAGCAGTTGTCAGCAGGTCAGAGAGGGAATCCTGCCCCTCTGCTCTGGGCTGGTGAGACCTCATCTGGATAGTGCGTGCAGATGGGGCGTCCTCAGTACAGGAGAAATGTGGACCTGTTGGAGTGCATCCAGAGGAGGGCCACAAAAATGATCCAAGGAATGGAACAGCTTCCTTCAAGGACAGACTGGTAGAGCTGGGAGCTGTGCAGAGCTGGAGAGGAGACAACTCCATGGAGAGCTGAGAGCAGCCTTTCGGTATCTACGAGACTGCTGTAAGAAAGAAGGGGACAGACTCTTTCGAGTCTGGTACAGGACAGGATAAGTGTGCTAATTTTTGAGAATATTTTCTTTCTGATGCCATAAAAAGTTCATAACATCCCTAAAAACAATGGACTGGTAACAGACATTGTATGGAAATGTAAGGTAGCAACAGTGTCAGAAGACTGTGAGCCTGAGACTCTCAACCAATGAATGGCATGAGAGGTTTTACCTGCATTAGACCCAGGGTATATTAACCTGTGTATTTCACTGACTAGTCACACAATTTCTCCCTTTTCAGTAGGGGTTGTGCACCCATTATTGCAATAATGAATAAACTGCTCTTCACAGAGATCTCTGCCTGATTAGATATTTTTGATTTGGAGCATGTTTCTCACACCACCTGCTCAAGCTATAGGTGTTCCTGTTCAATGCAAAGGAATTGAACCAGATGGCCTTTAAAGATCTTTTCCTCCCTGAAATGATTTTTTTTTTTTTTTTTTTTTTTTTTTAAATCATTCTACGTCAGTGCCTATCAAGTTCTCATCAGCAAACACCTGAGTGACAAAGCCTTGGGCTCATGTGAGTACCTGCCTCTGTGTTAGATCCACAGTTCACTCTTCTCGTAAAGACACTATTACTGTGTTTCATCTGGGAGGTGTTGTCTGGGATCTTTTTATATTTGGATGACATTGGTGATCCCAAACCTTGACAAAGGAAGATTATCGGTTACTGCAGCAGCATTATGTCACCAGCCTTTTTGGCTGCCGTAACCTGAAGAAAGCTAAGGTGCCATTTTGCCCAACATACATTTTCCCACATTGTTGCAGAACAGACACTCCTTCAGGACCTCAGAGAAGGCAAAACATAGACAAAACTCAAGATGGACAGATACACTTTATTTACCGCAGTGCAGATAGGCTGAAACACACTTATCTCGGAGATCCCACTCTTGAGTCAAGAAGTCCAGAGTGGACAAAGATTGAGATTTAAAATGGACCTCAGCAGACTTAGATGAGCTACAACTGCAGATAATAATAAATGAATATTACATAAAAATTGAAGAAATTTAACCAAATGCAATAAAAAAAATCAGGTTAAGAACAAGACGTGTTTAATCTGCGTCAGCGTGAGGTGTTTCTGCGAGAGCAAATGATCAAGATGCTGGACGAGATCCAGCGGAGCAGGATGGATGTGCAACCCTGGCACTTCTTTGCACAGCAGCCTTGGGAAATTTGGGCCTTGGCTGTACTGCTGCTTTTCCTGCTTGTCGACTTTATCCAGTGCATAGATACTCAAGAGGAAAAGAAGATCCAAGGTGAAACTGAGATGCAGAGAAAATCTGACAGGGAGATGTGGGAACTGGTGTACCACGAAGGCTTCAATGATGTTACCTACGTGAGCAGGTTTTACTATGAGTTCTCCATTTGGCCACTGAAGACCAGGAGACACATGTGCAAGATGGTGGAGGATCACAGAATCACAGAATCACAGAATTATAGGGGTTGGAAGGGACCTCTAGAGATCATCGAGTCCAACCCCCCTGCCAAAGCAGGCTCCCTACACCACGTCGCACAGGTAGGCGTCCAGGCGGGTCTTGAATATCTCCAGAGAAGGAGACTCCACCACTTCCCTGGGCAGCCTGTTCCAGTGCTACGTCACCCTCACCGTAAAGAAGTTCTTGCACACATTCGTGCGGAACTTCCTATGCTGAAGTTTCAGCCCATTGCCCCTAGTCCTGTCCCCACGCACTACTGAAAAGAGACCAGCCTCACCACTATGGCTCCCACACTTCAGGTATTTATAAAGCTGGATCAAGTCCCCTCTCAGCCTTCTTTTCTCAAGGCTAAACAGGCCCAGTTCCCTAAGTCTCTCCTCATAGGGGAGATGGTCCAGGCCCTTCACCATCTTTGTGGCCCTCCGCTGGACTCTTTCCAAGAGATCCCTGTCTTTTTTGTACTGGGGAGCCCAGAACTGGACACAGTATTCCAGATGAGGCCTCACCAGGGCAGAGTAGAGGGGGAGGATCACCTCCCTTGACCTGCTGGCTACGCAGCAGGATCTGGTGGATGAACTTCTGACCATCTGTCAGATACTTCCCCAGAGTTACTTCATGCCACGGCTGCAGCCGGCTGTTGGGGTGGGCGTTGGCTTAGAACACACCAGTCCCGAAGGGAACCACGTTGTCTACCGCATGCTCGTGTCCCTGAAGGCACCCCCGGGACATGTCTTCCACTTGGAGCATGGCCCCAAGGCGAGGGTGGGGGTGAGGAATTCCTGCCTCCGCGTGGAGCTCAAGTGCACTTGCATAAGTGAGCTGGTGATGTGGGACATGCTGTGCTTTGTCCACCACCCTGAGGATGAGCTGAGGAAACAGCAGATGCCCAGCCTCCTACAAACCCTCTGCCGCGACTCCTACCTGGATATGGAGAAAACTGCAGCCTGGTTCCAGAAACTGGTGACAAAAGCCTGGCTGGAGATGCCTCCGTTGACCATAGCGCAGGTTGAGTTGCTGCCCTCCAACCGATTCTGCAAGCTCAAGCTGACCACCGCCAGTGGCAGAGTCATCAGGATTGAGCTCATGCTCGGGATACAGGACAAGGACTCAGACACGTCCCTGAGCTTTGAGTAGGCAGGGGGTGTCGTTATCAGTGGCATGAGGAGGCTGCAGAGATGCACTGCCACAGGAACGCACTTCTTCAAAAAACAGCCAGGCATGCGTGGCACAACATATTCCATCAGAAACACCTGCAGCTCTGTGTCCTTGTTCAAGGAGATGCCTACAGAATGACTAACACCCCACTTCCCTCCTGCTGCAGAGCTGAGTGTGCTGGACATGGAGAAGATGCTGCCCAACAAGCAGGTGGAAGTTCTCTCCAAAGGAAAACCTCACCTGAGGGATCCACAGCCCATGCAGGTGAAGAGGCCTCTGCACGGACTCCTGAAGCAGAGACTCCTGTTAACAGCTGGGCAGGGACCAGCCCGCCTCTCCGTGAGGGCCCTTTTGCTCTGCAAGCTTCGGCCTCTACAAAAATGGGAAAAACGCTCTGTCCCTGAGTGTCTGCTCAAGGAGATGTCCCCAGAGCCAGCTCCCAGTGCTGTGGTGAGACAGCTTTAGAATCACAGAATCAACAAGGCTGGAACAGACCTCAAGATCATCCAGTCCAACCATCCACCTATCACCAGTATTTCCAACTATTCCTGCAGAAATCCAGGTAATACTCCCCGTCACTCACTATACCTCTGGCAAAGGACATACAAGCTCCCAGGTGAGCTGAACCCTTCGCTCACTCTCCTTACCCAGTCCTGTCCTTGTTGAAGCCTCTCTGCAGCTCATTGTCCTGCATGCCTGCTCCAATTGCACACTCCAAACTATATGTTTTCAGCATACACAGCAATGCAGACTTGCACAGAAGTCACTAGGCAGAGATGGTGCTTTAGACAGTAACATTCTCCCACACTTAGCAGGAGGTAAATCTGGGTGTGAAAGGACACATTTTTAACCTGTCTTTTCTTTACAGGGAACAGCGACTGAGTCCCTGATTGCTGATGAAAGGAGGACTACGGTGAAGCTCTGCCTCCACCTCAGCAGGAAGAAGCACAACAGCAGTAGCCCTTAGTGGGATGCAGGTATCCAGGAATGGTAGCTAACCAAGGCAGATAAAATGTACAGCTGCAGAAATGAAGCTCAGATGAGAGGTGCAGTTGCTGGACAGCCTAACAAAGACTGTTAGCAGAACTTCAGCTCCTACCACAGTGCACAGGTTTGTAATATCAGCAATGTGTCTTTCTATCTTCTTGATATGCATCGTATGTCCATTTCTTACAACGTCCATTTCTCTTCTAATCATATGTCTATTTCTCTCCTTCCCTTACTCAGACTGCTGAAGAGGGTAGGCACAAGCCTCCTTTTCTTTCTTTGCCTGTTGTGTGGATGGTGCAGAAGTTCTCCGCCAAACTCCTCCCTACAAAGGAGGCTCGTACACTGAAGGCTGAAAACAGTGTTCCAGCATACAACAACTAAGCGAGTTTCCATCCATTTTTCTGAAATATGAGAGGACAAAAATCCAGTCTCACCTTCTGCCTGGGAGAACACTGTCCCATGCTGAAGAAAGACCATTCAGGGCAGAAGCTGCAGAGCAACAACACAGGACATCTCCAGAATGCACAGGAGAAAGAAGCTACAGTTGAGCAGCATTTGCCAGGGAACTGTAACCATTTCTGTGCAACGTGACCACAAATTCCTTGATCTGCATATGCATCTTCAGGGTACAGAGAAGAGTGGAAAATATGTCTGGGACAGGAATGGGGGTCTTAACCATCACAGATGCTAAAACACCCATAAATAAACTAAGCACAGCAACAAGTGCTTTATACACATTACAACTTTCATTGTGGTCTTCTCTATTAGCATTACGATGTCAGCAATGTTTCTTGTCTGATATTCTGCCTCAGTGGGGAAGAACAAATAAAAGGGACCACCAGCTGCTTGCAGATGGACTTCAAGTAGCCCAAGATGCTGTTACCATAGGGCTCAGAATCATGGAATCACAGAATCACAAGAACGGAAAGGACCTATAAGATCATCTAGTCCAACCATCCTCCCATCACCATTGCTACCAGAAGCTACTAAACCATATCTTGTAGTTCCTCACCCAAATAACACTTCAACACTGCCAGGGATGGTGGCTCTACCACCTCCCTGGGCAGCCATTCCTGACCACTCTCTGAGAGAAAAAGTTTTTCCTGATGTCTAATCTAAATCTCCCCTGCTACATCTCATGGCCATTTCTTCAGGTCCTGTTTGTTGCCTGGGAGAAGAGGCCAAACCCCTCCTCTTCACAACCTCCCTCCAGGAAGTTGTAGAGTGCAATAAGTTGTCCCCTGAGCCTCCTCATCTGGAGACTGAACAATCCCAGCTCCCTCAGCTGTTCCTCATTAGACTTGTGCTCCAGACCCCTCACCAGTTTTGTTGCCCTTCTCAGAGCTTGTTCCAGGGCTTCAATGTCTTTCTTGTAGTGAGGGGCCCAAAACAACACAGTACTTGAGCTGCAGCCTCACCAGAGCTGAGTACAAAGGGATGATTACCTCCCTGCTCCTGCTGGCCACGCTATTTCTAAAGCAGGCCAGGATGTCATTGGCCTTCTTGGCCATCTGGGCACACAGTCGGCTTGTGTTCAGCCAAGTACCAAGCAATACTCCCAGGTCCCTTCCCTCTTCACCGTCATCCAGACACTCAGCCCCAAGCCCATAGGGCTGCATGGGGTTATTGTGGCCAGTGTGCACACTGGGGGAGATGGTCCAGTCCCTTCACGATCTTTGTGGCCCTCTGCTGGACTCTTTCCAAGAGATCCCTGTCTTTTTTGTACTGGGGAGCCCAGAACTGGACACAGTATTCCATATGAGGCCTCACCAGGGCAGAGTAGAGGGGGAGGATCACGTCCCTTGACCTGCTGGCCATGCTCTTTATAATGCACCCCAGAATGCCATTGGCCTTTTTGGCTACAAGGGCACACTGCTGGCTCATGGCCAACCTGTCGTCCATCAGGATGCCCAGGTCCCTCTCAGCAGAGCTCCTCTCCAGCAGGTCTTCCCCCAGCCTGTACTGATGCATGCAATTATTTCTACCTAGGTGCAAGACTCTACACTTGCTTTTGTTAAACCTCATCCGGTTTCTTGCTGCCCAGCTCTCCAGCCTGTCCAGGTCTCGCTGAATGGCAGCACAGCCTTCAGGCGTGCCAGCCAATCCTCCCAACTTTGTGTCATCAGCAAACTTGCTGAGGGTGGTCACTATCCCCTCATCAAGGTCGCTGATGAAGATGTTGAGCAGTCTGAGGATTCTGGAGGAGTCTAACATGTTTTATTGCTATATATATATATAATATGCAATGGTTTAGAGAAAATGCACTTATGCACTTACAGGACCCATCCTAAACAGATTTTGTATGTAATTTAACTGCAAGTAATCTAAGTCTTGGTGCCTGTAACTAATTTGGATCAAAACTGAAATAGTGATTCAGATTTACTAATTAATTAATAAACATCAAAATAAATATTTCTTCACCAGATGTTTTCAGGATTCTAGAAATGCTCAGAATTAGCAGATATCTTCAACAATGAGGCTCACATTACTTCTGTATAGGCCATCATACTTAATGGTATTTTTGAAATCAGGCTTTCCTAAGTATACAAAACATCAGCAGCGCAAAACAATACTATTACCAGTATGGCTAATTGGATAGATTTCTTCCATGTATGCTTATAGAGAGTATTACACAACAGATAGAAATGCAATAGGAAGGTTGAAGTTATTATTTTTTCTACAGTTTTTGTTCCCAATCTTGTTTGCTCTCATAATTATTTCTTCTTTACCTTCTCCATTTCTTGAATAAAAATTTGAAAGACAAATGCTTTTCTGTTGCTGAACACTCCAGAGAAACATCACTCTCTCCATAGCACAAAGTTAGTTACATTTTATTTGTGTATAGCTAGTATATAATGCCCTAAAAGCCCTCATCTCACCTCTGATCCCTATGTTAGAGAACGCATTCAGAATGTATATTAAGTTATTAACTGTATTAAAACAGGAAGTATAGTAAAGCCCTAAAAATTTTGTATACTTTTTCAGAATGCTATGTGGCTGGTATTTCCCACTGGGACAAGAAAAAGAGCCATACAGATCATGTTTAATTATTACTTACTCTCTACTATTATTGTATTTTATAAAGCATTGAATGTTGAGAGATTATACAAGACTACAGTCCCCTTTAATGTCTGTGTAGATAAAGCATATTTGCTTATCTGTTTTCTTGTACATTTCTTTTATATACAAGTCTAGACATCTGCTATTTTTCAGAGATTCAAGAACTACCAATTATACACTAATTTTCACCTCTTTGCTAGAAATATCTTTCTGACAACAATTTAAATACAGTTGGAATCAAAAGTACTGTCAATTAGGAATTCCACTAAACAAAAGATGAGTTGATTGCTACTAGTAACTGTCCAGCTCCTGAATTGTAGTTTTTGTTTTTTTTTTTTAATAAATAGTACTTACATTCACTATTCAGTATAGAAAAGGTACTCAGTGTGAAAAATTTTCAGTAGTAAAATAATTACTTACCTTACATATTTGCTTTCCTTGCAATCTTGATTTTTTTGTCTTCATAGCTAGTAGCTCCAGGTAGTAGTAGAATGAGAATTGCCTGCGTCTCTGCGAATGTTCAGAGTAAAGAGGTTAGTCTGTGATATATTAGTCTCCCTAATCTCTTCATATCCTTCCTGGTGCAACCGAGTATTTTGCCTAGCTCTTAATACTGAGCACAGATTACAAAATCAGCGACTCCAACTCAAGATAGTAAGACAGAAATTTGAATCCACATACTGTTTAATAATGTAACCCTCTTATATAAGGTTTAGACTAATCAAGATATATTTTACAAAGAAAAGCATTATTTACAGGTCTGGGATATACTATAGTGTTATTCCCTTTGACCGTGTCCTTGCCTATTTTATTATGTAACATTTCAAACAATGTTTTTCAATTTAGGAAACTATTAGTACTATACTTAATGCAGTTACAGGCAGCATGTGAATAGAAAGATTTAGAATATAGGTGGCCTTGATCCCCAAACCCTTTGCCACGTGCTCCACACACATAAACCAAATGCTGAACAGCTGGCAGTGCCCACTTGCCTTTCAGCCTGAGCTGCTGTCTAGCTGCTCTGATCACTGCCATTCAAGCAAGATAAGGAAATGAACTAGGGGAGAGTTGGGATTTCTCATTTAGTTAAGAATGTATTTGGATGGACTGTTTTTATCAATGTCATATTAAAAAAAAAATTAAAAAAAATTGCCAACAACTTCTGCAGATGTTTTTTCCTCCTCCAGTGAATTTTAATTTGTAATATTCTGTTTACTGTAGTTTCTCACTTTCTTTTTCTATTTGTCAATAGAATTAAAAAGAACAAACCCAAATCACAGCAGGATTAAACTGACCTAGCACTACGGCTTCTGCAAGACTAAAGCAGTTTACATCACATGAGGATTACAGATTAAGATTACTGTGATGATTGTGCAAATCCCAATGCCTATGAGGAGTTCAGCTTTATTTATTTATTTATTTCCTTTATTATAACTTATTATAACTTCAGAGTTTGGGGACTTTGTGTATTATTTGTAATTTTTAAAATGGAATTTAGCATGATGGCGCCCCTCAAATTTTTTAAAGTGAAATTCTAACAACTGCCTACAGACAAATCTGTAGTAGGTATTATACATTCCATATGCATCTGAAGAAGTTCCTGTAGACAAGAAACCAAATAATTTAGGAATAGGAGTTTCCAGTGTGAGTTTCAAATGAGGCAGCTTCTGTCTGTACCATGACATGAAACTCTGCCTAATCAGCACCAAATCCTTTAGAGCCAGATATCCCACTGCAGAAGTACCTCTAAAGTCTGACCCTGCTTTAGGTGTATATGTGCATCAACATGCATCCATATGTATATGAATATAAAACAAAAACCTTCACTATACACATATGCAGGCAAATTGTACATTAATAAATAAAAATAGTTTAACTTTTGAGAAAACTCAGATAAAAAGTTATACTGTTTTGTCCAATCATATAGGTGAATCTTATTTTAGACAATTACACTGTAAATATACTTTTCCTTTAACTCTGATAGTGACATTCCAGTGCATCTCATAATTACATGCACTAAATAAATGACACTAAAACTTATTGTCTGACACAATATGCAGAACGAAAGTAATTTTCTTCTGGTCTGTATCTTTTCTATAATCACTGTAACAGTCTGAGACCCCCACTCAGGGGGGGAAAAAGAGAAGAAAAAGGAAAAATAAAATAATTAGATAAATAAATAAAAGGAAACAGGAGAGGGAAAATGAAGAAGACACGGAAAATGAAAAAAGAAAAATAGGTTTGAAAAACATGAAGAGGAAGAACTGGCAGAGGGGAATGGTTCTGAATTGATGACATTCTCACATTCCCTACATTGTTTGGACTGGCAGAAGAAGAAGAGCCATAATGAAGGAATGGCTTTCAGCATGCCCCACAACAGTGTTCTCCATCATTTTTTCAGGGTCTGAGGTTAGATAAACAGGTATGCAGTCTCCTGGATCTTCTCTGATACCGTTTTTGTAGAAGGGTATAACTTTGGGAAACTTCCAGTTGTGGGGACCCCTCCAGACTCCCTCAACCTCTAATAAATTGTTAATAAATTTACTATGGAATACAAACTGCCAAGTTCAGACTTGCATCTGAAATACTACTATTCAGAATTGGTTTCTATGTTCATGCAGTGAATTTAAACTGCTGGAGTAATGATCTTTTATGTTGCTTACAATTAGCTTGGGGGATACACAAAAAACTGTTTTCTGTCCCTGAAATTCACATGAGAACAGCAGGGCTCATACCCACACTTGTAAGTTCTTTTCTACTAAAAAAAGCAACCAACCAGCCCATACTACTGATTGTGAACATTCTGAGGCTGTGAAGGGGTTTACCAGATTATGTTTATTTTATGACTGTAAATGTAATAGATTTCATCTGTAATATTAATTATGAAAATAAGCAGAAAGATCTTTCAAATATCTGGAATCTGAATATGCTGGTTGAAATATGAGAAGAAATTTTATGTATGCAAACTTTAGTCCACCTAACCTTCACCATTTGTCCTAACCTTCCTGAAATGTAATCTGGATACAGATGAAGAGAGTACAAGGTTATAGGCAACTGCTACATCTTTGTCTCCACATTTTAAAAAATGTGATTTCCAAGCCAAGATAACTATTGTTTCACCTTCACAAGGCACAGTAGTTCCTTTTCGCACTTTACATTTCAACTAGAGAAAATCTAAGTAGATGGCATAGATTTCGTTTTCATCTCCTCTATGTTCCCCCTGATGACATTTTGCTGTTCTTGTACACCAGAGTGATCTTACTGTGTATTGTGACACATGATTTTGTTGAACATGTAGGGGGCCACTGTGCAGAAGGAACTTTCTGCGATCAGCTTTTAAGTTTTAGCATTGGCTCTGATAAAATTGTTGAATTATTTCTACAGAAAACCGCACTAAATGGATATGCAGTCTGTTATGCAGGTCTAAGAGTAACAGAGGCTATTGTTATATATAAATCAAACAAATCAAGTATATCCTTCCACTAACATCTCTTTCCTGAACAACATATAATTTTATATATATATATATGTATGTATAAATTTTCTCAATGCTCCAAATAACTTATGGGAAGAAAAATGAAATAAAAAATCAATATTCATTGATAATCTCTTCCAAAGATAACTCAGCTAAGAATGTAGCTGTAACATTTAAATTGTGGCATTTCCTTGCCAACATATAAAGTGACAAAGCTGGTTGAAATGTTTCAGAATTATGATGATCAGAACATGTGAAATAGAATTTCACTCCTCGACCACTTTAGTTTGTATTTTTTTCTTTTTAACCTAAGCACCAACTTTCCCTTTTTGTTCTTTGTTCAGCAACATTTAATCACAAACACCTACTGAAGCTAAAAAGCACAGTGAATGGAACTGTTACCCTATTTAAGTCGATTCTATTTTTGTCATTATGCTGTGTAGATCTAGGTTTTTTTTCCAGTACATCTTCACATATGTATTTATTATTTTTTCTACTTGTTTAGGATAGGAACTGTGTAATCTACATAAGCACAGTACGCAAGAGATTAGTCTAAAATGTGAAGAACTTCATCAAAATTATTCATTGTAATTTATATCTCTCTGAGTTGCTATTTCTATATCTCAAGTACCTACTCAGAATTAGGATAAATATTACTAATAAATCCAACAATTCATCATCTGTAGCTTTATTCTAATAGTATGCCTCAGTATGCATGTATCAGCAAAGTAAAGTTGATTAAAAGCCTTTACGTTTCAAACACAGAAACTCTCAACAATTAACTGGATTGATATCTTCTCAAAAGAGATGTATCAGCAGGTGACTTTTGGATCTGATAGAAGTCTGCAACTGCAAATCATTGATCAGTGATAAGATCCTACTGACTCTTTAGTTCTGGATCAAGAACTGCACCATCTGATCATGGTCATAACTCATGTTCATAGCTCTGCTCTACTGTCTGTCTTCCCTGGACCTAAATCACATGCTTAATTGTAATTTATACAGTGGCAATATGTCAGATAATTTCAGCATAGAAGAAACATACATTCCCCTAGCAGACACACAGGGATCTCTTAAGCAGTATTACAGCCTCAACTCTAAAGGAGATCACACTATTTGCAGGAACCAGCTAGAAGGTAACTTCCACCATCCATTACATATGATGTATGCCAATGTGACTGCACTAGAAGAAATGAAGCACAAATTGTGAGGTACATTTATGTTCAGCCACAATCCTATTTCCTCCCCTCAAGCTTGAAGGTGGAACTTTGCTTTTTTATATCTATTATAAATCATGTTTCTTTCCATTGCCTGTAAGCCTGCTAGACATTTCCAGAGGCATAAACAGAATCAAACCACGAAGACTGCTTGTGCTGTTAGTGCAAATGCTTTTAATTTCTCCAAGCAGTTTAACTCTTTGCTAACAAACTCTTTAGAAATAGCACTTTCTCTCTTCCCCAAAGATGAAGCATAATTATGTTTTACTGTAATGTATCTTGTTTAAAGCTTTCTTCTAGTTAAGGTACTTTTTTATAAATGCACTTTATGTACTTGCTTCCAAACTTCTAGGCAAGTTTATTTACAACTTACAGTCATATCTACTTATCCCTTCTGAAAAAGTGAATTTTGCATTAATCCACTGCTTACTGGATTCACTACAGTCAGGATTTGGTCTGTTATTTCTTGCACAGTTCTTTTTTTATAGTACCAGAAGGAAGAATTCAAAACTTTTGTTTCCTCCCAGTTGGATTTAAATATACTGAATATTCCTAGGTATGATTCAGAGATTCATCTGGCAAGTTCTGAAGAAAATACATTACCTTCTCCAGCTATGGAGATAGAATGTTCCCAAATTCGGGGCTATTAATTGTCTTGTAGTTATAAATGACATGAAATGGCATTCTATTTCTAGGACTGCATGGTCATCTGACAGGACAGTATGTTCAGTTCCTTAACAGTGATGAAAGAACTTAAGTAATGACCAACTGAAAGAAAGGAAGAAATAGAAAAGGAAAGAAAGGAAGAAAGACAGAAAGAGGAAGAATTTGAGCCCCTTAGAGCTCTACTCTTAAGAAAACAGTACTAATTTAACAAGGCCTGAGAAGATCAGTGTGTCCATATATGACTTTGTGTTTGCTCATTTAAGTCCTGTTTCACATATACTTTGCTGTAACTTTCAAACTTTAATCTAACTGAACTGTAATTGCTAGAAATACCAGTTATAGTAATACAGTTTCTAAAAAAGATATCTGAAGTACTCCTTTTGTAGGAATATCAGTTTAAAACATGGATACTCTTACTGTGTAAAGATGAAATCTACAAGGAACATCTGGAGAAAAAAAAAATTATCTAAAAACATATTTAATTCATGTAATGCAAACTCCATTTAAAGATCACGAGTATCTATAATGGCTGTTCTGAAGGCATTGCCTACTGTTTTATTATGTTGACTCGAAGCGTCAAAGGCAGATGTTGTTGCTATGGCAGTAGAGGTTGGACCTTCCCACCAATATTACACTACATTTTTTTGCTGTGTGGCAGACTGTAGCTGAGAGGCGGTCTGCCAGATTTATGTCTGACATGACAGTGCACATGAAGCAAAGGTATGGCACTGAATTCCTCCATGTGGAAGAAATTGCACTCATTGATATTCATTGATATGTGCTAAAAGTTTATGGAGACCAAACTGTGGATGTGAGCACAGTGAGGCAGTGTGTGATGCATTTCAGCAGTGGCATCAGTGACAGTGAGTCACCTCCACTGGTGCAGATTTTTGGGAGCATGACAAGCAGGCTCTTGTTCATCACTGATGAAAATGCATAGCTAATGGCGGTGACCATGTTGAAAAAAGAGTTTTTCGTAGCTGAGAATTTGCTCTATCCAATAGTCCTATTGTGCTTCTAATATCTGCTGCAGTTTCCATGGAAACAAATAAGAGATATTACTTTCGGAGCAACCTACAAAAATACCTTCTACTATGTAACAGTACAGATTTAAAGAGCAGAGAGAAAGAAAATTTTATAAAGACCAACCACAGAAGTATCAGAAACTATTTTTTTTTTTTCTAAATGTTATTAAAAGTTTTTTGTAGCTACCTTTCAGCTGGAATTATTTACCTTGTCCTTCACAGAGCAGTCAAAAGATCTCCTTGCAATTTTCATTACCTAAAGATATTACCGAGATGATACATTTACCTTGTGGCTGGGGTTTTCTTTTTTTAAGGAAGCCAACATTACCATAACTTTTACATTGACCTGTGTTCTGTGGAAGGGCACATATGCTCCAGCTTCAGATAGAGGTCAGGACATCTGTCTTTGAAAGTTCATGCAGATTTTTTTCATTAAAACTCTTCATTTCTGTAAGCTTACAGACTTGAAGTCTTGCATATAGTAAGCAGGCACTGAAATTTCTCTCGGGGAACAGGTGGATCCATTATTCTGTACACCGGGACACTTAAAAGAAATACAAGACATAAAAATGGAGTTTCAGAAAATCATACATACCATGTTGTACACAAATCTTCCTTCTATTTGAAGTTGTGAATTTTTCAAGCTCCACTAATAAAATTCATCTGAATAAAGTACATGTCTTTCAATAAATTACCTAATAAACACAGAACTTCATCTGGCCTTAAATTTGTTGCTGATTTTTGTTAGCTATTTGCTGACTGACACCAGGTCAAGTAGTGTCCCTAGGCAACTGGTACTGAGAAACAAGTGGAACTGAACCCAGCAGCACATTTAGAGAAGAAATGAAGAATTTTTCTATTGAAGTTCACACAACGAATTATTATTCTGCTTCTGTTTTACTCTGCCTGGAACAGGCTTCCTAGTGTGGCAACTGCTGCCACAATCCTTTTAAAAGACATTTGGATAATGTCCTCAATGAAATGCTTTAACTTTTGGTTAGTCCTGAAGTGGTCAGTGACTTGGAGTAGATGACCTTTTAAGGTCTGATCCAGCTGAACTATTCTATTCTATTCTATTCTATTCTATTCTATTCTATTCTATTCTATTCTATTCTATTCTATTCTATTCTATTCTATTCTATTCTATTCATCAACATCACTACCTACTTTTTGTCAGTGTTGTGGTTTAAGCCAGAAGGTGGCTGGCACCACACAGTTGTTTGCTCACTTCCCACCTTCCCAGTGGGATGGGGGATAAAACTGAAAATAAATAAATAAATAAATAAGATCTCATGAGTTGAGATAAAACTATTTACTAAGATAGAAAAAAAATGGAAAGGGATAATAGATATGACATATATATTTATACATGAATGTATATAACAAGTGATACACAAGCAATTGCTCATCACACCCAGACTGATGCCTAGCCAGCTCCCCAAGCAGTGAAAGAGCCAGATGAACTCCTATTGCTCTCAAAACTCTTTACACAGGATATCATATGACATGGAATATCCCCTTGGCCAGTATAAGTTAGCTGTCCTAATTCTGTACCCTCCCAGATCCTTGGGCCTTTCGCTGAGAATGACCTTGGCTCTGTACAACTCTGCTTAGCAGCAAATATAAACATCAGTGTGTTATCAACGCTGTTTTTCTCCTAGAACCAAAACCATAGCAACATACTAAACACTCTGAATAAAACAATTTCATCCGAGATGAAACTAAGACAACTGTTGTGTTGTTAGTTTTTTTTTCAGAAATCCAGTTCATCTTTGCATCATTTGAACTGACTTTGTTTAGCCGCAGGTTCACCTTTATTTTAAAATCTTCACCTCATTGTTTTATAGTGATGGCACACTGAAAATATTCATTGTAATGTCTGGTATTTCCCAGGAAGAAAAAATATACCACATTAAACAGCATCTAACATCATTCTTATTTTTGCCATCCTGGTTAGGAAATGATACTAAATGGTTTAGATACTAGAAGGAAAAATATGACTTGACTTGGTCTTTACAAAGAGATGAAAACTCTATTTTGAGATTCTTAACAGAGAAACTGACGTGATTTCCACTGAGCAAAAGTCAAAAATAGCAAATTATGTGATTCTGGGTGAAATGACTGACTTGAAATTGAAAGCACTGCTTTTCTTCTTTGTGTTGCATTGTGCCTTTCATGACTAGTTTGCATATATGTGATATTACAGAATAAAAGATTGTATGTTAATGGTTTCATGCATCAAGACTGAAGCAATCAGAAGGTTGGTAAGAGCAAAGCAAAAGTTAATGCTGAAGTCTAAGCACTAAATACAATAATTTGGTTTGGACATTAAAGATCATCTAATTTTAACCTCCTTGTCATGGAAAGCACCTTCCAAGAGACCAGGATGCCCAGAGCCCCATCCAACCTGGCCTTGAACACCTCCAGGAATGGGGCATCCACAGCTTCTCTGGGCAGCTTGTTCTAGTGACTCAGCAAACTCTGAGTAAAGAAGAATATTTATATTGTATGGAAAAGTAGAATCAAAGCAGATTTCTTTTTGGATACATTCAGGTGGCTACTTTTAAGGGAAACCTGGCAGAAATTCTTTTTATTTATAATTTACCAGGAACTGTAGCTTCTAGAGTATATGAGCACCTGAATACGTCAATAGGAAGAAAGTGTAGGATAAAGTGTATTTTCTAATTATCAATATTATCAAGTTAGATTCCTTAACTGCTACTGATGTCAAGTCATTAATCAGGCTAGGAGGAATGTATTATAATATAGGATTAAGGAGAGAAAATCAAACAAACTCAAAATGATATTCTAGTCACCATTTTGGGTATAAAACCCCATAGGCATTTTCTCTTACCTTTCTCCCACATATTTTGTTGTTGGGAGAAAAGAAATAAATGTTGCACCCTAAATTTGCCTTTCATCTATTAATTTCTTATCATTTCAGTACTTATTTGCACATTTTAATATGTATACAAAAAATAAAAAATAAACAAAACAAAAACAGTCTGTCATGAGATATTGATGTAAAAATAAATGAGAAAGAACTGATTTACCAGTCTAGTTTGACCTTACTTTCCATTGATAATTTATTTTCATTTTCCATAAAAGCTGTGTGCACCTGTCCAGGTACCAGTTAAGCATCTGCACCAATGCTATTACCTTGAAAACTCGATAATGCTGAGGTATTTTTATTTATTAGAGAAAAAGAAAATGGTAAAAGATATGGAAAAGCACATTGTAGAGCAAAAGAACAAGGATGAAGAAGGTTTATGAGTAGATATTTTCTAGAATTGGTCACGAGGTTAATCATTTTAATATGCTTCTTTATGTCCTTGGCACAAAGTGAAAGAGTGGGTTAATGAGTGTCTCTGATTACTCAGAATTGGAATCATTGTCCACACAGAAAAGAGCTCTTTCATATAGGAAAAAAATGGGTGACCTTGAGAATAGTAATAATAGAAATGAAGTGAAATTCAATAGCTTGTGAACTTAAGGCTAAACAATAGGAATTGATGTCACAATCCAGAATCTGAAACTCTCAAGGGGAAAAATGTATGAGTAAATACATATGTCACCAGATGACTAGAAACCACTGATGCGTGAAAGCTCCAAAAGATAGCAAAGACAACCTAAAAATGTTTGTTTCAGACTTTGTATTTTGAAATAAAAAGATACTTGAAAAGAAATTTTAAAGTAATCGTGAATGATTTAAAAGTATTACTGTCATCTGGAACAATGTTTGTATCAAATGTAGTCATTGTGGTTCTAGGGAAAATATCCTGAGATAAAACAGATGAGAAATCCAGCTAAGAGTACTATAAAGCCTGTGTTAGGAGTGGGCATTAAAGGTGTCCAGCATTTTTTACACTAGTGAAACAAAAGCTCAGAGAGATTATGAATGCTCTTTGTAAATATGTTAGAAAAATAGACATATAGAAGGTTAGAAGCTGCAGGTTAATGTTGACACAGGAACAAACGTAGATATTAATATGTTTAGCTTGAAAATTAGAAGACTGTTTCTAACCAGGGAACAGTGAAATTTTGGAACAGCATTTAAGTAGAATTAATGAAGAAAAATCAATGTGGTATTAAAAATTAATTTGATCATTTTGAATGAGATTTTGTAATATGGTTCTCCGTGATGGGAAAGGGCTGGATCTGGACACTGAGGCTGAGGGGAGACCTTATTGCTCTCTATAACTACCTGAAGGGAGGTTGTTAGCTGGGGGTCAGCCTCTTGTGTAACTGGTGATGGGACTAGAGGGAATGGCTTCAAGCTGCACCAGGGGAGGTTCAAGCTGGACGTTAGGAAATACTACTTCTCTGAAAGAGTGGTCAGGCAGTGGAATGGGCTGCCCAGGGAGGTGGTGGAGTCACCAACCCTGACGGTGTTCAAGGAATGCTTGGACATTGTATAGAAGGACATGGTTTAGTGAAAACTATTGGAGATTGGTGGATGGGTGGTCTGGGTGATCCTGTAGGTCTTTTCCAACCTTGGTGATTCTGTGATTCTACAATTCCATGATTCTAAGAATGTCATTTCCAATAGAATCCATATTACTAGGGTACTAAGACCATGTTTCTTCACTTCTTTCAAGATTTGCTACTACAGTCCTTTGGACTCTTAAAAGAAAAACTGACACAAATCAAAATATATATTCAAAGGAATCCTAAACAAGAAACACAGTAATATGCTAATAAAAACAGAATGCTGCATTGCTTAGCTCTTCAGGGAAGATAAGAAATTAAAAAATTGTAGGACATAGTACTATGTGCATATTCAAACAGTGGAGTCAATTTATTTTATTTTATTTTATTTTATTTTATTTTATTTTATTTTATTTTATTTTATTTTATTTTATTTTATTTTATTTTATTTTAAATTAACAAGCACAGTTTTTGATATGGATGTCCAGCAAATAAAGATTGGCCTATTATAATGAAGTAAACATGACATGAATTTCTTCTTGAACAGTAACAGTTGTTTGTTGTGTCATTCAAAGTATATTAAATGGCATAAAGACTGATCAGGTAGCTTCAGAGAGTATCCTCATTGGAGCAGACTAAATACATAATCAAGAGGACATCAAGTAGCAAGATATGCACCACCTTCCATTTTTCACAGTAGTAACTACTATCTAGGAAAAGCACTTCATAATCTCTGACAAAGTGTAAATTCTCCATTAATGATTAAACTGACATTTAAGTGCAATAATTATAGCACATTTGCCTCTTTTCATTGATGCTTTTAATTTAAAAGGTTATGTTTTAAAACACATTCCCCTAAAACACATATCAGGAATGAGTTACTGCCAAGACGGCAAAATTGTTCTGAGGACCATAAATCACCAAATCACTAAAGACAGCAGAAGCTCGTAATTATTTTAAAACAAAATAACTAAAAGTTACACTCTGATGATATGCCTAAATCCTTTAAGAAAGGATCTGTTTTCCAAAGTCGTGTGCTTTGGTTAAGTATCAGCAATTTAAAAAATAAAAAATAAATCTACAACATATTTATTTTTACTCAGATAAAACTGGAGCTAGCTAATTGGAGATAATCAAAACCTGTAAAAACCTTTCCTTGTTTGTTCAGTCTTATTTACATTCAGTCACTGAGGCGTAAGAGAGTGATTTTCATCAAGCTTGTTGAAAGTCTTGTTCAGACTGAATGGGATATAATTCCCAAATTAAGACTTGGTAAAAAAAGAAATTTTGGAAATACTGTATCAATTATAAAAGCACAAAATAGTTTTCCACAGAATCACACAGTGATTCAAGTTGGAAGGGTCATCTGAATGTCACCTGATCCAGTCCTTGCTCAAGCAGAGACACAGAGCAGGTTGCCTAGAATATCCACATGACTTCTGAATATCTTCAAGGAGGGAAGGCAACACAACCTCTCTGAGCAACTTGTTCCAGTGCTCTGGCACATTCACAATAAAAAAACATGTTTCCTGTTGTTCAGATGAAACCTCCTCTGCTTCAAATTCTGTTTCAGACAAGAGCCTACTGCTTCTTGGCACTGGGCACCACTGGAAAGTGCCTGGCTCCATTAGGCCCATTAACATATTTATTGACATTGATGAAATTCCCCCTGTCCTCCTTTCCTCAAGGCCCAGCTTTCTCAACCTTTCCTCATATGCGAGATGCTCCAGTCTCTTGATCATCTTTGTAGCCCTTCGCTGGACTCTATTCATGGAATCATGGAATCACAAGGTTGGAAAGGACCTGTAAGATCATTTAGTCCTACTGATCTCCCACAACCATTGCTACTACAAGCCACTAAACCATATTTCATAGCTTCTCATCCAGACGCCTCTTGAACACTGCCAGGGATGGCAACTCGACCCTGGGCAAGCCATTCCAGTGTCTGACCACTCTCTGAGAGAAAAAGGTTTTTCCTTATATCTAATCTCAACCTCCTCTGGCACAACTTGTTGCCATTTCCTCAGGTCCCAGTTGTTGCATGGAAGAAAAGTCCAAACCCTTACTCATCACAACCTCCCATCAGGAAGTTGTAGAATTAAATGAGGTCTCCCCTGAGCCTCCTCTTCTTCAGACTGAACAGTTCCAGCTCCTTCAGCCACTCCTCATAAGACTTGTGCTCCTGACCCCTCACCGGTTTAGTTGCCCTTCTCTGGACATGTTCCAGGGCTTCAATGTCTTTCTTAAAGTGAAGGGTCCAAAACTGAACACAATACATGCGTTGCTGTTCAGACATACTATTCAGTATGTCCATTTCTCTTTTGTACTGAGGAGCTTAGAACTGAACACAGTACTCCATGTATGGCAATATCTGTTCTGAGCAAAGGGAAAATATCCCTCAACCTGTTGCCATCCTGGTATTTCTATATAATTTTCACTTTTAAGCACATACCAGGTATTTCCATCTTCTGATCTTGATAGTTTGAATAATAATGAAATAGTGGTGTCCAAAATGTCTTAACAGGTGTTAAATGTGGATTTTAAGCTTAGCCTAAGGCTTCAAGCAAGCAGCATGGGAAAAGAAAAAGAAAAAAAAAAAAAGAAAAAAGAAAAAAAAAAAGTCTTTTTATTTTACATGTAGCATTGAAAATTATTTTAGCAAATATAACATACCTTTCCTGGGGAAAAAAAAAAATGCATTGAGAATAATTAAAGTATAGCATTGTCTTAACAAAATTGCTCATTGATTTTCTGAAAAGCAGTCAGCAAGCGAAACAGAAATCTCAGTGTATAGGCAAGAAGATTTTGAGAGATAAGTTCAAAAAGAATTGAATAAAATAAATGAACATTCTATATTTAATAGTATTGTAATAGACAGACACTCAAAAAATCACAACCCAGACACAATAAATCAGGAGACTGTTTAAAAAAAATTAAAAAAAGAGAACTCATGAATTTTATGTCATTTTATTGATAGGGTTATTTTTATTTCTGATCTGATTTGAACACGAAAGAATGATGATCTATGTATTTTCTCCACAAGCCGAAGGGCAAAGGACTAGATAAAAACTTGAGGATTGATAGTGCTGTGAATCTCCTAACATGCAATGTTTTATTTAAAACCTTTGTTTCTGTGAACAAGATAAGAGTTTGATCCAACAAATTTCTCCCAAGAGACAAGGCTTTACATAAACACTGAAAAGCATGAGACTAGTAATAAAACTGGAATAGAGAACATGAAAACCTTAACTAAAAAAACACTTTGTATGCCATAGCAGTAATATTGTATGTAAAGGTTCTACTAACATCTTGTACCAGATTTACAGAGAATTACATTTTTTATTAATAGCACATGAAAACAAATTTTTAGAGCAAAGTGAAAGAGGTTTTACTAAAATGTGTTACAAGGCATATCTGTTAGATATATTTATATACATGCACATTTTATTATGCTCAAATGGGAGTGGGAAAGAAATAAACAAAACTGCATTCTGTAAACTGCAGTGCTCACAAGGAAATAAACTTCTGGAGGTTGGAGGCCCTGCTTATAGCAAAGAGGTTAGAACCTGATGATATCTGGGGTCCCTTTCATCCCAAGCCACTCTATAATTCTGTGATTCTATGAACTTGTGAAACTCGTGCCCAATATATATGTATGCAGGTTTTTTTCTTATTTTCCTGAAACCTCTTTTATTTTTTATTTATTTTTTTAATTACCAAACCTGTGAAGGATTATCAAAAAGTCCTCCACTTTGGCCAACTGTTCTCTGAAATGTAACTAAGTGTGCATCAATGCCAAAGTTAAAAATGAATTTGCCTCTTCTCCAGGAAGAGGAAATTATTTTGGTCAGATGAACATTTCTCTCTTCCTTCTCTTGGAAGATTTCACTCTGTTAATTAGATAGAACTACAGTAAAAATAGCTTACCAATTAAATAGTGTAATACTTTGAAAAAAGGTATAGGTAACATTTAAAAACATAAATAAGCAAGATAACATGGTGTGGAAGTCAAAGGGTCTGTTCTTGCTAACTGTGACCACAGTTGATGTTTGTTTGTTTTCTAGAAGACTGTTCAGAAGAATCCGTAAGAACCCCTAGATGCACGAATCCCATAGAAACTATTCTGCATGCAGATCATTGATCTGTATTTGACAAATGAATAAAATTATTATGAATTCAGGAGGAAATCTCCAACTATCCTAGACAGTCCATAGAATCTGAATTATAAATTGAATTATAGTCAATAATATATTACTCCGAAAAGCAAATGAGCTCTCATCAGTTTGTAGATTCCTTCACTGTTACTTGCCAGAGCAACTCATATATACAGAAGCAGGCTTTACAACCTATGGGTGACAGGATCCTTGTTGATTTTGCAGCCAAATAGAATACACAACATCTGAGATTTTAGAAATGCCTGAATTTTAGGCATTCAGAATATTTATTTGCATGCATGACTTTATTTGGATTTATTTGTTTATTTATTTTTATAGATAAGACAACCATAAATATATGTTATTTATTTGAATCCACTTAACACACTAATTAATGAAGATTATTTTAGCTAAGCTGTGTCAAGTACTTGCTTGCAAAGCTGGAGAAGTTCCAAAAGAAAAGTATAAAGAAAATACATTAGCATTTAGTGCTAGTATCGATAGTCTTGGTTTAGATGACATTTACAGTTTCTTGATGCCTAACATCCCCTGTATAAGCCAAGAGAATTATCATAGTTCACTGTCTTTCAGAAACAAACTTCACAGAATTACTCAGTGATTAAGTTTGGCAGAGACTTCTGGGTCTTGTCCAACTACGAACACCCACAGCAAGTTATGTAGGACCACATCTATGTGTCTTTTAACAATCTCCAAGGAAGAGACCGCAACTTTGCTGGACAGCTCATGCCAGTGCTTGTCCACCTGCACAATAATGAGATGTTTCCTGTTGTTAAGATGGAACCTCCTCTGATTCAGTTTGTGGCTCTTGTTAACTCTTGTCCTCCTTCTGGAAAGCACAGAAAAGAGCCTGGATCTGTTCTTTTCCCACTCTCTCTTCAGGTGTTTATAGACATTGGTGAGATCCTTCTGAGCCTCTTCTCCAGACTTAACTTTCCCCAGCTCTTTCAAATCCTCCTCTTATTAGAAGTGCTCCAATCCTTCAATCATCTTGGTGGTCCTTCATTGGACTGTCTCCAGAATGTCCATGTCTTTTTCACGGTGAGGTATAAAACTGCACACTACACTCTAGGCATGATCTCAGCAATGAAAGTTTCAGGGTTAGGGGGACTTCCCACCTCTTTTAGTGAGAGTGCCCATCAGGTTATGTTGTTCCACATTGATCTTCTCTTTCTCCCTCATGTTTTTCTCCCTGGAGTGGTGCTGCTATGCTGCACAAATTCAGACACTTCTATTCACATTCCCTAGATCTTCTCAGTTTACAAACCTCAGTACATCTTCCTAGATTAAATGGCTATCCTGATAATCCTGAATCTTTCAAGAGAGCTGCCACACTTCAAATACATATTACTGAAAAGCAGTCTCTCTGCTTCCATCAGACAACAGAGTTTGTTAGTCCTCTGTGTTACTTCAGACACAAACATCCACTAGATTCAACTGAAATGAACATTGATAACATATCACAAGATCCTGATGCTACTTATGGACTTTTCATTATGCAGGGAGAGGTATAAAAAATTAATGTCATATAAAAGCAACTATAGGTCCTCTAGGCACTGTTTATTTGTTACTGGATAGCTGTGAGGGATTTCATTTGGAAGAGTTCAGTCAGTTGAATAAAGGTTTCTATAAATCCATGATATGTAGACATGGGCTTTCTTTGCCTGTTTTCTATACTATACCTATGTGTGTTCATATTTATGCAGTCTTTTTTAAATTTTAAAGTAGATATTACACAAAATCATCAGGGCATGGTACTGCACAACTTAAGTGTTAAGTAATATGTGCTAATTAGGACTGTGTACTTGTTAAATTTAGCATACTTGCACAACATTAGAAAATTAATTAGCAGGTTGTCTCTTGAAATGTTGAATTAACTTTACTAGGAAGTATTATTAGTAAGTACATACTAATGATTTAGAACACTTACCAAAGAAGACTCTCAAAGACTTTTCAAGTGCTACTAAATTTAGAATCTCTGTAGTCCTCCAGACTACAGAAATATAATTATTTCTGATTTTAAAACAAAATAAAACAAAGAGATTAACTAATATGGCAAAGTCCTCAAAATGCCTCAGGCTGACATAGGAAAGCTAGACTTTTTTTTTCCCAAGTTCTTTGCCTTAATTCTTGATCGCCATAGAAGTATGCAGTTTCCATACATGTCTTTTCTGCCTGAATAAATTAAATTTTAATTAGTTGAATTAAATAAATAAATACAAAATTTTCTCAATTGCTCATCAGCAGACTATGAGATCTTCCCAGAAAATATGAAACTTCTATAACTTAAGAACCAAATGAATTATTCAGTCTTCAGCAATTTTTCCTCCCATATGTAAACGTAGCTATATCTTGTTTCTAGACTTTGTTTTCAGTAATTTTAACCTATGTGACAAAGCAGACATTAGATGCATTGGAGCATAAAGAATGAAGCTATTGCTACTGATCTTAACCTCACCAGTTGTCACAGCTGTGGGCAATTGCCAGAGCTGTTCTCATTAAAAATATCTGTAATTATAGTGAATGACAGTGTCTGATGTGTTATATTTAATACTTTAGCTACTAGCTTGATGTGTAAAACCATGTTCTTAAAGGTTTGCTCAACTTTGAAACCACTGGGCTGAAGGATCCCTTGAAGTCTGAAAGCTGTACCTGCTTGTTTTGGTACTACATCAAATTATGGATTATCTGACATTTGATTCAAGAATCAAGACAGAGAAAAGAGAACAAGACTGAATGCCAAAAAACCCCTTAATTTTATATAAGTTATGACAGGTTCTCTTAGGCTGAGTTTTCTATATTGGAACTGAAAGATTTACATGCCCAGACATGCACACAAGAGCTTAAAATAAATTGATATCACTTTTAAAGGAGAACCAGTCCTTGACAGCAAGAAGAGAATCTTAGTTATCTACTTTATGTTAGGATAGCTAAATAATTAATTGGGCTACTATAGACAAAGTTTCCTAAACTTTTCTTACCTGAGGCACATGTTTTTCTGTGTTAAAACTGATGGCATTTGACAGCTCTCCCTGAGCAGTGCTGACCTCAGCCAGCACAGGCAGAGAGCCGTACCATGACCAGCTGCTGGACCTGTCATGCGTGATATTCTGCTTCCCAGGGCCCCTCACTCTTGCCAGCCTATTTAGACTGGTTTCAGGGCAGAATGCACTGACCATCACAATGCACCTGTTAGGAATTTTTTTACTACAAAGCATCAAAAAAACCCAAAAGAAAACAAAAACAACAACAAAAAAAACACATTTAACTTTTTATTTTATTCACAATTGCCACCATTCACAATTACACGCAGTGTAAAGATGTAAACCCCAGGAATTAGTGCTGCTGGTATTCTCCTCCTCTCTCTCCATCATTTTTATGCTGTAGACCAACTCTAGGCCACCTGTAAGCCACTCAGCTGGACCATGGAGGGGGCCCTTGGAGTCTGATCCCTGCACCTGATACTGTTTTGGTACTTTCCACATCAAAATGGAAGAAGTCATCCTTCCTCCCAGCCAGATTCCTAAATTCTAAGCTAAAAATTGGGTCCCTTTGTAAAATTCTAACACCGTGAATATCAAAATTTTACTAGAATAAGGTGTGGTTTCAAAAGGAAAGTAGACTGAAACTACCTCAGTGTGGATTATTACCTGTCTTTATGGGAATCTCTGAAAAGATAAGAAATGCAGATACGTATTCCTCTGAATTGGATCCTCTCTTCTACTTCCTGAACAAGCTTGCTGCTCTCAAAAAAATACTCTGCATCGTCCTCTTTTCCTCAAAGGAGTTTCTCAAACTTTTCAGTTCCTGTGGGTTCTAATATGTCGAAAACTGATTCAGATGTACCCTGAGAAGTGCTTTCAGATCTAGCTGCTTGAAAAACAGATGTCTAGATCTGGATCCTGATCAGACTGAGACATGAGCTGTGCAAGTGCTGATCAACACTGTCAAGACTGACGAACAAGATATATTTAGAGAAAGAAATGCAGGCACTATATAAAGTACAAAATGTTAGGTCTGTGTAAAAACTGGGGCTATTCTGAGACACACAAGTAGTAGAAGAAGGGGCATAGAGATCCACAAGTTAGACTTTGACACCTAAGTTCTACACAGATCTCGCTTCAACTAATTTGATCTAATGTTAGTAAAAAGCATTTTAAAATGAATATTTTAAATGCTCTTATTAATTAAACTTATTCTGTGGGCATAGGTTTCCCAGAAGCTGTGGAGTCTCCTCTTTGAGGATCTCCAAAAGCCACCTGGACATGGTTATGGGCACCTTGTTCTGACTGTCTTTTATAAGCTGTCCTAAGAGATGCATGGAGCAGGCATGTTTCTTCCATAATGAAAATACTGTTTCAAACATAACAAACTAAACAATGATTTGTACATTCCAGAATTATGTATTGTAGTTTCCTGGTAATGGAAAGTCAATACAGCAGTGGGATTTTTATTCTTTTTAAAGAATCACATTACATAGGTAACTTAAATGAAAACAGCGTCTTTGAATTTATTTAATACTTGAATACTTGAAATGTTTTTTTAACTAATTTTGACGTACTCAAAACAAGTGAAATACACTGGCTATTGTACTTCAAAACATTGTATTAATTATTGCTAAGAAAAGATGATGAGATGAGGGAAATTCAGGGAGACCATGAGGCATTTGTGAATAATGGGGAAGACATGGCATTTCTGATGTCTGAAGTATCAGTATAGCATTATAACAACTGGGAATCTAATTTTGAATGTAGGCTAAGCATGATAAGAACTTGAAAGGCTAAAACTGAAGTCACAGAGTTGCTACTATGGGCTTTTCAATAGATGACATTCCAGAGTGGTATTCCAACATGATCAAAATGCATTACTACAGGAACCTAGCTGTACTGCACATTTCAAGCTATCAGGATTTGCAAAGCACAAGATGATTCTATACAGATGTCAAGTAGAACAACAATAGATCAGAATGAATGGGATTGTTATAGCGGATGAAAGAACAATCATGACTGACAGTAGAGCAAATCAAAATCATCTGTCAGATATGAAGCAGCACAACTCACACGAGTTTTCTCTAGTGTAAATACTATATATGATTTTCAGATGGCAGCCACCATAGTAAATTACAGTGAGCAAGGATTATAATGATGACAATTGAGAACATTTTCAGTACAGCCCCAAGATCAGTATAACATTCATAGATGCAGAATTCCTGTATCTTTGAAAGATATAATGGTTCAGTTATTAGAAACATAGAAGAACTGTAAGCAGGGTATGAGAAGACAGAATAGAGCTAACAGACAAACGCAGTATTTAAAAAATGATGAGGACCTTTAGATGCCTGGGGACAGCCCTGCAAAGTCAATATGAAAACTTGGTATTTTATTCATTATCTGAGGACTTTTGAAGAAATGAGTGACTTGCATTCTCTTCAGCAGAAAATCAAATTCTAATTTTCAATGACAGCCAGTCTTCTGGAACAGCTGTTTAAATAAAAATAAGAAGAAAATGCAGACAATCAAGTTAAGGAGTTTCAGCTAAAAAATATTATAAATTGCTAAAAATTAGAATTAAAAAAGTTGGCTACATACTGTGCTGAAGTATATGAGTGACTTGTGGAACAGAAATACAATGAAATGCTTCTGAGTTGTGAATTAATATTTCTTATTTGTCTTTCCATGCTCCAAAACATTTCTATTGTCATTTATACAGCAATGAAACTGAAGAAGCAGCACTGTGGGTCAGTCTTTTTACTGCAACCTATTTCTTAGCCCTAGAAAGCAAGTCTTGTGAACTATTAAGTAAAGGCTTATAACAAGGTGAGCTTCAGGCCCATGAGTATGTTTTAAAAAGACCTGTTCTGTGTATTTGTGTATTTATAGGTACAGTACTTTACTGATCATCATTAAAAAAATTCTGACAGACTAAATTTTTTTTTTTTTTTTTTTTTTTTTTTTTTTTTTTTTTTAAGTAAAAGCTGATTTTGCATGGTCAAAATACATTACAGTAGTCAGAAAATAATTATGTATGTACCTCAGGGTAACAGAACAACTGCTTTCGGAATTTAGATAAAGACAATGCAAAACAAAAGGCTGCTTAATCTGCAGAGACACATACCATCCATTTTCAAGGAGTGTTAGCTGTACTTCTGGTAGTAAATTCTTATGCCAAAGTGTAAGCTACCCTGGGGCTGATTGTGGCAGTGAGTAATGATAGTGAGTGAAGAGTTAAAAAAATAAATAAAAAAAAGAATAATAAAAAAAGATAGTGAATAAGGATAGAAATAGAAGAAATCCTGAGAGGGGAACAAATAGAGTAAAATAATTGTTAAAATATAAAATTTACAACTGTATGCTCCAGGATTATCAGGAATATCAATGTGGTGATTAGATTAGAAAAAACAAAACTACAAAAACAATAATGAGAATAATTTTTTAAAACACAGCATATCCTCCTACGCTCATCTCTCTGATAAAGCAAGAATTCCTGTTCTGAATTAAACTAAATGTAAGGCTCCTACAGCATTCACATTGATCCACTTTAAATCTGTGGGTAAAGCTGGGTAAAGCTGAGTTTGTTGGCCTGCTCAGTGAAAAAAAAGTATGGATTCAAGCTTTTGGTGTGATCACAAGAAAAATGCATAATAACATGGTACATCTACTAATAACGTGATATCACAGGTACATTCAATTTGCATGCCAATGCTTACGATGAGTTAAACAAATAAAACACAGCAGCCTCAATTACCAAATCCTTTACCTCTCTGCCAAATAATACTCTGAAAAAAAAAAACCAAGTCCTCTTATTCTCTCTGAATCTCTGTGTTTTGTGGTATAAACTGAAGGAAAAAAGCCAGAGCTTATTGGTGGTGAAAGGAACACAGCATTTAATCTTAGGTATATTTTAGAAATTCTGTTCAGATTTCAGGTTTTTAAACACTGGGCTGCTGTTATACAAACTCTTCTTGCTTGTCTTGAAAACCTGGACTAATATTTAAAGTACAACATAAAACAATAGTGAGAACATTTGTTGTTATATCATTTAATCCAAGAATATATCTTTTTAAAATGCATTATTCTAACCTGAATACATTGTATTGAATGGAGATGATGAAGGACATGGGAAAACTGATTGAAGAATTTCTGCCATCTCATTCTGGTCCGGACAGTTCTTTGGCACTAAATTTGCTTTACTGCTTCTTGTCAAGGCTCTGACAAAGGGACTCTGAATGTAAACTGGTGCCAGTATTTTAGTTAAAATACACTAAGCATATTGATTTATGTTTTGGCCTAAAATCCTTGGAACTTTCTCAAACTGCTTTTGAAAGTTTATCTGTACAGAATGCATTTGGTGCCAAAGAGAAGTCAAATGTATTTGCCTGGGCACCTAAGTGGATGGCGAAATTAAAGAGACTATGTTTTGGTCTCTTAAAACCCACATATTTTACAAAGAACCTGGATTTTCCCCACAAATTCCTGAAGACAGCACGCAGAAAATATGTACTGTACAGCTATACAGCTGTAGTTTTTGAGTACTCTGCACTTAAGATTGAATTTCTCTTGTGTTCCTCCACTTATGAGCAGTATTTCTGTTTTTGCAGTGGCCTTATTTCAAGATTTTGAAATCAACGTTTAACCTTTTCACAACTTGACAGAATCATCTGTATAGCAATGATTGTACTCATCAAGCTAGAGAGATAAGCATTAAAAGCTAGTTAAATACCTATTCTAAAGACTTGTTAAATGAATGGATATGTTTCCATCTATTTTAATGACTTTTAGTTCTGAAGATTACAAGTCATTAGCTTTAAAATGCATATTCTACTTAATGAATTAATTTGCATGAAATCAGTAACACTCTTATGAAAAAGGGCTAAGAAAGCCTAAATGAATAAGAAGAGACAACAGGTATGGGGCTTAGGCACTGACCATACTGCAAAACCAAAGCAAGAAAAGACTGAATTGCACATAAACACCTTCAGGTTCTTTAGTTATTTTACTCCTTTTATATTCATTCAATTTTCCAAATGATAACTAATATTGTTCTTGATCAAGTAGTAAAAAAACAAAAGTTGATGATCTTTGTCTTCCCACTTTGCCTTCACAGTTAAAAAAAATAAATAATAATAACCATAAAGAAGCATATTAAGATCAGTTTACTACCCATGATTTTCTTAGAAACATTTTACTTAATTTTCCCTACATAATTTGCTGCTATAAAATCACTGTATTGATGCAGCTTGTAGAAGCAAATTGCTGTGTTTTGTAAGCTGCCTACTTAGCTATTGTTGATTCTGCATGCTGATGTATTAAAAAGTAGGATGGCCTTCAAAAAAAAAAAAAAAAAAAAAAGAAAAAAGAAAGAAAAGGCCTTTGAGAAGGACGTTTTCAGCAGGAAGAATGCGTATCTTGTTAAGCTCTCATACATTTCACCATTTGGTAGTGAGTCACTGAAGCATCTGGCATGAATTTAAGGATCTTCATGCCGTTGATGCACCAATCATGCCGATATACATCTCTTTCTTTATGGAAAAGAATCTGTGAATACATTCATTATGGAATATAAGGAAGAAGGAATGGAGCAATCAGAAGTAAAAAAATAAAATTAAATTAAAAAAGCACATAAATGCAGATGCCACATTCACTTTTGGGAAAACAGCATCTAATCATTTTGCCAAGCTGACGATAAGTTCATTTTTCCAAAAGGATGAAAGTTAAGGCAGATAGCAGATGCCTGAAGAGATACCTTAGTAAGATATTTTCATCAAAACGCTCTAGAATGGAAACTAACAATATAAAGCAAAGCTGAATGCATTGTGTACACTTAACATCTCTAGAGCATGGGGGGGGAGGGGTAGAGGGAAGGAGGCCAATCACATTATAAAGAACTACCACAATTTAAAAAGGAAGTTAAGTTTCTCACAAGAATTCTCACAAGCTACTGAGTAATGTGAGCATTCAGGAAGACATGCTTATCAAGTCAAAGCAACATTTTGTCTACGGCTTCTCCCACACCTCCAAAACAAGAAAAATATCACCTGTAAATGTGATGGAGAATATGTACTTAGTAAAAAGAAAACAGTGAAAAAGGTCCATTAATAAATAAATGCAGAAAAGCCATAAATGAATTATTTTAAAAAGTTGTGAGATTTATTCAGATATTTGCACTAGGATCATCCTGCAGTTGTCCCTGTTTAAAGGGAGTTTTGTGATGTCTGATAATGACAATCTAGACCCCATTTTCTTATGCTTAACTCCATTCACTCAGTAAAGGTTCTGCTAAAGTACTGATATAAATAAATTCAAGTTCAAATCCATTATTTGGCTTTGGCACTAATGACTCTCCGAGGAAAGTCTTTTTCACATTCAAATGCCTCATGTTTAACCTGTCGACTTAGAAAAATTAAGCTGGCTGAGCAGTCAAGAGCTATTGAGCACTTCTGAGTATGTCTATAGGCAAATTCATTCTGTAATTTTTCTGCAGTTCAGACCATTTATTACCTGCTTACTTGTGACTTTCAGTATTGAATCTTTTTTTACTAACTAGAAAAACAGTAGAGTGATAATCAATGCATTTACAATCATGTGGGTAATAATTAAAAAGGAATAGCAGGCAAGATTAACCTGGCAAAAGCAAAAAGAGTGTCAGACTGGTGTAATTGCCTTCTAGAGAAGTAGTAGGCCTTGTCATTGGAGAGTAGTAGGTGTTCTAGCCTGACTTCACTAAACTAAGGAGAAAAATATCATGAAAAAAAATGTTACAGGGTGAATACAACATGAGATAGACAGCCAAGCCTACAAAACAGTTATCAGTAATCTACTGACAAATAATGAAAAACATGTCAAGTTACATTGCACAGGGATCTGTCATGGGATAGTGGACAAACCTTGTTATTTCTTATTACAATTTCAACAGCAAGAAGCTAGAAGAGGCTATAAATATAATGAAGGACAGTACCAAAGTCTAACTTCAATACACTGAAAATTTAGGGAAATGGTTTGGTATCCATCTAATTCTGTACTTTAAAGAACTCAGTTTTTATTTGAGCAGGAATGTTCCGTTAAACACAGGGTGAAAATTAGCTATGCAGGCAGTGCAACAAGATTTGAGGCTATAACATATTGCAGGTTGCACACATCAACTTTGCTGTCAAATGTTATGTCAAACATTTATGTTAAATACTACATAAAAGAGAAGAACAGACCATAAAGTATTCCTTCCAGTTTCTAATTTAACTACTTATCCTTGAGCAGGACACCTTCCAGGACACTACCTAATGTTCAACAGAATTCAAAAAGCAACAGAACATCAGAAATACAGCAAATAGATCAGGTGGAAGTAAATCTTGGGAGAAAAAAGAAAAAAAAAAAAAAAAAAAGAAGAGACTGGAGAGGTACAGAACAATTTTCTGTTATATAAAGCAGTGAGAAAGAAGAAATGAAACAATACACTTTCCATCTGCTGTGGCTGGGTTATCAAATTGCATACATTCGATTAAAGCCATCCCCTTGCACATACTATATAAAGAAAATACAAAAATATTCAAAGCAATGTTAAAATATAAACATTTCAAGAAGTTCTTCACTGATTTGAAGAAATTATTGAATGTATCAGAAACCCAACTGACCCAACAAAAATACTGCGTATTACTCAGAACGTACATTATTCTGTTAAAAGAAAGTATTACGCAAAAAGAGATTTCACCACTGAAAACTGAATCAAACAGAATCTAAAATTCAAAGGGCCGCATTTCCACTATTTCCACTATTTTATATTCTCTTTGTCAGCACAGCTCACCTCTAGAAGAAAAAAATCTTTAGGTAACAGGGATTCTGGGTCTGTTTTCTACAGATTATTTTTGACTCTTTCTCCTATGGAATCAGAACTTCTCAGAATATGAATCCATTGAACAGAAAACAGATAGATAGATTTTAATCAGAGAACTAGAGTACTTCTTGTACAAAGAAATGTTGTAGGAGGGGACTGTTTGTTAGAATGAGCTAGAGAAGGCCTTGCTAAGGCTTTCTTGTGGTCTCCCAATATAGAAATCATAAGAATGACTGAGAAAGATTTTTTACTAGAGTATGCAGTGTCTGGACAAGAGGTAATGGTTTTAAAAAGAAAGAAGGTAGATGTCAATTGGATATAAAGGATAAATTGTTTACTATGAAAAGACTATATTTAGGACTAGAGGGAATAGCTTCAAGCTGCGCCAGGGGAGATTCAGGCTGGATGTCAGGAAATACTGCTTCTCTGAAAAAATGGTCAGGCAGTAGAATGGGCTGCCCAGGGAAGTGGTGGAGTCACCGACCCTGGAGGTGTTCAAGGAACATTTGGATATTGTGTTGAGGGACATGGTTTAGTGAGAACTATTGGTGATGAGTGGATGGTTAAATCAGGTAATCCTGTGGGTCTTTTCCAACCTTGGTGATTCTGTGTTTCTAAGAAAAAGAGGAATGTGAAGAGGTTCTGCAGAGAAGTTTTGGAGTTCCCACCCTAGAAGTCAGGTCGGACTTTGAGCAACATGATCAAGTGAAAGATGCCTTTGCCCACTGCAAAGGTATTGGGACTAGATAATATTTAAAGGTTCCTTCCAATCCAAACCCTCTTATGATTTTGTGATTGTATGTCTCACCTCAGGAACAGCTCAAAGGTGTTAAATCATACCCATTTTAGATACTTCACCACATAATTTTGCTAAAAAAAAGCAACGTTGCAAGTAAAATAATTTTTAGTGTAAGCAGACTCTGTTGAATTAAGAGTAAGTTAAACATAGGAGAGCCTTTTACAGTGACAAAACAGCATATCATTAATCAAATCTGTTTCCTATCAAAGAGATGGCTATATGCAAATCTGTACACTTCTTCACAGAATCAGCCTTCCGATGCTCCTTCTTCTGTCTGTGTTTTAGGTGGGAGCACCACACTGTTTATGTTACAGTTGAGGGCATGCAAGTCCTAGCACATCTGTACCTGTAATCTTATTGGAAGAAGTACAAGATCACTGTATTCAAGAGCTTACATTATTGCTTGAATCACCAACTTTGATCAGCTGGCAAGAAGCCATGGAGAGCATAATCTATCAAAATCATACTGCTACCACTGAGACTTTTATAGCCCATATAAATACATTTGGTTATATTAAAAACTAAGGAATTATAATATTCCCTTCTTTCTTTTTATAAATGGAGAAAAAGGATACTAAGAGGAACTATAAAGAGTGTCATTCACTATAACTAAGTAAACCTAATGCCATTTTACAATAAAAAGCTTGTGAATTAATGCCATGCCTTAATAGAACAGTGCATCTTGGTTTTTGTTCCTTTATGCTTTGGTATTAACAAATGAAAAATAAAATAATAATAAATAAAAAAGAACTAGGAAAAAAAAAAAAGCAGGCTTTAAGTAGCATGTTAAATTACATCCTCAGAAATGTTCATACTGAAGCGCTTAATCTTTCAGAGAAATCCTTGGCCATCTGTTTGCCTAGGGTTCAGATTGCTGGATGAAAAGAAGTACAGAATACATCTCAGATTAATTTGCACTGCTTTTATTTACTGCCAGATTCTCACATAACACTGAAGTTTTGTGACAAAAAATAACCTGCAGCCGAAATGCTTATGCTTGTTTTAGTGCAATGGAAAACAGTCCCTAAGCATGAAAACAGTATTATTCTCAATAAACACAAAAACAAAAAACCTTGTCTGTGTTATAATGAAAACAGCAAATGAGAAAATAATTTTTCTCTCAACTCCAAGTTTTTATGCAATACATCCTTTTCAGCACAATTATTAATTTCATGAAGAATGCAAACCAAGACAAAAAGCAACATGAAAGACCAAAAGCCCTCTTCACTACTTTCTCTTGTACCTGCAGAGACTTAAGCCATTATACATAATTGTAATGCACTGACGTCAGTTGCTGTAGCTCTGGCCTCCATAAAATTTTGGGCTTTCCAAATTTCCATTCCTTTGAGGATGAGGTCACATAGTTCACTTGAGCAATAAGCACAAAATTATAGAATTACCTTAACATAAGCATGGAGGTCTAAGAGATATTGCATTTTACAGGGATTTAGGTTATCCTGCATGTTCCATTGCAGATTATATATGGCCATTTTTGCTGAAATGTTTGCCAGGTAATTTTCTTTTTTTTAATTGAAAAACATTCAGCCTCAAAAATAAAATAATTTAATCTGTCAGATTTTTTATATGCTTACAGGTAAATCCGAGGCATCCAAAGTTCAAGTAATAATGCCATTAATGCTTACAAGTATAAACAAATGGATAAATATAAAAGATAGATAAAAATATACATAAACTTATAGTTAAGAATTATGCTAGGTGAACTTCTACTGTTTTATTTCATATTTCTATTGTAAGAGCATTAGTGGCCCAAAGACACTTAATGGGGCTTTCCAGAGGGGCCTAACTACTTCAGAACCCAAGTCTGAACTTTTGTTTGTTTTTTTTGTTTGTATACGGCATCCACATTTGTAATTCTCTATCAACACTGCAATCATAATCTTTAATGTAGGTCCCCATCATACTGAACCTATCATAAACAGTGAAAAAGTGTTCTCTACTCTGATAAGATTAACAATAACGCCTTTGGGAGGCTAAAGAAAACAGAAGTAAACATTGAATTTATCTACAATACGGACAGAATTATCTGTAAAGTTGATCAGAAGTCAGAAGCCTAATAATGAAGAAATGTCAGTTTTCTCTATGGCTCCTTGAAGGCGGAAACTTTAAGATAAGCTTTCAGCATAGATGACTCCATAGATTTGCAGATCCTAACTGATTTTCTGATATGACAGATCTTCCTGATATGGTAAATATATAGCCTATTTTATACAGGTTTAAAGTTCTTATTTCTGTTTGCTATGGTTAAGAAGAAGGAGCTAATAAATTGGTATAGCTCTCATGCACAGAGAAATTTCAGATTTTTCACATGTAAAATTTTTACCATTATCCAATTCCTTCTTAGCGCTAACAATTTCTATCCTGTAGTCCTATGTCAATAAATAACATCTAGGTAATCACAGAATCACAGAATTAGAGGGGTTGGAAAGGACTTCAAGAAATCATCGAGTCCAACTGCTAAAGCAGGTTCCCTACAGCAGGTCACACAGGTAGGCATTATGAAAGGTCTCAGATATCTCCAGAGGAGACTCCACAACAGGAACAGCCTGTTCCTCTTCTCCATCACTCTCAAAGTAAAGTTCTTCCTTAAAAAAAATATGTGCCTTAGAAAAGTTTATTTTTATTTTAAATTAAAATTTTAAATATATTATTTAAACACTATTAGTGATGTTACATGCAATCTTATTCTGTCATACTATTGGTATGCTGCTCTACTCAGAAGAAGATGCATATCTTTCAGTAATGAGAAGGACCAACATAGTCATCTATTTTGTACTCCTATGTTGCTCAAACCAACATGTCTTCTTGATTTCGAAATTGAATTTAGCAGCATCTACTGAATGTACGACAGATGTTTCAGGAGAAAAACATTTTTATTTAAAGATAATGATAAACTCTGATACTGATCTTCTCTGATCATGTAATTGTTCTGATATTTAAAAGGTACATTTAAATTATATTTAAAGGAAAGACTGAAATTTTCAGGTGGCATAGGAATTAGATTTGACCTTTCTGTTAGGCTGCCAGTTCAAATCACTGTCAACCTGTGCTGAATTTTGAATGCCTCACTTCACACTCTGATAGCTGAATGAATGTTTCTGAGTAATTAATGAATACTTTTACCTTTCTCTTCATAGAAAGTGTTTTTTGGTGGTTTTTTTTTTTTTTTTTGTTTGTTTGTTTTGTTTTGTTTTTGTGTGTGTGTGTTTTTGTTTTGGTTTGGTTTGGTTTTTGTTTTCTGGATCTTTTTGTAAATCAAGCAGAAGGAAAAGATGACTCAGCAAGATAGTTTTGGAGAGCAAACTCCTATAGTTCCAGACTGTTTCTCACAATTCAAAACAACACTTAGCTGCCAGCAATGCACAGAGTGTTATACTATCATCACAAGGCAATATTTGTTCTCTCCACACAGCTGTGTTTTGAAATGAATAAAATAAACGACTTTATCCTTCTAATGCTTCCCTTAAATGGTAAGACAAGTTTTTAAATAAAATCTGAGAGAAAACTCTGAAACTGTATTAGTTTTAATTGTCTCTTCTAGGCTAAGGGTTTTGGGTTGCTTTTGCAAGATTTTACACTGATGTAAAAATACCTCAGACTCATCATCAGGGTCAAAAATGTTCTTATGAGAATTCATTCATTCCTACAAAAGAGTGATTTCCAAGAGAGAAAATATTGCTACGTTGAAGGCAGAAGTTATGAATTAGCATCAAAAATCCCATGCTATTGATCTTATCCATATATTACTTCAAATATATACAACTGAGAGAAGGAAAAGTGCAACTGTTACAGGGAAAATTACACATTTGGCATAAAAGTTAAACTGAAAATTCTCCACAGATGAACCAACTTTAAATTCTATGTCAAAATCACATTAAAAACAAACCAAAACAAACAAGAACAAAACAACCACCACCAACAACAAAACAGACATAGAAAAATATATCTACAAAGGGTGTGAGAAGATTGTGTGACCTTAGATTACAATTACACATTTGATTTTGCTATATGAAAAAAACATAACCACATCAGAATGCAGTTGTTTTCAAAGGAAATAACAAACTCTAAAGTCTCAGTTCTTTTAGGAAAATGTAAACAACACAGTTTAAAACCAAAGAAGAATATGCGAAATGCAAACAATGGTGAGTGTGAAAGATGCAGACAAAAGGAGTCAACATCTAGAACGGACAAAGGTGAAGGTCTCATGATGGAACTGATAAGTCTGCAAAAAACAGAACCTTTCTCAAATGAATGTTTTTGAACAGAAAAGTATATGCATAGAGAAGAAATTAAACACATATAATTTGTTCATTGGGAGCAACACTGCATCACCAGAAACCACAATTTTTTTACGGCAATCTTTAAAGCTAACTGAATTGAGAAACTGGGACATTATCAGAAAGCAGAATATGTTTTCTTGAACAAGACAACGTGACATTTGAAGATATAATAAATTAATCTGAGAATGATACCTCATGTTGGGTTTTCTAGGCAGGTAAATCCATTACTGTATTATTGGGTTGATACTTCTGAATTAATTTGAACTTCCAGTAAATCTACTTCGAAGTAAATAAATGAAAACAAAAACCAAAACCAACCAACCAAACAAAACCTCTTATATAGTGCCAAAAATCATGCAAAGGACTAAGCCCAGAATTCATCAGACCAAATTCTTTAATCCATAGCATAAATGTATTATTATAAGTTATTTATTTAAATTCTCTTTACAGACAGTGGAGAGCATAATGCTATTCTTGAACATGATTGACCTCACCTCCTGGAGTAGCCATCTAAAATAGGTTGGATGAATCATGCCCTGGACCTTTTATTTTCCTTTATTGACCCTAATGGGGTCTAACTCAGAAGTAGTCAAATGACATAAAACTGTCTGTGTCTCTTTCAACAAGTGTAAACTGTGCACTATAAGATGGAAGAATCCTAGTCCATGAGGGTTAAAGTAAAAAATCAGCATCCAATGTTGTAAAACAAAGAGACACTGCCTATAAAATAGTTGAAGAGCAAGCAAATGTAGCTCATCACTGCCCTCCTGCCTTCCATACGAAAAAAGTTAAAATAATAGGCAGAGTTATATAAAATTATTTTTTTTTTAATTCCACCATAAAGTTATAAAAAAGTAACATAATTAAAGAATACAATTACTAAACGTGTAATCCAAATATGCATCTGAAGTTCTGAGATGTAACAATCTACAGGTCAACTGTTACAAGTTTAAATCCTTTTGAAGGAAGTATGATTTTAAGACCATTTCATTTGGTTTCTGGTATTCATTCCCTGATGGTTTTGTGTGAAATGCTGTTAAAAGCATTTAAAGGACATTTTGAAAATGCTGAAGAATCATATGGCTTCTTGGCATTACTATATTACAGATCAGCACTCTGAAAGTTGGCATGGAAATAGCTGAAATATTACTTGATTAAAATCTTAGAATCAGATTATCTGATTACATATCAGTAAACAGTAGAAGTAGTTTGTTGTAAAATCATATTAAGACACATAAAAACATCCAATCAAATATACTGTCGATTTATCAGAGCTAAACTGTTTTCAGTAGTAAGAAAATGTAAACAAATAAGATAGCAACAGGTAAAAAGTCTGCTTGTCTAAATTTATTACCATCCAGTTCTCATTTTATGGTAGGAAATTTCTAGGATAAAGTTAGTACCCTTTGTATATCCATTCTTTCCCAAAGAAATTTTACACAAAGGCAATTTTTTTTCAATACTGAATGGCACAGGCACTCTTTTTGACCTAAGGATCTTCCATAGCAGTCACATTCACTTAGATGCCTTAGGGCATTCCTAAGAAGCAGGTGTTTCTTTGTTCCTTTTTTTTTTTTTTTTTTTTTTCTTTCTTCTGCACTAGCTTTTTTTTTTTCCCCTACTAAAATCAGAATCACAGAATTATCAGGGTTGGAAAAGACCTAAAAGATCATCCAGTCCAACCATCACCAATACTTCCCAGCTAAATCATATCCCTCAACACAATGTCCAAACGTTTCTTGAACACCCCCATGGTCAGTGACTCCACCACCTCCCTGGGCAGTGCATTCCAATGCCTGACTACCCTTTCTGAGAAGAAATACTTCCTAATGTCCAGCCTGAACCTCCCCTGTCGCAACTTGAAACCATTGCCTCTAGTTCTATCACTGTCTACATGAGAGAAAAGGCCAACCCCCAGCTCACCACAACCTCCCTTCAGGAAATTATAGAGAGCTATAAGGTCACCCCTGAGCCTCCTCCAGGCTGAACATTCCCAGCTCCCTCAGCCGCTCCTCATAAGGCCTGTGCTTCAGACCCCTCACCAGCTTCGTAGCCCTCCTCTGAACACATTCCAGGGCCTCAATGTCTTTCTTGCAGTGAGGGGCCCAAAACTAAACACAGTACTCGAGGTGTGGCCTCACCAGGGCTGAGTACAGGGGGACAATTACCTCCCTGTTCCTGCTAGTAACACTGTTTTTGATGCAACTCAGGATGCCATTGGCCTTCTTGGCTACCCGGGCACACTGTTGGCTCATGTTCAGCCGTGCATCAATCAGTACCCCCACGTCTGTTTCCTCCACACAGTCCTCCAGCCACTCCACCCCAAGCCTATAGCACTGCCTGGGGTTGTTGTGGCCGAAGTGCAGGACTCGGCATTTGGTCTTGTTGAACGTTATCCCACTAGTTTCAGCACAGCTCTCCATCCTGTCCAGAAATGAGATTATTCCTCTGCTGCATTTTACTATGTATTGCACATATTCTATCTATCTTCCTGAATATAATTTCTGTTTGTAATGGATGAAGAATATTAGTTCAGTATCTCTTTTCATGGAATATTTCCATTAAGCAGGGGAAACTGTGAAATTATGAGAACACACATTTAGTAACTTCCGAGTCACTTTGGTGTAAAATACTGCTTATTCTCTGCTGACAGACTCAAGCATTGCACCACTGGTATTGTTGAGGAATAAATAAGCAAGTCAGAAGCACGATTTGGATAGAAAATCTAAAAAATAAATAAAAAAATTAAAAATCCCTAGCAGTATGTTGACTTTTGTTGTTGTTGTTGTTGTTTTTGTTAACACATACTCTGATTTTGGGATTGATTCCAAGTAATGAGTGGCATTATTTTATCATTAGGTAAAGGGAAGTCATGCACAGTAAAATACCATTTTTTGCATTACATTTTTCTGTGTTTCCAATAGGGAATCTTCTGCCTTACTGTACATATATAAACCAACCTTATTTAGTACATCTTTTGTAATCCTGTATCCTAGAAGAAGTAACATCATTTTCTACAGGTATTTTCCTGAGTCATTGTTTTATGATTTTGGTTTGTTTGTTTGTTTTTGTGTGTGTGTATATGTTTGTTTTTTAATCTTTTAATTTCAGTCTGAAATATGAATTTATTCTTCATCTGGAAGAACCAAACTTTCACAGAGTACAGCAGTATGTTAAATGATTATAAAAGTAAAGGTTAAGATCCTCTGCTGCTACAAATGAGTACAGCATCATAATCACTGGGGGAATTAAACTGATTTCTACCCACCAGGTCAGTCTTCACACTTCTGCACTTTAGTTTCATCATTTTATTTGTGCTTGGGTGAGAGAGAGAACTATAGAAACAGTACCTGTTTGTATTTGAAGAGATATTCCTATATTCACAAGCCTTTATTGCCTTATCATGGACCTATCAATAGTATAGAGTAAAGGAGTAATTGTGACAAGCTTGGTAATCATTCAGGAAAGGAAAAGTATCACTGCAGCATGGTGGTTTAGAAACCCTAGGGAGATGTAGACACAGAAATTTGCCGGCTCAGCTGCTGTGTAAATTATTCAAATGGAAGTCTGTGCACTTTAAGAATGGAACTATCAAAATGGATCTGTGCAGGAATGCAAACCTGAAGTCTTATAGTTACAGAGACTGTGCAATACCAGTCACACCTAGAAACACCCACAGAACATAAAACTATATAACTCATTCCCTCTCCTGAAGCTCAAGCTCAGCACATCCTGCCAGTCACCACAAGCTTATCTTCCACACATGTGCTTGTCCTAAAGAGTGTGTTTGTGTGGAGCAGCTTCCACTACAGAGCCAGCTGTTTATGAAGCCAGAGAGTTAAGGACCAAGCACTATCCACAAAGCATGAACTTTTCAGTAGCTATGTGACTTCTTAGGCTGTTAAGAGACAGAAGTACACATCTGTTTAAAAACGGATCTCATGTTGTATGATTGAGAAAGTAAACCATAACATTTGCACTATTCTTTATGCTTTTTAGGTTTAATAGGAGGTACTGGGGCTGATTGACAGTATGGCATCTCTTTAAGGCGTTACTTACATCCATACTCTTCAAAAACTTTTGGAACATGTGCAAATAAGGTTCTTCCCATTCTAGATAAACTTTGGAGGAAACCAAGTAGTTTGAAACCTGATACAGGTGTCCGGTCCACTGACAGAGTCACTGCCTCATGGCCAACAAATACATTCAAGTTGCTCGGGGAGAAATGAGACATTGGATCAGAAGTAGGGACAAGAAACCATTGCTCCCAGCTACCCTGGGGAGAAGCTGCTAGGTAGGACTGGCAGGGCTGTAGTGTCCACATGACAGTGGAGGCCACCAGATATCCAGGACTGGTCACAAACCATTCTGTCTGGATCTGAAACCACTGAGAGTTCTGTGGGCTGTAAATGTTGGTGGACAGGGGAAACACACAAAGCCCCTGCTGAGGGAAAAGGAAGGAAGCATCCAGGACAGGGACAGGGACAGGGACACAGACATGGACATGGACAGGACACAGGCAGGTCTTGAGGGACTGAGGCCTATAAGAGACATGCTGGGGCAGGGCAGGGGGACTAAGGAAGTGGGCAACCTCCAAATCAATTAGAAGAACATCAGAAATAAGCCATAGCAGGTACAGCTCCAGCCTCCTGTAGTTCTGGTCTTCTCCTCACAGGAAAGTGTCAACTATTTTTTTTTTTTTTTTTCATTCCTTTCAATACCCAAATGAACAATCAGGGTTGAACAAATACAAAGAACACTGGAACAGGATGCCCAGAGAGGCACGGAGTCTCCTTCTTTGGAGATATTCAAGACCTGTCTGGATGCCTACCTGTGAGACCTGCTGTGAGACCTGCTGTAGGGAACCTACTATAGCAGGAGACTAGTCTTGATCTCCAGAGATCCTTTCCAACTTCTACAACTCTGTGGTTCCGTGGATCAGAAGTTTGTGCTCTTTGGCACTAGAGTGTGTTGGAAGATGTAACTGTGTGCAAGTCACCAAAGGGTTTATCAGACGCTTTGATAGGCCCTATCACTGTGAAACCTTGGGAGACCAGAGTGTGAGACCAAGAGCAAGCGGTGTTTGTTTGTGTCTAAAGATAGACAGGAGGTTCTTTTTATATGCATTGTTAATCCTGTTACTCTTAAGAAACCTTTCATCCTTTATCACTGTTGTCTGGGAGAAGCTAGGACCAATTAAGGGATTAGAGGAACTCTTAGAAGAACAGGGTTTTCTTGTTTGAATTGAATGGTATATAAGACATATGTTGAACACAATAAAGTAGAACTATTCCGATGCTATAAGAAACTAAGAGATCTCTCTAACTCCACTGAGCACCAACAGTAGACGAAGTGAAAAATCTCAAATACTTCATCCTGAGACACCAATGTGAAACTTTTCACCTTTCCCACTCCGGAGTGTAGTCTGCAGCTCTGACAAATCCTGTTGCAGATATATCAGCTACAGGCATTTATAGGGTGGAAGTCGGAGGCAGAACAAGCAAAAGCTAACGGGCATAGCGGTACTGACAGAAGGGCAACATCCGTGTCGGTATGAGACGCAGCTACAACAGACTATTTATTATTCAGTGCAAAAGCTGTTCAGAGGACCGGGGTTTCTTTTGCCAACTACATTAATACCAGCTTCGGAGCTGCTGAAGGGGAAGAGAGGCTCTGCGCAGTACTCGATCCCTCCCGCCAGCAGCCGCTACCCGCCTGCTCCCAGCGCCATCTAGCGGAAAGGACACCCGTCGTTCACCCAGGATAAGAAAAGGGAAGATAGATAGGTTATGATAGCGCTATAATAGTCACGATGTTACCGGATGTAACTAGAAATTATATCTTAATCCTGCATGATCTAGATAGAGTTTTTCTTTAAAATATATATATATATATTATTAATAATAATTTTAACTGGACCGATGATCAATCAGACTAAAAATATTTAGTCTATTATTATTACATTTTTAGAAATTAATCTATATTCTCACCAATAGAAAGTTGAAAGATAGTTTGTAAGATACTTAAGCTAATGAGCCTTTCTCAGGGAAACATGAATTCTTTTGGCTGTTATTGCAAAGAGCAGTCAGAAAATAATGTATTTTCAATATTACAGTAATTGTCAGTACAATTACAGTCACAGAATCATAGAATCGCTTAGGTTGGAAGAGACCTTAAAGCTCATCTAGTTCTTACCTCCTTGCCATGGACATGGTTTCCATCCACCAGATCAGGCTGCCCAGGGCCCCATCCATCCTGCCCTTGAATGCCTCCAGAGATGGTAATTCCACAACCTTTCTGAGCAGCTTGTTCCATTACCTCACTGCCCTCTCAGTAAAAAATAATAATAATTAAAAAAATAAAAAAATAATAATAATAATAAAATCTTCCAAACATCTAACTTAACTCTCCACCTTTAGTTTAAAATCCTGCCCCTTGTCCTATCACTCTCAGGCCATGTAAAAACTTGTTCCCACTCCTGATTATAAGTGTCCTTCAAGTACTGAAAGGCTGATGCAATGAGATCCCCCCCAGAGCCTTCTCTTCTCCAGGCTGAACAAGCCCAACTCCCTCACAGCCTTTCTTCATAGGGGAGGTGCTCCAGACTTCTGACCATCTTCATAGCCCTCCTCTGGACCTACTCCAACAGCTCTGAATTCTTCCTGTACTAGGGACCCAAGGCTTGGACACAACGAAATACACTTCAGCCTACAGCACTTTATGAATGTAGGTAAGTGTGAGCCACAATTGACCAATCTGTCTTTATTCATATGAGTTCTTATTTTCAGGAAAAAAAATGGTGTAACAGGAAAACACCCAGATAATAAAGGCTCACAAATGCTCAAAGTAATATTCAGTACAAAGAGATCAGTAATGACATGTAAGAGAAACTGATAACTTGTGGGTAGGTAAATCCCAGTAGTGTGAGATCCAGGAAGTTTTTTCTATTTGCTAACAAAAAAAAATCAAGAAAATACTTAAGTCTCTTTAATTTGTGCATGTCCTACTCATGAACTGCTTGACATAGACTGATAACATAAGTTAAGTGAAGGAAAATTATTTATGTTTTAATTTGATAAAAATAACTATTTAAAAAAAAAAAAAAAAGTATGCAATGGACTCAAGGAAAAAATGCCTGGGAACAGATCTCTTACTGTTTTCATGTGACACAAATGCACACACACACACACACCACCACCACCACCAATGTAGGTGGAGTAAATTCAGTATTAATATAATACAACTCTGCCTAGTGGGAAAGTTTCTTCAAGTTAAGAGCCGATTATGTGCTGAGGCCCTTGAGGCTACCTGGAATTGTAATAGATTTTGGTTCTGTATCATAACTTGCAAGTTTTGTACCAGTGGTTTTCTGTTTTCTTCCTTCTGTGAACTGAAGAAGTTGTTTGTTGTTTTGTTATTGTTGTTGTTTTGTTTGTCTGTTTTTAACTGAGGTAACACATCCTACATTGAGCAATTTTAAGTCAATCAAAGAATTAAAAACAAAAAAGTTGCTGAAAACCAGAGTTTAGGCAACCAGTCTTGAGGTAAATCTGTAGGACGAGCTAAGAATCAGTTTCCATCTGCTGGATGGCTTTTCTTTGTGTTTTTTTTCTTCCTTGTAAAAATACTTTCAATTCAAAAATACTCTATTTTTTTCTCCCCCTAGTGGAATTAGAAGAAATACTGCATCCTACGTTTCTCTATGCATGCCGCTGTTTCCATTTTCCAGCATCTCTTCACAAGAGCGGAGCTGCTGAGAACTCACGACTTCCATGAATCTTCACTAGCATTCAACAAGATAGCTAATTTCAAGTGGCACTGAACAAAAACTACAACCAAGCTTTCAAGTTAGCGTTGATTTATAACTGAGTTAAATACCTGATATTCTTTAATCAGTACCTGGAGGGAATTAAGTACCACAAAGTGGAATTCACTATAATATCCTTGGTAAGTAACTTGCAGCCTAAAATAGCTAATAGAAAAGTCTGGGAAGATTGAAATGAATGCTGAGTCCCCTCTGTGGTGCTGTAGCAGCTAATTGACAGCTACAGAGGAACTCCTGTGTTACATCAGGTTAACAGAGACAGCCACTCTCCAGCTCCCAGGAGCTAATATCAACACTTTTGAAGACTTTTTTTCTTTTTTTAGTTTAAGGTGTTTAAAATGTATAACTTACAAGCTGACATAATTAATCCACAAAATCAGTATTTTAAGCATTCACTCAAGCTGAACACTGCCATTCAATAGGTATGTAGAGACCAAAGTTTTCTGAGTTCTCTGCTCATGACCTAAAGAGGCTGAATAGAGAAGCAGATGTCTTCTTTCCCTGAGGTTATTCAATTTTCAGACCACAAAAGCACAGGTTGAAAGTTCATCTTCACAACAAGATACTCTCCTGAGAAATGGAAGAGTGGAGAGGATAGGGAAACAGTTTTTACCCATGTAGTCTGAAGTTTTGAATTAAGGTAAGGATAGCAAATGTTTTCTGTGTGATCGTCATTTGAATAGAAATGGCTTGAGTGTGAAATAAATGCAATCGGTATCAGCACATGCTCAGTGAACTATGTGGACACATAATGTGTTTTCCCTTCAAAAGATAGATAAGCATTTAGTTTAAAGGTACGGAATTAGATGATCATTAGAGGCCCATTCCAACTCAATGCATTCTATATTACTATAAAAATGTCAAGACGTTCATGCCTGTCAAGAAGAAACAACTCTTAAACATGCTCCGAAAACAACCTTTAGGTATCTTCAGAAAATTACTAGAGGAATGTATGTTAAACACATATGTTTAACCTGTAAATATTGAAAATTTCCTCATATCCCTGGAGAGTTTAGGTGTACTAAGGGTCGTCAAGAAGGTCCATGTTTGTATCTTGCATAATGTCTGACTGGTCATACAAGATGTTAACCCTCCTTGGTCTCAGTCATACCATTTTAACAGGTGTATGATTATCATGATGGTGATGATGAATTCTAAAAGCAGATCTTGATCATGAAGGGTGAAATGAAAGTCTAGTGACAGATTTACACAAAGACAGATAACATCTAGACAAAGTAAATATGGCAGAGAAATAAAATTGCTATGTTGTAACATAAGTAAGTCCTACAAAATAAAGACAGATGGATAAGCAATCTAACCCACTCAGTCATCCCACCCTATTTCTCATTCTGAGCATGAGTAAAAGGACAAGTGCTACCGAATCACTTCCTTGCTCCTCATGATATTGTATTTATTGAGTGTATTTTAAATGTAGATGTGGGTGTTCTCTACGTATGTTAGGAACAAGAAAACTGACTGAGTAATAGTCAGCCTAACAGAAACATTTTAGTTATGAACATCACCATTTAGAAATATATTTATGGGAGCTGGAATTCAACATCTTATAAACAAATGCAACTGTGTTCCACAGCCATATCTCAGCTTGGTTCTGAGGCTGAATTTCAAGTTGTTTTTTGTGACACACACACACACACACACCATTATGGACAAGTGCATTTATAAAACTAAAGAATTTGAGCCGAGTCAATGTTTTAACAGTCTAACAGTTCAAGTTATGTAATTGAAACAGAGCAGTCATAATAATAATACAATCAAAACTGTTCACACAGAGCTCTTTTTACCTCAGTTACTCTGGCATTATGCTCATGCTGTTGATGTTCCTCTTGTCCTAAGGTTCAAATCTGCTAAAGTCTCAATATTGCCTTCCTCAGCCTCAATTGACATCACAGGCTGTTGCACACAAAGCAGGAACTTCCCAGGTTTGCTAGACCTTTACAGTGGCCACAAAGCTTAAGCTTAGACAACGGTTAAAACAAGTTGAACCATTCCAAGACAAACCCAGACAAACACCCTGCAATGTCAAATCAGTCTAAATCTTAGTGCCTCTTACCAGTTATGACAAAAATATATATATATATTTTCCCAAGCTACAGAGCCTTCACTACTGGTCTGTATGCATAAACTAACACTTTATATGGACAGGAATTTATTTACTCATAAAGATAAAATATCTGATGGGAATCTTCAAGTTGACAAAGTAATCCCTCTTGCTCAGTAGACATATCCATAGTTGGCTAAACCATACTACTAACCAAGGATAATGGAATCAGATGTACTTGCTCATAAGAGAGTAAGGATGCAAATCTCCTCCTTCACTATAGGACAAAAACAAATTCTATAATATATGAGATCCTAAGAATAACTCAGGTCATTCTGTGCTGACTCAACTGTGATAATAAACTGGCATGGGTAAGGCAATGTTTTTGCCTATTGCTTTAGATCTTATCCTTTGGACTGCAAGTAGGATATGTTCATGTGTTTATCTTCCAATCAGTATACTCATCCTGAATAATGCAGAACATACCAGAACTGGATACATATGAGCTGTATGTCATTTCTACAAATTTCTTCTTCTATTGTATCCATAATTAGGAAGTTATTTAGAAGCAAACATTTGAATGTTTTAGTGAGGTCTCTTACCTCTCTGAATGAAAAGTGTGATTTTTATTTCTTATTTTTATTATTAAGATCATGACTGAATTCAGTGCTGCAAAGACAAGACTCTTTAGGATCAGGGAACAGGTTGCTCTTTGAAACAGAGGTCTTTTCCAACAACTCAGCTTCCAGAAGGGGTGTGAGGGCCCTGACACTCTCTCTGCCACTATTAATCCCTGATAATCACCAGACTGTGGTATTTTTTTCTCACAGGTCATAGGATAGCAACAGGAGAGATAGTACAACTCTTAGTTTTCTGAAAGATCTGCTAGAGTCTTCTTGGCAGTGCTTCACATCAACAGTGAATACCCTTAGCAGAGCTTTACAGAAACAGCGTTTGTCACTGATGTTTTCAGCTCATGTAAATGTACTCCAAATGTACTCCAAGGCTTCAGAGCTTGAAACAGCTTTCTTTGCTTACATCAGGAAACTGCTGAAATGAGCTCAAAACAACTACTGTGCCCGTATGCATCTGAATTAGCATTTGCAGAACACTGGCTAGAGCACAGTAATAATTCTCATCTAGTAAGTTTCAGTTTTCAAGTTGTGTCAATTGGACACAGATCACAAAGCACATCTTCCTTTTCCCCATTTAGCAACCAAATGGAGCATGGCATTTTGCAGATACAGAGTACACTTCTCACAAATTCACCAACACACATTAGAAGTATGGTAATTTTACAAACTTCCCTGCTAGCAAAATCATAAGATAAATAGAATGAAGTGTAGAATTAGTAGAATTAGGAATGGCTAATTACTCTGGGATTCCTGAGCTTGGAAAATACATTGTCATGGTTTTGCAATTTTGTAATTTTGCTATCAGTATTCCACATCATAACATCATGATAAAGCATGGATAATTTTGACGAATGTGCTGCTCACAGAAGAAGGCTGAATGTCGCAGGGAACATCATGGTCAGTCATATGACAAAGACTCTATATAATCTCACTTCAGTGCTGGACTTTCTCTCTTGGATCCTGCCAGCCATTGGGGAGTGTGTGGAAGCGTTCCAGACGTTTCGCCTAGAGTTACAGTAGGCCTCTCGGTTTCAGGACTCACTCTCTCCTATTTTACTTGATTCGTTAGCCTTAATTCCAATTATATTATATTATATTGTGTCATCCTGTATTCTGACATAGTATTTAGTAAATAAGTGTGCCTCCTTAGATCGTTGCCGCTGTTTTCTTTTCCTTTTGGGCTAGCAACCCATTGCAGGCCCTGCCCCCCTGTCATGGGCACAGGTAGATTTTAGGTTAACCCACGACATACATGACTGAGGGATAAATTATGGACAACCATAGAAGAAGAATGGCATGGCATAGGTAGGTTAAGTATTTTCTGTATTTTCTGTGTCTACCAGAAGAAGAAACAAAGAAAAATACATTAAAACAGTGGCAAGTAAATTCAAAAATAAGCAGAAGGAGCTGATTTTTTAAAAAGCAGGCAGTGCACTTGTGAAATGAACTAACTGTGTAGGGATTTTTGTTAATATTAAAATTTTACAAGGGTTCAAGTTGAGACTGGACACACTGATTAAAGAGAAATCCACGAAGGATTACAAATCACATATGTCATAGGCATTATATCAGCAGAAAATGGATAGAGCCTCAGCAAATGCTGAGGGGAGGGAAGCCTATGTGGTTCCTCTATTCTTACACTCTTCCCTGTCATCTACTTGCGACCACCAGAGAAAGCAGGGTACTAGAATAGCCATTGTTATGGAAACTTTAAAAATATATATTAAAAAATCCTATGAAATGTCACTAGCCTTACATTCAGCTATTGTGAATAATGATCTAAATACAAGAGAATACATTTTTGTATACTCCAGACTGTGTGACAAAATTCAGTTGTATATGCACTCAGGTCCACTGTGGACATCAATATTCATGAATTAGCTAAGTGCACCTGACCAAAGGTTTCTTATATATGTGATTTAGAACAAGAAACAATTCCTTAGATACTGAACACCAGCAAATAAAATAAACAAAAAATAAACAGACAAACACTGAAACAACTTTGAGCCAATTGATGGAAATCATTGTCTTACTCTGTTCTGTACTTGTGTGGCCATATCTTAATAATAATAAAAATATTTCTTAAAAAAAGCACAAAGGAAAACCACTGTAGTTCATAATGTGGAAGGAAATTAAATCACCTCTGTGTTTGGTTGTCAATCTGTGATTTTCAGACTGAAGATCTCTGGCAGCAAATACTCAAGCTTAACTAATGAGTACCATGAAATAGCCATTAGAGAGAAGCACTAAAAGAGATACACAATAAGACTGGACACCTGAGCTTGCAGTCTTAAATCTACAATTACCCAGTGAAGTTAATTCAGGCTGAAAATGCTGCATTTCACTCACCTGTTGTAGTTTTGCTTTTCAGTGATTTAAGAACAGATGGTCAGCCTCAGTCCAAAATTTCTGTCTCTTCTGAGTTTTATTCAGCCTTCACAGCACAATTTGTAAGTCATTTTTCCTGATTAATTTTAAACAATCTGCAATGGAAGAATGAGCTCTAATCTGCTTGCAGGACATTTACATCTTTTGTATGGTCGTTCTTACACAAAATGTAAATGGATGTTATGCAAAATAGATTATGGTAATTATGATTATTGTAATTGGTTACAAAATGTGAAGAGGAAAGCAGGACTGGGAATTAGAAAGTAGAACAAGATGGGGAATCTTAGCTTCTAATATTATAGGATGCAGAATGAGCACTTGGCTTACAAAATCCTCCAGATGCTTGTCAAAGAAAAATGAAAACAGGAAACAGAAAATCTGCCAGATCTTAAAGACAGATGCAAGACAATGAAGTATTGATACTGAGAGGACCAAAACCAAATAATTCTGAAAATATGCCCAGCTCCTCCAAAGTTCTTGAGCAGAGTATGAGAAGATATATGTCCTTTAAATAATAGTCAGAATGTTCTCAGAAGCTTCAAGCAAAGCAATTTGTACCCAGATCAGGAACTCCAGACAAGATGCCAAGGGATAGCTTTCCTTTCATTGAGATGCCTTCTACTCACACACATTTCAGGCCCAGAGAGAATTAACTCATGCTGCTTTAACCCCATCATCAATGAAGTTATAAACTCCAGGTTTTAAACCAAAATGCTTTAAAAACAGTCTTAAAGTATTTTGCCCTCGATGTAAACACATAAGGTTTATGAATATTCTCAGCATCACAGGAGAGAGAAAAGGCTGTTTTCATCCTTTTATTTAAGAAGTAACTTTGGGGTTTAAAATTGAAGGCTTGTCATCTTACGTCCTATGTGTAACATACGAAAAGACTTCACCATTTATTGTGCTGGAGCTCAGGGAAATTAGCTGTCTAATTTAGCTGCCAGTCAAGGGTGAAGGAAGGCCTTCCCATTCCCCAGCATTTTTTGTAACTAACCCAATTTAATAACAATTAGATAAATTGCCAGTGGGTATACTTTGCAAAGACTATTCTATCTTTTTCAATTTTCCTAATGTGGATTAGCTGTGTAAATGGAAATGAAGGAAAATGCAGAATGACTGTTTATTTGTTTATTTATACTCTTGCTCCTGGAGTTTGATTCTTAGAAAAGTGATAGATCTGCAGGGAGCAGAAGAATTGCATACTCAGCTCAAGCCATAAATGTTGATAAAGCAATGAAAATCCTTCAGACTTAGATTTAACACTGCAATTCATAGGACAGAGTGAATGTAAATCACATTCACTGTCTATTTCAAATGCTTTCTCAGTTAGATAGACTTACAGGGAATTTTATTCCTTTTAACAAATACTGTTACTTAATTGAACTTCCAATACAAGAACAGAAAGTAGCAGACTGCAATATAGATCCACAGCATAATTCCTCTGTGAGAATGAAAAGGATCATGTTTGCCATATTTTCTTGAGTTTATCTTTTTTGGTTCAAAGAACTGAGTTAATTTATATGTGGTGTATAGGATTTGCTTAACCCGCACCTTACTAATTTTCTCTGAGGGAGCCAATAATTCAGAACGTGGCTAGAAACCTGGCATGATCCAACTTCTGTCACTGCTAAGACTGCAGATTCTCTAACAACCCAAATTATGAAAAATAGATGCTATCATAGGTTTCCTTGGTGACCTACAAGTATCTCACCTTTCCCTTATATAATTATAATATTTACTATTATTACATGACTAATTAAATTTCAGAAGTCTGCATCATCAGAAACCTCAGAATATTCAACATACCAATACAGATGTTCACCTCAGGTAAGAGATCACAAGAGCAAGGTAACATTGCACATTTACAGAAATGTTTGTTTGTGTATACAGCTATGAGAATATGGAGGCTAATTGGCTTTTATATCTTGTTGCTTTTGTGAGCATTCAGAATATTTTTACTATTTTGCATGGGGAGTTTGTTAGGCAACTTTTCATCTGTCCCAATCCTTCAGAAGTCCCCTGCAAAGGTACTCTGAAACAGAGGGGATATGAGCATAAGCTTGCATGCTTTTTTTGTATCAGGTTTCTTCCATGTATTAGGAACTTTAAGTCAGATTAGCAAAGGTTGTGGTTATGGAGGAGGGAGGAAAGTCCTAATACACTGCTTTGAAAACAGTCTGTTATAGCAGACTCTAAATCAGTGTCTGACACATCCTGCCATACTTGTGAAATAATCATCTGCCAGAATGCATTAGTGGAGCAATGAATTATGTACCTGATCCTTCACTGCAGCTAGCATTAGAGTCTGATTCTTAATATAGTTTTGTATGTGTATATATATTTTGTTGCATCAGAAATTAAACAAAGTCCCTGTTTTTCTCTCTCTAAAATAAAATAAAATAAAATAAAATAAATTCAGATGATTTTACATCTGAGTTTACTCCTTTTTTTTTTTTTTTTTTTTTTTTTTTCATGTTTCCTTTAGGGATTATCATTTCAATTTTTGATTGGTGTTTTGATTTTAGATATGAAAACAATATTAAATTGTAGCCACTCTCCGTTCTATACATTAGTGACAATAGGGTAGGAAGATGTGTGAAGGTAGTCAAATTGCCTTTATTTAAAAAAAAAAAAGGTAAAAACATAGATGAATATATTTGTATGTCAGCTTTTTTTTTTTTTTTTTTTTTTTTTTTTTTTCTCTCTCTCTAAAAGCCCTAGGATTTTACTGTGGAGCAATTGTGAAATGGATTTCACAAAAGGTATCTTAATGGAGAGACAAGTAAGTATGTTTATTATAGGCATTTGTTCCATGGCAGAGCTTAAGGGCTGAAGCTGAGGTCAGGGCCTCACTTAGACTACTCACTGCGGAAACACGTACAAAGGGAAAGTGCTTTCATGAAGAGCTAATAAAGCAGCTCACTAAAGAAGATTGCAGAAGATGCCCAGAGCCACATGGAAAATTGGTAGTAGACTAACAGATCAGAAGCCCATTTTTCTTGTTGTCCTTGTCAGAGTTTTTCTCATGGACAGAAGCATTTTATGGCCATAAATGTCATCTTGTGGTTGGACTTGTGGCACTGTCCATTTCTGTGCACACCAAATCTACTGTCTGGGCAGAGCACTTCCATTTGTCACATGAAAACATAAAAAATAGATGCAAATGTGTACCAAAGAAACACTTTGATATAACATGGGAATTCAGCTCCCATCATCTTAGTAGCACAATTAATGTGCCTTTCTGCCCACACAGACACCTGTCTATTAGACAAACAAAATATAAAAGGAATAACCTCCTTATTGCTGCAAAGTCACTCTCAGGGTAACATCTCCTATGTTTTTAATAGGTTACAGACACATGGCATGAAAGCAGTGCTAGCCGGAGAAAAGGGCACACAGGATTATTATGGGTGTATATGCATAAATAAAACCTCTGGGTATATTCCTGAAGTGAAGATATCTCCTGAACTCATTTTTAAATTAATATAGGGACAGTTATGGATAAGCACATTATGGCTGAACGTGTCTGGATCCAAACCACATGCTGTACCAGCCCTTTGATCATGGCAAAATGAAGCAGAGAGAGGAAAAATGAAGCAGCACACAGAAGACATTCTGCTGAGTTCAGCACTGCTGGAAAACACACCCCAGGAGAGAGTGCTGCATTTATGGGACTCGCTGAGTGACCCAAGAACTTGTTGTTTTGCTAAAAATACCTTACATGGACTTCTGTGAGAGAAAAGAGAACAAATGTGCTTGGGTGGCTGACTTGCCATTCAAAATATGCTATGGGTATCACAGTGAAGTTGTTTCTGCCAGTTGGCATCAAGCTCATTTATGTCAGATGACTTCTCAGGTAAGGAGAGTCTGTCCCCATCATGAATTGTTACTCTTGGCTTATCCTACAAAGAGGGACTGTTTTCTCTTTAACTTGTCAGCTGTATTATTGCTTTGAAGAAGAAAATACTGAAGAGGTTATTACTGGAAAGAGAATCTGTATAATCTTCTGCTAATCTCACCGAGAATACCTGTATTTTAAAAATCCCCCACCAATATTCACAAGTAAAATACCTTTTCTTTTTTTAAATTTGAAACGTCTAGAGTCAGTGAAAAAGTAGACTGTCACTTAAAAACAAGCTTCTTGAAAGTAAACTTGGAAAGTAACTGAAAATGAAAGCTTCAAAATGAAAATTATATTAATTCTTAAAATTTCCTAATCTCATTGTTTTCAGGTATCTGGATATGACAAGAGGCCTCTGGGCCACTCTGCAACTATTTATTAGCCTAGGTTTTTAGGCTGAGAATGCTTAAAGAACATTGGTATTGGTAGAATCACATTCACAAGGATGTTATTACTGCTGAATGTAAACTTCATGGGTTTTGCTGTTTACAGTAGAGCTTTTTTTAACAAAATAAAACATCAAACAAGACTATAACCCGGATACTTCACCAAGCAGAGCGTACACTAGATAGGCAAGAAACCAGTTGGAATATAAAGGACCATTAACCTGTTAAGAGAGTTAAGCTGTATTTATACATTTTACATGCAATTGATTAGTGTTACTGCATTGTCCTCTGGTTGTATAGTGCATATATCACATTCACAGATCAATTTTACAAGCCTGACACTTTAAAATAAATATTTTCCACTACCACTCTCAAATTCCTTCAATTTATAAGATTTATAAGATAGCAAAAAAGCACCTTGCAGAAGTACAATCTATTCACAGCCATAAGTACAACGATGCTTCAGTTATGCACTGCTCAGGAGGTCTTGGTTCATTCTTTTTAAAATGACAGATGTTGCAAAACTTAGGCATCCAGTAGTTTCTTGATATATCCAGGCAGGGTCTGACAACAAAATGATCCATAATAAATACACCAAATAGCTTGATAAAACAGCATTAAAGGCGATTCCTACCAGAGGTGACATGTATAAGTGTTCTAAGTCTACCTTTACACATTACAAATCTAACATTTGTTTTAAAACTTAGGACAGTAAAAGACAGTCAGCGTAGATTCAAAACCCAACACTTCCTCCTTAGTTTGGCATCTGCTGGCACCGGCTCAGCTTTTGCACTGATTAAGAAAAATTGTTGGCAGAATAGGCAAAGGTGAAATATAGTGAATACGAATTGTACATTTACTTTAATTGACCAAAAAAAAAAAAAAAAAAAAAAAAAAAAAAAAAAAAAAAAGGAAAAGAAAAAGAAAAAGAAAAAAGGAAAAAAAAAAAAAGTCATTTCATTTTATAGACTTAGAACTGCTTTTAGAGGTTAAGCTATGTAAGAAGAATTCCTTTCCTTTTATTCAAAAAAATATATATATCAGAAACTGGAAGCACAGTTATTTTAAGTAGACAATAGCAGGTAATATTTTGTCTGTGATTTATTTTGTGACTCCTCTGTGCCTGGTATTACTTTTTTTACCTTCTTCTCCATCAAGTAATAGTGAATAGTTTTATAGAGGTCACAGCACCTACAGGACTAAACAGGGCACTCTGCTTCTAGATAAGCAGATGGTAAAATCAATATAAATTATAGAACAGTTTGAAACCTGGAATTGAACTCGTACTGTCAGAAGAAAGTTAGATATTCTACAAAGTTACACAGTATGTGCCTACAGTGAGTTTATCTGAGCATGCTGCTAATTGCTTGTACAGATGAATGAAGGATTGTCTACCATAATTCTAAGCACACAGATTTATATTAAACAACCCATATTGGATCTTAATATCTTACCCACGTTGATTAGTCTAAAGCACATCTCATGCATGAATACCCTCAGGGCTGCTGCTGTGCTTGCTCGAATTAGTGAAAGGATCTGCATCACCTTCATGAGATTTGATTTAAAGTGATGAGGTTCAAACAACAGATTAGATTGAATAACTGAAATTATGAATTACCACAATATGATACTTTCATTATAGGATTTTTTGATCATCAATGATGCCATTATAAAATGCATACTTCAGTGATCAAGCCTAATCTGCGTCCATTGATCCTGTGACACTTTTCACTTGAAAATTCAAGAGCATTTTTACTTACACCAATAAAATCCAATTACCTGAGTGCATTGCATTGCTTTAAAATATGAAAACTCAAAGTTGTGCAAAAATGTGTTTGACAGTGACTGCATTTGCTCTCAGACATCTGAGTGACAAAATATCCTGCTTGAAATCCATCATTCCAGCCCATCGCCAAGGTTAATGTGTACACTCACGCCTCACCAGATTGCTACGTGCCTGCCACTACATGCTAAATGATCGGTCCTTTGCAGTTTCCAGGCACCGCTATCAATCACTTCCAGCTATGCATCTGGCCTCTGTTTCGCAAGCCTGGTCATTCCTGGCTTATTATTAATCATACCAGCTATCAAATTCTTCGGTCAAAATCACATTGATAAATATGACGATGAATTGTGGTAATTACAGAGGCCCAGGAGAGAAAAAAAGTTAATCTCAGAGAGAATGCAAGCTGAAGATAACCATTAGCAATACTTTCAATTAGTAGTCACTGTCTGGTTGTTTGAGAACTGATCCTTATTCTTTTGCCTAGTGTCTTCTGGCTATGCACACCCTTCAACCTTTATGTTTTTCTCACCTTTCTGGGAGGTAAAGCCATAATTTCTTTATTATGTGGTTTATTTTCTTGTTTGTTTTTCAGCCCATGCTAGTTGCACTTAACGGAGTTCAAGGATTGATGTTTTCAGACGATTCTATTGTAATCACAGCAGCTACTTCCTCAACCTTCATTAAGTCCTCTTCTATCATTTGTCCACAGTGGCTCCAAACCAAAATAGTTAATGCATATTTAGTGTTAAGAGAAAATACAAGTATCCATCTGCAATAATTGCTTGAGAATAGTAGCATATAAAAAACAAACATGAAAGGGACATGTTCTAAACAAATTCATGTTTTATTTGGAAAGAAGATTCTAGGTCACCAAGGATGTTCTCAGAGTTGTAATCTTCTTTAAATTAAGCCTTTCATTGAAAGATAAACTAGAGTGTTATGAATGACTCTATTTAAGAAAATTGGGAAAGACCATAGCTACAAGGCACTGCCTAACTCACTAATGAAAATATCACCTAACATATGGCATATTTGAGGACCTAGAGAAGTCTAGGAGAAAATAATCCTAATGTTTCTCATTTAGCCCTAGTTAGTTTAGTGTAAGCACTCCCAGTTTTTCAATCAACAGTAGAGACAATTATGATCTCCCAGTCTGTGCGCAGGTCAGCAACCAAAATTTACTATGTGCCAGCCCTAATTCTAACTCCTGGCAGTTAAATTGCATGTGATGGGGTAAATGTCTACTAATTTAAAGGAGGTGTTTAGTCATTCCCTGGGGTAAATCAGTTATGATTTGGGAAAAGTGATTAGTATGTATTTTATGGGAAGACTTCAAAAATATTCTGGAAATGTGAGATTATTTAATATGAGAGGAAATGTGTGTAGATTTGAATAAATCAGCCTTGATATGTAACCAAATGTTTGGTGTCTAAGAGGTATAAAACTGTGAAAATATGGAAGAAGTATTTTTGTATTTTGGCAGCTGCAGGATCTACAAATGAAGTACTGACATAAGAAATTGGATGTACAGTCAGTCTAGGGAAAGTTAGAATATAAAAGAATATTTATGAAATACACTGCATTAAATAGAAGTCATTATAAATAGGAAATGATGGAAGAGATTATAAAATTAGAGTGTTTTTGTTGTGTTTTTGTTGTTTCTTTTTTTTAATTTCAGCAAGACGTTTGTTTGTTTTTGTTTTGTTTTTATATACATTAACAATATAATGCCTATTCAGAAAATTCTGGTAAGTGCACATGGATTTGTGTGTACTGAAGTCACCCTGAAGTTATTTTTTAAGCTGTTGCAGGTATAGAGGTCATACTTTTTTCACTAGATGTGATTTTTGCATTTCTTATCCAAGAATAGTTTCATCGGTTTCCAGTTAATTTCACCCTCCATTTCCCTGCACTATTCATATCTACATGGTTTCTGGTTGGCGAAGACTTCAATGAACTATCATTTTTTAAGCTGTTATTGCAGAATACACACAGAAAGCACATTTTGAGTTAATAAGCACTAGCATTTATTTTAGAAATGTGATTCTAGAACTAGTATTATAGCATGCAATCAAGGAAATAAAACCAGGCACTCAAGTAATCTCAAATACTTCAAATTCAGGAATCTATCTATAAAATAATTGTTTGAGATCTACAAATATTGTTTTTAGAAATCTTCCTCTCTCTTTCTATAAGAAGTGTTCAAGTCCTATGTTTTTATACTGTTTCAAAGTCATATGGACTATGAATGCACATTTTAAAAAAATATATATAAGAAGACAGAAGTCTAAAATAGGAACTCTATTTCATCAGTTTGTGTTTTCAAAATGGCCAATGGTGCCCCCTGGAAGAATTAACAGATCTCTGTGCATAGCTTTCAAGTGTCTCTGAACTTTTCACAAACTAAACAAACCAAGATTTATTCTATAATCAATTTACTATCATTTATTCATATATATTTGTATAAACAGTCAAAAAGATTCTCGGGCCTGTTCTTATTGCTATACAGAGTACGAGAAATTGGTTCTAATTCCCTCATGCCTTATGAATTATTGGAGAATTCTCCCCATAGCAGCACTAATACATCTCAATTTGTGTCACTACCTACCATCCATGTAACTGTACTTCTAGATGTTTGTTTTTTTTTAAATACAAGGCTTATTCCCCACTGTAAAGTAAACCCTCATAACTCAGCCAAAATAAAAAATGAAGAAACCCGGACAATTACAAATTATCCCCAGTTCTATCTTTCAGATAAATTCTCACATTATTTCTCTTTCAGTTCAGTATTTATTTGTAGCCACGTATCAACCATTGCTATCCATATCATTCCTTGAAAAAAAAAAAAAAAAAAAAAAAAAAAGTTAAAAAGTACATGACAACCAAGAAATAAAGAGTAAGAAACAAAATGAGCAGCTAAGATGTAGGGACAAAAGTATAAGATTTCCAAAGCCTTCCCAAATGTTGTAAAAGTAGAGACAGAAAATTTAGATCCCACCCTGTCTCTTTTCATCATTAAATCTAATTCTCACTGAATCTTCCAAGCACGTTAATCCTATATCCACGCCTCCTTAAATGCAAAAGCAGTGCTTCCTTCTAAGTTAGAAATGGGTTTCAGATACAAATCTTTAGGTGATATGGCTTTCAGGCTCCATTCCCATAACAAATTAATTCGGAATCAAGATATTTCACCTATCCTACAACTTCTTCTGTTTCTAACCTCCTGATCTAGATGTGTATTTCTCAGAGCACAGTAAATCTGTCTTCTCTCTAATTCTCCAGTTTGTGGTTCAGCCTGTGCAAGCTTTCAGGGATATTCAGCTGATGCCTCAAGCATCAACTCTCTTGGTGCACTTTGAAGCAAGCTTTTACAATTTGACTCCCTCCACATTTTTTTGTTGGTAGAGGCAGTCACTATCATTCTCTACTCACCTCTACACCATTCAGAATTCTGCAGCTCTTCATTCTACAACTCTCACTTAGCTCCTTTTCTGTCTGAAAAGGCTTTATTTTTACTGGTTCCTACCACAGAAGCCATTCCATGCCTTTCTTTCTTCTCTTTGAGCTTATACATTTCTGAACTATACTTCAGAAAAAAAAAAAGAAAAAAGAAAGAAAGAAAAAAGAAAAAGAAAAAAAAAGTCTGTGATATAAAAAAAAAAAAAAAGTCTGTGATATAATACATTTTAGGATATACTTTTATTTACACTGAGACAAGTAACATAATACTGCCAGTTGAAATAACTGGATGTCAGGCTATCACTGCTGTACATAAAGTAAGATGCAAGTAAATACTACAAATTATAGAATATTTTACATGATTTTCTTAATGAATCTGTTCTTTGTCCTTGTTTTCGTCCAGTCTTATTAAGTGATTTATTAAGCATAATTGTAATTTATTGTAATTTCTGTATTTCTGTATTTCTGAGGATCTTTTTTTTTTTTTTTTTTTTTTTTCGAGTTAGAGAAAATAAGGGAACTAAAATACATTTCTATCCTGCTAGAAAGCAATTTTGTGTTGCTATGGGCAACAAAGCTCTGTTTACCTAATGGCTTGTTTTGCTACAAAGGGGAAAAATATCCCCTGGGGATCAATGCAGATTCCACCCTGTACAGGCACATTTTCTTATGACTAAGAAGTCAGTAGAGAAACTTCCAGAGGTTTATGAACTCTTACCGGAAAGAGTTACTTCACTTTGTTCTTTGTCTTATTCTACCCAACCTCTAGTTCCCTAAGATGAAAACACACATGTTAATTATTTTATTGCAGCACATTTTATCACAATATTTGTCACTGAGGGTTTTAAAGATGGTATATTTTCCTTTAAAAAGGTATATTTTCCTATTATACTGTGTCTCTAAAAAAGGTCATAACAAGTAGAGAGAATAGCACAATATTAATTCATTTGCATTGTAACAATGGAAAAGAGAACAGAAGAGCATGTTGTCTTCCTATTGTCTTGACAATGGGATGGGTAGAAGGAGCCAGAAATAGCCTGAAATGCCTCATGACAATCTGATGAGCATAATGACCAACAAGAAATCATGCCTTATACTTATCATACTGCTCTTGAAGGTGAAAAGGAGCAGTGTTATGAAGAGGTGATATACCAACCATCACTCTTGGGTTATGGTTATATAACTAAGTGTGAGTTATAGCAGCTCTGCAACTTACCTCTTCACAGCTGTGCTGCCTTTCTGGCCTTTTGTACATCTCATTTATGCAGATCTTGCTCATGAAGCAGGATGTGTTTAGGCTTTTTGATAGATGCATAAACCAACCTTCTTTACCCTACAACTAGAAGGAACAAGGAGCAAGCACTGAGTCAGTTGTAGCATGATATAGAGCAACATCTTCAGTTATTAAGATTTTCTTTATATGACTACCAGTGAAATCATTGCTAACACTATCAACTATATCTGCAACTTTATTTACCAGCATTGAATCAGCTACACGGTTATTTCTACAAAGGGTCTGCCATTTTAGTTATCCAATGGGTAAATCTAGATCATCATAATGATTTGCTTTTTGTAGTAGTAATCTGCAGTTGGTAATTCCAGGACAAGGTTTCCAGCTATGAGGGCAGGTGTGGAAACGTATGGTTGAAGAAGTTACCTGGCACATCTGAGGGTTTTTCCAAACCAGAGGATTATAGTTTGTACCCCAATAACCCAGATCTTAATAAAGAACAATGAAATTCTGGTACCTTAATGGATTTGTAGTCTGTATAACTAAATAAAATATACTGTAACACTTTATAGACTGACACGTTATTTTAATTTTTATTTTTGTTGTTGTTTTTGATGCAGGAAAATGTACTTACTTCTGGTATTACTCTATTTTTTATATGTTTTCTTGAAGGACTCTCTGTTTTCTAAAATTACTACTTCTTTGCTCAATACTTCCTGATGACTTGTTTTCTGAAGGTAGACAAATTATATTCTGTCTATTATTCAGAGTAATCATGTGTTTGACTTCTCATTATTTTTGTTGTATTTATAAATGTTAATTCCTGTCTTCACAGTTAATGATTAACTGGCTACTGGAGAAAACAGAAGGGAGAAAATCAATATTAAATCAGAAAAGGAGTAAAACAAACTGAGAGACTTACAAACATTCAAAGGAAAATAAACAAAAAACTTGGATGACACAGTGATGAATTCAGTGTAATGGCAAAGTACAGAATAGCTTATAAGCTCTCACCCTCTTTACTCCTATATGCAGAATTAAAATGCTCTAATGTTGCCTCTTGAAAAGGGCATGTTGCTGCTATAAAAGATAGTGTTTACAGAGCTAGTCTGAAATAGAAATCTAGCAGTGATTAGTTAGCTGAAATCCAAGCAATTCCTCTAACCTCTTAATACAAATGTCAGTTTCTGTCCTGTATGCCCTCAGATTGGACCAGCTCCTAAAATACACCCAAACTTTGCGTATTTGTATTTGTGTAACCCAAATATCAGCAAATATTCAAGATATGTTTGTCCACACAAGGTGCAATTCAAGAAACCAGAAGCACAAATAATCCAGGTGTACAAGCCTCTCCCTTTTGTCTTACTCCTGCCCTCAAATCAGAGTCTGTGCAACCATCAGCAGACCCTAAGAATACCTCAATATCTTGATGTTTTCTTCATGCTTGAAGAACACAACCTCACAGCTATATGTTTATATTTCCATATGTATGTAGGAACAAAGTAGATTGGAAGATTGCACCAATTTAATTTTATTCTTTTCTGGATTCCAAAATACAGCAACTCATATTTACAAACAGACAATTGTCCCAACAACTCAGACACAGATGTACTGTCATAGTATCATTAAAATGACTGATGACAAAGCAAGAAAAATCATCATTTTTAGAATATCTGCAATAGTTAGGAACTATTGCTTAAGTACAGTGCAGTAAACATAGATTTCCAGTTATAGTAACTCTTAAAAGTGATTTCCTGTCACAGAAAACTGCACTCTGATTTTCACTGAGACTGGACAGAGATCCAAGGCTTCTTTTGAAGGGAACTATTATTAAACTGCATCCAGCCTGGCCTTGAATGCCTCCAGCCACGGGGCATCCACAGCCTCCTTGGGCAACCTGTTCCACTGTGTCACCACATGCTGTGTGAAAAATTTCCTCCTAATATCTAACCTGAATATCCCCTGTTTGAGTTTAAAATAATTCCCCCTTGTCCTATCACTATCCAGCCTTGTAAGCATCCACTCCCCTTCCTGTTTATATGTTCCATGTATTGGAAGGCCACAATGGTCTCCCCTGGAGCTTTCTCCAAGCTAAAAAAGCCCAGTTCCATCAACCTTCCTTTATAGGAGAGGTTCTCCAGCCCTCTGATCATCTGCAGTATTCCCACAAGGCTTCACAACTTATGTGTTAGCTCCTGGATCAGAGCAGGGAAGCTTTTGAACAAGTCGTTTTTACTGTGGCACATACCCTTACACAGGCTGCAGGAGTAGCAAATGTCTCAGTACCTTGAGCCTTACTGGCAGTTACAGAAGAAGACAGGGATAGTTTCAGCTCTTTTTGGTTCACTACCAAAGATATGGCAAGTGATCGTGATAATCAGCCAGGAAGCACCAAGGAAGCCCCGGGGAAGCCACCCTCACAGCATATTCTTATCCTTTTCTGTTCTCTTCTGTTCCCTAATTTATTCATTTTAAGTGATTTCTAGATGGGATAGAAAATGTTTTATGGTAGAGTGTTTTTTTGTTGTTTTTTTTTTTTTTGTTGTTGTTGTTGTTGTTGTTTTTTGTTTTGTTTTGTTTTGTTTTGTTTTTTAAAGCTAAAAAATTGTTTCTGCCTTTCTGGAGCATGTTATCTATGCAATGAAAAATTTCCCCACAGTTTATATTTCACTCAGGCACAAGAACTTTGATAACAAATCACAATTCAAGGTCTTTTCTTGGGTAAGCTGTTCTCAGATCACTACAGACCCTAACTCCACACCTGCATAAATAACACAGCCAAATATTCAGCTGTCTGGTGCAATATTTAACAAAATTCATGAAACAGATGATACGGTGCTACAAAGACATGAAAAACAATCGAAAAGCATCAGTGCAGAACAGAAATGGATATGTTCTAGGCTGAAACATTCATCATTCCAAAGGGTTATTTCATATTCTGGAGACTGAATGAATGAATTTTTACCATGAGCACACTGTTAAAAGGTCAGTGCAGATGAAAAAAAAAAAAAAAAAAAAAAAAATGAAGCCACATTTCTATATTTTTTAGTTGTGTTTAAAGAAAAATCCCTATTCATTTTCAAAACAATAAAAAGGCAGGGGAACACAAAGGAAAGCAGTCACTGTTTGGGAGTTACATTTCAGTTTTATGAATATCTGTATTCAAATAACTACAGCATCCAGTAAAATAGGTATTTCCCCTACTTTCTGAGCAAACCTGTATGTTTTCTTATTAAAAGAAGACTATAAGGAAACATGTCTTTAGAAAGAGCAAGAGAACATTGGTAAGTGATTTCAGCTGTTGTGTTTGGTTGTTGTTTTTTCTTCAAATCTTCCTCCAGAAACATTCCCCAAGATATATTGATTTCTTGTAGAGTGCTGTCAACTTCATCCACCCCACTGGCTTTATTTGCTAGCTCTCTAAAGCAAAATTGCTCAGAAGCAGTGGTCGTATTTTCAACTATACTGATGTTTTGGAGTATTTCCTTTGAGACAAAAATTGTTTTGAAATGAGTTTTCTGATTACTTAAAAGCCTCATGGTGGAGTTAATCTGACAAATCATATCATCCTAATGAATACATCTAAAAGTGAGCAGATGATAGGTTGCAAACTAAAAATCTCTATTCCCACAGGCTACCATAAGCTGAAGCTGCTTGGAAAAGATTGTGGTTACCACAGACACAGCCCTTACACTGCTGGGGCACACACCGTGTTTGGAACACAAGCTGGGCTTTCCATGTTGCATCATGAACTTTGAAATTGCTGCTCACCCAGCATTACCTCATATTCTGCTGCAGCACGACACAGAATCGTGCCATAGAGGAGCTTGGTGTGGCCTTTTCTGCTCCTGTGAATTACAGTAAGGGATGATAAAATGTACTTCCATCCCTCTGCTGGCTGCTGTGAAAGATCAGCCAGTACCTAAACAATACTTTGAACATTAAAAGCACTAAAAAATGTTCATTATTTTTTGTGACTGCAAATTAATGTGGTAAGTAACACATTTAAGCAGAAGAGAATCCAGTAAATTAAATCCTGATGATCTGTATGTCTGCAGTAAGGTGGAATATTTCCATTACCTGATTTTGACAAAGTCTGTAGTGCATTCTTCAAATTCTGATTAATAGCATCTTTTAATACAGCTAGCAAATTAAAATGCAGAAAATTATCATAGCCCATTTATCATGCCCATTGGTCTGCAAATCTCATCTTACTACTGGGGAGAGAAGACAGTTGTTGCAGCTGTTTATTACTGTTAATATTACTATTACTATTATTAATGCAACATTATTATGTGTTTACAGGCATGCTGGAAATTCATGGCATTGGCTGAGTGTGATTTTTCAGAAAAAAAAAGCATGAACTATATGTGCAATTTTGCTGGATATGCTGAATTTGAAACAGCTCTCAAAACTGACGAGATTTTCTGAGGGTTCATAATGTACACAAATGCACCCACATCAAATGAAATCCTAGACTGTTCTTCAAATACTGTTTTTCAAGTATGTGCAAAAGCATTCCTGAAGCCATAAAATTCTGCATTTGAACTAGACCAGCACTGCAAGTAATACAGTTTTATTTCACTGGAGTTTGTTGTGTGTTGCAATTGGGCAGGTCTGCTGAAACAGGTTGTGCACCGTGGCACTTTAGCCAGCAGATGTACTGAAACATCACTTCTTACTATCTGAAATCTCCACAGACCCTTCCTCTCCTTCAGTTTAATCTGCTCTTTCTGGGTAAGGATCTCAGGAAATTTAGCAGTTGGGCAGCCAAGGCTTCCATGCTCCAACTGCATTTAACTCTGTCAAATCCCGCACTTCTGCATAGCAACTCTCACTTTAGCAAATTATGAACACATGTTCACAAAAGCTCAACAATATATTTCCTGGTTCAACATTACCTGACAGTCATATCTCATTCCAGTGCTGATAAGGTGCATCATCTGAAACGGGCAAAGCTGTTTGACAAATGGGATTATGGTGATGTATTAGGTTGAAGCTTCACAAATATGTTCAGAAAGTGTAAAACGTTGATTAACTTATGGCTAGTAACTTTACCTGACATTGCTAGCTCTGCCATTTTCCTGTTTACAGTGTTAGTCAGTTAAATTATTTCATTAAAAAAATGAAAATGATAGTAATTCATTATTAGCAGAGAAAGTATCACTCAAAGATAAGACTTCATTTGTTCATTTGTGATAAATACTCATGCTAACTGGACATGAATTCTCCTTTAAAAGCAGCAATTTCGGGAACTGAACAGGATTCCAGGACTGATAGGCATTGCAGGCATCCTGCTAGGTTACAAATGTAAAAAGCTCACTTTCAGTGCCTCTTATCTGGACAGTGCAGCTTTCAAAGGCATTTGTACCTTCTGGACCCAGAGATATAAAGTTGCGTTAATAGCTCCAGCTTTACTGCTCCAAGGCAGACTTAGGGGATTAATGGACTTCTTAAAAGGGTAACTGGCTGGCTGCATTTTGAGAAAAAGAAAACTATATTTTCTTTTCCAAAAATTAAAAACAAAACAAAACAAACAAACAAACAAACAAAAAGAAAGAAAGAAAAGAAAAAAAAAGAAAAACACTTTAACTATATAAGTTAACTCAAGCACTTCCTGCAATATGACTGCTTTTTGGACAACTGGATGTAGGCAATTATTTTTATCTGTTTCATAAATCTGTTCTACATAAAGAGATGTGTTTAATTCTTCAGAAAATTTGTGTAGACCCTAAAGGCCTATTTTGATACATACAAGGCTGCACTCTCCCAACTAGATGTTCCAGCAGAGTCTGAGTCCACATCAGTTTGTATCAGGTGGCAATAATCCCATTGAGAACAGAAAAGTGAGAGGAAATTAAGTATTTAGTGCAAGTGATCCATGTGGTTTGTTCTTCATCAGACAGCAATGCAGAACTCAAAGGTTTTCCAACTTGCTGTTTCTCAATAAATGTCCATAAATTAGAATCTTCTGGTTTTAGCAATGTTCCACTCTCAAAAATATATCCATGCAACATATGCTGCTGTATTCATAACCTACCCAAAATCCACCTGACTCTGGAAGACTATATATATTCATGATCACACATGTGATCTGCACGGGAACATATTGTCTGGTAAAGCAGAAATAATACAAACGATGTCAGCCAAATATGATTCTTAATTATATTTGTAATTTGACCACTTCATGCACATACGAAATACATCAAACTCATAATGAAAAAAAGCAGACAATGCCCCCCACATATACAAAGAAGCATTTTAAATAACATTGTGTATGAGCACCTTTGTGTGTATCTTTTCAAGATACATTACTGCCAGTCTTTATTTTCTTCCATAGATGTTGTAGCAATCTGAACAAGATCTTTTAGTAGTGAATAATCAACCAGGAAAGTTGCAAAGTGTGAGCTAGAAATTTAAACTTTTACCAAAAAAAAAATAATGGAATTCTCCATATATAGCCACAAGGGGATGGGGAGCTAAAAAAACACACTCATATTAAATCAGGAATCCTGATTTTCATATAACATGACTTACATCTGAAATCTCAGAATGGGACATAAAGTCATATTTGTTCCATCAGGCTGAGATGCCATTACTTTTTTCTTATAGTACATTAAAGGTACATTTGGCATCAGATACTAACAAATTAATCAGAAAAAAGAAAAGAAAAGAAAAGAAAAGAAAAGGAAAGGAAAGGAAAGGAAAGGAAAGGAAAGGAAAGGAAAGGAAAGGAAAGAAAAGAAAAGAAAAGAAAAGAAAAGAAAAGAAAAGAAAAGAAAAGAAAAGAAAAGAAAAGAAAAGAAAAGAAAAGAAAAGAAAAAGAAAAAAAGAAAGAGAGAAAGAAAGAAAGAAAGAAAAAAAAAAGAGAAAAAAAAAAAAGAAAAAAAAGGGTAAAATATAGCTCCCATTTCTAATGAAAGCAAGTGGGCTCTATGATTCATCAGGAGATATCAGAAGTGTTTAAGCAGTTTTCCAGTCAGGGATGCCAGAGTAAATTTTACAGTAGATTAAATATAAGGTAGAGATGCTTATTCTGTGTTCTCCCTGTCATAGTCTTTAGTGCTAGCATTTTCCATGTAGTTGTAAATAAACAGAGATCCTAACTGCTGCTAAGTTCCACTAAGCTTCCACTGAAAACTAAATTTTGCCAGTCTACTGTATCAGGTCAAAGTTAGCTACCTTGCACATTCATGCACAGCATCCATTTCCATCTCTCAGACAGGCAATCTAGCTAAACAAAGTGCGAACTTCCTGATAAATTGTTTTCCTTAAGATAACTGGCTGATGGAAAAGCTTATCTACTGGTTTGTGAGCATTTGCTGTCAGTGTGAACATGGGCTCTTTCCAAACCCTGGGACAGTCAGTTTCCGGAGGGGCACACCAAAACTCCTGCTCTGAGATCCATTCACACAGTGCTTGGAGGGCACTGGATCAGCATCCATGGCAAGGTTTGTCAGCACAGCAAAACCAGAAGATCTCTGTTCTCCAGAATATTAATGCTCGTTAATTCAAAATTCTGCTTTCTGATTAGAAGTTGAAGCTGTACATGAACATCATTACAGCCTGGGAATCATTGTATGTTTTCTTGGCAGCATCAAAATCTGGAACAGCTTGACTATTTACTCTACTGGCACCATGTTTCTATTTATTTGAGGAGTTAATTCATTTTTAACTCATTTGAGTTTGTAACTTCCCTATTTTTCCACTTATTTATTTATTTATTTCTATATATGCATCCCATTTCATAATACCAGATTTTCCAAGTAGTGAACTGATAGTTTTTCTGTATTTTATGCAGATGCTTTTGGGCTCAAATAAAAGTGCCATTTTTTAAATTATTATTATTATTTTCATATTTAGAAAAAAAGTCTTGAAAGTCCTAGAATGTAAATTAGTGACTTCTTTGACCTCCTCTCCTAGCATCAAGCACAAGAGCAGAAAAGCAGCTCTTTTGAGCAGAGATCATGTACCAGCAAAGTCTGCCTGGATAAGACTGTGATATTATAGAAAAACAGCTCTATAATGCTGTTCTCATTTCAGTCTACTTCCTAAATTTGTATCGCTGCATTTTATCCCACAAGTATAGTGACGACATAAAGTATTACCTGAAATGCTGTATTTTCAGGATGAATGACTTCCAACACTACCTTCTCAGTCTGTGGATTTGGCACATGGAGATAAGAAGTGCATGCTGAAAACAAGCCAGCTGTGGATCTAGGAATACTTCTTAGCTATACACCTTACTTGAAAAAAATATTTGATACCATCAGATTTGCTCTGTTTAGCCACAAGAGGGCACTCCCTTAATGTGTGTCGTTATTAAGACAATGTCCTTTAGTAGAGACAAGATAGACTCGTTTTCTATCTAAACCATTATTCCAACAGTTCATATAGATGCGTTGAAGAATTTCATTGTTTGTGATCCCAGCATGCATTTGAATTACATTAAGTTAATATTATTTAGCTGTGACAGTACACTGTGCTTCATAAATAACTGATAAGACAAAAAAACAGTGGGAAGTAAATAGGGTTTTTCTTCATTATCTTTAGAAATAGCAGAACACCATAATAACATTTGCTCTCTGTGATGAATTTGAACTGGTCACAATCAAAATGAAAGGTCTTAGGACATGCTGCTTTCAGAACCATGAGAAATTTATGAAAACAAGGAAAGACATGTTCTATGTGTCACCCACTCGTGAATGCTTATTTGAATTTACTTAAATATGCCATCATATGCAACAATATACAGCACAAGCATGGTCCGCACAGGAAACTGATTCAAGCACTCAAAGTCTGAAGATTGTCACACCCTCCCTAAAGCAAAACTCTGATTTTATTGACCTACTTAGAAACAGATAAGATTTTGTGTAAACTTCTTCTAAACAGTCATGAGTGTACTGTATAACTTACCATAGTGTGTTTGTTTTCAGTCCTGATATTTTATACATATAAACCTGTTCTATTTACCAAAACCAAACTGATTTTTCCCTCCTACTGAAGTCCAAATAAAATTTTGCCCAGAAACAGAAGATGGATTTTGTCCATCAAGAGTCAGCTATGTTCCTGGGCAATCGGTAGTGCTCTGGCCTGATCCTTGACTTCTTCTCCTGAGGACTGGCATATTTCCACTTGGATGGAGACATTTTCAGCTTTTTTCTCTTCTTATCTGTACACCAGACTTTTTCACAGTATTCCTCCACTCTCTGGAAGTTGCTGTAACCTATCAGTTGAAGAAATTCTTTGTACCATGGTTTTGATACTTGAGGTATGTTGCTCTGCATTGGGCATGGCATTTTGTGAGATATCTCCTCCTCATAGTCTTTACTGAACATTTCATCTACACGTTCTTCCTCGACTATTTCCAGGGTGATTTTTCTAACAGTGTGAACTATGCTGTGTTCCACTGTCTGACAAAAATAAGTCCCTGAATCCAGCCTATGCAGCTTCAGAAATAAGAGGCCGAGGTCCATTTTGATTATTCTATCATCTGTCTTCACCTGAAAAAAGAGATAGTTGCATTATTACATTACATTGGGGCAGGGTATTTTTTTTTTAAGCAAAAGTACTTTCAAGAATATAATATTAAATGTTGAGAGGCAGATTAAAGATCCAAGACCTTTTATTTCAGAGTTTGTAAGCAAGAAAAATATTTACTTAAAGAAGAAGTTGAGCTGTGAAAGGAAAGCAGTCTACAAAATCTGGCAAGCATGGCAGAACAGACAGTGGAACAGACAGTTTTCTGCTTTCCCAGCATGGGTTAGTCATTCGCGGCTAAATCACAGAGAGAAGTTAGGATGAAACAGGCAAATAAACTTCTGGATGGAAAACACGTGGGCTTTTGCCAGCTGACCTGCCATAACTATCTCCGTGAATGCTCTTTTACATTGTCAAATGTTTTTGAAGCAGCACTCACAGACATTTTCAGATCATATAATCACAGAATCACCAAGGTTGGAAAAGATCTCTAAGATCATCCAGTCCAATCATTCACATATTACCAGTATTTCTCACTAAATCATATCCCTCAGCACAACATCTAAACATTTCTTGAACACCTCTAGTGTCAGTGATTCCACCACCTCCCTGGGCAGCCCATTCCAGCACCCGACCACTCTTTCAGAGAAATTTTTCTAATGTCTGACCTCCAATCTGACTGTAGGAACATTGTGATCTTGAAGCCTCAGTTCTGTGTGCATGTTGGAATTCCCCCTGAAGCTTCTGAGAACTAAGTTATTAAATACTGTATATTCAGAAATGCTGGCATGCAGGGAGCACAGAGCTTTCTGAACAGCAGAAACGCCCAGCAGAATGGAATCCTCATCTTTCTATTTAGCAGTAAGATGCTGGGTGTTAGGTAGAAGTGCTTCTCTCTGCTTGGGATCATCTTTTTCTAATGATGATAGAATTATTTGTGTAAAATGGAATAAATATCAGAGGAAAACATTATGATCAGTTCATCCTAGTAGTATAAAAATGTACTGAAAATGTTAGAGTCTGAATTTACACTTTTGTTCCTTAATATCTGAGGTGGTAGGTCTAAAAGGAAATACAACAACATATCCTCCTCCTACCTCCTCAGTAAAAGTCCTCAGGTTTCACTAAAGACTGAAAGACCAGGTATTTTATTGTATGAATAATTATGATTAATGGATTGGGATCTTCTCTGAAAGTACATGGGGAAAAACAATATGTGAAGAACTATGCTGGGATTTGAGACTAGACAGAAACTTCAGAAAGAAATGTGTTTTATGGTGACCACTTCATTTTAGATATCTACAGCTGTCTGTGGCATCCTTGTTTACTTTTCCATTCATACCCTGTGATAGTCTGAGGCTTTTCTGCTATGTTCTCCCATATACTAAATGGGGTTAGCTACACTGACATGTATCATGGAGGTACCAGAGAATTAAATATGGCAACAGTTATAAAATGCAGGAATCATCATAGAATCATAGAACTGTCTGAATTGGAAGGGACCTTTAAAGGCTACGGGGTCCAACCTGCCTGCAATGAACAGGGACATCTACAGCTCTATCACGTACCTTTACAATTGGGTAATACATATAAAAGAATCAGAGAGTCACCAAAATCCATTTTCAGAAGGCTTTGTGATATAAAGGGTGAGGCAGCAAGAATTAAGAAATGCTAAGCAAGACTAACATTGGGAGTAACATGTACAATTTTCACCTCCACAATAACATATAAAGAGAAATGGTAGATTCCTTTTTGTTTTGAGACCTTAACAAGTTTAGCTACATTTCAAATATTTATTCACTTATTCAATTTCAAGATTCTGAACTCATACGCCAAATGAAATTACCAGGCCTATTAACTCAGTGGAGCATAACGACTCAGGTGAACATCACAATCTTCCCTTATACTCATGTACATTTCAGTAACTGATGACTGGCCTTTCAGTGAAGATGCAATATTCTGAACCATGGGCTTAACTAATTAAAAGATTAGAATTTAACGATAGTTACCTCTTCCTTCTTAGTTTCATGGGCTCTCTGTACAAACCAGATTACTTTTGCCTGTAAGGTCCGAGGGGTGCATTCCAGAAGGGTGCTGTTGTACTCTATTCCGTAAACCAATCGCTCCTCAGTCTTCTCCAGGGCTTCTCCTGAAAGGAAAAGTTTTAAAATATATGTCATATATGTGTCAGTTTGTTTCTGACAGTCCTTGCCACCTCCTGACTTCAGGCTAGACTTACTTTTAAGACCGAAATTTAATCTACATCCAACCACATTGTTATTGCTAAGTAGTGCCTGGTGAAGGTCTGACTTGTTAAGTGAATTTTCCCATCATCTCAACCTCTCGTAGAATATGGCCATAAAACAAGTGACGCAAATTGGGCCATGATTCTGCTAAGATTATACACAAAGAAGCAGATCTCAGCCCTTCATATTGCCATTTGCTTGTGGCTGTTACTTATCAGTTGTTCATCGATTCGATTTTCAGTTAGTTAAACAGGAAGATACCATATATGCTCCAGTACAACCACAAATTAAATATCTTTTATCTGGTTAAAAATGACAACATATAGCCTTCTGCCTTTTGGCAAAATCTGTACTTTCTGTGCCAGGCATTTGTTAACAGTTTGTAAAGGCGTGAGTAGATTACCAATGAACTGCTGGCCAAAGCACTGCTGAGCTGCATTTCCATGTCGTACGTCTTGTCTGCGGAAGCGTCTAGAGAGGAAAAATAAGTCTTTTTTGAGAAAATGTGTTTAGTATGGAGATTGTTGGTGTACAATGAGGAGGTATTCATTAAAAACATGAAGAGCAAAATCTTGACTCCTAAAAATGTAGCACTATTGAGAAAGATACTTACACATTGATGTTTTATCTCATCTCAACCAACATATCACAGAATCACAGAATTGTAGGGGTTGGAAGGGACCTCTAGAGATCATTGAGTCCAACCCCCCTGCCAAAGAAGACTCCTTACACCACGTCACACAGGTAGGCGTCCAGGCGGGTCTTGAATATCTCCAGAGAAGGAGACTCCACCACCTCCCTGGGCAGCCTGTTCCAGTGCTCCATCACCCTCACTGTAAAGAAGTTCTTGCACATATTTGTGTGGAACTTCCTATGCTGAAGTTTCAGCCCATTTCCCCTAGTCTTGTCCCCACGCACTACTGAAAACAGACCAGCCTCACCACTATGGCCCCCACACCTCAGGTATTTATCAACCTGGATCAAATATGATCGCATTTGTTAAAAAAAAAAAAACAACAGCTGAGGCTTTTAAAGTTCAGCTAGGCAAGGTGTTTGATAATATTGCCCAGGTCTTGCTCTTACCACGAAAGGCCAGATAATCTCTGAGACCAGTTCCAACCTGGACCTTCCAAAGATTCTATGATTCTTTGCTTCTAAACAACTCTATATGACTACACACTAGGCAGATTTACTAATTGGCACAAATAGACTTCACTGAAATTATTAGGACCTTCTCATAATGCCTCCTATTTTATGATGTTGGCCCACAATGTTAGAGGTGGATACAGGTGGTATGGAAGTAGAGAGTCAGCCTTCCTGCTAATATTCCATTACATTTTGTTGCTATGAGACAGAAGGCAGCAGAAGGGCAGTCTGACAGAATGGTACCTGACAAGGAAGTGCGTATGAAGCAAAAGAGTGTCACTGAATTCCTCCATGTAGAAAATACTGCACCCACCAATGATTACTGAACCTTTATGGAGACCAAACAGCGGATGTGAGCATAGTAAGGTAGTAGGTGGTGCATTTCAGCAGTGGTGACAGTAATATCAAAGAAAAACCATGTTCCATATGCCCATGCACAGCTGTCACATTACAAAATGAAGATTCTCAATCAGCTATGCAATAATATCTACAGCAAATCAGCAGAGTATGACCAAAGAGCTGTGAATCAACTTCAGTGTGTTGGAAATGGTGACAATGTTAAAATACCACATTTTGCACCAGATGAGTCCTGTGAATTTTCACACAGGAAAGGAAAGAACATCATAAGCAAGTTTTTCGGGACTTGTTGAACCAATATAAGTCTGAAGGTGACAGTTTCCTGGACTGCAGCAGCACCAGTGGCGAGAGGCGGTGTCACCACTATGAGCTAAAGTTAAAATGCCAATCCATGGAGAGACAAAATGTGAATTCCCCACTGAAGAAAAAGTTCAAGATTCAGCCCTCAGCAAGTAAAGGTAGAGTACGTGATGTATAATCTGTAACTTTTAATAAAAAATTATCTGCAGGAAAAGAATACGGCCATCATCACCATCACCCACATGTTTCTTTACCATTTTCCCAAGGACAGATGAGGCAAAGTCAAAATGATCCAGAGAGAAAAGGCTTCATTGCAGTTTGAAGACATGAAGCAGCAGACTGAGTTTTCATGTGCAGAACAAAATGTTACAACAGAGTGACATTTAAGTTAGCACCCAGATCCTTTCTGTGAAAAGCATTATACTCAAATGACAGCATATAATTTAAGGCAAGGCAATTTAAGATATTTTTCAAGGCAATATAAGGAGAAAAACAAAACAAACAAACAAACAAACAAACAAAAAAAACTATTCTTCTGCCTATCGGCTTGATTAGTGCTGTGAAAGGATATTCAGCAGCAATAGAGACTTAGGAAAAATACATAGGTATTTATTCTCTTCCCCCGAGAGTCAGTACATTGCAGGCCGGTACGGCGGCACCCGGGCTGCCAACACAGCCGTAAAAAGAGCGCAACCCTCAGGGCCTGGCCGCAGCCCCGCACTAACGCGCCCTCTGGTGGCCGATTGCAGGTAGTGCAAGGAGCCGTGTGGTCATGCGTTCGGGTTAGCAGATCTACAAAAGGTGGATGGAATTTATTTTAAGATACAGCTCTTTTTCAGCCCGGACATTTTGTTGGCATAGATCTTGGAAGAAGCTCATCAGTGGAATTTAGCGCTTGTTTGGATAAAAACTGAACCTGCCTAAATCACATTACTGTGAACAGTGAACTAACACAGCTATTTAAATCCTGGAACTCTTTGCTTTCCAAAGAATATTTCAGTGAAGTTGATTGCAAAATAATTTCTTTCTGGCATCTCAAGTATCTGCAGTATAGTGGAGCTGCTCACCTGTAACTACTGTGACATTATGGTATTCTGTACTGCCAGCACTGGAATGTGGGACTTTTGGCTCAGTTTTTAAGTCTCCCTAATTAAATCCCATATTTAATTAATTATAAAGATTACGAATTTGCAAGGAATTAAAATATATGCTTTCAGAATTAAATAAGTTAGTACTTGTTGCCAAGCAGAGGGTGGTTTGTGTTCTGTGGTTGCTTTTGCTTTGTTTTCTGTTTTTTAATTTCTGCTGCAGTTCTCTATATCCTTCATGTGCCTCAGTTTACAGTTGTTTTTTTATTTTGTTGTTGTTTCATGCTTCTCTAAATACTTGTCATACCCTGAAGGCATTAAGGTCTAAAGCAGACAGCACATGAACCAATGAGAGCAGGATATACTGTGCATCTCTGCTTCAGTTCAACACCAGTTGGACAGAAATTGAAAGAGATTTCTTAGTGCTCTTAACTGCTCTCGCAAGGGCTGCTCTTACAATTCAGAAGTTCACCCTACACAACTTGTGTAAAAGTCTACATCAAACCCTGAGAGAAAGCCAAGCCAAATTAAGAGGTGTCTGCTCTGGGATGTGGTATCAGATGTGTCTAGAGCAATGGCAGGGTTATCGCCTGAGAAGGTGATAACTCTTGTAACTGAGAAGGAGAAAACTCCACGTTAACTCATGAGGCCTGCTCTTCCTAGCAATGGTTCCACCTGAATCCCAGCAGTTAAACAACTTCTGTATGTGTGCCCTGAGCACTCTTTGCCTTGCCATCTACTGCACAGTTAATACAAGCTCATAGCTGTTGAGAAGTTCTGAGTTTTTGACACTAGTTAAAGTGAACAAAGAAAATACTATTAATTCCTTTCAATATTAGGTGTTCTTGCTGGCTGTTCCCCAAACTCTTAAATGTAAAACAAGTTTTACAGACCTTGAGAAGATTCAATAGAGTGTAAATCCCTTCTTCACTGCTGCAGCTCTTATCTTGAGAGCAGGAGGGTGATAAGAGAAGTATTTTCTTCTTTTAGGGACTGACCTGATGAATGCTAAGGAGGTAAGGCACAGGAAAGTGCCTGGAGTGCTGCCCATATCACTGGATAAATGCATCTGTCAGGGAACTTAGGGACTGCTACTCTGGAAGTTGTCTTAGGTGAGAAGTATGCTAAAAATGTGCAACTGAGTTAAGGAGTGAGCAAGTTTCTCTTATCTTTTCATGGATGATAAACAACTTGCACAACAGCATAAATGTGGGTGCAGCCTAAGCAGGCTGGTAGGGAAGCTTTTACCCCTTACCCTTTTCCCCAGATGGTTTTTACATCTCAGATAACTGACCCACAAGCATTATTACAATAACCCAATTTATATATACATTATAGGATATAAATCTGCTTGGCCCATCTGTTCACCTTTCTTAATCTGATTCCAAGGTCTCATGTGGAGCAGGAAGCCAGAGCCTATGTTCCTCCCATAGGGCTGCTTGCAAGAGACATGAGAAGACTATATAATCCTATAAAGTGGGATACCTTTCCTACTTGGCTTAACCTGCCCCTCAGTGTAATAACTCCAGGAGATTTTTAGCATGCTGTCATTGTCTTTATTTCTCATTTTGACTTTTTAATGCTCACTATCCTCCCCCAAAAAAAACACATTATCCAACAATTTCTGTATTTGATATCTTTTAGAAGTTCTGTGAAAATGTCTGGATTAAGTTATACATGTTTTATATGTTTGATCAGGTATCTTTGTCACTGAATTAGAGAACTTGGGTTTGAGAGGGAGGGTAAGATGATAGCTATATGGCAAATCACTGCACAAAGAATGAGGGCCAGAAGCCATGAATGAGCAATTGGTAATGGTGAGAAGTCTGCCCAGGGGTTGTTAAAGCACCCAAGTTAGGTTCATGGTTTGAATGGACCTCCAGAACAATCTGAATGTATAAATTCATCTAAGTTCAATTTTCACTGCTGGAAATGTGTGGCTATCAGATTCTTGTTGTTTTTTCTCCTCCTTCCCCCCAAAAAAATTCTGTTGGATATGTAATTGCTTTGTGATATCCTTACTGAATAAATACTGCTAAAATGCATCCCTGATTTTGTAAAGAATGAAACATCCATCTTTCCCTTGCTGACCAAAAGAAATGAAAGGAAACTGAGGTTTGCTTAAAACTTTCTTCAAATAATAACTAAGTAGTTGTAATAACAACTACATTTAATTCATGAATTATTCCTTGTAATGCAGTTTATGCCTGTTGTGGTTTAACTCGGCAGGTGGCTGAGCACCACTCAGTTGTTCGCTTACTCCCCCACCTCCCCGGTGGGATGAGGAAGAGAATAAAAAATACAAAGTAGAACTTGTGGACTGAGATAAAACTACTTACTGAGATAGAGAAAAGGAAATGGACAGTAGTTATGAAAAATGTATGTAAAAAGTGATGCACAAGCAATTGCTCACCACACCCCAGCTGATGCCCAGGCAGACCTCTGAGCAGTGGAAGAGAGCTATGTGAACTTCCACCCCCCTCAAAACTCCTGCATGAAGTCATATGGTATGGAATATCCCTTTGGCCATCTTAAGTCACCTGTCCCTGTAATTCTGTTTCCTCTCAGTTCCTTGGGCTCTTCGCTGAGAATGACCTGGGCTCTGTACAACACTGTTTAGCAGCAAATATAAACATGTTATCAACACTGTTTTCCTCCCAGAACCAAAACACTGCATCATAACTGACACTTGGAAGAAAATAATTCTGTCCTATCTGAAATTAAGACAATATCCACCCCTTATTCCATACTACTTATATCATTCCCAGGTTCCACAATTTCTACACATCCTAGCTAATTACCATGTCCTATCTTGTTTTTCCTTATATATACACTCATATATTATTCCCATAGTCTATGATTTATCCATTTAATTTGTCCATGGTATTCATTTAGTCAAAACTTTGGGATTCATCTTTTGTAAAAATCCTTCAGCGTATTAGGAACATTTCTGAAGCTATTTCACAAAACAGATTCTACAGAAAGAAGCAGTTCTCACCTCTTTGCCTGCATTCCTGTGGGGTAGTACCGGGAGCAGGAGATGCCATCCCAGGCACAGTAGGGATCTCGAGCCAGGCAGCAGTCAGCACAGGCTGTGCCATACATGTCACACTGGTGAAACTTCACTTGTGCTATGACTGACTCAGTTCCAATGTAGAGCTGTTGCTGGAAAAGCATAACACATACAGTTCAGTTGCTAGAACCTCCAAGATGACTTCTGTAACAAGTGGAGTTTTAAAGAAATATTAGTTTCAGCTTTGTTGTGCATCCAGCCTGTGCCCTGAGGGAGGCAGAGTTACTCTGTAGGAAAACTGACAACAGTCTAAACTCTCATGCATGAGGATGGTGGAACAGAAGGAAATCAGAATAAACAAATATGGTTTGGCATTTCCTTGCTTTTGAAGTTTCAACTCTGTAAGCTTTGTGTTTAAGCAGAGACTTATATATTCCTTTTTCTTCCTTGAGGTAGTTTCCTCCTTACACTTCTGTCACCTAACCAATCTGCAAAAAAAAAAAATCTTGACATAGAGTACTAATCAAAGGTCATCTTTGAAAAAGTTGAAAGCAACCTCAACCTTAAAACTGGAGTTATCAGGTATTCAGGTATGTTTAGCATTTGATGTTGCTACATACAGTATGTTCACACATACAAATACATAGTAGCACTATGTTTTATATAATCCTTCAGTACAAAGGACTTAGATTTTATTTTTTTTTTTATGCTACTGTACAGTCTTTTCTTATAAATTAATTGGTCGCACTTTACTGTTTGTTTTTTGTTTTTTTTTTTCTTCCTCAGCATTAACACTAAGAGTGTTTGAGTCATCTAAGTTTTCCTTTACAAAACAAATGAAATATGATCAATGTGATTCAGAAGTGGATGGGATAACAAACTCAGAAAAGAACATCTTGAGTTTACAGGGATTTGAGACAAATCTTGTTACTGGTGAATGAAAATGGACTGAACTCAGAAATATGCACTGCAATAGGAAATGCTTTTTCATGGCTCAGTTCCAATGTTTTTCCAGACAGAAAAATGATTCCTTATGAACTCTGAACAGGTTTTATCCAAATGGCCAAAGAAAGCACAAGCTTTAAGAACGCTATATTAAATTTTTTTAAAGCTGGAAAATGCAGTTAGCTCATTTAACCAGGCTTGCCTATCACAAACCATGAAATTTAGTCCAAATAGTTGATTCATGTCCCTGATTACATACCCTCTATTTTTTTAGGTTACTAATTTTAACTCTCAGAAATACCAGTGGAAAAGAACAGGAGAAGCTGGTAACAGCGATATTTGAAGACTTCTTCAGCTGAGATAATACAGATAAACAGGAACTGAATTGGATAACTAAACCTAAGATCCTTGTTAGAGGGCAATTCTTCCTTGTCTGCCAAGGCTGCAACATGACTGTCCCAGAAGATGTGAATAGCACATTCAGTGACATGTATAAAAAGGAATTTTCTCTTTCATCTGTTAAAAAGAGTAAGCTCTCCTGTACAGTTTGGTTCATTAGAGGAGAGTAAAAAGCATCCAATATCTAGCAAACAGAACATCAAAGAAGAGCATTCTCTTCTAGCCACAAAGATTAACAGCTCAAGCCTGAAACAAGATATTTTATTATATCACTGACATAGTGAAGACTGGTGATTGTTATCAGGTTGTTGAAACAAAGCTAGCAAAGAAATCTCTATAGGTTCACAAACTCTACAGTTAGAGGAGACTAGAAAAAAATGTTTAGGCAGAGAAATTGCATAACTTTTTTTTTTTCCCACATAATCCTAACTACATTATGCTTCTGTGCACAAATCTAATGTTAAATGCAAAATGATTTTGTGCCAGCTATGTACACACATTCCAGCATTCAATTTTCTTTAGTACCAGGAAACTGCATGCTATTTCTAGATTAAATGTGCCCATACTCAGAAATCTGAATTGACTTTTATTGCTTTGAAATCAATCTTCAAAGCCTTCCCCCTCCTTTGCTTCTACAGTGTCACTAAGTTGGGTGAAATTCCATGTCTGGATGCCCAATTGTCTCTCCCTTTTTTCTTTGATATGTTGAAAAAGCAGAGCTTCTTCTACTGCCCGCAGGAACGTTTATTCTTCAACCACTGAATAGTTTTGGCAACTCTCCTACTATTCTCTCCATAATTTCCAGGTGCTTCTTGAAATTGTAGAGTTTGCAGACGTCTTGGGTATAATGGTGGCAGACTACTTATATAGTGTCTCCTTCTCACTCTTCCAGCACAATCCATTTACTGTGACAATTCACGGAGAGCTAATAAGCCGACATCTGAAATGATACTTTTTTTTTTTCCAAACTCCCTTTCAGATCAAATTATTTTGTGATTCTACAAAACATTCACTTAGTTGTAGTGTTAGGCAAATTAACTAGCCACCAAAACTAAAATTATCTTTGAGGCACAATTGCACCTCCTATCAATGCAATCTTCCTTCTTTGTTATTTTTGTTTTGCCTTATTTCTACGCACCTATATTGCAATAGTTGTCTACGTTAAGAAATAAGCATCCCAGGATGTTTATAATGGTTCCTGAAATGGTTCCATATCTACAGTAGGGAACAGATGAGTATCTATTTACAAGAATAATAACTTAAGTATTTGTATTAGGAGAGGCTATCAGAAACTCTGAAGGGAGTCAGGCCTAAACAGCTCTGCCTTCATTGGTAACTGAATATATGGGATATCCAGTAAAGCGTATTTAGAACTTAAATTGCTGTGGGACTGAAGTCCATACACATTTATCAGCAAGGAGCTTTTCCATGAGTTGTCACATCCACCAAGCTAATCCCTATTATGATTACTCTGCCAGTATCTCATCGATCAAATTGCTTTTTCACTTGTTTTTGTGTGAACAATACATGTAAAAAACAGAGAGTGGTTTAACAGATTGAATCTTGGAATTAGAAAACATTAATGCTTCATAAAGGAACAGAACCTGAATTTGTATTACAAATGGATTTGCTGTTAGCAGACAAGATCTCATTAGAGATTATGTACAGCTATCTATCTATCTATCTATCTATCTATCTATCTATCTATCTATCTATCTATCTATTTATCTATATATCTATCTACCTATCATCCATCTAATGTTTACAGCTTTAATACATTTGAGTCACAATTTTTGCATGTGAAACTCATCACTTACCCTTTTCGAGGAGATTTCCATTGAAATAATAGGAATTGGCACCTAGAAAATAGGAAATATCCTTGCTTAGAAAAAATCATGTGGCTTTACTATGAGAATAAATTAGGCAAAATAGTTTTAATTTTTACTTGTATTCAACACTGCTAGATACTTTGGTTTTTTGTTGTTCTTGTTTTTTTCCTAAGTTCTGAATGAGGAAATTGTGGTTTTGGGAAGTACTGCTTTAAAAGAGTTTATTTAAAAACGACAAGCCAACACTTACTTCAGGATTATCAGAGCCATAGGAACACTACAGTTTCCCTGCTAAACAGAACATTATCTCATGCCACCACTGAGCTGCTTTTGTCCTAAATGAAAGTGGAATGTTCTTTATAACAAAACGTTAATTGAAGATAAGATTAAAACTAACAGGAATTCCTTCTCAATACTCTCCTCTGTTTTCTGTTCAGATTTCCTGGAGCAATGGCAAAACATAGCTCCTAATAAGCTTATTGAAAAAAAAAAAAAACAACAAAACAAAACAGTAGAAAATGAAGAATTTGTGTCTTAAAATAGATAAGTAGAAAAATTATTGCAGACAACTATTATGTAATGTATGTAACATTTTTAAAATTTAACTGAAAAATTTTCAAGACAGTTTTGTATGTGCTTCATATACAGCACAGTTCACCTTGAATACTTGCAGCTCTTCAAGAATCACTTCTTCCATTGATTCTGTCTCTTGATTGTAAATTGTAATGACTTTCAGCACAATTCCATTATCTGGGAAGAAAAACAAACATAAAAATGCTGGAATAAAAATTATGGAAACTTTTAATTGGCCTTCAAAGTCATTAAATAACTGCTACAGAGCACACATACTAATCTTAGAAAATAATCACACATACTAACATCTTCCAAAGATATTGTAACGTGCTCTGGCCTATCTGGCAACTAAGAGCCATCTGAGACACCCCTGAGAAACATGATTAATTAGCTAGTATTTTTCAAAGTCTAGGTCATAACACCTTGGTGATCTGCAAAAAAACAGAGTGGTCATATCTGAGAAAAAGAAATGACAGTAGGAAGGGGAGTCCATCAGTTAATGGGAGTGTTAAGTGGTTTTAATTATAGGACCTAAGTGTTGACACTAGTTAGGAATCTAGTAACTATCCCTAATTTATCACAGCAGTTCCATTCTTCCAGGCAAAAGCACCAACAAATTCAGGGTTATATTACATGCAGTCCTCTTTTTCTCACTGAGCTGCTGTTGAGCTGAAGGTGTTAATAAAAGAAAGATAAGCAAAGAAAAGCTGTACTTTCAAAAATTTTAAGGCACTTTGGAATTTAGGTCCATCAGTATATTTGTCAGTACAGCTCCTTCAGGAAATTAAAACACAAGAACAGCATCTGGTCTTCCACCACTTTCAGTTTTGTCTTGTTGGCTATTATTAAAGCATCTTACTTTCCTTAATCTGAAAATCTGTCATCAACAATGGCAGCTATCAACTCCTTCCTTATGTTACTTTCTGCCACATTTTATTTTACAGGTAAAGTATTAAGCAGACAAACAATAGAAAAAAATATTCAACAAAAGATCAAAGAGGCAAACATAAAGGGGAACTACTTCTCAAAGAGAATATGTGAGGACCAACATTTTGTAATGAGTCCGTAAAAATATACAGTTTAAGTTCAGATTTCCATAAGTAATTCTTGGTTACTGTCGTGGCACTTAGGGACTCAGTTTAGGGGGAATTATTGGTGATGAGTGGATGGCTGAACAGATGATCTTACGGGCCTTTTCCAGCTATAATGATTCTATGGTTCTTCAAATATTTCTGACAGATATGTGGAAAGTTAGTCCGAGTGCTCATATTTCTGCCTTGAAAAACCTTTCTAACCTCCAGTTCTACCTCAAGGAAACCTGCTGAAAGGAAAGACTGCTTACAAATGTTACACAGAAGGTGCTGGACTCAGATAAAAAAGGATTAACTCTTTCTAATATTATATTGCCAAGAGAAGCAGGGAGCTTTCTGATGGGAACTTTGCCAGAACATAGACTGAAGAAATCGACTTGCAGTTTCTGAAGGCCAAATTCCTATGATGGAATTTCTTGTCATCTGAGATTGGACATCTCAGAACTAAGCAGTTGTTGGGTGCCAGTTCAGCACAATCCTGAAGCATGTACTTAAGCTTCATTAGTTTCAACTTTGCTGAATAGATGACTTGTATACAAATATCTGACATCTCAATCAAGAGTAGTAAATATGAAAAACCTTGTTACCATTATAAAATCTGCATTAGAGACAGAAGAGCTATATGACACAATGTTTTATAGACCACATGAAGTCCAGTGCTGAGACTGTACTGAGGCAATTTAAAAGCTTGGAATACAAAACAAGTATAAATGAGCTTTTGCTGTTCTAGGAATATACTTCTGACTGTTTTCAACACTGAAAAGTGTTATCAGAGGAATTTCATTAAGTAAAAAATAATTCACTGAATACACTTGCCTAGTCAAAATAGTCAATATGATTTGTGTCACCACTCCTGTTGTCAACTTGATAAAATGTGAATATATTAATCCTTGATTTTTTTCCAAGCAGATTAGACATGACCAGTCATTTCTAGTTCTAAGCTTCCCTCTTATTTTCTGAAAGCTTCTTATTTTTCAAATACCAATTAGAATGTCTATTTTTTTTGTCCTCTAACTATTTAGGGTTACAGCAACTCTGTACTGTGCCTCTGTAATGTAATTTACCTTACTCATACTTATTTTTGGTAGGTGTTTAAAAATGCAGTTGAATGTAGTCTATGTAACTTTTGATAAGAGTTCTAAACTGGGCAGAAAATTTCTAGTATTTTATTTTTTAAATATAAATGAGTATATCTGCCTTACTTCCTTGCACTGTGTCAAAACCCTAGCCTACAAGCTGTCAGTTTCTTTTTAACAGTATCAGATAGACTTGTGGACTGCAGAAATGGAGAAGATAAAAATTGGAATAAACTTGAACTGATGTTTTTGAAAATCATATCACCTGTGTTTCTCCTGGAGTCTAAATCCCAGCTGAGAGTGATGTTCAGATACATGATTGTGTTGTGAAGTTTTAAAAATGTCAGAAATTGTATAAAGGTTACTTTTTAGGAATGGTCTTGGTGGTGAATTCTATACTTTAGTCTCTGTTCTTATTCTTTAGAAGTTTTTCCTACCATTATTTTTTTGTTTATATTAGCATATTTTAGAATGACCACTCTCTTCTGCAATGTTATGACTGCAGATTGGCTCAGTCATGCTCAGAGCTATTGTTAGAGAGGGCTGTTGTAATGCTTTATTATTTTATTTTTTTGACTCTAGAAAATTTCCTCATCCTGGAGTAAAAACCTGTTAAAACACTTGTATTCCTAGTTTTTGTTGTTTGTTTTTTTTTTATTATTTTTTTTTTTTTAAATTTTACCTGTGCCAATGAACAGCACATCATATTGCCCGTCTTCAGCTTCCACTCTGTCCACAGCTATTTGCTTAAGATTGTACTTCCCATCTGTTTTTACAAGAATTGGTCTTTTATGAACAGGCTTGATAGGCTGATACATCAATGGATGGCTCCTGGCGAAATGGACAGCTTCATCAGGGTAGTCTTTGGTGGTAGTGTACAGACCGCCATTCACTTTGCTGGCACACTGCAAAAAAAGAAAACATGGATTATCCTGAAGGCTCGTCAAGTAAACTGTCTAAGACTATTATTGTTCATAGGGATGATGACAAGTCTACACAAAACCTGACATTAAAATAGGCACAGAAAAATACAGGGTCTATGATTGTGAAGTCCATGTTTTACGCATGTATGGATAATGTATCATGAGAAGTCAATCAAGGTCTATTAATCTGCTGAGAAGAGCCTCGGCACTCCGACATTTAGAGACTCCTTCCTGTCTGGCGTAGTAAGAGCAGACTAAATATTGAAGCATTTAGATTTTGGCAAAAGAAAAAAAAAGCATTTGTTTCATTCCCAGATTCATATTGAAGTTGTAATCAAAATGGCCACTGACAGGGGTAGGACAAAGGGGTTTCCCACTTCAGGAGACAGTCATGTAAAGTCCTCAGGGCAGTAATTCTTGAAATCTCTAGTCAAATTGCTTTGTGATTGCAAAATACTTTATCATAACAAACTAAGCACAATTAAAAATGATGCCAGTGGGAGCAGTAATTCTTGATCTCCAGTATTTTAATGGTATTAAATTTTATTCTGATTTCTGACTCATGATGAAAGTATTATATATCATAGTTTAGTATGAAATGCCAGAGTTTGCATTGATCAGTCTACCATTTTGTAAAGCAAATACACTTCATGTGAATGATTGATTAAAAGAGGCTTATTTCTTTGGTCAAATGTGCAATTAGGGATAATTTAATGTGTTAAACAGAGAAGTTAGGATGTTTTGCAAAGGATATGGTGTTCCTTAACTGCACATAAATTCTACATTTCAAGTTCGCTTCATGATGTCTAATTGGAACCATTTATGATTAAGCTGGAAATATCTCAGTAACCATTTACTTTCTCAAAATATTCATAAGGCAGTGTGGTTTTAAGAAGCATTTCAAGCAAAGCCACAGTAGCAGCATCTCCCTGCATAAATTGGACTTTTTCAGTCAATAAAATGAAATGAAATACTCGTTGTTTACCAGAAATGGTAATTTTAAACTTGCAGCCAGCTGCAACTGACAAGAACAAACTCCCGCTCTTCTCAAATGGGGCAATGGTTGTTTCCATTTTTTGGGCTTAGCTTCAGGAAAGTATTTGTTCAGTGTTGACTTTAAAGTAATTGCATAATCAACCTAGCAATGGAGTTTTACTGAAGGTTTACCTTGAAAAGATAGAGCAGGAGCCTGTAGACAGGCTAAGCCTCTGCTTTCCATGCACTGAACATCATATCAAGTGAATAGGCATTATCAACTTCCCTTTGTAAAGTTCCAGTCTCACAGAGATTTAATAACAAATAATCCTTTGCAGGCCTCTTGTTTTTAATTAAATAAAATCTAGTAGTCTAGAATTGAAACAGTAAATGCAGCCATCTCTGAAGTCTATGAGCACTATTTTTGAGGTAACAGATGTCATTTTCAGAAGCATCACAGTCTTAATACACTAAGTGAATCATTTGAGTAGCAACCTAGAATATTGCAAAAAAGCAGTGCTTTAAGGAGAATTTAGAGTAGCAAACTGTAGAATCTGTCAGACACAGCAATTCTAGCTGTGATTTTCTATTTATTTAGCTCTTAGCTCTTTCTCATGCCTTATAGACTCCATTTTTTTCCCAGTCAGTAGCTGAGATGAAAGTGTGCTGAGTCACAAGGATGCCTAATAATAGGTATTTTTGGCCTCTTTTCACTATCACCTTTGTAATGGAAAAGGTAATAGGTAGTTAGAAGTTGGGCTAAATGACCTTGAAGGGTCCTTTCGGAGGCAAACAATTCTATGATTCACCTTAACAATATGCTGACCTGTTCTGTGGAATCCTAAGACTATGGACTACTGTTTTCACTTATTGCTACTGGAAATGTGTTAAAAAGACCTCTGAGCTGTACCGTTCATGAGCAGTCAAAAATGAATTAATTTTCTGTTAGCTAGTATAGTCAGCTACTCCAGTCTCTGATTTGCTCTGCAACTTGTAGACAAACATGATTAACTGATTAACACTCAAGAAATACTTCTTTTGGGAAAATTACTAGCTCTCTATTTTTTTATATTTGCTTCAGCTCCCATGCCATGCCTGTCAGGGAGTCTTCAATCTACTATGAAAAAAAATGTGGGTATTCAGAGCCAAGGAAGAATTGATTCTGAGTGGATCTTAATACAGCCTTTCTGTAAATCATTGTCAACTTTGCTCAATTGCTGGCTCAGTGCTCTGTCCTTCTTACCAACAAACGGTTTTCAATCTTCAGTAAATGTAATGCTATCTATATACTACTGTGGTCATTAACACTGAATTCCTGCCTATTCCGGCTCAAGTTGAATCAATATGTGGGAGGTCTACTGCCTGAAGATAAAATGAATGCCACTTAGTGAACTTGTATCATGTTATCTTTGTAAAATATATATGCATTTTACAGTCCATGCATGATACTATCTATGTCATTACTTGGTAAAACTGTAAAACCTGTAATTTACAATTAAATATGTCAAGTAAGAAAACAATTATTGCTTTGATTTATACTGTTTTGCTCAAAACATTGATAAACATTCATCTTTTTTTCCATTCCAACTCAGTACTGATGATTTACTTTCAACATCAAGTAATAATAATAATAAAAAAAAATCCCCCCCAAACCACCCAACATTTGTTATCAATACCAACACAATTACAGTGGCCAAGATGGTCAAACGACAGCATTTGAATCCCAGATAATCTCTTTTTTAGCATCCAGTTCTGTATTTTGACTTATTTCTCCAACTCCAGGAGAAGACATAACAGTAATTTAAAATGAGAGAGGACATACATTTAAAATTGTACTACAGAGAGAAAATCTGTACTGGCATGGACTAGATAAGCTAATAGGCCTTTTAACCTCTTGTTCCCAGGGTTTTGGGATGAATGTTTACTACTGCAAATGATTGCTTTAAGTACAGAAGAGAATATTGATTCAGTTATAGAAGGAAAAACAACACTGAAATTAATGCTTCAGCAACTCTTTATTCCACCATTAAGCTCAACACAGTGAGTCCTTAGCCTATGAGAAAGAGGTAAAGTGTGAAAGCTGTCTGTGGGTTTTAGCCAAACAGCTATTAGAAATGTCTTTGCATTCCACAGAGTAAAGAATCTGCACAATATGGACATGTAAAAGGGTAGAACTTCAGTGTTTAAAGAGAAGCTGAGGGCACTTGGATTGTCTAGTCCAAAGTAAAGAAGGCTGAGAGGTGACCTCACTGCTGTCAGCAATTCTGTGAAAAGGGGATATGGAGAGGGAGATGGTGGCCTCTGCTCTCTCTTAACTGATGACATAATGAAAGGAAAGCAGCACCAGGGGGAGGGTCAGGCTGTATATTAGAAAGTATTTATTTACTGCAAGAGTTAATCACTGGAAAAAGTCTTCCTGGTGAGGTGGCTGATGCCCTTGCCCTGTGCCTGTTAGAGCTCAGAGTCATTTGGACGATGCTCTCATTAATGTGCTTTAACTTTTGGTGAGCCCTGAAAGGTCAGGCAGATGGACTTGAAGATCTTAGTATTTTCCTTCCAACAGAACTTTTTCCTTTACTTTTTCCTCCTCTTCTTTTCCCTTTCATTTCCCATTTCCCCTTTCATTTTCACTTTTCCTTTCCATCCCTTTTCTTTTATCTTTAGGATGTTGGTCCCTTAACACAGAGTTGCTGAATTTAGGTCCCAGTAAAATTTTGAAAAATCCTGTATATTTAACTCCCCTGCTTTCCCTTGGAATCTATTATTTCTAGTGCTTGATAAAACATTGCTAAGTCATTCCACATTTATTTATTTATTTATTTTTCAAGAAATGCTTTAATATATATGTTTGAATAAATACATCCTGGACTGTCAAGTCAGTAAGATTCTGCAGTAGCAGCAGTCTGCTTTTTCTTCTTAAGTTCACTTATATTAACATAAGTGTGGAAAATATATTGTACTTACTGAACCAGGTCTAGGATAAGGTACTTTCCCTTCATATAGAGCCCAGTGGTACTCTGGTCCTTCTTTATGAGCATATGGTCCATTGAAAGCTGCTCGGACACTTGCCATATGGTAAACACAGATAGCATATCCTCTAAATATATTGCTATGAAATAAAATTCAAAGACACTGTTAAAATAGAATGCCGTATTTGCTACATGTTATACTAGCATTATTATGTAATTAAAAAGAAGTCACAGTTGAACAGTATTCAGGGAGAAAAAATACTTTATCTTTCCTGTATGCTTTTTTTTTTTTAACTATTATTGCAATGTTCTTTATTTTATATATATATATATATATGTTTATAGTACTTCTCTGATGAAGTTCAGTGCTTTTATCTCCAAATTTCAGGCTGATGATTGCAGGCTATAAATGAGGGAGAGGAATAGCAGAGAACTCAACTCAGGTCTCATATGTCTTGGTGTCAGTGTATGGGAACACTGGTCAGAGTTATTAGGTCATAAAGACTAATCTGCGTAGATCAATCCACATATAATATCTTTTCCCTTTCAAATTTTATACGTCTTACACTCTTAGTTCTGGATAAGTAATTTACTATTTTTTTAAAGAAGCATCAATGCTCCTTGCAAAATAGTTCTCTCTGAAGTCTCCAGAAGGTGATCTAGGTAATTTTAGTCATGTGTTCACCTCTTCCTGCTGGCATAGAGAGCCAGCAAGAATTGATACATGGATATTTCCTTAGAGGGCTAGATTTGTCTATCTTTCTTCAAAAACAATGAAGTAACAGAGCAAAATACTGGCCACTGCATAGCTGCTCCTCTCTACCAGTTACATTCTAAAGTTAGATCTCCATGAAACAAGCTTGCACTTGGATTATGCTGATGTGGAAAAAAAGGCCACCAGCAGCACCACAGCTAATGATTTAGGCTTTGCTAAGAAGTTAATAGGAATTTAAGCTACTATCAACTTAACATTGAATTACAGTGGAGCTCTTCAAGGAAGACAGGTGTTTTTCATAGACTGCTCTTATAACCATGCAGGAGTATGTCAGTGTTGGCACTAGAAGATTATCAGTTAGATAAATACTTAGTTAATTCTTGTTTTCTGGGAAACAGATAAACAGTATCATGATGTGAGACTTAAGCCACCATCATAAAGCAGTTTTTACATTAACAAGAAAGATCATTGTGAATAGAGCATGGATTGAACTGTTTACTATGTATTATCTCTGTGATATTCATCATGGAGCTTCTGTCTCTTCAACAGCCTCTACATTCCTCTACTGCTGCTATTATTTCTTCTAGTTGTTTACCTCGTAGTGCTGAAGAGGCCAAATATCACTGGATTTTTGTTATCACGAGTTTGCAGCAAAAACACATCCTCTGTAAAATATAAATGAAGTGTTATTGATAACAAACTAATTTTATCAGGCCCAAAAGAGACACTTTGTTGTTTGTTGTGGGGGTAATCTTATTTAACTCATATATGCTGTTTTTTTAATGCAGATTTTAGAAGCATACTTTAGAAACAATACAACAAGTAAAGCTATGACTGATGACAACAAACTCCATATGTATATTTTCTACTAATGAAAATGTGTATGGTATAAAGTAAGATGTGTTATCATGAAAGTACAAATTTTTCAATGATTACTTTAAGTTTGTTGAAGTTTAGGGTATTTACCTAATTCATCAAAATGCGTATCAATTCCATTTCTCCCAGGCACAGAACAAACTAGTCTGGTTTTGAGGAAAGTGCTCCATTTATTCACGAGCATTCGCTGTCCTCCCATATCATTCTGCATAAAAAGAAAAAAACACTTTTGGTAATTTAAACAACTCTAGAAGCACAAACATCTCCACTGAATTAGTCTCTTGTTGTATTTCTTAATGTCAAAAGCATGCATTTTCAGACCACATGTCTATTACTAGCATAACTGCTTTGGAGATGGTAAGATGAAAGTAAGATTGCATTGATCAAGTCCAGGATTTATAAGACTTGTGGGTTTGTAAGAATTTTTAAATTCTGTATTGTATCCATGATGGGTTAAATATACAGCTGTTGTAAACCTTCTCTTTTTGTTTAACTGGATGCAATGAGTACAGTAACAAAACTTAGCTCTGCTTCAGGCACTCACTGCAGGGTTTAATGAAAACAGTTTTGGAAATAGAAGCCCTGAATCTATACAGCTGGTACAGATGGACAAGTCTGAGGCAAGTGTCTGTAAGATGTTCTAACAATTTATCAATTTTTTCAGCAGCTTTAAATCCCACTTCATTATGGCTGAAAGTTTTTTGTTTATATGTTTGCTTTTTTTTTGTTTTGTTTTGCTCTGTAACTTTGAACAGTATTCTCAGTAGCCATGGCTTGATATTCAGGTAGGTTGTGTAAGTGCATACTGAGGGTTCTGTAAGAGGCTTGCTAAATTCCTCTCACAAATTTATCCTACTGAAATTAATGGATTTCCTCATCTTCACATTGACATCTTAAAAAATGTCCATTTTCCTTAGAAAAGAAGATATATACAGGGTAGATGCCTCTGAGTTGTAAAACCTGTTACAATGAAAATGAAAATGTAAAAGTTGATAAAAAGGCCAGTTCTCAAATTACTAGCTAGCTCTTGATTTTTATTTATTTATTTATTTTTTATATTCATGAAATCAAATTTGAACTACAGCATACAGAGTGAAGGCTGTTAATGTAATGTCTGGATGATAAATCATTTGGAGTTTTGGACATGTGTAGGAGAAAGATCTGTGGGATTTTGTTCTAACCCTTGGCTAGAGATAAGACATTCAGGTCAATATATTTCAGACTAGAGGGAGTTATCAAAATAATCTATTCTGACATATACCAGAACATAGGGCAAAGAATTTGGCTTCAGGCCTTGATGCATTGTTGAATTCAGAAAGCAAACTGCCTATGAGAATGATAATGTCTTAGGCCCTATTTGGTACTCTGTATACTGTGTTTTAAGTCATATATGGACACATTTAAAGACATTTTAACAAGTAGTATGTTGGTGGGCATATGTGATGCACAGTACACTTTGGGTTGAAAGCATATTTCTTATATCTTCCTCTTTACTCCTCAGTTTTAGGAAATTATCTCCCATAGCTAGGAAGGAACACAGTTTATTTCAGAGATGAAATTGGATGCTAAGAACTAAACTTCTCACTCTTTTCTAGGCAATTCAGTCCTTGGTTCCAGTTTCCTTTTTCTGTACATTCTTCCTTTTAGGATGTTGAGAAGAACGGGAATGATATACTAAATAAAAGCAATTAGCTACTGTTTAGAAATCGCTCTATAGATGCATCAGAAATATATTTGAAATTTACGGAATCACAAAATGACAGAAGCATGAATTTGTCAGGGGCTTTTGGATATTTTTTAGTCCAACTGGCCTGCTAAATAGGTTCATCTACAGAAAGTCACTCAGGGCCATACTCCCTTGGGTTTTGAATACCTCCAAGGACAGTCACTCTACAACCTCTCTGTGCAACCACTCTAACACAAGAAAAAAGTGATTTCTTATGATAGATAGAATATGGATGTTTCAGTCATTGCCCATTGCCTCTTGTCCTGTTGTACTGGCTACAAAAGGATATCTGGTTGGATAGCTGTCAACCCTGCATAAATGCAATTGAGTCAAGTCTGCTTCATGCTGACAGAGTAGGAAAGCGAGTGGAAGCATCAGAGAGAACCTGTGGCTAGGCTGGTCCTGTCAACAGAAGTATGAGGGGAGATCAGTTAATGTCTGCTGTGAGATACAGAAGGACCTTCAGACAATGTTAGGGACAGTGGAGCCTTGATTTGAACTGAGAATCTGTGATGGTAAATGGGTCCTGTGGGGAACTATTCCTACTGGTACCACATATCAGCTCAAAGAGAGGTGGAACTGAATAATAGGTTACCGGAACTTTATTTTCATCTCTCAAGGAGAATTTGTTTCAATACCAAATTTTGGGTTATTTTTGAGTTTTCTAATTTGAAGATATTGAGAAGCAGAGTTTTCAGTCAGATCTATAATCTCCTGTACATTATGTATATTATCAGATTCTGTTTTTGCCTGGGAGAGAAGGAAAAAAGAAAGGAGAATGCTTCTCATTGTATTTTTTTTTTCTCCCCATTCAGCTGGAGTATCAGAAAAAGGTTCTCACCACACACACACGTCCCACTCTGGTATAAATAGCATGAGTGCTTGTCTCAGCCTCTAATGCTTTTTCAGTAAAGAAGAAATACACTTTGTTATCATCGTGGTCTTCATTGTCAGGAATCATGTATGAGCCAACAAACTTTGGTTCTTCAAAAGAAAACAAAATTGAATTCAGATGAAGTACATTAAAACATCTTTTGTTTTTTCAGCCCTTAAAATCAACCGGTAAATAGAAAAAAAAAAAAAACAACAACAAAACAAACAAACAAAACAAAACAAAATAGGGTTATGTCAGTCAGAGAGTTACCTGAGTAGAACAGGGTGATATAAATAGGAAAAAAAAGTCAATTTTTTAATATGTGGATATCTATAGAAGATATGGAATATATTAGTATCAAACTATTTTTATCACTCTGATTCACAAGTCAGTATTCCTATGTATGTGTGCAAGAAAAAGATCTCTTTCCATTTCTGTTCTCTGGAGTTTTTATATCTGGGTTAGGCTAAAACCTGGCAATAATATTCACATAGCAATCTCTGGTTCCATACAAATCTGGCATAGGAATGCTAACTTTGGAAAAACAACCTCTCAGTTAAAGTTCAGCTAATAATTGTTATATGAATTCATGTATTAATAGACAGAAGATGTATTGTGCATTTTTTAAATAATAATGTGTTCCATAACTTTTAACCCCACACCATAGCAAGCTATGAATGATTTAATCTCACGGAATCATTGCAAATTTTTTACGAACTCCTTAAATGAGAACATAATTAGTTCTTGTAATTAGTACAATTTCTTAAGAAATGGTTGGTAATGTAAATATTTTCTAAATTCTTATTCTTTATGAAAAATAGTCACTGTTTTAAGATATGGCTAGAGAGATTTTGCTTGCTAATTTTCCAAAGTGTTTTTCAATATATATTTAAATATATTACAGATTTAAATTTCAAATATTGTGTGAATTAAAAACAAAGATTGAGGCCATAGTACAGAGAATTATATATTTAAAGGAATGGCACCTTCCAGAGAGAAGAGTAACTTTACTTCCATGTTCAGATACTTATGTAGCTGTTACTAAACATGTATAGCTGGCCTAAACACTCAGTTCAGCAAGGATCTAAGTACTGAGCTTAGATAGATATAACATTCCAAACATGCTTTTATGAGATGAATTCAGGTATGGTTTCTAATTCATGCAGGAAAAAAGCATGAACTTTCTTCTCTCTTCTGATTCCAGAGAAAAGTGTCCTAACATTTGAGAGAAAAAATGTCTTTTCTAGTTATATTCATTGAAAAAATGATGCATACCAGATGAACCACCATAAAAGGACATTATTGAATCTCCTTGCCAAACATTAGCTGTAGTTATGTCGCTGTTAGGATGAATAATTGCAAAGCCTTTGGAGTGAGAAAAATTCAGAGTCTGGCTCTTAATTGCAAAGAAATTTAAATTCTTTCAAAGTCAATTACAGACCATGTTGAAGAGCATGAAATATTTTCTTAGTTCTCCAGCATAAGAATTTTCTTAGTGTTTTTCTTACGCATTTTCTCAATGTTTTTCTTTTTACATTTTTCTTCTAAACAATCCACTTTAATTTTTATTTCATTTAACTGTATGATCGTTGCATTCTTATTATTTTATGTTGTTGCATAACACCTCTTTAGCACACAATGTGGCGAAGATTCAGTTGTTTAATTGCAACATAAAGAGGAAATGACTTCATATAGAAAAAAAGAGCACCATGTTCTAAGAAGTTCTAATCAGTTAGAAATGTTTAAAATAGTATTTTAATTGTATCTGAATTCATGAAATAATAAGGAATATCCTGAGTACACTTTTAAAAGTGGAAAACAGAGGATTTCCAAGTTTCACTTCTTAAAGTTCTTAAACATGTAATCTGAAAAAAAAAAAAAAAGATTTCAATTTGTTAATAGTAGCAGAAGATTAATGAAAAAATTTCATGGGAAAAAAAATACTCTAAACACATTTATCTCCAATGAGACATACACATTCAAGGACAAAATCATTTAAATTTCTGGTTAAAAAGAATTTCTCTAGTCATCTAAAGCACTACTGGTCCCATGTTCTTTCCTCTCCTATTTTCTGTACCTTTCAGCAGGCGCTCACTATCAGGTTCAGTTCGGAGATGTGCCATACGATTCATGGTGCGAAAGACAGCAGCATCCCTTCCCCAGTAGTCACTGTAGAGACCAGTAAAAAGTTCACCACCTGTAGACCATATATAAAACAAATTAAAAAACAAACAAAAGAAAACTAAAAACCCAAAGAAACAAATTTGATAATGCTCTACTTTATAACAATTCAATTTTCTTGAATATTGTGGGCATGACATTAAAAAACATGGCTCACTATTCTTTGCTCAAAAAGGGGTGAGAAAGTGTCAGTAAGTTACATACAGTTTAAAGAGTTTATAGTCATTCTTCTTATCAGCACCATAGTGCTTACAGTTGAAATACTATGAGGCCAACAATTTTAAATTTTGGTTCAAAAGGCAATGTCTTTGGAATAGATTCTCACACAAAAAAAATGTGAAGGCATTAAAGTAACAACCACATCTAGCACAATATCATCTGTAACATCAAGTGCCTAAACACAATTATTTCACTCTCAATTCAGTTAGTGCCTGGCTCTGGAGATACCTACTCTTTACCAGAACCTACGATTTCACCAGTGTGATGACCCTGATCCATGGCTTGCTTCTGAGCATTTATAGATGTGCCCTTGTCTGTACCTGTCAGTTTAGAGTTCATTTCTATAAAGAAGCACAAGTTTTATTAGGCTGAGATGTTTTCTCTTCAGCCTGCTAGAGCTGCTCTGCTTTACCTGGGATAGCCACATCTGGCTGTATCTTGCTCGATGAAGGGCTTAGGTGTTCAGAGGGCAAGCGAATGGATGGCTCTCAAAGGTCCTTTCCATCTCTATGGATTCTGTGATTCTATATAACTTATTTTCATATCTATAAGCTATTCACCAGAGTAGAGCAGGACTTGAGATCTGTACATCTGGTGGCAAATATTTGCTGGCAAAATTATGAGAGCAGAATAGGGACTGATATTCAAAAGGCATTTATGAATTAAACAAGTGTAGTGAAATACTCTAAGATACATATTGATTACTAATAACTTTTGATAATTTATATATCATTGGATATAACCACTGAATACATATGCATAACCAGAAATAATTCTTTTTTTTTTTTTTTTTTTTTTTTTTTTTTGCTATGCCTGGGTGCAATTCCCTATAAACTAATCAAGCATTAAGTGTAATTTACTTCATATCCGTTTGGAATATAAATTTCTTAGGCCTAAATTTAAAAGCTGAAAATGTTGGTCACTAGGTGGCATCCTCATGTCAGGAAATAACACGGCAGGAATTATCCTGCACAAGAAGAAGGAAATTAGTTATTTCCAGTTCTTGGCTAATCTGAGTGGAGATTTCAGTGGCACGGTTTCCTACTCCCTAATCAAAACAAACGACTCATCATTTCAAATAACATTTGCTGGCATTTGTAAACTATTACAGCAAAAGCAAGAATGTTGCTTGTTGGTCTCCCCCAGTGTGTGAAAACTGTTTATTTTAAGAGATATATATGAATTTAATGGTACAATAACTCTAAATAATGATTCTGAACAGTTTAGAGTAGTTTGGCAGCTGGGTCTGGTTCAGAGACCTCTGCTGAGCATAGTTTTCCCCTAGGCTTCACCTTATGAAGAATGGATATTACCTTATAAAATACATGGTAGTAATTCAATGTAAAATATTGGCAAGTGAAATCAAAAGTAAGTATAAATTATAGCACCAGTAGAACTAATAGAAAGCTTTACTTAAAAAAAAAAACAAAAAACAAACAAAAAAAAACCCCGCAGAGGTGCTCAAACAGAAGGACTCACCACTGTCTGAGTAATGTTCCAAGCAAGTGTTACAGTCCTAATTAATGAATTTCATTCATCATATACTCCTCTCTGATTTTTTTGTTGTTCTTCTTTTTTTTTTTTAATTTATTTTTGTAAATTATGGTGATGCATAATAAAAATGACGCTATTGTCTTTTGTCACAGTGGTAAAATATGGAAAATGCATTCATGCAAAGTAGACAATTCTTCACGTTTTGCTAGTGATCAAGAATACCAGTTATACATCCAAACACTCAAAAGATCAGATGGGGAGGCTATTCATTCTATTTGACATTGGTATAAAGTATCTCTATACATAATTATCTGCTGGTGTGTCACTCCACCATACAGTGGGCAACTTATCACTGATTTCACCTCTGAGATTCCAAGAGAAAAAAGCCGAAGTCTTGGATGGATTTTGTTCCACTGAAGATAACTTACAGACATTAAATCTCATTTTTATCATGAAGTATTCCTAAGTTAAACATAAGACAAGTAATAAGAGTGAACAGAAGGCCTATAGAGAGAGAGATGAGGTAATACTGAGCAATGTGACACAATTATATTAAGCATTATTCTGAGATTTTCCATACTTCTGACATTAAGTGGATCTTCTTTTTTCCTGCTCAACAGCCCTTTGCCGATGACCTTCAAATGAATGTTGTGACTCTTGAACGCTGTTAGGTTTTTAAAAGTGCTGACTAATTCTAGTTTTAGAGACAACTTGAGGTTGTGTTTAGAAAAATCTTAGCACTATTTCAATTTTTTTTCTCCTCCGTTGGAACTACATATCAGCTTACATCTTAGTTGCAATGTTTTGTAGTGCTGCAGATCACTGATAAACCAGTGTCTTCCAGTGAAAATCAACTGCAAATTGAGTGATTTCACAGACCATCACCATTCCTCCTCTTTTTCAGCCAAATTATAGCATCAGTGAGGAATTACATATACACATACTTAACCAATTAATGGCTGCAGTTTAACACAGCCTGGTTACACCTGATAAAACAAGAATGAAAATTTTCTTTTTTTTTTTTTTTCCTTATTTAAACAAGCAAAAATCTCACAACTCTCAAAAACAAGTAAACAGAAAATCACACGTAGACAAACAAAATCAGTTTTAGCTCAAGTGAATAGTAGGAGTACTGCATCCAGATTTAGAGTCATCAGTACAGGAGAGAAATGGACCAGATGGAGCATGCCCAGAGGAGGGCTACAGAAATGATCCAAGGGATGGAACACCTTTCCTACAAGGACAGGATGAGAGAACTAGGGATTAGATGGGACTAGATAACCTTTAAATGCCCCTTCAAACTGTAAGGATTTTATGATTCTACAATATATACACACTGTTATCTACTATTTGTTTCAAGCAAGAAAATTCTGCAGAGGTTGCTTTCAAGGTACTTGTATTTTTCCATAGTCGTTAATATAAAGCCCATTTTCATTCAATCAAACCCATTTTTTATCTGAAGCCTAGAATTCCTAGATAACAACCTTTGAACAGACTGATGTGTAAGATATCAGAAACTAGAAAAAATGTTGATAAAATATCAGTTCTTATAATAGTCTTTGAGCTACACCTCAGTTAATTTATTTTTTTCTCCCTATCTTTGTTGTTTAATTAATTATCTGACTGTTGTAGTTATACACCATAGCCACTAGTAATAGAATCATAGAATCCTTAGAGTTGGAAGGAACCCCCAGAGCTCATCTAGTCCAACTCCCCTGCAATGAAGAGGAACATGCACATATATCAAGTTGCCCAGGGACTGCTCCAGCCACACCTTGAAAGTCTCCAGGGATGGAGCACCAACCATACCTCTGGGCAACCTGTTTCAGGGGCTCGCCATCCTCTCTGTAAAAGATTTTTGCTTTATATCCAACCTAAATCTACTCTCTTTGAACTTGAAGACATTTCCCCTTGTTCTGTCATCACAGACCCTGATAAAGTGTCTGTCCGCTTTTTTCTCTAGCTCCCCTTCAGATACTGAATGGCCTCTCTCAGGTCACCTCACAGCCTTCTTTTCTCCAGCTGAACAGCGCCAGCTCTCTCAGCCTTTACTTGTAGGACAGGTGCTCCATTCCATGGATCATTTTTGTGGCCCTTCTCTGGATGTGCTCCAACAGGTCCATGCCTCTCCTGTAGTGAGAACTCTCCATCTGGATGAAGTACTCCATGTGAGTCCTCACCAGCACAGAACAGAGGGGCAGGATTACCTACCTTGCCTGCTGGCCATGCTTCTTTTGATGCAGCATAAGGCATGGTTGGCTTTCTGAGCTGCCAGGGCATAGTGCTGGCTCATCTAGTTTCCTATGCACCAGTAACCCAAGGTCTTTTTTAGCAGGGCTGCACTTTTAACCCTTTCATCCCCCAGCTCATATTGCTAATGGGGGGTTGTGTTGACCCAAGTGCAAGATCTTGTATTTGCATTTCTTGAACCTCATGAAGTTCATGTGGGCCCACTGCTCAAGCCTGTCTAGGGCAGTGTATTTGAGGTATATATACAATCATAAAAAAATATAAATATTTAAAGTTGCATTTAACTCATACACAGGATACACATATCTAAACATACATATACATATAAAGCATTAAGAGTTGTATCTCTTTTCACTAGATTTAGTTCTACTCATAGTTACCTGTTTCTAATCCACATAAAATGCCTTTCACAACATGCAAGGTTAAAGAGTGTACAAAGCCAAGAGTATTATTTTGTTCCTTTGTTCCTGTGCCTGTTAACTGCATTCGAGCTAACTATATAAGGAATAAAGGTACTTTGATACGAAAATATGATGGATTAAGTACTTTTTTTATTTTATTCTCACTTTAATATCCATACTACATCCTACATAAGGCTATATCCATACTACATCCATTTACATTAGGCTACTTTTACTAACGAAGAACTTGTATTTATTGTTTTAATTTGTTGGCTCTACAGCCTATCAACTGCAATCACTATTGAAGTTTCTATTTAACAGAAGTTCTCAAACTGTCACCTAATTTTGAAGTTTTATGTGCTCTATCCATTGCCATTAGTCTTACCAGACTAAGACACAGTCAGATTTTTAGCAAATTACATTTTTCACCAGAGAAAACCACAAAATCAAAATAAAATAACAATTACTTATCCAATAAACTTTCTGACTAATTTACCTTTTTTCTGTCTTCTATTCTGAGAGAAACTGCAATATTTTTAGTTCACTGTCTAAAGTAAATGAAAATACACACAGACATGAGGCTGCTCTAGGATTGCAAACAACAGAAACTACCAGAATAGATTCAGTGGATGGAAGGTTTGTCATCACTTACTCATGAAAAATTTCAGGTAACAAAATATAGGCATAAGCTAATTTCTCAACTTTCAAGAGCTAGTGTGATCTTAGTTAATCAGTGTGTGTGATCAGATATCAAACAGAGTTATGGCTATTGAAAACAGATGGTAGAGTTCACTACAAATAATTTATTTTTTTTTTTTTATATGTAGTTTATCTAAATGTGCACTCATCTAACATCTGTTTTGTTGCCTGATGGTGACAATAAATAGTTAAAAGTTAATTTTTCATAAATTGGGAGATTCATTACAAGCTACTTTACCATTGGGTCAGATGACCAGTAATAAAATTTAAAATAAAATGGATATAATTTAAAAGTCATGAACTATTGTTTTCTTGAAGGATTTTAACTGAAGTGTTGAGATAGATGAAGAGACACTGCACAAGCGAGTCTCTTTCCTACTAAATTAATCTAGCTAAATCTGGGTCTAATTAGGGATGGTGCAAATGGAGCTGAAAAGCTTTTAAACTTTTATCAGAAGTAGGCAAATTTTCTTTGTTAGCCTAATCCTCACCATTAATCAATAGCTACACTGGTATAAATTGCTGTGTCAATACAAGTTAGAGCTGTTTCTGGTGGAAGTAGATTTTGGATTGTTTTGTTATAAAGAATAGGAAGCTGGGATGTGAAAGTTTTTGGTAAAAGTTTTGCTTAAAGTTTTTTCAAGGACATGCACATCAACTGAGCCTGAATGGAAGAGTGAAGGAATCTTTGAATGCAACCTCCAAAGGCAAATTACTTTCTACCATCTAAATAAAGTTTTCTTGTCCAAGAAAACTGGAAGATGTGAAGAAGGGAATCTGAGGACTGGAAGACCAGTCTTGAGGAGAATTTACGCCATTTTCAAATGGATACTTACAGAGGTAAAGGATATACAGTCTGTAGTTTAAGGAGCAGCATTAATTCTATTCCGTAGGCTCTATGTTTCTGGTTATTATAACACAGTAGAATACATGGAAATAACTTCTTTAGGATGTTTTTCTTAACTACTGGGAATGTTTAATTCCAATCGAATTATTAATATAATAAACAAAGAACTTTGCTTTGTTTTTAAAATACTCCATAATTATTTGAAATGGAATAATTTCCACTGAATCAAGGAAGCCTCCAAATTGCTTTCTCAGGTCACACTTGTCCTTGTGATGGGGTGAAAGTTTGTTTTTTGGATATTGTATCAGTGATATGATAAAATACATTCTTTTCCAGTGTTAAACTTACATATTACAGAACATGTAGCTTTCTAAGATTGATCTTATAAGTCTTTGACTAGATGTACAAAACACATCAAACAGTTGTTTTGTAAACACTGTTTACAAAAGAAAGGTTTTTTTATTGAATTACTCTTGCAGATCTGTGAGGATCTGCAGGACCTCCCATAATACAGGCACAGTAATGACTAGGCCAGAATCACGATGACTAATCACTTGTCTTGAAATGCTCAGTGGGACAATCTGGCTTCCATCTGAGCAAATAAAATTCACATTGATCTCACAGTAGGAACATGATCAGGTTAATTTATTTATTTAGTTATGTCTGAGTTAAGGTTGAGAAGGACTTCCAAGACCACAAGGTTTCAGGCCTACAGCAAATTCCATGGCATAAGCCCTTGTACTCAGGCCGAGTTAAGACTGGAATCTGTTAAAAACTGTGGAAACAATTTGGAAATAAGAGTGGTAGAAGGGCGTAACAATCAGTACGTAATGGATTTTGGAAGGTCAGACAAAATACAATCTAATTTTTCCCTGATTCTTTCATGACTTCCTAAACCAACAACTCAAGAATTTGAGCTGTAATGTTTGATAATGGAAACAATCAATACTTTTTATGAACTGCAGCAATTTGAGAGACTTGACATCACTGGCAAATATTCTTCTTGTAATTTGTTGTTTTAAATGAAAAATTAAACCTAGTTTATAAAAAAAATATATTTGTCACTCATGGTCAATACCTCCTCAATACCATGCATGATTTGTATCAATTCAGTTAATAATTAAAATCTTTAGCTGTCTAGATTAAAGTTCCAACTCTTATATTTTAAATAAAAATGTAAAAATCAGTTTCTCCCTTTTTGTGACCTTGAAAAACTTAAAATTTAATTCTTAGCCTCTCTTTTCTAGCTCTTTCTTTCAATTAATATTCTTTTTGAATGCTCAGTTTTCATTTTATTTGTATTTCCTAAAAACATAAAATCACTGTGTTACTCCGTAAGAGTATCTAAATTCCACCCTTTACCTGCTGCTTCAGCGTATTTCTAGCCAATGTACTATAATATTGCCATGTTTATCTCATCTCACAAAATGTTCTCAGGAACAGATTACTGAGGAAAAAACCCACATAGTTAACCTTACTACAACTTCAAAGTTCACAGCCCTACAGTGATAGACTTACCAGGAACAATTTGGAACACTAGCTCAGCACTGAATTCTATTGTTATATTTGTTGATTGTATGATCAACAGATAGACACTCATTTTCTTAGAAGACAATACAGAAAAAAAAAAAAAATTGTTTAAACTCAAAAACTCTATATATTATATAAACAGTAAGTGTCTCAGGTATTAAAAATAAAAAATAAAAAAGCAGAAAAAATTACATTTTTACAAGATTCCTGTTATTCAGATTACATCCCAAAAGATGAAAATTAGTAAGCTTTGCATGTTTATCTTAGTTCTGTAAAAGGCTACGCTAGGCATATTGCTTTGCTTTGAAATAATGCAGGAAATTATTTCCAAAATTATGCAATCAATTACTTCTTCAGGATCACACATGCCATTTAAAATCGACTAACTCCACTGAAACACTCTTGCTGGAATGAATGCTGCCTGAGATGTAACATTAATGTGAGCAGCACTGTGAGGATTAAGTGTGACACGTGGAAAACAGTGAAAGACTGACAACACCTTGGCATGCTGAAGAAAGATGCTCAAAATGATAGATTGACATGACCATGAAGCTTGTGACATAAAGATCATTACCAATTAAGATGGAAGTGAAGGAAGAAGTAGGGTCAAAAGGGCACCTGCCTCGTCCTCTCTCAAATTTGTGCGATTCCAGTTGAAACAGATGATCCTTAAAAAAAAAAAAAAAAAAAACACACACAGAAAACAATGTAAGCCTTGCAGGCAAATAAAAAAGTCCTCAGAGACCAGCTTTAACATTCTTATACCTTTGTTCTGAATTGAATTCATTAGGGAGATAATGCAATTACTGTTGTTCACTGATATACTCATAAAAATTATCCACGTTTCTACAAATCACTGCTGTGTGTGCACCATCCCAAAAGAACTGTTTAAATATGCAGTAAAATTGCACTTCTTTCATGTCTATGGGAGTAGGGAGTGAATATTTCTCTGTCTTTCCTCCTAATTACCTAAACTTTAGATAGATGTCTAGCCATGGAATATATTTTCCCTCTTTAAACATTTTTTCCAATAGTTGTTAAATATATCATGCTGTGTTATCTTCTGTAGGTAGCTTTTACATGTCTATCTAACTTCTTCCTAAAAACATGCTTTGAAATGAATCCCCAGTTATATTTTTCACAGCAGATGTGATTTCTGCAGAATATAGGCATGAAAAAAAAATTGGCAACTTTGTTAAATTACGTTTATAAGTCTTTAAAGGCAGAATAATATTTTGCAATTCAGATTTTTATTTAGATTGCTGCTTTTCTTTCATCTTTTTCAAAAGGACCCAACAAATATTGTCTGAATAAATTATCAAGTGAGAGAACTTTTAAAAATATTTATATAATAACCCCCTGAAAAAAAACAAAACAGACCAATGACAAAACAGAAAACACAACCCATATAACAAAATGCAGAGGCTTGTGAAGAATAAAAGGGTAAACAGAAAGAAGGCTCACCTATGAAATCTCCACAAGCCACCCAGACACAGAATCATAGAATTGCTCATGTTGGAAAAGACCTTAAAATCACCAAGTCCAACCGCAGCCTAACCATACTAACCTAACTAACAAGCCACAGCTAAAACATGTCCCTGAGCACCACATCCAAATGATTTTTAAACACATCCAGGGATGGTGACTCAACCACCTCCCTGGGGAGCTTATTGCAGTGCTTAACAACCCTTTCTGTAAAGATGTTTTTCCTGACATCCAACATAAACTTCCCCTCGTGCAACTTGTGGCCACCTGTCACCAGTGAGAAGAGACCAACCCTGCTCTTGCTGTAAGCACCTTTCAGGTACTGGAAGAGTAAGGTCTCCTCAGCCTCCTTTTCCCCAGACTAAACAGCCCCAGTTCCCTCAGTCTCTCCTCATAGCTCATATTCTCCAAACCCTTCACAAGTACTGTTGCCCTTCTTTTGACCTGCTGTAGCACCTCAGTGTCCTTTCTGTACTGAGATTCCCAAAACTGAACATAGTTCTCGAGGTGGGGTCTCACCTATGCTGAGTACATGGGCAGGATTACTTTCCTAGTCCTGCTCACCACACCATTCCTGATACAAGCCAGGACACCACTGGCCACCTGGGCACACTGCTGGCTCATATTCAGCCAACTGTCCATCAGTACACCATCAACTGTGTGACTGAGAATCTGCAATAGTCTAGCAGTTTCAGTGTGATGCAACAGTTTCATTGTGATGCAGCAGTTTTATTCAAAAAGCTAATGAAATACAGATTTTATCAAAATATCAAATATATTCAATCTATGTATTCAGAAAACTAACCATAAATTCAGGTTGTTCATATACTTTAGCAAATGAAAGAATTCCATTAGTTGGATAGTTTCTGTAGAAATGAGCTGCAACCTAGAATACAGTTCTGGAAAGTAAAACATCTGTTTCATATGTACTTGAAGCGAAAAAGCCACCCCAAAACAAAAACAACAAGCAACCCTCCTCAAAGTAATGAGTTCTAAAGCCCATGAATTAACAAGGCACTCAGTCTCACCTCCTAAGAAGCTCCTGTGCTAACCATACTCTGGCACATAATCTACAGTAGGGTCTGACATTATAGCTGATGCAGCAGAAAATAATTGTTCTGGGTAGATACTGGTGTTGCAAGAATTTTATTTTTTTTTCCATATCAGCTAAATTGCACATCAGTAGTAACCATTCCCATTCTACATTTGGGTAAGTGTCAAACAATGAAGAAATATTTATGTGTGTGAGGAAATCTCAACCTCATTTCATACTTTTCAAACATCACATACCAGTTATTTCTTTAAAACTAAATACTGTAATATTTTTGATTAACAGTAGAAAAAGAATAGCAAAGAGAGAGTAGGAATTGAAAAAATCCTTCTGAGAGTACACAAATGGAATAGGGAGTCAAAATTGTAATAAAATAATGTAAAAAAATTTAAAAAAAAATGTAGACTTAATACTTTTCATCATTTTTTCCCCACAAAAGAAAAAAAAAAAAAAAAGAGACAAAGAAGAAAAAGAAAAAAAAAAAAGGAATTACCAATCAAAGGAAAAAGGAAGAATATTGTAGCTAATTAAAGCAAAACACACTGAAGTATCAAAGATTAATATTATCTAGTGTTCAAATATGGAAACAAAAATAAATACTGGCATACGTTGTGTTATCCATATTTATACTTTAAGGTTTATATTTCTTCCTATACAGAGAAAAATAAGTGAATTCCCTGTTGAAGGGCAATAGGTGATCACACCTGGATCTCTTAAATTACATTTCCTATTTAGATCTTCCTATGTTAAAACCGCAGTTTTAACTGGGAGTCTTGGTCCAGTACTAGTCTTCCAGAAGATGTGGAATTTTTAGTAGCTCTCCACCAAAATACTTTATGGCAATGAAAAATCTGCTAAGTGTAGCTAATATTCCCCTGAGAATCAGAACAAAATCAGTGGTGAAGACAAAGCTATCTCTTTTAACATTTATAATATGTGCGCATTTAATGCAGTTAACTTTACAACCATGGAATGAAAACATTAGACAGTATGCATGGTGTCCTTTTACTATCTACATTTTAACATCTGGAATTTCTGAATGAGGATTGTAGCTTAAATACATTGCTAACAGTGAAAGTAGATAAAAATCTGGGTTCAAACTTCACTTGAAGAAGTTTCTAAGTGGATCTCATCTGTCTTGGAACAGAACACACATCTCATAAAAGCTAGCAGATGCATGAAACTGTTTGAAAAGACACTGCTAGATGTAATCAGTGACTCCTCCAAGAGAGATTTTCCACCTTCATCATTTAGGACAGCATACCAAATATTCCATGGTTGCAGTAAATTATTCCCATCACTGGAACAAGTAACTGAAGATAGGTGTTAAATGTGTCAGCTTCCACAGAATGCCAATTTAAGTGAAATAAGCGTTACACATTAATAATCAGCTTTGAAGGCTAATACCATAATTCTAAACCTCCTTACTGTTTGTGACATTGCTGTCCTTTTAGAAATGTCAAAAGAAAACTGACAGTTTCATCAAAGGTTGTCCAACACAGCAATTCACCTTTGGAAATTATTTTATGGGTAGTTATCAATAGTTAGGATAAAATTATTGAAAACAAAACAAAACAAACAAAACAAAAGAAACAACAAAAACCTATGTAGGACTGTATGTGAAATTACAAATTTATACATAGAGTTTGGAAAGTGGTGCTCTGGGTTTGATTTATGATAACTTTGACCCAGAAAACATTATACAATTTCAAGTACTATTAAAATAATCATGTCATTTAAAAAGAAATAGAAGATATTTCCAAGGGCATCATGCATTTCACCATTAACTTGACATGAATTGATAATTTTAGACTATGAAGAAGAATGGAGGTTATAAATAATAAAGAAAGGAAAGGTCAATCAGAGTCATTAAAATTTAAATACTGCATTTAACTTTTGTTGCAGAAAATTGCTTTCTCTCATGCCAAGTACTGCTTTGCTCTGGTTCAAGAAAGCATTTATGCATGTGATTAATTCAAAACATATGCTTACTTCCATTCCTATTCAGCAAAGTACCTAAGCCTATTCTCAGCTTTAATGCAAAGTCTGTATCTTTTAACTAAATCAGGGGCTTAAAAATGTAGAGGATTTTGTTGGGATTTCCTATGATATTATTTTTATGAGAAAAAATAATTTGATTTTCTGTAAGTGGATTTTTTATTTATTTTTTTTATTTTTTTTCCCACTCTTAACTGATAGTGTTTTTCAGGTAACAAAGAAAGTAAAACATATCATAGTGACATTTTAAAAGGAAATCTAAATTGTTTCACAATTGTTCATTACATTTCTTAGCTGTATATTTTCTAGGAGACCCATGCCTTCTGGTTTATTTTATTTATTACTAAAGTAGTTCATTCTGTTTATACTGTAGAATGGTAAATCATATTTAGAGTATTTTGACAGGGTAGATTTATTTATTTATTTATTTGTGAAAGTAGTTCTTAACACTGTATATACACTTCCTATTATTGTAAGTCACTGGACAAATTCATTATTAGTATTAATGATCTCATGATTAGATGATTTTAGAGTAAGGATGACATTACATGCAAAGCTATTTCTTATGTTTCATATATTCGGAGATGTTTTAAAAGAGTGCTATTAAAAACTATGAAAGTTCACCTGCAAATTGTGTCAAATGGTAAAAATGTAAAAGAGGGGTGCATTGCTGGTGAGAAATAATGAAAAAGTTTTTGTTTTTGTTTTTGGTGTTTTTTTAGATATGAAAAGCATAGGGAGTATGAACACCATGAATTCACTTTATTTAATTATAGGGCCTTGCATGAGGAAGAAGACTATTGGAAATGGATGAGACACACTGATTTCACAAGGGAAGGAAAACCTTATGACTGCCTGACTGAATAAGTGAGCTGGTAAAGTGGGCTTTCAACAAAGTTTATCAGAAGTGCTGTCTGAAGCCCAGAACTGCAAGTGAGCAGGGTATGTGAGGCAGAGAGATCCCAATGGGGATCTTAACATTCCTACTCTGAAGAGCGAATATGAAGTATTCCTTGCCCTTGTGTACAACAGTGAACAAGAGCTGTGAGGTTATCTCTTGCTAGCACGGCATCCTCTCACAAAGCAATTCCACTGAAGTCTATAGCAGTCTATTGCCTTTGTCCTTTATGACAATTACACTGAGACACAAAATAAGGGATATAATTGGATTCACAGATTCCAAGCACTCGATTTATTTATTTACTATTACTATCTCAAACTAAAAAGTGAAGTAACACGTAGGAAAAACTGTGATTTAAAAATTTCCCTAAGTTATGTACCCAATGAGACACCACTGCAGCTCTACTGAGAGTTGTAAGTTCCATGGAATTAGTGTAATTTATGAAATTTCCAAGACAATAACAAACTTTCTCTTGTGGATAATAGAATTTTGAGGAATTCAGTAGAGCAAATGTGTTATTTATAAACAAAAAATGCACTTGTTGCCCACAGTATTTATTCTTAGATTTTTTAAGGCTATTTTAAACTTACTGTTACATCTTTAAAGTCTGGCATTTTGTACAATCATATACAGTCATGAACAGTAACAAAAATTATTTGGCTCTTTAGGTTAAGTTATGTTAAAGTTAATGTTAAAGTTAACTTTCAAATATTTTATTTTCAATAAAAGATTTGTAGAGAATTTCACTTGTGCCACTATTTTGTGGGGTTTTTTTCCTCATGTAAGAAATTAATATAGATGTCATCTTGCAAATACTCTTTTGCCCTGTGTATTGTCAAAATATATTTTCAGTGTTTTTTTTCTTTGTATTCTAGCTTATCCATACATTTTTATTTTTACACAGACAGACATGCTATATACATTCTACAGACACTTCTTTTCAGAAGGAGAAACCTTGGTATCCCAATTTAAAAAGTTGTTATGAAACATCACAGAACATTTCTGTGAATCAGCAGAAAATAATTCAAATATGTCTCCAAAATGAGCTCTCCACTTTGTCATCCTACTTTAATCTGCACATTTTCCTCATCAAGAAGGCTCTTGGTGAAAGAGATAAACACTAAAATATATTTTCTTTGTAAAACAACAGAATATAACACACCTTGTCAGGCCTGAAAAGACTTCTTATGTCATATAGCTTATATGCTCTGCAGAATACATACTGGGATGCTCCAGTAATGAATTAACTCTTCATAATGTAAGATCTTCTAAAAAAATTCCAAATTCTAATTTGTAAAAAAATTATGCATACTGGTTAAGTTCTTCTGTCTGCTTCCAGAGTATTAATACATTTAAAAATTACAACTTCCATGTTCATTCAACACTATTTTTTATTCTGTGAGCCAAATGGGGATGCACTATTAAGGACAGATTCCTCAAAGAACTAACTGAAATAGTCAGTTCTCCTCTATTTAACATAATAAAGTTTTTTTGGGGGTAGTATAGTAGAGAAACTGTTTTCAATCCTCTTTATTATGCAGTGACATATTGAAAAGATCAAACGTCCTATGGGATGAAAATGCATAAAGTATTACAGACATTAAATCCCCCCTTAAAAAGACATTTTTTAGGTCTATGCCTTCTATTCTACATTTAAATGAGTAAGACACATTGTCATGGTTTTGTAATGTTGCTGCCAATATTCCACATCATAACATCATGTGCAGTATGGTTACCAATTTAAAATAAATAAATAAATAAATAAAATAAAATCTGGAGCTATGTCAAACTGCTGCCTGCGTTTCCTAAAGGATTAGCAATTTGTGATTTAAGTCAAAATGTCTACCCTAAAGTGACAGAAATAATATATTTCACTGATCTAATTCATGGTAAATACCCTGTCAAAGGAAAAAATCTATGTAAAGAAATCACAGGCATCTATCCTTAGCAGTTAGAAGTTATTACGTACAAGTGATTGAATTTGTCAGAATTTTAGGAGACACAGTTTTGCATAACTTTAGCTGTAAAGATAAATTCATTAAGGTCTTGTGGCATAGAATAATAAGATCATTAACAACATAATTTAATAATTATATTGCAGTAATATGGTGGTTAGCAGGTATGAAAGTTTCAGAAACCCCATAAGGGATCTCTATAATTAAAAGGTTTACACGGAGATGTAGATTTATAACTAGGGGCTACAGAGAGTACAAATGCTCTGCACAGAAGTAAAGGAAGTTCAGTGAGGAAATTCTCTTGTCTTTACATAACTAGCCAAGACCTTCCATATTCCTCAGTTTTGACAGTCTAATCTTACCTAGGGACTGCAAAGGTCACATCAGAACAAATACAAGATAAAGACTCTCTCATCTGATGATTACTAACAATTAGGGAAAAAACTCGTGGAAAAAAAATAAAACCAACTCCTCCCAGCTTTGCAGCATTCTGCACAGTGCCACATGGAATGGAATAACCTATGGCCTTATTCTGGCCACCTGTCCTGACTTTGCTCTACCCCTCCTGCTGTGCTATAAAGGCAATGGCTCTTTTTCAACTGGCCAGGTCTTGAACCTGATGTTGCTGTTAACACCTGTTTGTCTGAAACCAGGATGCATAGGAAGAGATGGCAGACTGGAATGATCTACCTATTCCCATTAAGTTTCTACACTAGTGGAATATTACTTTGTTTTTGGTCTAGTTATTCCCCCGTATTGATTCATTTTTTCCTGGCAACCTCTCTATAATCCTCCAAAGTACAGCTTTAGTATAGTGGAAAATTCACTTCATGTGACTTATCAATTAATAAACTTGCCAAATTTAACTTAAATTCTATGAGTAGTCATATTTAGATAGAATCTAAAAATAATGAATGCAGCTCCATTTTATAGATGGAAAGCACTATCAAACAAACAAACAAACAAATGTTGTCTGATAAGAACAATGGTACTGATTCAGAATACTTGGATTCCTCTAAGGCATTTGAGTACATATGGCTGTGATGAATGAATGTGCATTGTGAAATTCTTAAGGAACATGAACTGCTGACATATATTAAAGTGTTATTGTTATTAAGTACATAACAATTAATCCTCTTTTCCTGAAGATTTCTTTTTTATTAAAAGTTAATTTGTTTGTTTATTTATTTGATGAGGGGTCTGGAGCACAGCTCTTATGAGGAACGGCTGAGGGAACTGGGCTTGTTTTCTAGAGAAAGGAGGCTTAGAGGTGACCTTATGACTCCCTACAACTGTTTGAAAGAAGGTTGTAGAGAGGTGGGAGATGGCCTCTTCTCCCAGGTTACTAGTGATAGGACAAGAGGGAATGGCATCAAGTAGCATCAGAAGAGGTTCAGGTTGAATACTAGGGAAAAATTCTCCTCCAAAAGAGGGGTCAGGCTCTGGAATGGGTTGCCCTGTCCCTGGAAGTGTTCAAGAAATGTATAAATGCAGTGCCAAGGGACATAGTTTCATGGGGAAATATTGGTGGTGGGTGAATGGTTGGCCTAGATGATCTTGGAGGTGTTTTCCAACCTTAATGATTTAAACAAGAACACAAAGTTTTTATGGTAAAATATAAAAATGAAAGAAAAAGACTGATGAGGTACAAATAACTAAGAATAACAGGTATGCTGAGCGTGTTATGGAGTAATCTAAACATTGAGTTAAAGTTTAGAAGATTATTTAGAATTTAGAATTAAATTTTAAAACATTTATATCCAAAGTACTATTTATTGGAAAAAGGAACACAGGCTTTATCATAAGAATGCTAAAAATGGTGATCCTTGTTCAGTCAGGCTACCTTCCAGCATTAGACTGAAGTATCTCATTTAGAATCTTGGATATCCTAGGTGCCTTGTTACAGCTGTCAATGACAAGAATCTCTAGAAATCATTGTTCATCTTCTTTTATGTGACTACTACCTAATTAGTTATTGTAACAAAGTATAAAGTTAACTGGGAAAAAATTGAGCTCCAGAGAGTAGCTTTGAATCAAGTGCCAAAATATAAAAATGAGATTTCTCAGTGTGATGCTGTGCCAAGAACTCACCACTTGAGTCTATGGAAAGAGGAATCTCAAACAGAAGTAGGGAAGCAACCTTGCCTCATCAAATAGCTTGTCTGGTTATAATGCATGCCCCTCCAGAACACTTAAAAATACTGCAGAGTTCAGAGGAAGGACACAAATATAATTGAGGAATCCTTGTGATAGGAGGATTAAGGAGCTATATTTATTCAGCTTATCAAAAAAGTGAAGAGGTAGCTTGATCTCTGTGTATAGGTACTTATACATGGAAAAGATTTGGATAAGATAATGAGAGACTTTTCAACTTTGCTATCACAGGCATATCAAGGTTAAATGACAGGAAGCTGATGTTAGATAAATTTAGCCTTGAGTAAGTGAAAGTTTTCTAAGTGAAAGAGTAGAGTTGTCATTATTTGGATTATTTTAAATGATAAAGCATAATTTCCTGATTGTTTTAATTCAATATTTGGAAGAAATAATCCATGCAGTATGTGACTGACCACACAAAATGTTCTCATTCTGACCCATTATCCCATTATCCTTGTGAAGAACTCAGGGGAAGAGATTTTCCCTTTCATTGTTATGCTTACCAGAGATTCACATATTCAACCAACCATTCATTAAGCTAATTATTACAAGCATACCTCATGAACTTGAATTTCTCCCATAGACATATGCATTGATTGGGAAGGACATTTTGTGTGTGTGTGTGTGTGTGTGTGTTACAAGACAATGTTTATCTTTTCAGAGAAGGATCAGAGACTGGCTAGATTTGAAGATGGAGTTGTTTTTTAAACTGGGGCAAAAAGTTATTTCATGTATTACTGGGCTAGTTCTTAGTCTTTTTCTCAAGAATATATAGTTAAGTTTTGAGTTCAGTACAAAATGCTTCTTCAAGTTAAGGTTGATGCAGATCTTTGTTTTGTAGTTTTTTCCTTTTATACCAAAGTACTTTCTTGTTTGCTATGAGCATAAGGGTAATGACAAATAATAGATTTCCTGCCCTTTGTGATTTTAGGAGGCATTTTAATTTCTTTAGAAATACATGTATTTAACTTTCAATACCTGAAGTGTTCTAATTGAAATAAAATGTAGTGCTTCTACATGATTTGGTGTAGTTTCACAGCCTGCAAGGTGAACATTCAGATTAGATGTTATAATCATTTCTGGTTAGAAAAGAATTCTATGACAGTAGTTCGATTACTTGATATCATTTTACATACACGGACTCTTGATAACAGTTTAAAGATAATCGAAATTGTTTCAAACAATCTATAGAAAACAACTGCAATAAATAAGCAATTTCATTGTATTTATCACGACAGATTTAATTCCATAAAGAGACTGTACTGATAAATATGGTAAGATTTAGTGGGTAGATTTCTAACTGATGGCTTTTTATCCTTCCAAAGAGGAACACTACACCTGGGCTCTGAGCAAATATTTTCAGGGTAAGAATTTGTCATACATTCTGTTTAATAAGGGACTGACCAACACCCACTTCTGTTTGGTCAAACCAGATTTTCCTAGACCTTAATCCTCTGCAAACTGAGAGCTGAGATGAGTAATAGGAAAGAAACATGAAGAGGGAATAACAGGGTGGATCATTTTGTTTTGGTTATAAAAAGATACGTCAGAAACAATATCCTAAAATAGTATATATAAAGTCTGTATATAATTTTGTTCCTTACCAAAAGGTGAAAGAATTATGACATTCACAATGTTACATCATGTAAAGTTATGTCATGTAAAAATTAAACTAAGATATGACTTGAACATTCTTTCTTAACTTCTATGTCAATTAACTTCAATTTGTTAAAGCAAGAACTGAGGGGCTTATTTTGCCTCTGTTTGTCTGGGGGAAAGTTTACTGCAACCTTATCTTATTTTTGTTCTGAATTAGAAAATTAAGCATCCTGCCCAAAATCCAACACAGGTTGGAAAGAAGGTAAAAATTTATAATCGTTGTTCCCTGACAAATATAATTCCATCAGGCTAGTAGAAAAAGAAGAAGGTTACTAAGGAGTATGTCAGATTAGGGACACTTAGGGTAGGCTCTCTGACGCCACCAGTGCACTTTGTGGAAAAGATGACTTTGTCATCAGCCTTTTGAAATGGAGAAACACAACTACAGGCAGTTTATTGAGTTAGATGAGGTACTGAAAATGGTAGAGATGTAAACACAATGTACACTTGTTCTGGAAGAAAAATTCTTAATCATTGTTTTAGTTGGAAAAGATCATTAAGATTGTGAAGTTCAACCATCTGCCTAGCACTACAAGTCCACTGCTAAACCATATCCAACAGGGCCACTTCCATGTATCTCTTAAATACTTCCAAGGATCGTAAGTGCACCACCTCCCTGGGCAACCTGTTCTAATGCTTGGCCACCTGTTCTGTGAAGAAATTATTCTTGACATTCAAATCTGTATGTCCCCTGGCACAACTTGTGGGTGTTTTATTGTGTCCCATCACATCACCTGAGAAAAAAGATCAATGTCCATCTGTCTGTAGCCTCCTTTCTGGTAGCTGAGTTCTCCCCTCAGCTTCCTCTCCTCCAGACTAAGCCACCCCAGATCCTTCAGCTCCTCCTCATATTTCTAACATGCTGTTGTATGCCACAACGTATATTCCCTCAACAGGTTTCTCATGCAGAGGCACCTTCTTTAGAAATCAGCTGTGCTTTATCTCTTTATCTCTGTCTTATCTCTTTATCTCTCTCTTATCTCTTTATTTTTGTAAAAACTGAGGATGTTACTTCTGCATACTGTTTTCTTTTGGACTCTCCACCCACTTTTCAGGTTCTATAGAGGCTGATTAATATCTTTATCTGTATTTAATGTAACTCTGATCTTGATTTCTTAAAGATGTTTTATTTATACATTAATTGGGCAGTCTGGACGTCTAAAGGGCTTCTGAAGATTTTTCCAGTCTGCATCTTAGTCTAAGGTTCATAATAATTCACCTACAGAATCTTGAGCTGTTCGCAGTGGTACAGGATTTCTTCCAGTACTATTTTATTTTATTTTTTTTAGTAAATACAAAAAACAAAAAGTGAATACAAATAGAAAAGTAATAGACTGGATGGTAGATGTTTTATTTTATATTTTATATGTGTATATTTTTAATATTTCATTGTACACTTTTCCATTTTCCTAGTGGCATCAATAGCAGCAAGTATGACAATGGTGGAGAATGAAAACAGTAATTTATTTCTTTTTTACTTTCCTTCATCTTCTATATCTGATTTGAAGAATTATCTCATATCTGTTCTCACAGAATATGTAATTGCATACACTGATTGTATCTTTTCATGAAGTTCATGTATTTAATGAAGATAATGAGCTCCCTTATTGGTTGGCAATTGCCTTGTATTTTGTAGGTAAAAATATCTAGTATGCCCTTGGTTACAGCAGCTTAGTTGTTCTTTCTGCAAAGCTAGCACTTACATTTTCACCTATTTGTAATTTATTCTAAATGGCAGAAGAATGTTAATTTGATGAAATGTTTAGAATTTGGAAGGCAACGTTCATCAGGGTCAAAGCATTTAGAGAGACAAAAAAAAAAAAAAAAAAAAAAAAGCTGCATGTTTCTGTCAATGACTGTAATTGCATATTTTTAGAAAGGTAATATCTGGCAACAGCTTTACTAAAGTGAACAGCCTGAAAATCCAAAGCAGTATGATTTCTGCCAATCTTACAGTAATATAACTGCATAAATCTGTTATATATTCAGTCTTTCAAGGGGGTATGTAGTGTATCAAAAAAGTTATATTTAATTTGATTTGGAGAAATATATTTGTTTATACTCTGATGACAGAACACAAGTTTGAGGTTGAATTCAACCAATAGTGCTTGTTGTATTTGAACAACTTACTGAAGTGTGATTATTTTAAATATTTAATTGAAATAATTAAAAATTACTAGAACTATTTAAACCCAATTAAAATAATTACTATTGTGATATTTCTAAGAGCCATAGAAATCATGTAAGAGGAGTTTCAATGTCTTTCAATGTATCTTAGTAAAACTTCTTTGTGAAAGATTTCAATTACTGCATACTAACTAGAAAAACAGCCTATGGTAAAGGACATTCTACTGCATTTCTGAGAAGTTTAAGGATTCTGATTTCCAGTAATTTCCAGGAAGTAATAATCCACCAATCAGACAATCAAATTCTGCCAGGTTTTGGGAAAAAAGTCTCCATTTGGTTTCAAATGCTTGTTGATGGAAGCCCAGCTTATAGCAAGACACATCTCAAGTCTGTTTTTGATGAGGAAGTATAGATTTGTAGTTGAATAAGAATGTAAGACTTGCAGAAGAGGGAGAATTCTCCTTTTTATGAGCTGGCATGTGCCCCACAAAAACATGCTAAATATTGGATTGGGACAGATTGCCATACAGTATGAATACAGTCATAAACATGGCCTTGGGATATTATCACAGTTCAAAGGAAGAGCTGCAGTGCTTCATTTGCTTAATAAATATCTATTTAGAAAAGGATGACTTAATGTAAACATTCATTATTAAGCAGCAGCAATATATATTTTTCTGCAATGTGAAGACTACCAAGCCTGAAAAACAAGAGCCTCAACTGGATATTTTGTTCTGGTGAATTCTATGGTAAATTGCAAGGGTGAAGGTTGTAAAATATCTAGTCCAACTATTTTGTCAAGTTTTTAATGCCTACATCTTTAACTATTATTACCATACACATTATAATTCAAGAACAAAACAAATTTCTTACCTCTGATGGATGTCCAACTCTTATAAAGGTACAAACTGGATCAAAAGCTCCTGTTCCACAAGCCAGAAGATGTGTTCTATTGTATCGGTGAAGGACACGGATGTAATTAGCACATTCATCCTAGTTCACATAAAATTTAAACATAGGAAAATCTTAGCATTTCTGTTAAAAATAATTATATATATATATATACTTTAGGTGTCAGATGATACTCTTCATACTGAGAATTTATTTTCTGTTATTTATAAAATTTTACTTCTCTGAATTATCTACTAAGTTAAATGAACATTATCTCAAGAAAGAAACACTTTTTTTTTTTTTTTTTTTTTTTTCCCTTTCTTTTTCTGTAAGGCTACTGCTTTTATTTATTGATTTGTTTGTTTGTGTGTGTATATGTGTGTGTATAATGCATGGCTAATCAATACCATTTATATTGTATAGTCTCATGCTTTTTTAAGTTCCACCATTCAAGCCCTCTTTTGAAGAAGAAATTATTCATTTTCCCCAAGACAATACCCTGGGACTCATTAGTATATTTGCAGCTTCATAAATATTACATTTAAGAAACTTACAAGCATTGTTTTGAGTTGTGGGATTCTCATGGTTTTGCAATTTTGTAATTTTGCTATCAGTATTCCACATCATAACATCATGATATAACATCATGTATAATTTTGACAAATCTGCTGCTCACAAAAGAAGACTGAATGTCCCAAAGAACATCACGGTCAGTCATATGACAAGGACTCTATATATATAATCTCACTTCGGTGCTGAACTCGCTCTCTTGGACCTTGCCAGCCAGGGGGGAGCCGTGTGGGAGCGTTCCAGCCATTTCGCCTAGAGTTACAGTAGGCCTCTCGGTTTTGGGACTCTCTCTTATTTTATTTGGTTCGTTAGCCTTAATTCCAATTATATTGTATTATATTGTGTTATTCTTTATTCCAATATAGTATTTAGTAAATAAGTGTTCCTTCTTAGATCGTTGCCGCTGTATTTATTTTCCTTTTCTCTTTTTCCCTTTTCTTTTCTGGGCCAGCGGCCTGCGAGCCGACTGCCCCCCTGTCATGGGTGCAGGTAGATTTTAGGTTAACCCACGACAGGGATCATTACCCTTCCTTTGCTAAACTAAAAGCAGAGACTGAATAAAGTTATCTATTTTTTGGGGGACTCTGTTGATTTAGTTTATGAGGGTTTTTAGCATTCTGTAGTACTTTCTATGTTTGGAGAAAAAAAAAATCTATTCTTTTTTTTTTTTTAGTTGTGTGATGTTTCTATTACTCTGGGTTTTAAGATGATGATACCAAGTGTAAGACAACTGCAATGAGATTAATCTTAGCTAAGTTTAGCCATTCTGATGTTTTTGGAACTAATCTAAGATTTTCTTCTAGACTCTTACAGTAGTCAATAAAAAAGCAAATAAATCTATCCTAAAATTATTGTATAAAAGAGCATGGGGGAATTTTAATTTGGAAATTTTTCTCTGCTTCAATCCAGTTTTCAGACTAGATGAGAAAAATCTTAATGACCATCTGCAAAAGTTAATGTCCCAGTCTGTGGTGGAGCCATGGAAAGAATTCACATAGCCACATTATATTCAAAACTAAGAAACTGCCTTTTTTTTTTTTTTTTTTTTTTTTTCCTTCAGTCCTTCGCATCCTTCAGTGCAGAATCATATGGAAAAGCTATCATTTGCAATATGCTTCTCCTTAGCCTTCAAATGAGAGGATATATCATTGTAGTTGAGAGTTATTTTTGCCAATAAGATGGTTGACTCGAATATAAGGGCTTAAAGCAAAATAATGGGGGAGACTAATCAGCAGCCCTGCAAAGGAATGATGGGCAAGGTCAATGAACATGGGAATACAGTGATGTGACAGAAATTGGAACATAAAAGCAAGAAAAAAAGGTCACTTTCAGCACTTGAATGTAAGCAAGAAAGTACCTACAAGGAACCATTATAGAGAGATTCCCCAACAACTTTCTAGAAATCCAGCATACTGGAGTGCCTCTCAGAAGTTCCAGTATGCTAATGTATGCAGGATGAACAACACAAATGACAAGTTACGGATGTGCACGCAGTTGCACGACTATGATGCTGATGTGATCATGGAGATTTTGTTGGATGGCTGCCATGAGGGAGCACTGCAATGGGAGGATGCAGGCTTTTTGGGGAGGATAGGAAAGGGATCTGTGACAGGGAGTGAGATAAAGCAGTGTTGGTCATTATGTGAGAGAGCAGTTAGAGTGCACTGAGTTCTGCTTGGAGATGAAGAGCCAACTGAAAGTTTATGGGTTAAGATTAAAGAAAGACAGGAATACGTGACATTATCATTGATTCACGCTCTGGGACACCTGAAAAAGCAGAATGAATAGATGAGGCCATCTGCAGATAGGTAGGAATGTCACATTCATAGGATCTGATTCTCATAGGAGACTGGGCATTGGTGCGACTTCTTTAGGTGTGCCAGCTTGACCAGGGTGGGGTGGATCAGATGCCCTCCAGAGTTCCCTTCCAACCTGTCATTCACTGAATCTTAGAAGGAAGCAGGTAACCTACACAGGCGTGTAACCTGTTGTATAATTAAACGTATTTGCAAAGGACAAATAAAACTTGTTTAATTTCAAAAGTTTCTGGAAAATTAAAAAAAAAAAAAAAAAAAAAAAAAGTTGTCTTCTGTGTGATCTCTCACCTCAGGATTTTTTAGACCCACCAAAGAAAACCCCTGAATGTCAGTTGACAGAGAATAAATGAGTTCATACTAGTGAGATGATATCATCTATACATCAGTTAATACTGAAAGACAGAAATACCAATTTTACTTGTGCTTCAAAAATATGTTTTCTAACCAGCAGCAGTGGAATAGCAACACAAAGGATGCTTTGTAATTTTTAAATAGATGCTTCACTTGGCACTGATGCTTTTCCTCATTTTCCCTCCCTACCCAAGTATGACCTTCCTGACTTATAGCCCTCTGTTCTGCCTCTGTGCTGTTGTGCTATTTTATCCATGGTTTCCTTTTGTTATCCACATATCTCTGCAGCTCTTGATCTTTGTCTCAAAAGAGCTTTAGAAGAAGAGAGATCTTAGGATTATTTTTCTCTCTGTGTGGGTTATAGATTTTTTTTTTTTTTTTTTTTTCTGTGTGTCCTCATAGAAATGCCTGACATTTTCTGCAGATAAAAAACAGGATAAGACAGACACCAAATATAGAAAAAAGTAATTCCAAATGGCTAGGCTTTATCAAAATTATATACAAATTGGAAAGTTGCTATTCTAGGTACCATCAGACAACTAGTCATTGCTGTTGGCCCCTCTAATAATACCCTATACATGTAAGAAGGAAGAGATGCATAGGACAGGAGAACATTAAAATAAGTAATCTCCCTTCTTCCTATTTAAACCAATATCATAGTTATCTTCAGGAGACTTCACAAATGCATTATTAGATCTGTAGAATTTTATTAATTTGAAGCTTCTTGGTGTGAAAGTTAGTCATAACAACAGAATTTGATTTCTATTTCTGAATGATTTCCAATGCTGATAAACTAATTGAAAGGATCTGAGGCTCTCAAACTACAGGCCAACAGGTGTGTTTCCTGGCACACTGAATAAAAGTTTTCTGAAACTGTATTTATGACTACAATACTTACTGCTACAATATGTACTGATAACCCTATAGATTGTAAAAGCTTATCAAAGTGTTCTGTTGTTTAATATCAGTATGGCTAGCAGATGTGTAAAGTTTCTCAACATTGAAATGCTTATTACATATCAGTCTTGCATAATATTATTTGCACAGTTAGCACCAGATCTTTTGCAACAGAAGATAAAGAAGGAAATAGCATGGAAATAAAAAAAAAGCCTTTGAAAGATAATTGGCGAGTGTTATTATTATTTATTTTTTTTTTCAAGGGTTTTTATATTGTGAAGAAATAGAGTTCTAAACTTACAAATGTCAAACTGTTGATTTGAAGCTATAACACCATCAAGCCAATATTCATTTACGATTATTTTAAAAAAAAAAAAAAAAAAAAAAAAAAAAGATAGATAAAATAGAAAAGGTTTTGTCTGCAATTTAGCTTCTTTTCAGGTTGATCAACTGCAGTACACTGAGTACTGAGCATGTTAGTGCAAATTACTAAGGATTCCCTGGAATTAATTAGCCATACCCATTCACACTGTCCCACACATAATTAGGAGTCACATGGGGATCAGAATATTAATTGGTATTGTTTGGTATTAAAATATTTACAGCTTTCACAATTTTAATGTCTATTTCTCAGAGATTCCAATTCTCGAGTCTTGTGTTTTACTGTGTTTTTTGTTTGTTTGTTTGTTTTTTATTATTATTCTATTCTTTTCAAAAATTGGGGCACCTGACTTTCACATTACAGGGAAAATATGGGAAACACATTAATTTTTTAAAATGATTACATTCATTCCAGAGCATATTTGAAGGCACACTAGCAGACTGGATTTTAGAAGATTTCAAATTTTAGGGAATCATGAGTCTGAGGGGGAAAACTTTACATTACATTGGGACACCCATAACCATTTATGTATTTATTTAACCCAAGTAATATTTTCAAAATATCAGAAAATGCATCTAATGTGTAGTGCTGAAGGAAAGGTGGCAGGACTTTAACAGTAAATCAACCTATGGCTAGGAGTCATATTAAACAAAACTGAAACACTTTATGTTTTGTACACATTTAATGTGACCATGAAGTTCAGGTAATATAGAAAAACACTGTATTTAATTAAAGGCACATGAAAATCTCAAGGCTCCAAAAACATCCAGAGAAATGCAATGAACTACTAATATAAGTACAAAATGATCAGTTCTAAGCCAGGTTAGTGTGAGGAGTGATGTACTATGCTGTTGTTTTTACTATTATTACTCTGTTTTCCATCTGATTCACCCATTCTCTTCATGTGGATATTTTGAGAAAAAAATTTATTGCTTCCTAGACTTCACTCTGAATATGTGGTGGTTATCATAAAGGCAGCTTGTTTGCTGTGCTTTTGTGGAAAACATTGTGTCCTCCTATGTTACTATCACTGTTGCTGTAAAACTATCATCATTATCAAATCAGTGTGAGCTCTTGCAGCTGTGAGATTTATTAGGCATCTTATGTGCTCTGTTTTTATGAGTTGCAGATAATGAGCTTGGTGCACTGCAAAATTATAGAGAGCTTTCATCCAGAAGAACTTTCATCCTGTGGTGCAAATGATACCAGACTCTGTGTGTTGGTGAGATTTCATGTCTTTTTCTAGGAAATGATTAGAGTTTAAGCAGTGGATCACAAGAACAGAATTGCTTCTGGGTTCATGAAAATGCAGTATTTTTATTGGTATGCCAGAAAACCTGTGGGGCAAAGGTATACTTTGTAATTACTGATAAGTTGGTTTTTTTTAAATGTATTCTAGAGATTCTGAATTTTAAAAATGAATTAGAATGTGAAAAAGTTTAAACACAGAAGGTAATCTATGTGTGTGAAAAGAAAGAATTGGGAGAAGGGAATTATTAAGTTGCCTTCTTTGGTAAAAAAATAAACAAAAAACAAAACAACAACAACAACAAAAACTTCAGGATAAAGTTCAAATGATCAAAGTTTTCACTGCCTGTTTATGAGCTTCTTTGAAAAGCAATTAAACTAATAATTTCGTATATTCATGGTGGTTACACAAGTTTACGCATCAACACAGAATTATGTCTCTGCTTTCATCTGTTTGAAGGTTAGATATTTCCGAGTCCTTGTTTTGGACCAGAAAAAGCTACAATTAAAGCATATGTGACTTGTAATAGATGATACTTACGGCATCTCTTCCTTTAATTATGCATTCTTCTGCTTGAAGTGGTGTACTAGGCCAATGGATCTAAAAAAATAAGACAAACAAAAAATCCAATTTGTAGTCTGATGTTAATTTTTTTTACTGTTTTTCATGTTTTGTTTTGTTTTTCATTTTATTGTATGTTATTACATTTAATCAAGTTTCTGTTACATTTTCAACAGATTTCAAGCCAAATAATTGCCCTCTATCTATATACATGTACAATGATGTAATAGATATTTTGTATCATGAAAGTTTTGCTTGGGTTAACTCAGATAAACTAATACTGGTAATAAATAAATATTTTAGACAATTTATATAAGTTCAGTAGAAACATTGTTGATAAACTTTCATTGACTTCCAACAATTTCCCATAAAGCATTTATTTTGAACTACTGATTTTCCGTTTTAAGTGGCAATTAGAAAAAAAACTGAATTATAGAAGGTCTTCGATTAGCCTTGTGGGAGTAAGATCAACTCTTCACAATCTTTTGCTGAATGTGAAGCCAAACTATGCAAGTAGAATTTTTTTTTCAGTTACTTATTGAATAAAATTTATTTTTCATTACAAATGCATGAATTGTTTGGGTCAAAACAATGTTAAACAATGACAGAGCAGACTGGAATGATTACTTCATTTCTTAGAATGTTTAAAAGTGAAAACAAAAACATTTTCACTTAAGCTATATCTGACTTGGCTGAAATCAAGTAAGAGTGAAAAACTGTCTCATCAATAAGACTTTTTTGTTAGCAGTGTAATTATTGTTGTTCTAAATTAAATCCTTCTCTTAAAATTTTTGCGCAGTTGTATTAAATTGAGCTTTCTTCAAGTAATTCTAATACCCAAAAATCTAAGTATTTGAGATAAATTATAGACTGTGGAGGTCTGCTAGAAAGTGCTTTGAAATCACAGAATCATAGAATGTTTTGGCATGGAAAGGACCTTAAAGAGTATCAAGTTTCAATCCTCCTGGCATGGACAGGAGCACCTTCTATTAATCAGATTGCCCAAATCCCTATCCAGTATGCCCTTGAATCCTCTCAAGAATAGGGCATCCACTGATTTTGTTTTATGTTGCTGGGGTTTGTTTTTGTTTGCTTGTTTGTTTCTTTGTTTTCCTATCAGTGATGTAAGAGAATGTTAGGAATGAAGAAACTGAGAAGTCACATCATGAATGAAACTCTTGACTCTGTAACCTAATATCAAATGTATTGTTTGTAGGTGATTGTATTTGGATACATAGTCCCAGTGCTATTCAAAAAATTTTATATACGCATTCTCCACTTAATGGATGCTGAATTAGATGCATAAACACAATTAAGGGGGAGACAAAACTCTAGGATATAGCTCAGTTTTCACCCCTTGTCTGAAAGTGTGACAAGCAGCTGCAGAGTAACAAGGCTCTGTTCCATAGCATACTCTGAAGAGAAGTGGGGGATGCATGCCTCTTGCAGAAGTGAAGGGCTTTGCCGCCTGAGTGAACTGGTCTCATCAAAAGGCTCATATGCAGCAGAAGATATCCTGTACCCCTGTATCTACCCCTTCTACTGTGGATCTGCTTTCAAAACTGCCTCTTGCACAATGTCTTCTGCATGTGAAATCCTATTTCTGTTGGTTCAGCCACTGTGTTAACTATTGCTGTGTTAACTACAGCTTGCTGTAGCTAAAGGTGCCTAATGAGAGGATAAACATAAGGGATCATCTCTGTACCTTTTTCAGCAGCTGAGAAGAGGTGTAGAAATCTATTGTGGATGCCTATAACCATTTATCTACATCTAAACCACACCAATATTTATAGTCCAAAGTAGCTCTTTACAAGGCTTATGACTCTCAATACAAACAGGTATTAAGATTTTGATCTCTTCAAAATTCTTATAGACTAAAGGCTAAAAGAAACTGACTTTTCTGTCATAGCAAATTAAACAAACAAACAAAAAGAAAAAAGCTATTTTATTTCTTTTAATCCTGAAAACAAAAAAGCTCTTTGGTCTGTCTGCTATGATCACAAATTAACAGTAAATGGCTCAAGATAGTAAAATTATATTAAATTATGTTTGTGTAATTATTTTATTTTTCCTTGACTGGGATACTGGGATAAATAAGATATGTTTGTGCTGCATGGATATCCAGATATTAACCAGCTGTAATGGTTGCCTTTAACTTGCCACATGTAAGTTTTCCTAATGTTTATGCTTTAGTGTTATGAAAACTACCAACCCTAACTTTGAATTGGTCCTTTGCCAGGATTAAAATCTCTTGGCAAACTGGTGGTAACAAGTGTTGTGAAATTTTTATGTGCATTTAGACTGGAATAACATCATACTAACATAGATTTCGCAGGGCTGCAAACTTGATCTTTTGTTTGGACATAACGATTCAAAACTTGTCACCACTGCTGACTACTGTGAAGTAAATTTTTAAACTGCATGTTTAATGACAGTTTTTCATCTTGTACTACAAAGCTGTTATCCTTGAGAACTGGTTGCTATAGTTCTAGCACTTTATTGAAGAGTCATGAAAAAAAGAAAGAAAAAAAAAGTTTATAATCTTTACAGACTTAAAAAAAAAAAAAAAGAAAAGAAAAGAAAAAGAAAGAAATTACTGGGCAGCACAAATGGTAGCTACTGAGTAAATTCAGAGAGCAACCAAAATTTAATTGGATCTGACATCCTAATTAGTATCTCCAAACAGCTTTCCTCTTCAGTCATCAGCCTCAAAAACACAAGATAGCATGCCTAATGAAACCTAATTTCAGGAAATTATATGAACTTTATAGCTCTTAGCCAAAATGAGCTACTGTATGAGTTAGTCTGAACTCTAGAAAACTGCAGAGCAATCAAGCAATTCAACCTTCTAGTCATTGTCTTGAGTTAGTAAATTTAGCTTAATGAACAAAGATTGGTTTTGCCTGAGACACAAATTCTGAAAAAAATAACTGGTTTTGTGTGGTAGATGTTATTTGTATCAACATACATACCACCTTAACTCTTGGGAGTTAATTCCAGGGAATAATTAATCTCACTGTTAAATCACGTACTTTTTATTTCCATTTGTGTATTTTCCTATGTGATATTCAAAGGAGATGCAAGAAAGACCTGCTCTTGCAGCCTTGTGTTTAGCCATCTCTGAAGTGAAAATACAGTTAGCTCTACCAGAGGTAAGAAAGGCATTATATATTGTCGAGGTTTTATTGCACTTTGCAATGTTTATATAAATCCTATCTGAAGTTATCTCATACTGGACTGCATAGTGAAAGCTGACTGCACAAGCTTTTGCAGGAAGGCTTCTCTTAATAGCAAACTCTTTGTGAGCACTTTGAAGAAGAGTCTGTAAAGAGTTTTTGGACAAATAGAGAATACAGTTTAATTTCCCTTCTACAAGAGAAAAATTGGAATCAACAGTAAACCTTCTCTGCGAGCTGTTAGATCACTGGTAGTGAGCTACCAGCATCAATTCATTTGTTGTCAAAAATCTGCTCTGGTCATCAATAAAATTAACTTTTTAAAATTGGCACCAGATATCAAATAAGTTCTCTATCAGCTTATTACATCATTGCAAGACTTAAATACTTTGGAACAAATACCAAATATGTATAAAGTCTGATTCTAAAAGTGGTGCGAAAAAAAAAGAAAAAAAAAAAAAAATATATATATATATATATAAAGTATATATATATCATATCTGGAGAGAACGTACAGGTCACGTGGGGAAAATCTGTAGATTTGCCTTTACAAATTATTTCAAGTACTTGTCTGGCTTTAATTCTCTGTAAATATTAATATGCACATTTCATATTCTCAACCAGTCTTTCCACTGATTTTCTTAGGGCGTTAGTGTTAGAAACCAAAGACAGTAGCTTTGTTTCAAAAGCTAACAGTAAGATACACTAAACACTGTAAGCAAGATAATTTCTTTGTTCCATAAGCAAAGACAGAAACAATGAATACAAGCAATACAAACAAAAACAAATACAAAGTAGGTGAAAGAAATATGACAGGTGAAAAACTGAGATACATATGAGGACTGCCATCGTTGAAATCCCTACTCAAAACTCCAGATTTCCAAGACAGGAACAGTTTTCTTCTCTGAGAAATGTTTTCCATTTGCCCTCATATTTTCTTTTATGTGTATTAATGCTGCTCCAAACAATATGTACCTAATATAATTTAGGTAGGTATATACGTAATAGTATACCAAAAGAAACCTCTAATCTATCTTTCAGAGTGCTGCTTTATGTTTTACAGATGAACTGTGCTGAACCTTAAGAAACTTAAATTTGTTTATTAAATGCAGATTTATAGGATACATATCTCATATGCATTGCAAAATGAGTTTGTTGGACAGGCTGGATTATTTTGGCAGACAGTACTCAAAGAAAAGGCATTTTATGTCCACACAGCATTTTGTTGTTTTCTTTTGTAGAACTCCTAATAATCTTACTAGAACTAACTGAGGAACTACAGGGTCATTTTATGGCAGAAGAGATATGTTTCTGACTGGGATGGTGTTTAGTTTGGTGTAATGGTTTTGTGATGTTGCCCATGTTGCCCATGCCATGGGCACAGGTAAATCTAGGTAACCTGTGGCATTTGGTTTTTAGAGAGCATGTTCATATTACAAATTGTAGAAAATATGATGCCAATAGATTAAAAGACATCAACTACTTTCTAGAATGCAGAAAAAAAAAAGAAAAAAAGATCAATGAGGTCTACCCAAAGATGCCAAATATCTGAAACAGATACATCTTACATCCTGGAGAGAGGATGAAACCCAGAAAGTTACCTCCTTGTTATATTTTTGCTAGGTTATAAATGTTGTCTTAGATTAAGTAAACTAAAATCTTCAGTTGGAAAAAAAAGGTCAAAGGCTAACCAACACATAGTTAAGGAAAGCTTAATATAAAACTTTGATAATAATGAATCAACTGATCTTTTTTTATTTATTTGTTTGTTTGTTTGTTTGTTTTGTTGTTGTTTGTTTTTGTTTTTTTCCCACGAACTTTCCCTAGCATATCTCATTAATTAAGCTCTAATATAACATAAATATTTTATTCTAGACTTTTCCTGATAGCACACTGGGACACTTAAATTTTCCCTAGCTATCGCTTTATGAAATCTGTGCTGAGTAAACGTTGGGAAAAGGGAGAAGGAATATGACAAGGGAGCTGAGACCCAGTGAGGTCATGTTTCCTAATGTGTAAGGTCAAGCTCCATTTATTCCAGTGTCTAATCTTTTGCACATCATAAAAGCAGGCATGCAGAGCTTACATTAATTTGTCATATCCTGCACTCAGGTCTCAAGACAGAGAATATAGTTTCAGAGTAAAGAGCTGATCTTCTATCTAAAAACAACAAGAAAGAATGCAACGAACTTCAAGAGTGTATCCAGATGAGACAGTGATGGTTGGACAGAAGTGTAAAATGTTGCATCTTAACATTTTTCTTCATACAGATTTACTGCCAAATGGAAAAGAAGAGAAGGGAAGAAAAACTCATTTTGTAAAAACAACTGCTTTCTTGAATGTCTTCATATCCTTGACCTCTAATATCATGTCACAGGTTGTTAATAATTTTTATCAAATGGAAAAAGAGTTTACTTATACCTGACTGTGCAGGAACACATCTCAGTATGTAGTAGTGCCCTCTGAGGGGTCAAAGGGTTGTTTTAATATATTTTATGTAGATAAATTCTCAGATGGCCTCTCTAAGTGTTCCAATTTCTCTATGTTACCTGGCAAGATTACCTTGCTGAAACTGTTTATAAAAGGGATAAAACATGTCCTTTCACAATTGTGGAGCATATGGAGATAAGAAAGGCCCTTTAGGGCAAAGCTGACCAGGGTGTTGGCATGATAATATGTTATTCGCTTACAAGTAGAGGAAAAAATAAAAGAATTTGATACATAAGCCTAGTAATCATTGGAGTATTAAGATCAACAAAAGTCATTTTTCTCTAGAGTATTTACTTGCATTTCATTCATTTAATCATTTGAGAATGAATGAAAATACATCAAAACGCCCGGAAGAAATTTTAAAAACCAGGAAAACTGAAGTATTTCAAAACATCTTTTATTCTTAGTCAGGATGACTGTAGCAGGAGTGGTGCTCCCATAGCCTCACTTCACCACCACATTCCTCCAGTCCTAGCTACCAAGAGCAGAAGAAAGCCAGTACCCACATCAACAAATACTCAAGTGTTTTGACTTCAGCTGCGGTATCTATAAAGTACCATGCTCATTGTATGATTATGACATGAACCACCCTTCTCCCACAGACCTCTGAGTAGACTTCAAATGAAATTTTCAGTCAGTACTTACCAGCACTGGCTTTTTTGCCAGTGATCCTTTTTCTAAAGAGAGGTAGAAAACAATCAAAAGATTTTTGTTATAGTTTATGTACTTTTCTGGGGGATGAGGGAAAGAGAAGGAGGATGCATGTGTTTGGTGTTTTTGTTTTCTTTTTTCTTTGTTGTTGTAGAAATACTACACTAATAAAAGGGAAAGATCATTTCTTAGTTACATATTAGAGATGTAGACATCAGGTGTATATAAAGTGCCATTTGATGTTCTAAATTTTAGTAAACATGCTGAAAAATAGTGAGAAATAACTTTCAGTGTCACCCAGTTCTCTTTACCCAGAGTGACCTTTATGAGATATCCCTGGAAATGAAATGATAATTGATGTATTTTTATTACAGATAATCATGATATTAAAGTTCATGCGCAAAATGTCAGTGTCTACAAGAACACCATTATCTCATTTCCAGTCATGCAAACTCTGATATTCTGTGCTATGCATTGTAACACAAAGTGACGAACATATACATTTTTTTACTCCACCTCTCGATAGTTGTTGCTGATTCGATCCAAACTGAGGGAGTACAAGAGGTCTCTTCCACCCACGAACAGTCGCTCTTGATACTCATCCAGGAGCATTATATGAAGACCAAGATATCCAAATGGGCTATGAAAGACTGACGTCCTGTTTAAATCCCAGAGCTCTGAAATGCAATCAGAGTGTGCATGATAAATACCAAAGAGCTTAGCATCATGGCTTCATTTTCATATTCTCCTGGGGAACTAGACAAGAATTTGTGAGACATTAAAATGCTAATCATATAATGTTTGAGTAAGAAAGAGACACAAAACACCTGGGAACAATTTTCAAAACGAGCCAGCTCTCTAGGAGTCTTGCATGTGAATCTTTACATCATAATCCTTGTGCTCAGTATATCAAGAGCTGAGGATGGGAGACAATAAGCTTTCTCCAAAACATTTTATGAAAAGGAAAAAACACTGCTTAGGACATTAACTATAAATGTGAAGAAAGGAATGAACTGATGCAAATAGAAAAATTACTGGAAATTATATACTTGTCTTTCACTCAGACGTGTCGAAATATAGGCATATTGTCTGCACAACATTGTTCTGCTTTTGTTTTATAGAGGGGGATTCCACTGATTGTTTTAACCCTGGCACCATCTCTACTTAGTTCATGGAAAATATTGCCACTTAATTCAGTGAGAAGAGTACAAAGTCTGTAAAATGTGTACTCATAATTTTCCAAGGGTTATTATTTTGTCAGGAAATATGTTGAAGTGCTAAAGCAAGCTGGGGTTTAGCTGTGCATAATCCAGGCTAAAGTCACTTTCATAGAGAAAGTGAAATTCATCATGTGTAATGTTGCAGAAATTTGGAATCAGGCCACAGGAAGAAAGAAAGAGGCAAGCACTGGGTCCTTCTGCACTCTTGAGCAGATGGTGGAGTGCACAGTCTGGTTTGCAGCAGTTCAGAGAAGCTGACAATCATTTTGCTTTGGGAAACCTCTAGAGAAGTCATTCATAGATAGTGTCCTAGTACTGCCTCAGAAACAGCAGAGCTGGGAGTGAAGAAAAGTAACTAGGTTCCTTTGGCTTTATTGTGATGAATTGTTTTATTTTGAAAAAAACAAAGGTCACTCTTGATAAAAGTCACCAAATTCCTTTTAGTTTATCCTCACAACTATTCTTTCTTGAAATAAATTTATCATTCAATCTGTATATTAGTATAAATTTTATCATTTTAATAAGAAATTTAGCATTCATTAAGTTGATGAGTTCAATCCAACAGACACATTTCCACAACTCATTTTCATTTTAAATTATTATTTATATGTGTTGTGATGAAGCAGTTTAGTAATTAGGTAAGTACGTTTTGTTGTAGTTAACCAAGTTCAGTTCAGGAGAGGCCAAAAGGAACCAGTTTCTTCAAGTGGTTTCTCTAGATGACAATTTTTTTATTAAAGGAGTCATTCAGCCTCATGACTGATTTTTTTCCTAAGCTATGTTCAAAAATAATTAAAAATTTGTGGACAATAGTTTTAATATCTAAGCCTTCTGCAATATTTTTAAACTGGAGAGACCAAAACACCTTACACATGAGTGTGCCTGTACTGATCTAATAAGGAGAAAAAAAATAAGTTTTATATGTCTGAACTTAATACTGACCATTCTTGGCAGTGATACACCTGCTGCAAGACTGCCAAGCAATGCAGAGATGGTGCTTCTCTCACAAAGTAAATCCAATAGGCTGTGGTTCCAGAGCATTGCTGGCTTGATATCAAACTAGAATGGACTAAAATCAGAACTGGAAGTAGTCTATTGGTCCCAGATAAAACCATTTTTTAAAAATTTGTAAAACATCCAATATATTTTATTTTCAAATGTGTCCAGGAAAAAAAAAAAAAAATAAAATTACATTTCAAAATTCTAGTTATATCCACCCACAAAAGTACATTGTAGTAACTTCATCTGCTTACTTTCATGCTATCTTAAAGGCAAATTTTTTATAACTGAGACAAAATTTCTTGACATAGATCAGAGATCACTCAACTGTTTTCAAGAATACTAAGCACTATGAATTCGGCTAGATGATCATGTAAACTGGTAACTACTTGTATAAGAGACAGTCCTGCCAACCACACCTGCAATTTTAACTGTCATCAGTGAACACCGAGAATATTAAACTTTTCAAGATCAAACTTGTAAAAAGAGATATTACTAGCAAAGCCTCCACCAAAGCTATACTGTCTGTTGAGGCCAGCAAAGAAGTGAATCTTACACATTGAAGGGATGTTGGAAAAAACAACAACAACAGCAACAACAACCAAGCAGAGAGACCTCAAGAGCAATTTGGTTACTGAAACACCAACATACTAGTGTTATGTAGCTCCTTTGATGGGTACTCGGATTTGTGGACTTTGTAGGATATCTGAGATATTAGGTTATAGAGCATACTTAATATCAGGAGAGTAGCTTGTGGATCTTTGCACTGTGCAGTGTTGAGATACTTGGAGCCATTGAAATGAAAACACAATTGGGAACAAAAAACTTACTTAAGTTTAAAGTACCTTTAATCTATTCTCAGTTATCTTCAAGAAGCTCAAGAGATGGGCTTCTGGTCATGCCCACATCCTTCAATTGAAAAATTCATTTCCTTGATCATACCTAAATTTGAACATGAAAAAAAGATGATATTTTTCTAACTAATCCTAGGATTTAATAGCTACAATTATGCTGAGCACATCTAATGCACTCACAAGATCAGATACTTCTGCTATTTTCTTTGAGAATCTGGCTAGGGAAATATAATGCTGCCTAATACATTAACAATGCTCTAGTGACTAAATCTGTTACCATCGAAATTCTTTTTCTAAATGCATTGAAACCCAGATATCCCTCTTTCCATAAAGAGGACAAATCACAAGCTACAAGCTATTAGATTGATAGGGAAGAATGGATGCTTTCTCCATTTCCTACTGAATGAAGCTGTACAACAAAATCTTCAGGCTCAGAAAGAGTAAGCAGAAGGAGAGTGATAAAGTAGCAGTTAGATTGCTTTTCCAGGAAAGATGTTCTGGCCCAAGTGCTTGAAATGGTCCATGTATTTTGTATTAAACACCTAATGGATAAACCATACAAACTTATCTAGCAAGTGGTCAGGTCCTCTCATGGGAATGGCTACACATTTCAGCTGAGAAAAAAGCTACAATTTATTGAAATTCTATAGACTTCTATGACCAAAAGCTCCTCCCCTGTAAAGATCTTATGTGATGAAATCAAGAGCAAGAAAAATATTTTATTTTATTTATTTATTTATTTATTTTTGAGAGAGCATATCAGTAGTGCTAAACATACAAAGGAGAAAAGACTACTCCTACTCCTATCAGTTGGTGAAAATGGACCTTCACGATGCCTCAGTGTAATCATCCTCATTTTTAAGAAAATGTTATTTAGCTATAAATATAAAAGCACTATAGTGCTTTTCCATTCTAATTTAAAGGTTCTATACCAGAAGTAAAAATGCACCACTAAAATGTAAGTAGTATTTTACTTTACAAAGAACTAACAGATTCAGAATTTACATATTCATATAAATCAGTGCGCTTACAGTGAGAGCCTTAAAGCAAGTCTGGGCTGCTAGATTATGTTTCACAAACGAACTACAATATCTGTGAAGAACAAATCTTGTTATTTCCTGCTTTAAATGACGAGAATAAACCTGCAGATTTCTTGTCTGTTTGCCAGTGCTTGCTGGCAAATATTCAGACTGATCTTCTTTACCGTACTCTTCCTTAAACAAATCTAATTCAGTGAACATCTTCACATTATATCCCTTTGACAAGAAGGCCTCTAGTCATTTGTTATGTGATGTTAGTCATATTTGTAATATTTTTTAAAATTATTTTTAATCTTTAGTGTATAATTCTTTCTAAAATTTTGAAAGAACAGTCATTCCTATTTTTAAAAAAATAATATTTCTATCATTTTTTATTCTGTCAAGATGTTTTTTGAATATAAATGATAGATAAACAAAATATAATTAGAACATTACATTCAAAAACAGTTGCTGCTGCTTCAAAGTAGCCAGAGTATTGTGAATTATTATAATAGCAGATAACATTTTACCAGAAATTAAAAACTGAAAAATACCATTTCAAGTATATGTTTCTTTTTCAGGGTGTGAAAAAGTTGCTGTTGTTCTGCTCTGTCTTCTGTAGCATTACATTACACAACTGCAATATTGCTTTTGCCCTTTTTCTGCCCTCATAAAAATCTTTGGTTCCCCTTTCAAATTCTACAGAGATATTGTCTCAGCTCCCACACTACTTAATTCTGCACAACATTCTTCCGGTGAAGATGTTATCCAGATGCAGGGCACTGACAAATGAGTCTGGCACTTTTAACTTGTTGAGTATGTAAAGTGGACATCTCAGTGCAGCTTTACAGGAGGAGGTAGCAATTGTCCCTATCAATATTATAAAAGGCCAGAAATATAAAGTCAAGGTAATACGAATACCTGAATAACATTTCATGTTTCCAATGAGCAGCATATTCTTAGAGTATAAATATTATAGTGGAACAGGTTTTTTAAGAATTTAGTGAGCTTTATTGAATTTTAGTTAATTCAACTTTTTATTATCTAGCTAATAACAACCAAAATCTGCTTACACATTACAAGAAAGGAATATAAACAAAAGGGAGGAAAAACAAATAGGAGACATACAGAGACAGCCTGAAATATCTGTAACATTTTATGAAACACAAATTAATAATAAGATCACGCTGTGCAAGTATCCACATTTTAAACCACAAGTACTTTCAGGCAGGTTACTATTCAAGAGTACTCTGAAGAGCCATTCATTACAAGGACAAAAATATAATCTTAAAAGTTGTTGGATCATTCTGATCAGGTTAAAGCCTCTAAATGGCAATATTCCATGTAGAATTGTTAGCTGGAGGCAGAAATGTTCTTCCCTGGAGAAAAAAATAGAGATGGAAACTCATCTCAAAACTATTCTACTGAAGATGAGCTAATGCATTAGCAATTTTTACTTTCCTGTGCTCACAGTAATCACTCATCTGTCAGGACAATGGTTGCCATGTAGCAGGGAGACACTAACTCAGGTGAACCAGTGAACATTAGAAAAGGAACAGTATAAGTTGGCTAGAGGCAGCTGAATTCAGTGAAGTTTGCTAGCAAAAATCTGAACTGAGATTAGAAAAGGCAGGATTAATTGCAACTAGCAAACTACTTGAAAAATTTGAACATTGAAAGTAATAGTGAAAGTTGCTACCGTCCTTTTAATGCATGGGTCTTGCTAAACTTCAGGGCCTCATTTAAGGAATGTGAATTAGTTGGAGGTAAATTTAAAAGTCTGTGAGTGAGTCTGAAGTACGAACTTTCACTGCTTGAGGTTTTATCTTGTGGCTGCCAGGAAGATGCCTCAGAAACTTGGCAGGGCAGGAGACTGAAAGTAAAGTCTAGTAATGACAAGCAGAAAGCCATAAGTCCATAACTACTCTCACATGATTCAACCTCTACACCTAACAGCAGGGAAGTTTGTCTATCTAGTTCTATTCAGAGAATGTAATTGGCTTCATGAAGTGAGCTGGTACAGCAAGTCCAGAAAAATGTTGCTGCTTGGTGCTTTTCCAGATGATTTTTCAGAAAGTGTGAATATAATGATGAGATTAATTACAGTGAAAAGCAAATAGACATTTAAAGATCTCTGTTTTTGACTTTGTTTAAATTTCAGAGGCAAAATTTTCTGAAATTATAAGGTACAGTTTGGGCAGATGAATTTTTTTTATTATTCCATTTATGTATGCAGTACAATCATGTCTCTTTCATTAAAGCTATTGGGAAAAAAAGAACTATGAATTGAACATGTAATATTTCTCTTTCTTCTACATCTATTTAGCTTATGACAGAAAGAATTCAGTGAAATTTGAAAGCTTTTAACACAGCTAATCATGTTAGCTCACGTAATTATCTTTGATATTTCCATTTCACACTATTATGTTTTCCTCTGTTACATTTCAAAAATATTTAGTTTTTCTTCCCTAGTGGCAAAACTTTCAGTTACTGTCACTATAACTCTTCTGATTTTAGTTACCAAACAGAAACATAAAAACTACAGATTTATCTGGACACATAGTATTGGTATGCTACATGTTACTATAAACCAAAACATATGCTTAGACAGCATTGTATGAAACTTATAGTAATTTTTGGAAATTTATCTAATGAAACTCAAATACATCAAATTGAAAATAAATACATATAATCTTCATGAGGGCTAGATTAGTGACATTGTAAGCTATTTTTGTCCAGAAGCACATTCTAATCTGGAAGAAATTCAATGCAGTGTAGTAAAAACTTGATTTTTTTAGTAAGAAATCAAACCTACCCAGTAATTATTGCCAGTTAACAGGCTAACTTGAAAGAAAACTTATTTGTGAATCACAGGAGAGGGGTGGCCAGCAGAGACAGGGAAGTGATTCTCCCTCTTTACTCTGCTCTTGTGAGGCCCCATCTGAAGTACTGTGTCCACGTATGGAGCCCTCAGAACAAGAAAGACATGGAGCTGTTGGAGAGGGTCCAGAGGAGGGACACAAAGATGATCAGGGGACTGGAGCACCTCCCCTATGAAGACAGGCTGAGGGAGCTGGGCTTGTTCAGCCTGGAGAAAAGAAGGCTGCGGGGTGACCTCGTTGCAGCCTTTCAGTACCTGAAGGGAACCTATATCCAGGAGGGGAGTAAATTCTTCAAAAAGGCTGATAATAGCAGGACAAGAGGAAATGGATTTAAGTTGAAAGAGGGTAGATTTAGGCTGGGTGTTAGGGGAAGTTCTTTACTAGGAGAGTGGTGAGGTCCTGGAACAGGCTGTCCAGGGAGGTTGTGGATGCCCCATCCTTGGAGGTGTTCAAGGCCAGGTTGGATGGGGCTCTAGTAAATGTGGAAGTTTGGTGGCCCTGCCAGGCAGGGGGGTTGGAACTTCATGATCCTTGAGGTCCCTTCCAACCCAGGTCATTCGGTGAGTCAGTGATTTACAATACCTGTTAACAGTTTCCCACACTATTTGTCTTCTGAGAGTAAGATATGTGACCCTGCTAAATTCTAGATCTTGTTGTTATTTTCATTACCTGAACAGTAAACTTACTATTGCATATGGTATAAGGTCTAATCCAAAACTCATTCATCATTTTCACATTTAAATTCAATAACTTTTATCTATGTAGCCACAGATGAAATAGTTGTGATATTGCATCCAACTAATAGATTTCTTCCTGTATTTTATCCAAATCCATAAAATAACAGACAAGGAATCATCTCATAAGGAGATAACATTCCCAGTGCTAAAATGGCATTCAAAGGATAATTGTTTTCATGCATTCACATCATGCTGTTAGTGAACTGGAATTTAGCATTTATTTTCAGACATTTTAAACTAAGTTTAATACACAGATATCATAACTACTTCTAGGTAACAGGATACTGTTTACATAGTGGTGATTCAATCATTTTTTAAATTCAGTTTTATTCTAGATAGCAAATTTTGGCAACTAATCAAATTCTCTACAGTTGTGATGACATACTCTTACTATTTCTATGTGAGTTTTTGGTTTTTTTTTCCCTCAGAAAATATAGATGTATCCCAACAGAGTTCTCTGCCAATAAATTTTAAAAATTCTCTAATGATTTCAAAGCCCAATGATTTTTACCTCTTTAATAAGTTAATTTGAGATAAGAAATTGTAATTATATAAATATAATAATTGTTATTATCATTCAATTTTTTAAATGTATTATTTTTGATAGAACATTTGATAAATACATTTTTCTATAAAAATAATTCATTAAAAATATAAATCAGAGTTTTTAATATGAAATTATTCCAATCTAAGGTTAACACAGACATCCAGGAAATAGTTCTTGGGCACTTCAGCTAAGGTATTTCTAAGAAAGAAAGCACACAGACATATACCCTTTTTACATTAAGCTCAGATAAAATGCTTTGCATTATATTTAATATCTTACTAGTGTTAACAAGTGAAATAACTGATTTATAAAACTCTTGAGATTTAGCAGAAACATATGGTTCAAATAATCACAGCCCTCTTCTGATGAAATACAGGCAGTCCAGTCTCTTCAGGACTTGAATTATTAAGGTGTACCACTTACTACATGCTTATTACCACACCAATCTGGGAAGAGTAAAATTCTTCCTATGGAGGAATCCAGTGTTTTGACAGAAAGAAAATCTGGTGCTTTCATTTAAAGTGAAGAAGCCAGAAGTCAGTATTTTATACCATTCAAAATGAATGTTAAATTGAATTTCCTTTGAAAATATGGATGAAAATGATCTATCCCATGTGATTTTCAGGGGCATATGTTCTTAGGCATGATGGTAAGTGATTGACAGTATACCTTAAGACTATCCGGAATCATCAGTGTGATTAATTAAAAAAAAACTGACATGGAAAGAATGAAAGGGATAAAAGGGAACTTTCAAGTTATTTTTTTTTCCTGACTCATCAATTACTCCCAGCAGATGCAGCTTTTAAGATAATATTCTATAGGAGAATTCAAAAAGATTTTCAATAAACACTGAAACAAACTCATGTTTAACTCATGTTAATATGCTCATGCTCATCTCTGAGCACCAGTGAATGGGGCCTTGTGGAAATTAATATATTGTTACCACAAAGTCTGTTCTCTTTAATTGACCAGAACAGCTTCTCCAAAGAAGATTAAATTAACAGAAAGGAGACGAGTATTCAGCTACTATACATAGTTTCTTCAGAAACCCAACCTTTATTTGAGATATCTGACACTAACCTATACATGATTTCATTTTGTTTTTCTTTGTGACCCAAATACTTTTGAATATGAATGAATACTGAAGAAATCAAAGGTCTGCTTGTTTCCCCAATTTAACTGTTATCTTCTTTTATTCTGAGATGGATTATTATGAAAGACTTTAGTTTCTTAAATTGTAGGGGGAAAACATTCAGGTTTTGTTTTGTTTGATGGCTTGTTTATGATGTTATCCCACTGCATTTTTTTATCAGAACACTACATTCTATGCAAGACCAAATGCTGTATTTTGTCAGCATTTGTAACCAATAAGCCCTGACAGGAAAGCAACTTAAAAATCTTTGTCTCTGCTTTCTCTGACCTGGAATGACTAATTGATTGTAAATTAATTAGCATGTTAAATGCCCTGGATGAAGGAGACAAAAAAAAATAAAATACTAGAATAATTTGGGAAATGTATTTGAAAACTTTCAGAATGGATAACACTTTGCAACCATTAGCAGTCAAACCTGTAACATTTCTGCATAAGCTACTGGAACTCATCAGAGTTGATCTTAAGCACTGTAACCAGAGAATAAAAGTCAAAATTGGGTAGCTATTAGTGACGTCAAAACTATTACCAATTATACCGCAAACCACTGCATATTATCTTGAAACTTTCACAGATTTGTGCAATCATTCCCCAACACTTTTCCCACATTATTCTTAGGCAGATTTTGCAAGTCAGAGGGATAAGTCCAGTATTTATTTAGAAGTTAATTGTACATTTGATGTAAATAATATCATTTCTCATTGAACATCAGTAAATTTTTACAGTAAATTTTGGTATGATTTTGATACAGCATCTTACAGAGTAAGAAATTTGTTCCTAGGGAATTTCATATGTACTAAGCCCTTCATATTCATATTTTAGAAAAATATCCACTGGTAATAAAAGTCCTATCTACAGGTAAAGTGGAGAAACAATCTGACAAGTAGTGATCTAACAATCTTACAAGTAACATCTTTATATTCTCATTCAACCGCACTGTAACCATAAAAAAATCACGACCCGTTCATCCTTAAAAATAGAACACAACCTTACTATTACACTATCCTGATTCAGGTTGCATGTCATGTAGAAGAACAACAAATTTACTAGGTTTTCCTCCATTATTTTCTTCTACACTGTACCCTTAGAAATTCATCTTTATCTTTGTGCTTGTTTAGGTGTTGGCATTTAACTTTGGAAATTTTAGGGTCAAACTGTCTTTTCATGTTTTAGCTGACTTTACAAAAAGAAAGTAATGAACTATTTTCATTAATAGTTCTTTTATTTGTTTGTTGTTTTTCTCACAAGAACTCTTGATTTTTACAGTACAAGGATACAATATAACTGAGAGGTTGTCACATGTGTATTCATTTTTTGTATACTGGCATTGAAACAATTATTGGTTTTGTGCAGAATCCATAGTGACCTATAGATTGTTCTACCCAGCACTTCAAAAACAAGCCCTTTCTCTAAGAGTTTTCATTTAAACTAGAAGACACAATGAAAAGGGAAAAGCTTAAATTATGAAAATGGGGAAAATGAGGAAAAATGTCCATCTCCAAAAATAAGCAGTGCTTTTGAAAAGAGAACATTTCATTAGTTTAATTCCTAGGGAGTTTTCATTGTAGAATAATGAAATGAAAACTTATAAGGAAAAAAAAGATATAGCAGACAATGTTCAGAGACCCTATGCAGGATTACAAGTCAACTTTTCAAGGCAATTTTTTTTTTTTTTTTTTTTTTTTTTTTGAGGCATGAAGGTTATTTTCAAAATTAGATTCAATATAAATGTGAAAACTTCAAAGATATTGTATTAGAACTACATATCCCAAGTACCATAACATAGATTAATCTGACTGCACTGTTTTTGCTTGAAGTATAAACAGAAATTTATGTTGCAATATAAACAGAAATGTATTTAAATGTGTTGCAATATAAACAGAAGTTTATATTCTGTGTGTTATTCATCAGCATGGGACTATTTGAGGACATGCTCTGTGCTACTTCAGCATTTACACTCCAGAATACAAATCTCCGTGCTTGATACTATTGAAAATATGTAAAATGAGCATCAAAACTGTATGAAATAGCTTGTCATAGAATAATATATTTATCAAACTGTCACAATTAAGTGCACTTAGCAATGAATAAGTCCTAAACATGCATTATTTAACTGAAAGCTATTTAATTGTTTATATTGTATTTCATTAATACTTTAGAGGAGAATGTTACAATTAAGTAGTTCTGCCACTTACTGTATTAACTTACTTGAAGTTCTAGGGAATATTCTCTCCTTAAGAATTAAATAATTGGAAGCATTTTATTTTATTCTGACCCTCCTAGGATTTTATAAAATATTATCCTCTTTGAAGAAGTTTTTCTTTATAGAGAAAGATAAAAAGGAGTAAGTACATCAGAAAATGCATATTTGTGTAAATATAAATGCAGTATATTTAATTTATTCATGTCAGCTCTATTCAGTGAAATACGTAGCATCCATGAGGGCTGCTCAGAAAGTAATGCCTCCTATTTTATTGCACTGACTCATGAGATCAGAGGCAGATAGTTGGTAGTATAGCAGTAAATGCTGAACCAACCCACCAATATTCCACTAAGTTTTGTTGTTGTGTGATGGCGGCATAGGGGCAGTCTGACAAAATGGTGTCTGACTTGGAAGTAAGTATAAAGCAAAGGTGTGTGACTGAATTCCTCTATGTAGAAAAAAATGTTTCAGTGTTTTCTGAGTGTTTATGGAGACCTAACAGTGGATGTGACCACAGCAAAGTGCTGCGTGGCATGTTTCAGCAGTGGAGACAACAGTGGGTTACCTCTGCAGGTGCAGATTTTCAAGATTGCATCATGCAGGCACTTGTTCATTCCTGGCAGAAATGCATAATTAACGGTGATGTGTAAGCTGAAAAAGAACATTTTGCAGCTGAGAATTTGCTCTATCAAACAGTGTTATCGTGCTATTCGTATCTATTGTAGTTTCCATGGATATGAATAGGAGGCATTACTTTTGGAAGAACTTACAAAAAAAATAGATGAAAATGTTCTTCCCTCCAGATTTCATAATCATATACACTTGTTCAAGTTGAGTGTATAACTGTCATATTTTCTCACTACATTTTGCTCTTTCAGAAGCAAAAGTAAATAAGCTTTTAAAGCATAACAAAATTATAAATACATGCTTAAAATTAACAAAAACAAACAAACAAACAAAAAAACAAACAAAGTCTTGCCTGATGCTAATTTTATAGCCAGTTGCCATTATTGGTTTGTTTTTTTTTTTGTTTATCACTTCTTTTGATCACAGCCATCATAATTATCTGAATAGCTTAAAATAATGGTAAATATCTATAGAAAACGATTATTTATCTATTTCCTATAGAATTAGCCATTTTGGTGATTCAGATATCACTTGGCCATTGTCCATATTATCTATCAGTGTCTGTAAGCCCCCATCATTTTCGAACCTGTAATTTTCCTTTTTTTTTTTTTTTCTTCTTTTGAAAGGTTGTGATGATTTTAATGAACACAAGGGAAATCCTTTATAAGGATTTAATTTCTCTCTGTCCCTGTTTGCTTTTTATCATGTCAAGTGTTTGCGCATGATGCAATGTGAAAGACCTTGGTACAGATATTAGAACTCTAGAAGCCATGGTGTTTGCGTAGCTGCCTTGACACTGTCAAGGTAGCAGTCTCTTCCACTAATCCAGGTAATCCTGTACTTGCATTTATGTCACAAATATAAGCATCATCTCCCTAATGCAAATTAGGTGTCTCTGCTTCAGCTAACTAGTACTACAGACATCTAGGGAATCCTTTCATGTTAAAAATTTATCTCCTTTTTACATTCATATGTCAGAGAGTTTTAAATGTAAAGTTTAATTGCACAAAAGGTTCACGAAATTTGGATTCATTTATGATTAATCACCTTCATCTGTCTTCCAATATTATACAACTTGGGCTTATGTCATAGACCTCAACACATGAACACTGAAATTCACCTCAACCTACAAACTTTAGATGGGTAATGACATTCTTTCCTTGATGTCTAATAACTCCTTAAAAAAAGTAAATAAGAATAAAAGAACATAAATATTTGTGATTAGAATGTAGAATAACGAATCCCCAAATTGATATGTATGGATTCAATTTCTAATGCACCTTGCAGTTTTAGTCTCAACAGTGAAAGACCACAGCTGCAGAAGAAGGTTACAGGATCAGGGTGCAAAAGTATTATAAATTCTGAATAATTTTGTACTACTAAAACAGAAACTGAGGGACAGTCATGCAAGAGAAGAGCTCATTTTGCTTGTGTAAATGAAGGTACACATATTTTTACTTATGTAAAACAGGGCCCTTGATACACTACATTTCTGTTTCTGATTTACTTACATAATCTGCCAATATAAATTAATTCTCCAGCACTAGGAAGAAGAAGATATTATGCCAATTATTAAAATCCAAAATTTAGCAAAACAAACAAACAAAAAAACCCAACCAAAACAGAAATACAAAACAAAAAAACAAACAAAAAATACAAACATGATAAATTAGTAAATCTGCATTTAAATGGACCTACAATGGTTATAGCAATTTATTTTATGTCTGTAGTAACCTCTAATGATATTAAACTAAGAAGATAATTTTCACTTTGGATATTACAGGTACATGTGTCTAAGCTAGATTACGAGTTCTCCACATTATTTGATTTCTCCCTCTAGTTATAAAATTAATCGTCTGTAATAAATGTCAGAAACCAACAAAATATATTAAAACCTTTGGATCATCTGTTCTTAATTGTAGCCCCGATGGATAAATCATGCTTTGGTCACTGTATAGGTCCAGTAGCGGAGCAGGAAAATGAGAGTGATACAGTTACCTAATCCATAGCACAAGAAAGGCAAGTCATCCAAGAAAGCAAAGTCTGACTTCAGCAAGTCATGTTTGAAAAACAGATACACACACTGAATTAGGAGTGCTTTGGAAATATCAATGTATGGTAGGAGCTAATGTTTTTAGACTATTATTAGACTGATATTTCAGCAGGAATATCCCTTCTGGGAATAAACACACTGCTTAATGTGACTCATTTTTTGATCTCCCAAAGTTGCAAACTGTACTAGTTTTTATTGTCTGTAATTTAATTTAATGCTTGAAATCTTGCAGTAATATTCAGTAAGTGATATGCTCTTTGACTATGAAATAGTAAACCTGCACTATAGAGCTTTCTTATTGTAAAGAACAGGTTAGCTTTAGCATGACTTTCTGTCATTCAGTTATAACTAGAAATGACACACAGACCTAAAGTAAAACCAACGCTGGCTTTATCTGAATTCATATTATTTGAAAAGCTTTTCTGTTTTTCATGTTTAAGAATTTTCATTGTGTTTTTAGTTCTGAATGACATCTTGCAAATTTGAATAATGGTTGGATAGTAGCATTACTTGAATAGCAACATGAGACTTACAGAGTAATTCTCTTTCTCCAGTGGTATAAATGTGTTGGAGAAGAGAAGGCTCCTGGGAGACCATACTGTGGCCTTCCAGTACTTGAAGTAAGCATATAAACAGGAGGGGGAACAGCTTTTTACAAGAGTGGATAGTAATAGGACAAGGGGAAATGGTTTAAAATGAGACGGAAGGTTTAGGTTAGATATTAGGAGGAAGTTCTTCACTCAGAGGGTGGTGAAGCACTAAAACAGATGCCCAAAGAGGCTGTGGGTGCCCCATCCCTGGAGGTATTCAAGGCCAGGCTGGATGTGGCTCTAGGCAGCCTGGTGTGGTGATTGCTGACCCTGCACATAGCAGGGGAGTTGAAACTAGATGATCATTGTGTTCCTTTTCAACCCAGAACATTCTATGACTCTATGACTCTATGATTCTATGATTAACAGTGAAAAATAATTAACTTCCTTCTTTGGAAGAGTTGGAGATTGCTGAATGCTGAATCACTTGCTTTTAAGGATACCTTCTGAATATAAATATTTACATTCCTTAGACGGTATTTTTCTCTACAAGAGGTAGGAGCTCTTAGATTTGGCTTTGTGCCTAACTATACACCTTTAATGCATGACTGTCTCAGACTCTTGCATGGAGTATTTTACTGAGAGGTTAAATGTGGAATGCTAAGGGGAGAGCAATTTCAATTAAAAATGCAATAATAGCATTAAAATATGCACTGCCATATTTTCAGTAAGGTCTCTTATTTTCAGTAAGAGCTTATTAGAGTTTGCTGAACTATATGCACACGGGGAATGACATAGTTGACAGTGTTGTGGAGAGTGATAACTGAGATGCATTTCAGTAGATGAAAAAATATCAATACTTTAAGCTGGTATTCATATTTTGGCACTGGATTCTATACCGTTAATTAGTTAGCTTGTATTTATAATAGGTTTCACATTCAGAGCTGCTAAGAATAGCATATTTTCTGCTGAATTTCTTGAAGAAAAAGCATTAAAAAAGATATATTTGATAATGCTTATTTAAGACAGACTATGTAGTAGAAATATGTTAAATTGGCACTATCAGAACTGTGCAGAAGATCAATGAATTCTATGGCAGCAGTGGAGTTGCTGTGTCAAATATACACAGAGGTCTGTACAGCCTTCTGCACTTCTATGTAGGAATCTGCTATTTAGACTTAGTGAGCTAATAAACTCTGTGTGAAAATTATTCCCCATTATTTAAAACTTTGCCTTGAAAACAGAAGCTGACCTAAGGCTGGGACGCCACTTACAACCTACAGTTTCATAAGAGAAAAACTTTTGAGCTTCAAGGTAGGGAAAGGAGATAGTCTTAGAAAAGGCAACAGAAATAAGGCAAAAGAAGATAACCTAGACTGAAACTCTCCATGTCCTAAAAGAAACCACTGACTGCCATAAAAGCATTGATTATTAATGATGCAAGCAATAACCACTATTCTAACAAGCATCCTTTCCCATAGACACAATGGCACAACTTGAAGAGACAGATCCAGTGACAAATTTTTTAAAACACTCATTTAAGAGTTACAAGTACTCTGTTGTTTCTCAAAGACAAAGAAGTGTTCAATATCATCCCTCCTGAAACTTAAACAATTTGCTTATGATTTTAATAAAGATCTCTTCTTCCCTCCTGAACTAGTTAGCGAGTTATGTATTAATTTTCTCTGGCCAGTTTTATAACAGATTTCAAAAAAAACTTAGCTGTTTTGCAATAATTTATTATACTGATGTGGATCCTTGTACACCACATGGCAATTTCCACTTAGTTCTGCATGTTAACACCAGAAGTAACTATTAGCACACAAAGTATGACTTTAAGAGTGGCTGTTAACGCACATGGAATACGAACAGCCTCTGTACTGAAAAGCCCTCACCTCAAATGGAAGTCAGAAGTTGAAGAAATTTTAGTGAGACCTTCAGAGTTTGTCACAAGATTTTATAATATCTTTTGTGTTTTGCTTTTATTTTTTATTTTTTGCACTTTGTGAGCATTTCCTCCCACCCCCTGAGATTATCCACAGTTGAAATGAAATAAAATACTAGTTTAAAGGTGACCACTGTGGCTTCTACATTAATAGATACTCTCGTTCATTGCAATTTAACTCGCTTCTTTTCACTCTTTACTGCTTCCAGGCATATATACTCAAGTCATATAATCTGTCACTGAGCACAGAAATTGTTTGTCAAATTAAACTATAGGGTTCCAGTACTGTTGAAGCTCATTTCACTTTGGCTATTTTGTTTTATTTTGTTTTATTTTATTTTATTTATTTTCTATTTGGTCGGGTTTTGATTTGTTTTGTTTTGTTTTGTTTTTCCCATGCACAAGAACCATTAGCTCATGCATGTCAATTCAAATTGGTTTCATTACATGTGAAATGGAAAGAAAAAAAAATAGTCTAAATGACTACCAAAGGATTTTTATGTTCAAATGGTTGCTTAACATTACACACCATGAAAACTGTAGAATGAAAACTAACTTCAGAAAGAGGAAAACTGAGAGAGCATGTGGTGGAATAACCAAATATAGCAGCAAGAGTGTTTAATGGAAACACCGCTTGAAAAGCCAAGGCATTTTGGTGGCTGAGAAGAAAGGATGACTAACAAAGAAAATGATTAATTCCTTTTTGTGTATAAATGAAAATCTGTGAAATAAGAATTAGCATAAAAGAAGCAACTAGCTACAATTGTCAAGTATGAGATACTAAGAATTCACAGATTAATCATGTATCTCAAAATGGCATAAATTTTTTTTTACTTTCTGTTTTTTTGTTTTTTTTTTTTTTTTTTTTATTGCAATATTGATGGACTCCATACATATTTGTAAAGCAGCCAAAATGTCAACTTGACAAATGTTTTCACATGATCAAAATGGCTTAAAATTGTGTTATTTCTGTCACATTCTGATAAATGCAGGAAACTATAATAAATTGCAGTGGGTGGAAACAAATATGATTTTCATACTCTTGGCAAAAATTTGTTATATCAAACAAAAATTTATTGAAGTCACTCTGAATCTTTTTTTTTTTTTTTTTTTTTTTTTCCCCTATTCTGCATTCTTCAATAATGAAATGTAAAGGAAGAAACCAAGAGATGTTTTCCTTGAACTAATTAAAAGACATTTGTGCAACAAACTGCATTAACAGGCTTTTAGTAGAAGAAAACTAATGAATTATATTTGGTACTTGAAAGAATTACCTCAGTTGTGTTTAGACACTGTTATTCTCAGATAAGATCATTCATCGATAACAAAGAACCATAGCTGATGATCAAGACAACATTAAACAATTGATGCCTCTTCTGTTTGAGAAGTATTAGTGGTTCAATAGGCCCTGCTACTATGAAAGACTGTGGTCTCCTTGGCTACATAAGTATTACTAAATAAAACCATTTTATGGCTCAAAGAGCATGTGGCATGTATCCATAAAACTAAACTGTTCCATTATCTTAATCTCCAAACAATGTAACATCATCCAACCCCCTGCTCAGAATGGGCTTTGTCATACAGTTTCTTGAACCATACCCAGATGTTACTTGGAGTGCTAGTTTTCGCAGTTGCCAAGAACATAAGAAATGTAAATGCTAGGGATGATCACAGGTCAATCCTTCAGTGATATTTGTGCTCTCAATCCACTTCTTAAAAATTAAATATAATTTTTTCCTTACTTGCTAGGTTTGTTTTAAATTAAATCATTTATTTATGTCTACTCTATTCCTGAAAAGCAAAATTATTTTTAACTGATATCTTTCAGCACCACTGAGACAAGTAAAAAGAACCTATTTTGTCCCAAGCACATTTTACATGTACTATAACAAGTCTGGTTCTGAAAGGCCTGGTTCTTTGCCTCTGAAATTGAAGGAGCAGTAGGATTACATTCACTTCCTGAATCACAGCCAAGGGGCAATAATGACCACAGATGATTTTACTACAGTAGTTCTAACTTTCAATGGTAACTTCACTATCATCTCAAACAATTTAAAAAAAAGAATATCTGCAATCTAGTAATTAAAATCTAGTTAGAATCTGCTTCGATAAACTGAACATATAATTCCATAATAATCCCATTTAAATAAGGAAGCACTAGAGTATGAAATGCAAAATTAAGAAATTCACACTATTTGAATTAATCCAAATCTCATTCTAACAGCATATTCATCCCCCCAATAAATCTGTATCACAGATTTATTTGTTCAGTGAAAATATTCTAATATTTAATGAAACATCTTAGTTCACAATGAAGATGAGAAATATTAAGTTAAAATATGGAATCTGTAAAAACATATGTTCTGCAATCAGTGTATATTCCTAAAGAATATGAGTTTGCACATACGCTCAAGTTATTATCCTTAGAGAAAATAGTGGGTTTGCATGAAAAATATATTAAATTTTTTAGTAACTTTTGTTTATGAATAATTGTGCCTTATGCTGGAGATAAGAATAGAATTTCAAGATACGTTTTTCCTCTTTTACCATTTATCCTCTGCATTTTAGGGTTACTTCCCTGAATGTGGAGAAATCTGCTTTAAAGCAGAACTTCAGCCATGCCACTTAGCACACTGGAAATACGTGGGACTCCTTTTAGGGGGAAAGGGAGCTGAACACTATGTCTGTTTAAGGAATAATCTACAAATGATTACTATGATTATGAATACATTTACAATTTCAAGTTTTTCCATTTTTTGTATATATTAAAATAGTATAGATTATGAACCATAACTCTGCCAACCTCTTACTCAACTACAGAAAGAAAAGGTTTGTTTTCACATGTCATTTGTAACCTTTGCCTTCTCACTTCAGCTACAAGATAAATCATCAACTTGTTTGAAAAAGCCAACTTTCTTACTTTAAGAAATGAATAATAAGAAGTTTGAATTTGCTATAGAATCAGCCTTGACATTCTAATATATTCTCACTCACTTTTTGCTGTAGGCATAGTGTTGTATTTTCCAATCTGTAATTTAGGTATGCTGAATTGCATAATCCAAAATTAAACTATCTATACTATAAAACCACAAAAGTAACACAAAGGAGTTAATTGGTTCCGCAGGAAGACTGCAGGTATATTTTCCAGTACTACAAGTCCATTTAACTAATTGTTCTCAGATAATTCTGAAATAATCTGCTCATACTAAAAAATGCAAGATTAATTTTAAATTAAGTCATTTGCTTATCTTGATGTATTTTTCTTCTGAAGATGGCTAAAAATCTAACGCTTCAGGAACTGCAAATAATTTTTATACAAACTGGTTGACATGGTATATGTGTTGCACCAGTCTTCCTGTGCATGATGCAAATCCAGAAGTAGAAAAATAGACTGACATTACCATTCAGCAATGTCAATAATATTAGTAACTTACAGCCAGTCCTATTAGCACATTGATCTGAAATTTTTATTTCAGTCCTAAAGGTTACAGAGAACACTTTACCCTTTGAGTATATTTCCATTTTACACTGCACGTATAATTTTAACAAATATTGTAATTAAATCTTCTTATTCATTTACCGATAGAAACTGAGAATATTAAATCTTTCACAACTGTTTTTTAAGTGTTACATTTAGTAGATTCTCAATAATTAAATCACATTTAAATATGTTCAGATAATATTAGGACAAATAAAAAAACACAGTAATTAAGCACAAGTATGAAAAAGATGACATTATTAATTTAGGCCGTGAGTCAGTACCAAGATATTATTGTCTTCACCAACACGCACATATTCCCACTGCACATTTGCAGCAGTTGCAGTTCGGCTGCTCAAATGAATAATTTGCCTTTCTCTCAGTTCACTAGTGTGATGAAAATTGTGCCACTGTAACATGAGTAATGTAAAAGCACAAAACTTAATGTTTCAAACGCTAACAATATAAATTCTTAAGAAAAAGATTATTAAGTCAGTTAAATCAATAAGATGTTGTTTTCCAATATGTATATATTCCAAATGAAGTAACATAGTTTTGGTTAGAAAATGCAGTGCAGGTTACAACTTTTCAGAATTATTTAGAAATTGAAAGCCTACTAGTATTTAAAACATACATTAGACAGTCAGGGAAGTACTATCTCTCCCAACCTGGCTAGGTCCTGTTGGACAATCACTGATCAATTTTCTGTCACCTAACTTCTCTTGAAAATTAGATATGATCTGAAAAATAAAATTGTCTGCATGTATTACAAAAGTCACGTTTCCACATAACTGAAAGAGTAAAAAACTACTGAACTCTGGAACCTTATACTTGAATTTATGTCTCTTACTTAAATATGTTTTAGGACAGGCCTTTCTTCTAGACAAAAAGCACAATGGAAATAATTACAACAATAAAATATTTTTTAAAAAGATAAATAATATAATAATCTATAAGTCTACTGTTTATTTATCATCATCTTCATCTACCTTTCATGGTATTTTTGCAACCTTGCTCAAAATTGAAATGGGACAACGAAAGAAGTACTAATCTAAGGTTCCTATATATATTCCTTTACATTTAAACTAACATTTCCCCTTGAGAACTCATTTGTGTAATTCTGTAAAACAGAATATAAAATTGTAGATTGTAGATAGGGAATATAACATTTACTTACTTAGATCCTGATAAAGTATACAAGGGAGGACTCTCTAGAGGCGTAAGATGCTTAATACAAAGCCAAAGAGAATGAACAACAATAAAACAAAATATCAAGGCTTTATCTCATCATCTGCTCTTAGTGTGCACAAACTCACAGCCTTGAAAAGGAAATAAATGGACTCCCTGCTGTTTATACCTAACAGTTGTCTTCGTGGAAATGTTATATCAGCATGTTTGCCATGTTCTATTTTAGTCTTATTTTAGTCATATTTTTGTGGTGTATTCTTTCTATTTCATTAAAACAAACAAACAAAAAAACAAAAAACAAAAAAGAAAGAACCTGCTGATGTCACACAGAAGTTTATTTAGTGAAAAAGCTTAGGGAAAACACTGTAATAGAATTCATTTGGTGTTTCGTGTTTCTTCTTGCCTTATTTCTGAATACAGTTTTACAAAGGTATTTCCTTGGTTCTCTGAAGTTCATTTTTCTGCTTATCATTTTAAATGATGTTATATTTTTAAATTTTAACGTTTTGCAACAGATTGTGGAATTGTTCAAATGGGATTTTTCTATCTTGAGATGTGATGGGTGGAAGACCACTTGCGTGGAAGGAAAGTAGAAGAAACTGAACCATGCACCTGTACTATGTGATTCAAGAGCTGTCTGCATTGCCACCCTAAGCCTTCCTTCAGATCATGCTGTTAGCTTTTTTCCTGGTCAAATTCAGTAGCTGCAATGGGGACACTGTGAGCCTTTCTGTGGGTTCTGTCATTAGAAGTAGTAAACTGAAGAGGTTTTACAGTACAGAACAATCTCAGTTGAAGTCGTAGGTCATGGGCACAGGTATGTAATACGTGCCATGGGAGGTAGTCATCAGGCCCCTCCACTGGAATAACATATATCAGCATATATCAGCAATCTTACCTATGCCTTATATAATAGTCTTTTCTAATTTGATTGAAAATACTATTCTTTATGGATTTTATAAGTCTCTTTTTTATTTTTAATGGACAATTCCATTACCTATCTAATAACAATTCTAGTAACATCCCCTTAGACTTTTGAATTCTTCTTCCCTGTGGGTCTCAAAAGTCATGAAACACTATTTTGTGCATTATCTGTAAATTCCACTAGCACACTGCTTGTATTTTATGCCAAGCTCATAAATGAACCTATAAAATAAATTGCATTCCATGAATAACCCTTCTGGAACTCCAAGCAAAACCCAACCCTTCTTTATACCCAGTACCTCTTTTTATTTATTTTATAAGGTGTGTGCTAATACCTGTCTAACCCTAACCCTTAGCTGACTAAGAGCATCTCATAGCATTATATTAAATATTTTACTGAAGTCTAGACACATTTGCTCTACTGCATTTCATCTGTCTGGAGAAATGCATCATCAATCAAGTAACAATAAGTTAGTACAAGTAAGAGTATTTATCTTTGATGAAGATGTCATCTCACTGTCATTTAGTTCCACATTTTAAGGACTGTTTTTTTTGTTTGTTTGTTTTTTTTTTTTTCCTTTAAGTTAGAAATTAAAAATAAATAAATACATAAATAAATAAACCCACCAAAATTCAGCAAAACAGAATCTTTTAGTACAAGGTAGTGTTTTAGGCTCCGCATAATCAGTGGGAAGAGATAAGCATATGTGTAGAGGAAAGCACTATGTAAATATGGACACACAGGTGTACAAATACACAGGGTTATTTAAAATTAAATGACATATAAAATTTCCTGTAGTTGGATAAGCCTAGACTGAAGTGACAATATTCTAAATTTCTGAGGAGATAAATTTTATAAGTGTAATCGGGTTATCTAGATTTATCCGTGATAGAGGCTGCTGCCCCTAGAAGGGGAGAAATGAACAAAAACAACGGCAGCAATCTAGGGAAAGAACTTATTTTACTAAATACGAGACACAATATGATACAATATAACTACAACTACTATATCAAACAAGGCAGAGAAAATGAAAGAGAGAAAAAAGAGTCCCGGAGAACCGGGGGCCTACTGCAATCTCTAGGCGACAAGCTGGAACGTTGCTGATAGAGCGAGACGGCAGGGATGGAGCGCTCCAAAGCGATAGACAGGGCGAAAAGAGGGACGTTCCAGCCTGGGAGCGAGATTATATGTGTGTCCTCCTCCTCTGGTGATTCATCTCTGGCCGCGTTGTCCCCTGGGATATGTAGTTTCCTCCAAGGGCTGAGTACTCGGGATGCTGCCATTCCACAGATCTGGAGCATGAACCTTCCACACTTCCGCATACCCTCTGTTACACTTCCACATACCCTCTATTACACTTCCACATACCCTCTATTACACTTCCACATACCCTCTGTTACACTTCCACATACCCTCTGTTACACTTCCACATACCCTCTGTCACACTTCCACATACCCTCTGTTACACTTCCACATACCCTCTGTTACACTTTCTTATACCACCAAAACAGTTCATACCGCACATGATGTCATGATGTAGAATATTGACAGCACAAAACCATGACAATAAGATATTCATGTTTGATTTACTAAGTTCCATTCACACATTTTTGTCTCACTTTTGACTATTCATTAAAAAATTCTTTCCAATGAACGTAAAAATTAAGATTCCAACTTAGCATTTTGATTGATGAAAGGTATGTCATTCTGACCTGAGGATGTTAAAATTCTTGTATTTGTTTTTCCAACTTGAAGAGTTTTCTCTTGTACGTTTCAATCATTATTAATCACTTTTTCTTCCTGTATTCTGTATGCTTACCCTTACTGAAAGCAAATTTTCATTTAGATTTGAGTTAAACATCAACAAAGCACTTTTCAGTCACAAAATTCTTCCAGTCCTCACTGAACAAATATCTATTTTCTTCTTTCTATAATTGCATTCAAACACCTAAAAATGCTGCAGCCATAATGGAGGCTAAGATTCGAGATGTGGAAAAAATCCACTTTTGTTACATTATACACGTGTTTCAAATGTGCTTCAGGAAATAATTAAAAACAAACAAAAAAACAAACAAGGAAAAAAACCCAGCTTTTATTTTTCTTTGAGGGAGACATATTCATTAAAAAATAAAAATAAGAAAAAACTGACCACGAACAAGGAAAAAAAAATAAAATAAAATAAAACAACCAAAAAAATAAAGGCCTACTGATTTAATGAGGAAAACTTATTTGTACCCTTAGAGAAAAAAATATTGATGCAGCCAGCAGACAAGTATTCTGCCTTTTTCCTCAAAGCATGTCTGGGCAAACAATTGGCCTTAATCTCCAGGTTCCACTCTCCCAGCCTCTCATTGGGTACAGTGGAAGCATTTGACTAGGAACAGTAGATGAACTGACAGCTTGTTCATTTCATAGGCTTTTGCTACTGCATTTTAGCATGCCTGTTAAAGACTTTTTTTTTTTTTTTTTCCCCTGAAAGCTGGTTGAAGGTGCCAATTCTATGGATAGTTTGGAAATGACAGAAAAAAAAAATCCACTTCTGTAACTATAAACATAACTATATCCTTATGTCAATGTTATTTTTGTGCTTTTCGATGTCAAATTGGACAGCAGTGGCACAAACCTCATAATATGAAGAAAAATGAATTCCAGATGGATTGCCCCAGTTTGTTATTTTAGAAGCATTCAGAGCAATTTTAATTTATTTTTACTAAAAATTATGGCTTACAAAGACATCTTTTATGGTGTAGCTCTAGGCTGTATATAAATAAATATATTCTGATACTTTAAAATGAAAACCACAAAGTTCCTAGGTATCAGTAGCAGTAAAGAGCTAGATTCTCCAGCTTGTAAGATTTGTAAGCTTCAGTTTTTCATCAAAATTGTTCAGTAATTTAAAAGAATGTATATGTCTGTCTAAAAAATGAGTGTGCATATGTAGAACTCAGCTCCCAATGTCCCTAATTTTAATTAAGATATTCATATCTGTCATTAAGCTTTGGTTAGGAGACTTCCGTAGAATCACAGTGAGCTTTTTTTTAATGAGTCAAGATGCAAATGAATGGCTTAGAAAGGTTATTTCACTATTTCACATTAGTGAAAATGGAAAGGGCAAATGAGATGAGATGCTATCGGGTAGTTAAGATCCTAACAGGTAGTTCACTGCTTCAAAGGCTGTCTCTAATGTTCTTTCTCCTGCTTCCAGAAACGTTTTGCTTCTTAAATCCAAAGACTGAACACACCCTTCAAAGTAAAAGATCTAAGTTCCAGAGATATTTCTGAATGAATTTAGTACATAAATCACTGTTTTACTGTTAGGAATTCAGGCGAATTACAAGCTCCTAAATATAGGTATGATTTAAATATATCGAACCTCATTGTAAAGAGTGGGAAGAAACAACCAGAATAACTAAATAATACTGTCTGATTTGCTATGTCAGTTGTGATTTCTTTTTCATCAGAAGAAAATGCACTAGAGACAGGTTGGATATTTATCTGAATTAGGTTGTTTCTACAGATTAGATACTATGCATTATTTAACACATGGCCTAAAACAGAAGACTTGTTTCATGATAAAACTCAACAGCTCAGATATTAGAATGTATCAAGATCTTTATATTAAACATGGCATGTTTAACTGGCTGAAGACTACACTCAATACTAATATTAGGTTCAATTTCTAGGGGAAAAGGGGAAAAAACTGACCACCACCAAGGGAAAAAAAAAAAAAAAAAAAAAGCTACTGCATTTTCTCTCCTCTTCAGTAGCCTGAATTCATGAAACCAATACAGGCTTCCAGATCCTGTGTAGTGTTGCACTCTTCAATGGGATTTTCAAGATCACACAGACTTAGATTCACTTCAACCATATCAGAAGCATCCAAGCTGCTGAGCTAAATACTCTGTAAATAGATTCCGTAAATAGGTAACGAGAGAAGTATGTCCCTCTAAATAATTATTTAACCATTAAGCATTAGCCTCTGTAATGATCCACCCTAGTCCACTATGGTGTTTCTATGCAACCATAGTAACACCATAATATTGAGTATTTTAAGTGCTGAATTCATGTAACTTCAACATGTCACATAAATGTGATTATGTGTTATACAAAATTTTTTTTCCACATTGTTTGATTTACAAACATCTTGTATTGGTGGAGAGTATGCTACTTTGATAGACTTTGAGCCAGAAAAATTATTTTCAGTCATGTCAGTACACTCTGTATGATAGCAGTACTTGTAGTGGGTAGTGGCAGTAAATATTTTTGTGCCTTTGCTAGTTATTTGTCTTCGCTCTGATGTGCAAAGAACCACCCACTCAGCTGCAAGAATAGTTCAGTCCCTATGCCATTCAGTCTTCACTGCAGACTCTGGGACCACCAGAAAAGTCCAAATATCTGAGCTACAGATTGTCTACACAGTTTGTCAGTTACTACTCATTTCCTAGACAAATAATTGCATGCTTCATGTCTTGTACTAATAAAGCCACTCAACCTTATTTGTTTCATTTAAAAAAAAAATAAATAAATAAGCAAAAGCACAGAAGCAATATAAAAATCTAGTACTTAACATTTATAAGAATGATATTAGAAAATATGACTACTGGAGTCAAAACTGTTTTGGTTTTAGGCCAAAGGAAATTACAAATACTCCATTATTTCTATTAATTGCAACTTAGGTACTTTTCAAAACTTTTCCACATGCTGAGGAAATGGCCATCAAAATTGCTACGGTAACTCAAGTTTTTGGTGCAACTGCAATTCACTTGCAGTTTCTATTGTTTTCAGTCAAGTATGATAAAATCTGCTAGGGTTTATTTTTATAACTTCCTGAGCAGCAGATATTTGTCAACATCTGCATGGCCAAAGAAGTCAGGAGACTGGGCTTCGCTTTCACTTTTGCAATTACAAAATGCTTTCATTCATAGCACATCTCAAATGAAACCTATGGACCATGTTTATAGAACAGATTAATTACATCATCCTTTCATCACGGCCTGTAAAAAAAAAATTAAACTTAATTTTTTTTTTTTTTTTTTTTTTTTTATCCTTAAAGATTAAGATATATGCCTAATACCTTACAAAATCTGACATTAAAGGAGAGCTACAATTTTGGAAGTCTGATATGTCTACATATGATGAAGTTATCTAATCTCTCTACAAGAGAGTGACTATTTATAGGAATAATAAGAGCTGTTCACCTTCTTCTTATACATATGCCCAACATTGCTGACGTGAATTTCATTCAAGAAGTCCTAGTTTATTTACATGGGTTATAAAGGATTCCCATATGACAAACTCAAGTGTAATTGTTGGAGCAAGAGTTTGGTAGTCCTATTTACAAGCATATTACTGGTAGATTACATTATTCTATTCTTCTGCATTTCCAAATTTAAAAATGGACTTTTAAAGACTTTTCCTAACAGTGTTGGTCCATCTGTCTTTAATAACTTTGCATTTCATAACCTTCTCAAAATACATCTGTAGAATCATTGTTGTCTTGATATTCAAAATATGTTTTTTGTTTTATTTTGTTTTGCTTTGTTTTGCTTTCCTGTCTTTTAACACACAGTTTTTCCCTGTGGTTCTCTCAGTTTGTACATCAACATATAAAAAAGCTATAAAGTATCAGAGAAATCTTGAGGTATGAGGTTGTTGTGTGCCCACAACAAAAAAAAAAAACAAACAAACAAACAAAAAACCCCAAAACAAAAAACCAAACCAAACAAACAAACAAAAACAAAAACAAAAACAAACAAAAAAAACCCAGAACTATGCTGTATTGCAATAGATTAAGAATGTTTTACCTGAATTCCATTATCACCTATGCATAGTTGAGCTATATTACTCTTTCTAGTGTACTATTTAAAGCCAAGATTCCAGAACCCTTTCTGTTCAGCACAATCTGTGTCTAAAAATAATGTTTTTCTTTCATGTTTTCCTGAAAGTGAACTTAGTTTCAACAGGTTATCAGTGGGTCAAAAGATCTGAAAACATGGAGATCTAAATAAAATAATAAATATAAATGATCTGGATCTAGAAACAAAGCTTTAGGAGGCAAAATGTAACATGCCTGCTTTTTTGGTCTTGAGCTTTGTTTGAAGATTTTTTTATCTAAGAAAATTATATGAAGAAGGACATCCTCCTGGTAAAAGCTAGGCTGAACATCTTTGTGCTCAGTATTTTTTAGCTCTTACTTTGATTTTAGGAGTCCTCCCTATGAAGTGTTTGAATGACCACTACAGATTACATTGTACAAAAGATGTTTCAAGATTCCTGTGATACTTGAGATTAAGAATACAATAGTGAATTTTACCAATATGTCCAGTAAATGTGGCCACCATTTCAACAGCAAACAATGAATTTTCAGATGGGACTTCTGTTATCCAGAAGGTAATCTGGAAAGCTATCTTTAACACTGGTCAAAGTACCAACAGAAAGTTAGGTACTTTTCTTCTCATGTAAGCACATCAATCAGGTGTAGAAAAAGTCTTTAGTGACTTCATTTTGCAATCCTAAAAGTCTAATTTTGGCAGGTCTTCAAGTCAATTTCAGCATCTCTGGCCTCATCAGAATAAATTAAAAAAGCATTCTGTTGATTCAACAGTTAATAGTGGTAAAAGACATCACTGAGTCCAAATTTAAGGCTGTCATGGTAAATGGCAAAATGTATTTGACAGTAACTTGTTGAAGTAGCACAGTTTTTTGAGGTCCACACACAGGTGTTATTTCATAATGTATGACATCATGCAGAGGGCTATAAAGGTGTAAGAAGTTAACTGTGGGTTGGTCACTGCTTGGGAATTGGCTGGGCATCCGTTAGGTTATGAGATGTACTGGTATTGGGACATTGGTAAACAGGCAGCTTTATTCATGGGCAACAGGTGGTGAGTAATTGCATTGCAGAAATATATGTATGCAGTTATTATTGAATTTCTATTTCCATTTTCCTTTTCTGTCTTAGTAAATGGTTTCTATCTCAACCCATGAGTTCTATTTTGTTTCCAGTTCTCTCCCTCATCCCACTCAAGGGGGAGTGAGCAAACAGCCATGTGGTGCAGAACTGTATGCTGGTTTTAACCTGAGCAGATTCTAAGTTTCATTTGATTTTACTGAACTGAACATAAATAATATCATAAACCTTAGAAGACTGCAAGCATGAACAAAAGCAACCAGCTGTGAACTCTGCTGAAGTATCAGTAAGGAAATACATCACTGAAATGCCATAATGCTTTCTCCATAGCCTTCAGGCAATTTCTCCCCTTTCAGGCAGGATCTTAGACTTAAAATGCCTGCTTTGTGCTAAAATTACCGTATCATTAAATTGATCTGTCCTTTTTGTCTCGACTATTCCAGCTATTAAAAGATACAATCAACGTCTTTGATGGATTAAGTAATGATCCAATAAAAGTGCACTTAGCCAAAAGATATATTTCTACGTAACTCCTAAGTTGAAGAGTTATTATATATAGGAATATATATATATATATTCTAATTAACCTATACCTGTTCCAAAATGCATTGAGACATTTTATTCTTATTGACAGGTGATGAATAATTAACACTTAAATCCTCCAAAATACAGGCTAATGAAGATATCATTGTAATCAAAAGCACATGATAATTGAGGCAAGTTATACCCTTAAATACAATTAAATACAGTTGTGACAGGAAAAAGTTTATTACATACACTTTTTTTTTTTTTCATGCACACAAATGATGAAAGCTTACACTATAAGCTTTGCAACTGTTTTCTACTTAAGAATATATATTACAAGAAAAATCTGTAAGATATATAGCAAAGGCTAGACTCCATATCTTATGTATAAACTACCTATCAGATTACTAATCTATCTTTCATAACTGAGATTTTTCCAAAAGTAATGGAACATTTTTACTTGTTTCTATATACTGAATTATCATTGCACAAGCCAAGAAACTAAAAATAATAATAATAATAATAAAAATAAAAAAAAATGATGAAGATTGCAAAAATAAAGTTGATTAAAGTGGACAAAAAATGTCATCAGCTTTCACTGTACAAAAAGTGTAAGTGTAGCTCCTTAATTTTACCTAATACCTTTGCATTTTCATATCTCTTATTAGCTTCTATTTGAAGATAATTTTGTTCCAATAATAATAATAATAATAATAATAATAAATACAATCTGAACAGTATGTGAATTGACTATGTTTAACTTCACTTACATTTAATGCGATTAAATATTTCATTTCCTTAGGCTACAGTTCAAAATCAGCTGTAATGATGTTTTGAGATTCACTGCTGAAAAAATGAGCCCTTCTTCAGGAAGTCTAAGTATTTCAAACATTATTCCTCACTACATCAAGTCAAGAGGTATGGCAACTCCTAACCTCAACTCTGCTTTCAAATTTTGGAAGACGCATCAGTCTCCCCGTTATTCTTTGAGGGAAATAATCATGGAAACCATAGTTTCCTTGAAGAATAAATTATTTCTTTCTCTTCTACAGATAGTTGGAGAATAAATAGATAAATCTGCTTCTACAAACCATGAAATGTAATTGCTCAAGAGAATTCTGGAAGGTTCTGGTAAGATCTTGCATCTGGATGCACAGGCCCAGACACATCTTTAATTAAGAAAGCTTTCATTAAGTGCTGATATACAAATATTTTTGCCATTAATATCTTTAGGCCATCACTCATCTTCATACTTTTCAAATTATTTTCCTACTTTTAAAGATTTTTAGATGTATCTCCAGTGTGTAGCTGTTACTAGTTTTCTGGGCACATCTCCGCAAAATCCATACTAGAATTAAGCTCATGCTGTCTAGATTCTTTAAGTAATTAAAGTTAGGTGTGCTGACTACAAGTTTCAGTTAACTGTATCTCACAGTAAGTTTTTCTCTTCAGTGTTTCATAATTTTTCCATACTTTACTTTCCAAACTATTTTCCTGCTATATAATTTGCACATTCTCACCATTATCTTTAAATATTTCTTAATAAAATATTATTTTCTCTAGTATGCAGAGTGATACATTTGTTTTTTAGTATTTCTTTCTTTTTTCTCCCATATTTTTAAATAATAAGAAGTGCACAGTTCAAATTCTTTCAGCAGTAATGCATCAGATGGCATACATTTGAAAGAAAAAAAACAAAAACAAAACAAACAAACAAAAAAAAACATTACCTAAACTATTTATAACAAAAAAAACAGCCATGACTTTTTACCACAAGTGCTTCAAAGACGTGCTGTCCATTACAGAAGCAGATCTTGACTTGTCTGTGATTTGACTGAGAACATTATAGAACAAATTGGTCGTTAATTACTGTTGAAAATCAATTCACTGAAATAATGGCTTTAAAGTATTGCTGAATGATTTGTCATGAAGAATATATATGAGTGAAGATAAAATGCTTTAATTTCAGCTGCAGTTTATAAGTTATGTCTGGGCTGCCAATCACATCTAATAGTCAGGGCACTTCTTCCAGTGGTAGGAAATCCTGTCAGCATTTTCACAAGTGGAAAGTAATTGAATTAACTGCAAAATGCTAACATTATCCCTTTTCATGTGCACTGAAAAGAAAAAGAATTGCACATCTTAGAAATACTGAAATGTTTAAGACAGAAGCAATTAGGGGTCAAAACAGCAGACTGACCCCCGTTAAGTTCTAAATTGCCTTGGACTCTGTGTTGCATTATGTGATGGAGCTAAAAATACAAGCATTAACTTGCAAAAGAGAAAAAGCAGCAGGGACCTTCTCTGTGTCTACTGAAAGTCAAAAAGTTCTGTAACTGACTAGAAGAGTTTTGTGATCTGCTCCTTGGCACATAATACATATGATGCATATAAATATAAAAACTATCATAGTGTTCTATAAAGTAAATATTACAGCACCATTAAATTAAAAACAAATACTTGCAGACTCATTGCAACTTGTGTTAATCATAAAAAATACAAGAAAAGATATAAAGATGCCAAATTTCCAAAGGGACATTCATCTGTTTTTTTGCATGAGATAAAGGAAGTTCTTTTATATTTTTGGCCTTTAATAGAGGCACAAAAAGATTATAATAAAAACGTTTGCATCATCAACTCTGTCCCCTCAGAGTACAATTGTATGTTCACTCAGCACTCAGTTTAACATTATAGCTGAAGGCATTTTGTTGTGCAGTCACTAAGAATGAAAACCAATGTCTAAAGAAACATTGTTTTCTATTTCTTTGTTGTTTTTGTTCCATTTTAAAATTGTTACCATGCCATGTCCCTATCTCTACACTATCTCTAAAACTTTTGTTCCATTACTGACTAAATGAATTTATGAACTTGGTTTCTCAGTTTGCAAGACAATTTGGAAGCATTTGGGACAAAGTAGCATTAAGCTAAAATGTTATATCCATATCTCCATATCTCCCTTTAGCACTTACAGTAGATTAACAATAAATGAACTAAAGTACATTCTGCATTTGCTATCATCTAAGTAAAAGTTCTGTTCATAAATGTACAGGGTAAAATCATTTTCTTATTGAAGTCAATAGGAATTAGGCCTTGGATTGAGTTGGACACAATTTTATTTGCAAGTAAAAGCCAGAAAGGATTATTATGACTATTTATTTGACCTTTTTCATTTCACAGGGCATAAAATTTAATTAAGTAATTTCTGCATCAATCCTAATAGCTTCTTGATGAGGTCAAGTAGATGATTTAGAAAGCTTTTCAGCTAGAATGACTGTCACTTTGGCTAGAAACTTTTCCCTGTAATTAATTATTCTCATTATTATAAACAACAAAAAAGAGTCTACATTATTTCCCATCCAAATTTCTCTTACTATAACTTTGTCCACATTATTATTAGCATCTAGAAGAGGGAAATTACTGAATGCTTATATTTTTTGGAAGTACTTTGTATGAACTCAAAAGAAATACCTCTTTTTTTATTTTGTTTTAAACAGCACATGTCCATTCAGGCAAGGTGATGGGCAAGATGCCATTAGATATTTTCCTAATTAACACAATTTAGTCTCAGTTGAAGAAATAAAAGCTCCCTGAAGCAAATGTGATAAAAGTGGACTATAAGAGCAAATTACACAAGTTTGCCAAATTAATTCTTAAGGTGTAAGATGATTAAGGCGTATTAATGATATCCAAAGGAGAACCTGGGATGCAACTTTAAATGTCTTCAGAATTAGTATTTTAGATGATGAACAATGTACTCTTGATAAAGGGTAGCATTCATAAAGACTGTCCAGCATTTTGCTCATTCAACTTGCCAGATAAATTGAGTTTGAAAATGAATGAGCAAGGAGCCTGATTCAGTACTTTTAGATGAAGTCTAGTCTATAAAATATCTATCTGTTTGGAGAAAGAGGGAAAAGAAGAAACCAGATGCTTAGAAATATAAGAATTTATCCTCAGTGAAGACAAGCAATTGTATTCCTTGGGAGCAAAACTGTGAAGAGACCTAAGTACACTTAACATAGCATAAAGAAAACTGATATTTCTAATCATAATCTCTTTTTTTATCATAAACTTGGGGAGGTTTGATTTCCTTCATGTACTTCAGGACAATTTGTCCTTGCCACCTGCTCTTATTTTCAAAAATATGAATTCCTTATAAAACTATTTCAGAGAGGAGAGATGCAAGGGATTTGTTTGCAAATTTATAATCAGCAGCATATGAACTCTGCAATGAGGATAAAGTTACACATACTAACCCCTTGCCTCATTCACTAATACCTGAAGTTTGGCCCACAATATAAAGTCTCAACATGAATGACCTTGGGTGCCATAATTAAAATTCCTTTAAAGAAAGTTTTTCAAAAGATTTAATAGATTGCAGCACTGGCATGTGTAGTTCATGCTACTGAGACACTCCAATTCATGCAAACTGACTAGAGCTGATATTTGGCTGCATGAAAACGTGGAGATGAGATGAAAAGATTATGTCAAGATTTGCTAGGGAAAAACTTCTGATGCCTTTTCATCCATTAGTGCCAGTGTGGTTCAACTTCTTTCTTACAGCAAAAGAAAAAGACATGCAAATAAAATTTGCTTCCCTTGAAGGTTGATGTAAATTAATTTTGCAGTAATGTGAATGAAAAATATAAACTTTGCTATTTTGAATTAGTTCAATACAGTTTTAAGAACTGGCCCCAAATACATCTGATTACAACTCTTCAAGTTTCAGACAAGGTAGAAATTATTCTTACTTGGGAAAACTTTAATGTGTATTATACCGCAAACAGAAATGTATTTTCATTTTCTTGAGAATACTTATTTAAACTCCCAGAACTTAAAAGCATGGATTATCTTTCCTGTTTTCCTGAGAGAAAAATTTTGGCCTTTAAAGGAGTATGACTAGTCAAGAAGAAAAGCTGGCTGAAATTTAAGTACTAGGGAATAGAAATATGTATTAATAGAAATTTTCCTCACATAAATTTATTACTCTGAATCACAGAATCATAGAATTACCAAGGTTGGAAAAGACCTAAAAGATCATCCAGTCCAACTGTTCACCTGTTACCAATAGCTCCCACTAAACCATGCTCCTCAACAGAACATCCAATCGTTCCTTGAACACCCCCCGGGTCGGTGATGGAAGTTATGATATTTAGAGATAGGGGGAAAATATACACAATAAATTATGAACATAATCAATCTTGGATTTACATTCTATTTGTAAGTAGATTTTTTGCCATATTAATTGATTGATTTTTTTTTTCTCACATGAATGTAAAAAAAAAAAACACATTTATGAAAAATTTGATAGAAAAGGTAACTAAACACTGAACTCCTACTGTGCGAGTAATTAGTGAATTAAAAATTCTGTAAGAAATGTATAGGGCTATAACCCTGAGCAAACAGTGCACGGCAAAATCACAGCACAGGAGCAATTACTGCAAGAGTTTTTCATGAACAACTTATATTTAAACAGGAATGAAATTTTATAAACCAAATGCATGGTGAAATGTGTACTTGTGTGTACATGTCTATGTATATACAAATAAAGACATACATACAAGTGTATATATGCATTCATTGTACATACAAGCACATGAACATAAAAGCAAACACTGCTGTCTTCATGGTAATATATCATAAGGATACATGATCATACAAAAACTAAGCTGCCAGCTGTTTTGCCTTAACTTAACGCCAAATTCTGTGTGTTTTGTTGTTTAATTTTGTTGTGTAGGTGTTGGGTTTTTTTCTTATTGTACACCTGGAGACCATTTTTTTACTTGGTGATGAAAAAATTCTTACTTAACCTAAAGAGCCCTAGATTGTTACCTTACACTTCAAGGACACACTTTCGTTGTATTCTACTAGAAATCTTTCAACTAAAGCTGTGGGGCTTTTATAGACACTTTTCTGAATAATCACTGAAGTTTTAATGCTTGAAAATCTGCCAGCCCTAGACCTTAGTTGCACTCTTCAAGCTGATTATAGAAACACAGAGGAAAATTTGTTAAGCTTGCTTTCCACTACCTGAATGTAAAAGCAGCAAATCAGTTGTACAAAAAGTATCAGCCTTTTTTTTTTTTTTTTTTTTTTTTTTTTTTTTTAACATGAGAATAAGGAAATGGAACCAGGATGCAAAAGTGGTAGAATGACTTGCTTCTTTTACCAAGGCAGCTATCCAGAATAGCAAAATACATAGAAGGGTTGTTACTTGTTATCTGTATGTATATAATCTGATTTAGGTGAGTATTCTTATTAAGAACCTCAGTTAAGTGCAACTGCCATCCTTAAGAGGATTCATATTGAGCTGAAGAGGTTTATCAGAAGCAGCTGTGGCAGAAAACATTTTAGCTCTGATACATCACTTAAATATGAATGCATTTCATAATATCTTGAAATATGTGATCATTTGAATGTCTCCTCTAGGGTAGAATGAAACCATAAAAAAAAGGTTTTCTAGCATTCTTGCTCCTAGGAAAGACCAAGTGGCATGTTCACTAAATTAATGTTTAAAACTGAGTTAAATTTTCAGATGTCCACCAGAAAATGTTTTAGGGTAGAGTTATCTTTCTCACTGTGAGATTCGTAATGAACACGATGGGAGGGGATAAGCCAAATCACAGAATCAAAGAATGGTTTGTGACAAAAGTAATCTTAAAGATCATCTACCTCCAGCCTCCTGCCATGGGCAGTGGTACCTTCCACTAGATCAAGTTGCCCAGAGTGAGTCCCATACAACCCAGCCTTGAACACTTGCAGTGATGCAGGTATTCACAACTTCTCTGTGTCATCGATTCCCATGACTCACTGCCCTCATAGGGAAGAATTTCTTCCTTACATCTCATCTCAGCCTACTCTCTAATCTAATCTCTGGTTTAGGTGATAAAAGGGTACTTCTCTTCTCCAGCCTGAACAAACCTAGTTTTCTCAGCTTGTTGTCACAGGAGAGGTTCTCCAGCACTCTGACCACACTCATGGACTTCCTCTGGACGTGTTCTAAAACGTCCATGTTCTTCTTTTGTTGGCAGTCCCAGAGTTGAATTTAGAAATCTACCCTGAACTCAGATTAACTGATGGTTTTATCAGAGTGATTTCAGATATCCTCAGATCAATATGAAATAAATTCGGAGTTCAGTTTTGCTGTTAAATTAGACTATACTGTGCATTCATAGAAAGTAAGAAGCTGCATACTATGCTTGGGTAGGCCAGGGAAACAGTGACTCACAGAAATCACTTTGAGTCATAAATCCTCCCTTGCTTCCTCCTTGTTCTCACTAGGTTTCCATTTACTTACGGACTTTTCCAGAAATAAATGGTTATACCAGCTCCATGCCAGCTCAGCTACTTTAGCCAGCAAGTGGAAGATTTGGGCAATGCTGATTCCCTGTCTGTGCATTGTTACCTAAGCTGCTCAGGCAACAGAGCCAGCCTAGGTCTCCAGGCAGCCCATGGGAAGCTAATGAAGGAAGAAAGAAAAAGAAACTCTAAGCTAAACAGTTTTTGACCCTTGTCTCTTGAACTATGAAAGCCTGAGAAGAATCTTGTTCTATTCTCTTAGAATCCACTCAGGATGTATCTGAAGCCAGCAATAAACTAAATTCAGATTTCTTATCTCTTTGCCTCTCCCTAGACATCATTGTCATCAGCCACCAACCCTTTTTTGTCCTCTGCTGGGTAATCCAAACCTGTTTGATACTCCAGATATTTTCAGACAAAAGACAAAATGTTTTCCCAGGGAACAGATGTTGCTACAAATTTATACAAAACTCACCCTAATCTCATTTACATCCGTAGTAGTTGAAAATAAAGTTAATAACTGAAGACATTATAGATGTGCTAGAGTATTGTTGTTCAACTCATCTTAGAAAAGCATTTGCTTTTAATTTATATATTTAGGAACATTTGATACAAAAATGATATATAATTTAAAATATAAAGCATTTTATGGATAATTATAAATTATTGTGCTAGATTGTATCACCAAATATTACCACAGTCATTTTTATAGCCGCCTTCTATTTCCTATTTTTCTTACAAAACGTTTGAGGTTTTGATAATTAATTAAACATATTGCTAAACTGATAACATGTGTCACAAACAGAATTATACTAACAACAATAATAAAAAAAAATCAAGTTGTTTATTTGAATAGTTAATGAATATCATTTGAAAACCAGAAATTGTTCTCCTCCTCGAAGACAAGTATATTTCAAAAGACTACATGATATATCATTTGAGAAGTACATGGGTATTTTCTGAAATTATTCATTAAGAGAATTCAATGGTTAATGGTAGGATTTCAGAGAGATTTAAGTGGATTAGATAAAAATGTGGTCACTGAAACCCCACAGCCTTCACTGAAAATGTCAGCAAACATAAACATTTCAGCAAAAAAGTCACACATACACAGTCACTAAGTTATTCTAATTTGATTTAAAATACTCCATAAAGATAAGAATCTGAGCATCTGAACAGAAACTTCTATAAAAATGCAAGTCACCAATAGGAGATGTGGTTTAGACCTTAACTACAAATGCAATGGTAAGTTAAAGATGTAAAGTAAAAAATGCTATGAAAAATTCTTGGGTACTGCTATCAACAAATCCTTTCCACAAACAATTGCTAAATCAGTTGACATTAGATTTACTTTTTATGATGCACAAAATCAGTAGGGGTAACTGTTAACAATGAGTGCAAACAAATGGAGTAGAGTCTCCTGTTAAAATCACATTTATTCTAGATATGACATGATAGCCTTAGTCTGTATCTTAAACATACTTTCAGTAAACTAAGACTTCAGTTTAGAAGGAAATTAGAAATAGTGCTAAGAATGTTATGTCATAGCTGGATGGATCCCAGAAAGTTCTTCAGTTATTACTGCAAATATTGAGTCACATTAATACTTTTACAAAAACTGAATACATACAGAGTCCCTAGATGTATTAAACTATTAAAGTAATAGCTGCTTATCTAAATTTAAAACCAATTTTCTATTATTAAATATTTCTGAGTATGTTAATTAAGCACACTTACACATGCTTCTGAGGAGAATATATTCTTGTAGTTTCTTTTCAAAGAAAGGAACACTGCAGAAACAATTTGGTCTCTTTTTCAGACAGTTTATTATTTTTAATAAAAGCAATGTGATGTGAATTTAGTTGTTAGAGTCTAGAGTTTTCCATTTCCAATGATTTTTAAAACAGTGAAATCCATTAAAGTCAGAGAAGACATTATGCTATATATAACAGGGTATCCTTTTCAAGCAGAATTATTTTTTTTCCCCTGAGGATGGAAAAAAATACTCTGTGGTTAAACAGGATAAAACTTCCTACAATTTCTATCTTTTTAAACTAAGGCATGCAGTAGCAGCTAAGGTGATATATTTCATATATTTGCTCAAAGTCCAATGCAAAGAATGTGTGCATGAGATGAAAACTAAACATGAATGGTGAGAGAGAACTGCAGAGCTGCCATTATAAACTAGAAGTACATTGACAGTGAAATTGTACTAAGCCTGTGTATGCCTCCGCATTCAACAAAGCTGGACTCAATTATGCCAAATAAGAAATGCCCCAGAAATTTGAAGGATGTAAGAGATCATTATAATAATCTATTTGACTCTATGCACAGTATAGGCTATACATTATCAACAGAGACAGAAAAAGACTGTCTTGTACTAGAGGTATTCTCACTGGAAATTCATACAAGTGGTAGTCCTAGATAAATATTTTTATTTAGATATAGAAGTCCATTGAGAATTCTTTAACATTATTTAACTGATATACACTGAGCAATAATAATGAGAACCTGAACAAAGGATTATGTTGTCATACTAGCCAAGACTGACAGTTTACAGCTAAATAGATGCTTCTTTCCACATGCACCAATTAGTGAGACTGATTTTCAACATCTACCTACTGACAGGTATGTAAAATTAGACATCAATCCCCATTCCCCACTTAAAAACCTAGATTATGAAATTTTTAACATAGCTTCAGAATCTGTGAAAAAAGTTTCCAGGTAGGAGGCATAAGCTCATGATTTCCAAACTGATAGACAATTCAATCTAAACTGAGAGACAGATGATTTTACAAATTCTCTTTTCTCATTTATTTATTTATTTATTGTTACTATCTTAATACTTTTTGTTATTATTTTTATACTTGTTTGTGCAGTACTCAGTACCCTGCTATCTTGCAGCCTTCTGACTGTAATAAAACAGTTGGACCTGAGAAATAATGGTATTAGTCCTTATTGGCTCATGTAGTCTAACTTGCTTTACTGCAGACTTTCCTGTTCATTTGTGTTCTGAAGTTAGTGATTAGAATTTTATCTAGGAATTGAATCTGGATTGAATTAATGTGCCTGGAAACACACCTGGTGGGTTCTTCTTCTGGCAGATCTTCTAAAAGTTTCATCTTTTCTAGGATAATGGACAATTATTTTTAGGGATTATGGTCACTTCGGTAGATGAAAATATCAGTTACATTTTGTTTCAGTTGGTAGTGATTCCAATAAATCCCTTTAAAAACAAACCGCTATGATGTTTTGTTTATATCTGGGAAATGACCTTCCACTTATGTATCATCAAACACTACACATCTGTGGTGACTCAGTATATCTCTAAATCTAAGGAAATAATAAGTATATGTAATCTGCACTGATACAGAAACAGCAAAGTCAACAGATTCACTGAAGTCAGGAATGTTGTCAGTTGACATGGAAAGGTAACACAGATTGCAACAAAAATACAGTTTGAGTGCAATTTAAATTATGTTGAGGAAATGGAAGATAGTCTGATTATACTTAAGTTCTGGGGAACACAAGTCCATGCGATAAGCAAAGTGGCAGCAGCAAATTATGTTCATTTAGCATAAAAAGGAAAAAAATCAATCCCCTGGACAACCTGTCATCTCAAATTTGAAAACTTGTTCTTTTAGAGGAAGGTTAAGTAAATTAAACTGAAATATTTGCTTCATGAATAGGTATGCAGTCACTTCTAGAAACAAGGTGTTTGAAATATGATGATTGAGATGCCAGGTGTGTTTGGATCATTTTACATTAGAGCATTTATTAAAGAATAGAAGGATCATCATTTTCATCACCAGTCCTGATTCTTACTGTACTGCTTCAAGTTTTACATTGACTTATCACACAGAAGTTGTGAAACTATGTTCGTATCAATATTTATAACAAATATGTAAACCAGATCACAGAATTTCTCTCAGACACCTCGGGTTTCTCTTAAGTAGAAATGTTATAGAAACAGCCAGGTGTGGACAAAATTTGCTCAGGGCTTATTGTTGCGCTTTTGCCCAAACAACTTTTTATAATCAATCATTTTGTGATGTGCAGGTTGAGACAAGACATGTTCTTAGTGGAAAAATCACTGCTGGAAACAAGATTGTGCTATTTTCTAAGCAAATCCTCCCAGTGTTAATAGTGACTTTCTGCTTTGGAGGCTTCAATTTTGTATGACCTTGCTGGACAATGCAGGCATTACAAATCCTTCCGGTAAAACAGAGTTGATCTAGTTCGTGGAATACAGTCACTAAGAAAAAGGACAAGTGGACAGCCTTTCTTAACTGTGAACATCACATTCTCTCTGAGTAAGCACAGCTACTTATCACCACAGGCAAACAGCAGTACTTCCTGCTGATGAAAGACATATGTTATTTCAATATATAGGGTGAAAAAATATTGCTCCTTGAGATGCGGACAGATGTGTTTTTTGGATCTGTAAGAAAGATAAACTGTTTAAGTGATCCATAATGAAGGAGAAAACTCCATCCTTGACTAAAATAATAGTCCAGGAAACTGGCTATACTCCATGGATCTATTCCCTGTTAAGCTAAAACACTAGGATTCTCTGCGTCTAAATTACATATAGTGAGAAGCAATTGTTACACTCTCTGCACGATTTCAGTGTCCCACAGGCTACTCAGTACTGAAGTTTTGAAGAGAAAATTGAATACATGAGATTTGTAGCTTAAGTGACAGAGTAGCCTGCAGCATCCTTGATGGAATAAGTTTGTTTTTAAGACTTTAAGAGGTATTGTAATGGCAACGAAGTCTTCATTAAACACCAAGATCTGCTACTGAACAACTGTATTAAGGTATGCAAGGACTACAAATAGTCGAGTCTCACATCTCCTAATATAGTCATAAAATCAATAAATAGCTTATAAAGACACCGAGAACAGAAAAAAAAGTTATCATACTTTGCAATATCAAACTAAAGTCCATTTCTTAATCCATTCAAAAATTAAAAAATGCTACAAGACCTGTATACAAAATGTAAAATATTCAGATATCCCTGCAGTACATAGACTTTAGGTGGCTCTAACAATCATTTACAGTCATTTAGTGGCTTTGCACGTGGCAGGGGGGTTGGGCCTTGACGATGCTCGAGATCCCTTCCATCCCAAGGCATTCTATGATTCTGTGATTTTCTATACATATTACTAAAATGTGTGCTGATAAGAAGGAAAATGTACAGATCCATACACATAAAAAAATCTGTGTTGCCTATGCTGCATCTGTCTGGGGCAATGATTTGTGTCTTTGTTGGGTTTTTTTGTTTGTTTGTTTGTTTATCTACAGCTATTAGTGCTATTTGAAATAGTAACAACAGTTCATAAATGAAATCTTTTTTTTTCTTTTTTTTTTTTTTTTTTTTTTTTTCTTTCAAGTAAAGATTCTTTTTAAACATGGAAAGAAAAAAATCTCTTTCTTGAAAAACTGTATTCATCATGCATGTGAATATCTGGCTTTTAAAGTTGTATCATGACCTCTCAAGGCATAATGAAATGCAGTTCTTCAGTTCAGATCCATTTTCATTGTGGTTATTGAGATGACCAAAGGCAGAAGTGGAAGGATGATCTCGGTTTCCATTCCAGCAGCTCCAAATAGACAATTTGACCTAATGACTAGTTTTGAAATAAGCCAGTCCATTTCATTTTAGAGTTGTAGTTTTATAGATTGCAGATATTAAGGAAAATTGAAAGGTCTCATTTTCAACAGTTGAAACAGATGGAAGAAGAAACAAGCTTTCAGATAAGGCTGTTGATTTTTTTTGTTGTTGTTGTTTTTGTTTGTTTGTTTTGTTTTGTTTTCTACAGACCTCTCAAATGCTGAGGAGGATGACCCTCCTTCCAAAGACACAAATTTCTTTATGATTGCAGATAATTTAAAAATACAGTCAATATAGGTTGAAATTATCTACATGATTGCTACTGATCCATTTGGATAGTACTGTTCAATCACTGTTTTCTGCCTTTCTGTCACTCCAACAAAGAAAAACACTCCAACTACACCCAACTAAGAATGAGAAGACTGAGGATTTTCATAGCAAGATATGAATAATATCATGATTTGAGCTGTAGCATGAGGATGTTTAATGATTCTAAGAAAGGAAGAAATGTGACGCAGAGACAGCTTCACTCCATCCTAACACATCTTGATTCGTACCAACTTGAATCCAAATCAATTTTGTGGAGGGGAGAGGGATTTTGCCTTTCTTCTGCCCCCTGAAGTTTCTCAAGAGGATGTTCAGAAACTATTCATTTTTAGTATAAAAGCAACCATAGTCCTAAGTGCACATAACTGTTGGTACAGACCATATGTAGAAGCCTGAAGAATCATCCAGAGTCAGACATAGGGTGTGAATTCAAAAAAACACTGAAAAATTACTTAGTCATACTATTTTATGAATCAGAAGGGAATACTCTCCATGAATATGGTCAGTAACCACAAGATTCTAAACTTAGCTGTACTTTCCAAGCAGTACAAATTCATTAGCATGCTTCTAAAACCTCAGGGACATTTATTCAGCTATAAACAAAAAGAGAGAAGTAGCATTTGAAAGGATCACATGTCTTCACTGCACTGTTAATTTGGGCTTTTACTCAGTTCTCATTCATAGATGAAACTTTAGGCTAAGTTTAGAACTTCAAAGTGAAAATTCTGGCCTGGCCTGTGATATGTGAGCTAGTTCTGTCCAAATTTTTCAGTGAGGATCTAGTGAAAAAACAAAAAAAAGCCTACTTGAGCTTCCCAAAGAAAAATTGCTATCAAAATCTGGAAATGATCAGAAGATATGCAGCCAAATGATGCACTGAAGTCAGAGGATATGCTCACAGAAGTTTAGAGGTTGCACAGAACTTGTGCTGCAGTATGAAACATTTAGCTCAAATCTTGTTCTACTCTTCTTAATGCATACAAATATATATATATATATATATATATATATATATTATAAAGTATGTGTAAGCAAGGAGGTCTTGTTCTTTCTCTTCTCATTTCCCTACAGCATAAATATCCTGAACTATTTGGTCATACCGATGAGAGGAAAAACAAGCTAATCTTGAAATGACATAGAATACAATGCATTATTCTTCAGATATTTATTGAATTTGTTATGCACTCAGTTTCTTACAGCTCAGAACAAATATTCTTGTACCATCAGTCATCACTTTAAAATCCTTATCCAAAGAAATGTAAACTTTTAACATAGAGACAGATACAAAGGATATTCAATTAAGAAATGCTTGCCTTGGAAAAAGCAAAACTTGCCCCTTATTCAGTAGTCCTGGTCTATTGTTCTGCTTGACTAAGTCACTCTCATTCTAGATCTTCCAAGGACATAAAAAAGTTTGCATTTGTTGAAAAACTCAGGATAACCTGAACAACACATCAGAATTACAGTCCACTGATAAAGTCATATACATTTTACCTAGGAATTTACTGCGCGTTGAGAGATGATGTTTGTCATAAATCACCAGTTTAATAATTTTAACAGATAATTCAATTGGTGTTTGTACATGTCTCAGGGTCAACACACAACTGACAATCTGGAGATGAGGATATGGTGCTGGACCACGTGAAAGGCCTTGCACAAATCCAGGCAGACAACACAGTTGCCCTTTCTTGGTCTACCGATGCTGTCATTCCGCCATATAAGGCCACCAGATTGGTGAGGCACAATGTGCCCTTGATGAAGCTGTGCTGGCTGTCTTGGATCACCTCCTCATCTTGCGTGTGCCTTAGCATCTCTCTAAGGAGGATCTGCTCCATGGTCTTCCCAGACAGATGTTTTAATGTAAGCTGAGTTCTCAGGATCTATCTCTACCCTCAGTATTTTGAAATGCATTTAAATTCTGTAAACAATCCAGAAGTGGCTGCATTATTGCAGCATTATTGTATTTCTTGTGAAAGCAACTGCAAAGCTCCAAAATGCTTACAGAAATGTGTTATTATACTGTACTACTTTAATGCAGGATCAGGAGATCTGGACTCAGATGAATACAGTAATAGCTAAGCTCTGCTATCAGAATTATAGTTTCTGGAAGAGTACACCTTACAGACTGGAGAACCAAAAAGTGTGAAACCACTGAAACAGGGTTTGCACAGAAATTCACAGAAATCTGTAGAAACATGCCATCAAATTGTGGACAGTTAAACAAGGAAGTCACACCACAGCAAACAGCTGTAGCAGGACTTTTAGTCCAGGTGTACTAGTCACATAATGTACTAGCCATATTACATGTGACTAATTCAAGAAAAATATAAGGTACATTTTCATCATAGTTTAAAATAAATTTACTTGCACATGTGTTAGATCGTGATTTTCATGATTTATATTACAAAGCATGCTGAGATGTGACAACTCTAACTCTCAGCTATTCCCTCTGGATCCCAGGCAATAGTATTATGTAGAAGTACAAATCAATACCTCTGTTACCTTTCAACCTGCTTCTTGAGTTAGAGAATGTCTAAGCTGTTATCACAGCACAGGAGCTATTTCATAAGAAGTTATAAACACTGGTGTTATTTTCAAATCTCCATGCTATGAGTTTTTTGTTTTATTTTCCTTTTAAAGTATAAGAGGTTTTAAAAAACCCAGAATGTTACAGCTCAAAGATTTCAATGGTATTACACATTTATGCAATTAAGTAAAACAAATATAAAAAAATCTAATCTATCAATTTGATTTTATGAAGTAAAACAAAGGTGTGGTTGTATTAAAAAAAGGAGACAATATAGAACTTGAAATATCTAGTTTATGTTCTAAATGACAATTATAAGCAAATATAACAGTGCTGTATAAAATCCACATAGATGCATTTTACAAAAATGCCACTTTTCATATAACAAAAGAACATGGAAAATTTTAAGTTCCAAGCCTTTTCAAAAGTCTTTTAACTGAAAAACAAAACAGAAACTTAAATCTTACACATAAATTAAAAACGGTCAGTATAATGTTGCTTTGTGATGCCTGGGGTACAGGAAAATAGAACAACTTTTTTCATTATTGATTTTAATCAGTTACACTACAGGTATGGACACAAAGAATCTGGGCCTTAGACTTTGATCTTGCAAGCAAACACCAGCTCAAGTGGAGCTGGAAGCATTTGTATGATTAAAGGTACACAGATGGTTAAGTATTTATTTGGAGTATGGAGTTTTGGAGTATGGCCTCTAATGCCACTTCATTTGCAGCAGAAATAAATGCTGTTGGTCCTTTCCAGAAAGTAGCTGTGCTCTGGCAGGCAGCTATGAGAGCTTTACCTACTTTAACACGAAGTGCACAAACTTAATTCAGGATGCTCTGAAACCTGCTTAATGTAACTCAGTCCCAAAGCAGACAGAACACATTTGAGCCAGTGGTTCAGAGAGTTGTTTAAAACAGATACCATAGCTGCTTACGTTACTCAAATCACTGCTCAAGTGACTATACCTCTCTTTTCATCTTCCAGGCCATTATTAGATCAAAGACACACTCCTCAGTAATAATATCTTTACTTACACTGTGTCAAGATAATTTTTCTTAACTCTTCAGTAAGTCACTCTCAGAAGGGTTTTATACTCAGGTGTGTAACATCCTAGACATCTCGTCAAACATTCATCCCAAATCCATCTCACCTACTTTTGTCTGAGCATTATGTCAGGCTTCTGGTTTAAACTAACTATTTTATCCTTCTGTGCTCAGGACAGACAGAAGTACATGAGCAGGATAAGCGCAACAATCAAATGAAGCACTTGTTTCAGAAAGTAAGGTTAGGAACAAGGAAAAGATCATCATAGTATCATAGTATCATAGTATCGTGCGAGTTGGAAGGGACCTTAGAGATCATCGAGTCCAACTCCCGGATTTCGAGCCCCCTGTGTAGCGAAGTGGCACTTCTACCCCTGCGCCACAGGGGGGGGATTCGAACCCGGGCCCTCCAGTGCCGCAGGCAGCAGCTTAAACCACTGCGCCACTGGGGGCACACAAGATGCTGTTAACTCTTTAGTAATAGAAATTTGCAGGATGTTTATAAATGTCATTAATAACAGTGAAACAAGGTCTCTGTTCTGTTTTTGTATCAGAGGTTTTGTGTAGTTTGTGGCAGATTTAAAGGAAAGGATGCTGCACTCAAAGCAGTTTTTGGAGAACCACTCTTTACTGTAACCTTTCTTTTATTTTCTGAATCTGGAGCATTTTATCAGAAAAAAAATAAAAAAAACAAGTATTTCAGAAATAAAATAATACATTGCATTGGTTGACTGCCGTCCCCACAGAAGAAATAAGGAATCCCAATAAGGAATTCTATGCAATCATTGTAGAATATGGAAGTATTTACGGCCTGTTCCAGAGCTACAAGTAATGCTCAACCTGCTTAATACTTTAACACTTCCTCAATAGCATGTTTAGAAACAGCTATCCCAGGTGCTTGTGCAACCTGAAAATATGCAGAAGGAGGTGGCCAAGCCTAAGATAAGCAGAGAAGAGAAAATAATGACTTACTGCATGTGAACACAGGAACATAAAGACAAGGATTTATTTATTTATTTATTTATTTCACGAGCAATAATTTTAAGAAGATCTCAAAGTCGGCTTCTGGGCTCCAAGACAATACATATTTTCAAGCTTTGTATCATACCACTCTCAGCTAACTGAGATGAAATATTTAATGCATAAAGAAATGGGCTTGTTTTCCTTTACTCTTGGCTTTTACCGCATACCCACAGGAAAACACTTTGCTTTATCAGAAATAAAGGGCTGCAGGAGCTCATGGAATTAAGTAACACTTGCTAACCTTTAGGCTTCTGGCTGAAAAATGACCTTCAGTGATGACCCTAGTGAATAGTGCTATTTGGAATAACTCCCTTGCATCAAACAACCTATCATTTTACTATTATTAAGTTTGGTAACACTGCTGGGAGAAACCATCAGTTAAAAAAAGAAACAAGGTACTGACCCTTAGATATTTGGGGACTGTTGTTTTCCGCAATCAGTTCAAGGCACTTTTTTCATTCATTTTATACAATTTCCTTTCACCAGTGTCAAGAAGATCAGAATAAGAAAAGGCCAACCCTCCCTGTGATGTTTATTACTCACCAACAAATAAAAGATATATTTATGGCTGCATTCACCATTTTACTAGGTCTATTAAACAAATGTGTTGTAAGAAGAAGTCTATGAAACAAACTTAGCAACAGTGAAAGGCCCATTGTTTGACTCCCTACTGAAGCATCAATTGATTCACAGTATGAAGTCAGGAATCCCATAGATAAAAATAAACACAGAAGAAGTAGAGAATAGATACATTAAAAGGAGTGACATCTTCTTTCACTGAAAGGCCTGTCTTTCAACCACAGGTTCCTTGGTTTAAAGAATTATTTTGTAAATACTTCACCAAAAAATCCAGTCAGGAATCTTTAAAATTTTTAAATAAATATATTTGGAGGGATTTAAAATAATAGAAACAAAAAAAGATATAATTTACGTGTTTCACAGAAAGAACAGTTTTCCTAAAACCCGGAGTTCTTCAGTACTGATGAAGTAGAAATTTTAGCAATATGATTTCACAAGGATCACAAACAATTTTTTCTTAGTTGCTGCTGCCAAATAAATTCTCTGACTGACTGGAAAGATATCCTTTGTACTTTCATTTCTGAAATGAAAGCTCATTTCAGGCAAATTTGATTAAGAACAGTAATGTGGTTTATGTAAACTTAATGTCTATGACAAATTAATCTCTGTCATTAGACTATTCCATCATTTCCTTTGTGTTAACTTTTTAATTTGCAGAAACACTGTAGGATCCAATTATGATTAATTTCCTTGCTACTGAAGACATGACTATTAGAAGTCAGCCAGTGGCAGCCACATAAGTTAATGAACGTGCTACTGCACTGTTTTTCCATGGAATGCAACAGAACAGAGTATCCTGGTATAATTAATTAATTTTTTACTAATGCTTGAAGTTCATAAGAGCAATTAGTGACACTTCCACCAAGCAAATGAGATTTCAGTCTGAAACACTTCATTGCTTTCAAGGATAAATCTTACATCATTTGATGTAACTGGAAGACTCTTTCTGACTCTACTAAGAACTGAGCACTCTAATAGAATAGGTAATAAAGCATGGCAAGTACAATATTGAGACAGTGCAGCATGACGTGACAAAAGCAACTACCAACTATCTGTTTTTTTCTGAAACTAATAACAAGTAAACTGAAGATGAGGTTCAACTTTTATTCCATAAATATTTATTTTTTTTTAGATACATGAGTGATCCAAGTTTTGCAGCTATTGGCTACACACAGTCTGCACATCATGTCAGGGCCAGGATGTTTGGCGTCTCTTTGCTGAAATCTTTGTGGTTACAGACCTCCTGCTCATACTTGCACAGAAACTGTAAATTGAACCTTTCACATGCCGTTATAGTCCAGAGCTCCTGCAAATTACAGGTAATGTAAGAATGAGAGCAGACTTACTTAGAAACAAAGACACATTGCTAAGATGGCATACTCATCAAGAGTACTGTGTATTCAGATGCCTGATTGTAATGTGCTGAAGTTTACAAATGCAAAGTCTAGCATCAAGAAACATCAGGACAAACCTGAAAAACAAAACAAAACAAATCTGGAAAAGTCCTTTTATGTGTGTGTTTGCAATGTTGTTTTTTGCTCGGCTGATTTTTGTAAGCATGGAAATCATCATGAGGTATGAGAAAAGTTGAACAAAAATGTTACAGTTCTGCTTTACACTGTTTTGAAATGAAAAATAAGACTTTAGAGTGCTATAAAACCACCTGACCAAGGGATTTGTCATGGGCAAAATCTTATCTATTAATAGCATCAACAGAACTAAAAGAGCGTGCTTAGAGGAGAATCACAGTTATAATAGTCTTCAATTGAATCAGTTAAGAAGGTGAAATATGTCTCCAAAAATCCGAGCTGTAGACATAAGGAAGATCAGAAGAAACGAGATGATGGAAAAAAAGGAATAGGTCAGTGTGAGACGACAAAAAAGAATAGGCTGGTAACAGTCATTTTTGAAACCACTCCCTGAGAGAATCAATGTTTTTATTTGCTTTTACATATGTAGTAAATTCACTCAGTTTCTCAAAATGAATCTTGATGCTGACAGTTTTTAATTTTCACTAACTTAAGGATGGAACTTATTTAAAAACTTCTCAAATACTGCTTCTTCAAAGCTATTTAACAGTTTTTCTTCACAAGAGCTAGGAATTAATGCTAAACTACCTTACAGATTTTTTTTATAAAACAACACTTTCATTTTTATTTTATTTTTTTAATATTTCTTTCATGTATAGTCATGAATCCATAAATGATCACATAAGTGCCAAACAGTAACTAACCAACAAAAAATATTTAAAACACTATACTTGCACTAAGAGTTTTATTTGCAAAACAAAGATTACTATCTTTATCCCCACAGGGTTTGAATTTCTTTAAGAAATCAAGTTTATTTCTAATTACTGTTGTCTACATCTAAGTAATGTTCACTACATGCTGACTTCATTATATTTGCCCAATTGCATGAAGAACAGGACAGCAGTTTTACTAATATTTAGTATACCTATTGCAGAGTTTTGGAATATTTTTTGACCCAAAATTTCTCAGAAGGTCTGAAACAGATGCCTTTGCAAAGCATACTATAAATCATACAAACATCATTCTTGTGTTCATGTAAGTAAAATAAAACACTTCTAGAGAAATAATAAGTACAAACTCTTAAATTGGCAGATGGTGTTATCACTTTGAAAGCAAGGAGGTAGCTATGTGTAAGCAGTTGCATGCAGAATATTCTGGTCTTGTAGCTTCAGATGGCACTTAGTTCTTTAAAGCAAATGCAGGAAAGTGATTGATGTTACACAGCAAACAGTCTGCTTCTTACGTCCCCAGTGGTAGTGCTTATCACTTTGGAGTTCTGCTACAGTAAAACTTACAGAAGCCATTGTCAACAAACTGCAGTTATGAAAGGAACTGTCATGATTTCTCTGCCAAAAAAAGTCCAGTCTTTGTGAACAAGCCCATCTAGGATTACTTGGAAACACTCCTGAACTTGCTGCCAGTCACCTCTTGGGATATGGATAAATAATAAATCTGAAACAAGCTTTGTTGTTTGACCAATGGGAGAAAGGGAATAAAAGCCCTCCTCTCTTCCCCACCAGCTGGTCTAAGATATCTGTATATCCTTCTTAAAACATTTCTGTACTGACACTGAGTTCTATGTAACCTCAAGAATTCAGTTAAAAAAGAGACTGTTATGTGTTTTTTCCAAACGCTTGTAATATCAGCCCTTATACTCAATGAGATTTATATACCTTCAGATATAATGCAAGTCTTTAGTTCCTAAGCCCTCAGAGTTATACTATTACTTATTTCACCATAAGGAAAATCCAAACATCTATCTGTTATTTACATACACATATTTTATAGATACACATATTTATGTATACACAAGTATACATATTCACTCATATAAACATATATTTACACATATTACTATATTTACACATATTACATATTTACACATCTGACTAGATAAACTAAATTACAATCAATACAATTTGCAGAAATGACTTAACCTACTTTAAGTAAAATGAAGTAAAAATGACTATTATCATTAAAGCTAAAGTAGGCATGTTGGAAGTCCAGCTCCTGAAAATGGCAAAGAAATACTTTCCTTCTGCAGCAGACCTCAACAGTCCTCAAAGACTATTAGCCAGGCCTTGCAAACCATAATTCTTATAGATGGTTTCATGTAACACATCCTATGTATTAAAATCTGCATATGAACACATATACAGATGTCACTTTTCTTCTGCAACATTTCATGTCAATTCAGTCTCTTCTTCTACTTTTTTTTTTTTTTTTTTTTTTTTTAATGTTTTATCTTATGAATAAAATTTCTAAATCCAGATTCTTCCTTTATTAATTCAGTCTGATCCTTCCGCCTGTTGCAACTTCACTACCTCAAGTAGCAAGCATGGTTCAAGGTGGAGATGTTTGGACTGGAAATGCTACTTAATCACACCCTTCCCAGGAAAGAACAGTGTCCAGCACATTGCTACATAACCTGAAATTGGGCAATGCCAAAATGCGTCAAGTCACTCAAGAGCAATATAAACAGGTAAGATAAACAGATATCTCAATATCTGCAGATGTCTGCACAGAGCCCACTGACCAGATCCCATTCACACAGAATCACAGAATTGTAGGGGTTGGAAGGGACCTCTAGAGATCATCGAGTCCAACCACCCTGCCAAAGCAGGTTCCCTACACCACGTCGCACAGTTAGGCGTCCAGGCAGGTCTTGAATATCTCCAGAGAAGGAGACTCCACCACCTCCCTGGGCAGCCTGTTCCAGTGCTCCATTCCTGGTACAAAATTACAGAAGACACCACAGCGGCTCAACAACTCGCTTTCATACTGTTGCCTTTGCTCTTTAACCTATCCACAAACCAGAAAAGAACACTTAGGAACACACTGCATACCATGTATAGGGCTTGAATTATACAATTACATCCTTCATGGGCTCTTCAAGACTACATGCTTTTAATGTAGTTCTACTAGGCTTGTATAAATATATCCCTCCTGCTCTCTGGAAACCAAATCCATTTCAACCTGTAATGTAAATAGTTCTTTTTAACATACAGTGTGTGCTGATTTCACCTTAATTATATATTTCCCATTGCGAGAACTTAGACTGTGGGATACTGGGAAAGAATGCAACCCACAGACTATAAAGCATGGGGGCTGAATCTTGGCCTCCGTTAACACCTCATTAAGCATTGCCTGGACGGTACTTAAAATAACTAATGATTTTTAAATGTATTTGTCAACCTACAACTTAATAATGTAGAAACTTTATTTCTCTGTAATACTGAGTAAACAACAATACATTTTTATCTCTAGAAATCAACATGAAACATTACGAGTATGTTATTACCCCAAGCATGATCTCTGCTGGTCATCGTCAAATGCAACCTTCAAGATGACCATAATACTTGTACCTCAAATGGTGTTAATTGCAATATAAATTTACTTATGAATGAAAGCTGATGGACTGAGCAAAACACCTTCAGTTCTTGGGCTTGTATACAGGTCAAGTTACTAAGAACTAAGTTAAAACCATAAAATTAATTCAACCCCAAATAAATGAATGGCAAAATTCTCATGTTTGAGTTTAATGTGAGTGAAGATAATCCTGTGTTACCAAAAACACCATTATAATTTACATTAAACTGACAGGTTTAACAGTAGTTCAGGAATGCAGGATTTCAATAACTCCCACTCAAACTGAGTAAATGGCCATAGCATCAAACAGAGGTTTCACAGTATATCCTTTAATTAGCAAGGGGATTGTGGTATCCTATCCATCAGGTGACCCCTCTGAGCAAGGGTTAGGACCTGAGCTTGTTGCAGTGAGTTGGGAAGCATGTGTGCACTGCAGGTGAATTCTGGTTTGCTGAAGGCAAAAAGCTCTCATTCATTGTCAGTTCACTTTACTTTCACTGAACATCACTTTTGAAGCAGTAAGAGGAAAGGAAAATTTGTAAAAAACCAGTGTGTCTAATTTGTGGATGCTTTCTCCTAGCTCTATAAGGTAATAAGCTTTTAAAGTCGATTACTTAAGAGATTTTTTTTTATTTATTTATTTTTTTTTAATGGGAGGAGTATTTATATCCTTGAAGTTCATCATACTCATCATAGAAGCTTTTACTTATCTGTCAGTACTAGCCTTGCCTGCAGTGGCCTGAATGCTAATTAACCTCCAACATTCCGAATTGCAAAGGGAGGCACTGAGCAGGTATGTCTGCTTTCACATTTCAAGATATTTGTGATTAAATTTATTGCTGAATTTACAGCTATTCCATGCTGAAAATATATGTATATGGATTTCATTGCCTGTATCAAAATGGTGCAACCACCACTTTGTAACTGGCCATGCCCAGCTGGTACCCAGAGCAGCATCCCTCTGGAGTAAGTGCAATTAAAATGAGGGGACCTTCCTGCTGTTTCTGTTTGATTAGTGAATGCAGCAGCATTTACTCATGGTCTTCATACTAGGATGCTACATTCTTTTGGATGGGAGAACTGCAAGTGCTATTCCCAGGGTGCAAGCAGGGATGCCACGTATAGCCTTTGATTCTGGATACGTAGTTAGGCATTCATTACAACACAGCCTGTAAAATCAGTCACATTTCATAAGTGTGAAAAATGTGGCAGGTTACTCTATGAGGTGAAATATAAGATGGTGATATGTGTGCTCACGGTAGAGAATTTGCTTGGGAAAGATCTTTCTTTGTCATTGGATCTGGGAAAACTGACATCAGGCAGGGGTGGTTGGGCACTCAGTGAGAAATAAATGTTTTAAAATCTCCTTGAAAATATCCTTGAAATTATGATGTGTCATGCCCAAATTACTGCTTCCCTGCTGAAAGTGGAAGTAGTATGCAGTGAAATGTACAATGATTCCAACCAGTGGAAAAACAATTACTCCTACATGCTAGCACAGAAGCAGTTAATAGTTGCAGAACCATAGTGGGGAGCTTGCCAAAATTGGCAGCTAAACCCTGAACCAACATAACTGTAGGTCTATTTGTCTCATTTATTCCTCTTTTCTCATCTCCCTAACCCCACTGCAAGCAAATAAAGATCAATAATAACAATAGCCCTAGTGATTACACCTAGACATAAATCAACAGTAAAATACATTTTTCAACAAAGGAGATATGAGGGAATTATATAATCAGCATTTATCACTCATTTCTACTTATTTATATATTAAAAGGGATTTATTGCATTGACAGCAATCATTTACTTACAAGAGAACTTTTCATGACAAGTCTATCTTTCTTTAAAGCATGTTTCATTGCCCTAATGAAAGCAAAATTCATTTCATAGAGCTTCCTAGCAAAGCATTCAGACCAATTATCCTATTCAGATTATTCTTTATAATTGTCATTTCAGCTTGCTACATAAAACACAATTAAACCTGGTTTAGACTAAAGCAATCTACATGTGGAGTTGTAGTTTATGCTAGATTTTAAATCCTAGCCATACTTAAAATATATATTTTTATATACTTCACACTGAGTCTGCATAGTTAGCATTTCCGTAGCCACAGAAATGTACTTCAGTAAATTAGCATTTTCTCACTCCCAACTGTGTCAGCAATAAGGTATTTTCTTTTCATCTTTGCACAAAAGATACCTAAACATAGCTGATTGGCTTACCATCAATTTACCTTGCATGCTTACATATTTTTTTCAACTTCCACTGCTAATAACTGCCTGTCATATATGTATGACATCTACAAATGTATATACTACTGCAGAGAACTGAAACGTCATGGCTGTGGACTGTGGACAGGTACCCATAGATATACATAGGATGAGTACTAAATCATAAGGAAGAGCTTAAATCACAGGCAATCTGGAACAAGGGGGCAGTTTGAAGTAGCTAAGGGAGAAGGGGTTAGGTTTCAGGGAGACTAACATGGAAGAAAGTAGTTGTAAGTAATGTACACAAATATGAGAGAAAGTAATATTTTTCTTTGAGGAGCAGCTAAACTGGAAGCAGACTTATATTGGCAGTTAGTCATTTTAATTACAGTGTGATGACACTTGCTAGTTTAGAAAATGAATCATATGGTTGCACAGGAATTCAGTCTTTTTGCCTTAGCTATATTTGTAGATAAATAGAATTCTAAAAGTGAAACAGACATTCAATTGCTTAAGGGTTACTTTATACATGGGTATATTTATTCAGTAGTAATTTCAGGGTATCTTCTCATGACTTTCCTTACTATTAAAGACCAGATATCCTACAGCACAGAGGACAACACAGAATGACAAGAAAACCTAATGCATTTGCAGGTATAAGAATATTGAAATAGCCTAAAATCAATCACTACAAATGCCTGAAATAATTCTAATTTCAAAAAGGTCAGTTTCAGATACAATTTACTACAAGAACATAATCTACAGCATTTCTGGAAAGGAATATTTCACTCTGTCAGAGAACCACATTTTAAACCCCATGCAATACTTTCAGTGAAGTCAATGAACTTGTATTAGCATAAAGGCTTTAAAAACCTGACACACTGACCTACCTTTATATGACAGACGTAACCTTGGCTGTCTCGTATCTGTTGCATGACATCCAGCCGGTAACTCTAGTAACAAGCCACACAGTGCCAGCATTAAAAGGTCCTGGGCAGATGCCATCCTGCCCAACATCGAAATCTTGCTCTCTTCACTTAACTGCTGCTCTTTGTTATTATTTTAAGGTTCCAAGTTCCACTTCTACTTTCCCAGTGCAGTCAGATATCTCTCTTTGGTCAGTTTGTGTGGTATCTCTATGTGAAAAATCAGTGTTCATTACAGGAGCACACAGCCTCAGCATGCCATTTGTCAAGCTGCGCAAATGTCATGTAAAAATATTCCCTCCCTAGTGCAATTGTTTATAAAGTGCGAGGACATTCCAAGGCGTTACTCTGCAGTGTTGTGTCTTGAGCTCTCTAGTAACTCTGCCCGTGGATTCAGGAAGAAGCTGTATTTTCAGTCCCTCCTGCAAGGCAGTTCATTAAGAGGAGGGAAGGAAAAAAAAAAAAAAAAAAAAGCACCCTCCTCCTTGGTGCTCTTCAGAACTCAGCCCCTTGCTCTGACTTGCCAAACAGCCAGTTTTAATTCACCTTTCACCTTTGCTAATTAAAAACAAGAAGTGCCATTCCCTCCTGGAGTTGCAGGATCCACCCAGCGGGGAAGCCGGGCTGTCAGGCTGCCGTATTTACTGAGAAAGTTCAGCGAGGGTTGAGGCGATGTACAGTACGAGCTGCTTCTAGGAAGCGATTTAATCCACGTGCCGTGCTCTCATTCCTCAATTGCATCGTGGTTTCACGTTGTAAAGCTTCAGGAGAAGGGTCAGAATTCTTCCCGCCCCTCCCTTCTGAAAAGTCATTTCAGGTTTTTTTTTCCCAGCTCAGTGTTAGAGGAGGATTAACCCTTGAATTAACAGTTTAAGTGCGTTATCACTTAGAGTCATTAAACAGCATGCTACTAAGTGGATCAGCAGTCATTTTTTTACTTTAAAAAGGGTTTGTTTTTGTGTAGCTATATTTGGTGGTTGTTTCTTTTGGTGTTTTGTTTTGTTTTGTTTTGTTTTTGTTTTTTCCAAACGTTCTACACACACCTTAATGAGAGCATGATAAACAGCATCAGATTTACAAGCATCAAGCAGCTACTTCTTACATTGCAACTAACAAATACCAGATAACATCATATCTCTTATTTTTTCTTTTTTTTTTTTTTAAATAATTTCTAATTAAACATCATTAAAATTCACATCATTAATATTCACATCATTAAAATTATACCTGTGGGAAAAAGTAAGTTTTTATTTAAAAAGTTTATAGGTCCATGTCCAAAATACATAAATGCAGAATTAATAGGCTCTGTAGCTCAGATCTCACACATAGAATCTTTTAGCATTTTGTGAAGTGCATTTAGTTATCAAAAATTATTTGTTTGGTTTTGTGTTTTTTGTTTTTTGTTTTTGTTTTTGTTTTTTTAATGAAGGCATTGATATCATCTCAGGTCTTTGCAATAATGAAACATGAAAACTAAAAAAGAATGAAACTAAAGGAAGCGCAACTTAACAACTTTGAAGGAAAAGACAAAAGTAAATCAGTGAGGGTGCCCAAGGACCCAAGGACTCCTGGAGGCTGTATAATCAGAAGAGGGGAGGTCATGCCTGTCTGTTAGTTCTCCAACAACAGGTCACCTATGCATACCTGGGCTAGCCTTAAATCAGTTGGAAACTGTTCCATCAGCAGTCAAACCACGGGAGCAAGAGCTGAGCAAGAGCTAAATCACACAGCTCTTTGCTCCATTTCATGCACTCGCGTTGGAGGTTGAGCTGAATTGTATACTGATGTAGGGCTGTGGGGCCAGCTGTCTGGCAGTCGCTCAGCATGTGTGCTGGAGACATTGTCTGTGAAGACAGTACTGGCTCTGCCTCCAAAGACTGATCTCAGCACAGATGTGTTTATCATCCACCTGGTGGGGATTTTTTTATTGGCACCTTTCAGTTGTGAGAAGGCATACCAATGTGCTGCATTTGATCACTCAAAGCTGTTGTAAAGAGCATGATCTAGTCCCTGTTGAGGCCTCCCTGAAAATTTGCATTTGTCTTTGGATGTGATTCTGTGAGTTCTTATTGAAATATATTCACAAATAAGGATAGAATTAATAGAATATTAAAATACTCATTCTTTCTTAAATGTAAATCTTAAAAATTTAAACACTTCAGTTTCTGAAGTAACCCAAATGTCCTTTTTGCTTTTAAGAATCTTGACATAGAAAACTCAATATTCTTTCTAATTTAATCTATGCATTTTCAAAAAGGCTACAAAAATGAAAATGCAAGCTCAAGTATGAATACTGAAACCATAATTAGTGAGTAAACTGAACCCTCAAATTCTGCCGTTCTCTAGAGCTGCTATCCAAACCACAGTAGGAGGTTAGTTGTTGATATTCTCAGGATGCAGCTAATGCTATAGATGCTGAACCTAATTAGTTAAGACTTCAGGTATCCTGAGTTGGTACTAGAACAATAGTGCAGCAAGCTCAAGACGATTTCCCCAGCTTTAAATTCCTTACATTCTAGTTTCATTTTTCTGGAGGGTTAGAGAGAAGGGAGCTGCTGGAAACCATGGGCCTTATTTTGTTCTTAGGTAAGAGAAAAGGTGCAGGACATCTACTCAGACAAGCCCTGTGTAAAAATGAAGGCAATTCCCTTCTGATGAGAGCATACGTGCACTCAGTCGCACTTCAAAAACCCATGCATCCCCAGCCATTATGTAACTCTTGGCTCCCTACAAACACAACGTGATCAGTAGTGTCAGAAATACCCAGGCAAGCTGATTTTCATATTTGTGCTCAAGGACAAAGCATTTCTGTCTGAAATGTGATTCTTGAGCTGGGTGGGCCGCGTAGATGCCTCAGGCAACTTTCTGTGCTTGCTGAGGGAAGGCTGTGGAGCAGGGCTGCAGAAGCTGAAGCTGTTGTTGGATGGGGAGGCTTCAGCTGGCAGCAAGAAGTGCTAGCATGCACACACAGGGAATGGCTGCTGAACATGAAGAAAGATGACTGCACTGCAAAGAGACCTAGCAAGATGGAAGGGAAAGGGAAAATCCACGTGCTGGGTGTAAGCAGTAAAGAATCACTTCTTTCCTAGACGACAAAAAAAAAAAAAAAAAAAAAAAAAAAATTGTTCTTGCCAGATATATCCTTGCTTCATTTTTTTCTCAAGTTGCTGTATAAGATTTATAAGCTTTACACCACCTTACAAAATAAATAAATAAATAAATAAATAAAAATTTAAAAAAAAATAAAGAAAAAATAAAATTGATGAAAAGTGAGTAGTGGAAAGGTACACACAATTTCAAGGCAGAAATGTGTGGCCTCAGGCAAGGCAGACAAGTTCTTTGCCTCAGCGACTTTTCAATTAAACAGACATGTGGTCTTGCCTTGAGGGGTGTTTTGAGAGACTTGTTCCTGAAGGATTTTAAACAGTAGGTACAAGGATGGCAACTAAGATGTTCAAATATTAGGATTCTGTCTTAGATGAGTATAAACACAGATGCCAAGGGTTGCAGAGCCCACATGTAATACGTTGCTGGGTCTCTGAAGAGTAAACATGGTGGGTTTACTGTATATTTTCTGTTAGCAAGGCAAATAGAACACATCTCTGTTGAACCTGAATGTGTTTCAGTAGCAAAAGCTTTGTTTAAGAGAACACTGACAGGTAAACAGAAATTCATGCCTAAAAGTCTTCGGATATTTGAAAATTGAGATGCAAACCTGGTATCAGATTGCTGGAATAAAGTTTATATAATTGCTCTCAGCTAAAAAGTACTAGAGGGTTTCTTAATAGAAAAGGAAAAAATAAAGATGGCGTGAACACTTTCATTCTGTATGCACAGTAAAAAAAATCTAGTAAAAGAACTCCAAATCAACTGTGAATTGCTTTGTAAAGTCTGTGAGTCACGGTTTGATTTGCTGCAACCACTGTGGATGCAGAGCAGTTCTAATGAAGCCAGTGAGCCTGTAAATCTAAACACTCTTACATAAAATGCTTCTGACATACTGTGTGAACTCGTTTAACTGAGAAAGTGAAATGTATATGCAGGAGCATGATATAAATAAGTAGATCTGCTATTAGCTACTAGCACCAGCAACAAATTCTAAACATTATAAATGTAAAGCAAAATGAAGTGTTTAGAAATGTTAAAGCTAGGGTGGTCCAAAGATCGCTATAACCATAACTCAAAACTAGGTTTGAAAGTTACAAGACTGCCTCCTTCTAAAGACAGTACACTGAGCTCTGGCTTTCTTTTTGGACTGTTTGCAGATCAAAAGAAGGTGTGCAATCCAAGGAAGAGCTGTGTAGCCTTCAGTGAAAGTTAATGATGCCTGCATCTTCTTTAGTCCTTAACTCTTGATAAGTATATTGTAAAGGTAATCAGATCTTCATTTATTTAACAGACAAATCTTTAAACAATACTTAAAGAAATCCTTCTCTTACAGTATTTGGCTTTCAAAGCTTTCTTATGTCATTATTTATCCAGTGAGCACTGAAGTTAGTATTGACACTTCAGTTTTCAAATACTACTATAGAGAAATGCTATTAGAGAATAGATGTGGGGGAAGAGGGAGAGGCTTGTATATCATGTAATTATTATCTCTGTCTTATCTCTGCCTTTGAGATGGGAATTCATGCCTGCTCCATCCTCTGTTAGAAACTGGTAACTGGCTCTTGCTTCAGCACTGCAGAAAAAGAAAAAATGCCTATCATTGCAATGGTGCAACAATGCAGCCTCTTAACTCCTAATCAACCCACAAAAATTCTGTGGACACATTAAGCAAGAGTTCTGACAAGACAAAACAAGAGCATGGAAAAATAGATCCAACAGGTGAGTAATCACGCAGTAGTATCTTCTTAGATCTCTCCAAGAAAGAAGCAGAAAACCACTCAAATGACCCCACTGACCCTAGGGAGAATATGTTAACTGATAGCAAAAGAATGTTTCCAGATCCTGTTTGATACAAGGTAGTAACAAGAAATTATAACAAAACTTAGTCATCATATAGAATTTTCAGACTGTAAATGATTCTGACATTTGCTTTTGTCTGCTGGAGTTGGAATCTAGCCCTGTGTGAAAGCTGATGTGTTTATATACAGTGTCTTTAGGACAGGGAAATGTTATTTCTCCTGTTTCATACACAGTAAATTCTCTCTTTGATCCAAGAGCAAATTTAGACAATATTCATTAAGCAAAAGAGTTTGACTGAACATGAACTTGCACTTCAAACTTGCCGCAAAATTATCCTGTAAATTAGTGCTCTGGCGGAAAAAATAATTCTCAACTAAATTACTGTCCTCTTGATTTCAGAGAGACTGGGTTTTGTCAGGTAAATATTGAAACTTACTGTCCTTGGAACATTGTTGTTTGCACTAGTGTCACTTCTATGACTAATTACAGGTGAATGTCAATACAGCTTGGGCCATAGATCACATACTTCAGTTAACCTATATAAAAACAGGTGGAGTAAATGCTTCTTTCTTCATTTGCAGTTTTCTTGAGTGTATCGGGATTTTACCTCTGAAATCAACTCCATGTGCTTGACTTATGATTAGCACATGGGTCACAGCAATCTGTATGGTTAGTTATGGATGAAAATCAAATTACTGATTTCTCTAGAGGGATGTATTTTTGATTATATTTTTCCTACTAAATAATTGCAGAAGACTTTCTAAACAAAAGTAGAAATGGAAGAGCTTGATTTTTGTTGATGATTAAATATGGCATGCATATTTTTCACTCATCAATGAGAATATAAAAATGTAGTATTCAGAAGTCTAGTATTAAGTAATTATGGGTGTCAGACATTTTCTGTTAACTCATAATGAAGAATTTTATTTTTTTAAAGTGAATGATGTTCTTTGTAGTACCGGATGAACAATGTGAACATTGTGTAATTCTCTCTTTGAAAGGTCTTCCAGTTGATTTTTTGTTGATTCTTCATTATGTTTAAAAGAAAAATGCATACTAGTTATATAAAAGCACTATCATATACCTTAAATGTGTCATTTAGTTGCTTCAGTTCCTAGACATTAGTCTTCTACACATGAATGAAGTGGTTTGGCCATTGATGGAGACAGCTTTAAAAATGTTTACTTTTCTTAATCAGACAGTTAAAGATATAACCTGCAATTTTTCTGTTTGAAGCCTACAACCATCTTCTAATGTTAAGTATTTCTCAAAGGTGAAATGGAAAGCGTATATTATAAAGCATTTTGACCACAAATTGGTTGCAGGTTTTAGAGATGCAAACATATTTTTATACAAGATTTTTGAAAATGAATTCCAGTTTTGTTGCCTGATAATACTTTCTACACATCTGCTTGAGTGAGGTGATGACTTCATCGGATGGACATGTATCCTGAACTACATTTAGTTCATATTTTAACTTACACCTATTACTGGAAGACGTATATGATGGAGTCCAAAATTGGTATGTGCTCTGATTTGCCTCAGCAGTCTTTGAAAGACAAAGGAAATCTAAAGAATTGGTTTCAAACATGCTGGATAGAGAGCTGACAATACTTGACTGCAGTACAGAAAGAAGCTTAGTTGAGATGCTTCTGTGTCATAGTGGTTAAAGCATCAAGTCCCTCCATGGTTTAAAGAGATTCAGAGGTATATACAATACTTTGAATCTCTTCACAAGTGTCACTCAACTAACATTCAGGTACTGAAATGCTGAGTACTGAAGCACACAAATCTCTGGTATTTTATGTTAACTCTTATATGTAGTGGCTGACCTTTATGAGTCTGGACTGAATAGGAATTGAAAAATGTATATCCTTTTAGGGCTTTTGAAATCACAGCATTAATAAGGTCATTACTTTTACAAAAACAAAACAAAACAAAAAATCCATTACTACCTTTTTAACTGCTTTGCCACACACATACACCCATGCTTTCTCTTATCCAAGAATAAATCCAGGTAAGACAACATCTTGACTGACTGAATTGCTGTCCTTTTCCATGCACTAGTTGAAACAAAGACATCTGTCTTTGTGTGGTGACTTGGGTGTGTCTTACACCATCAGTTTTATTTTATTTATTTATTTTGCCATCTGCTGCATTATTATGAAAAAGTCATTACCATTGTATTTCATGTCTGACATCAGTCTAGACAGGCATGTAATTGAAACACCAACATTCACTTAAAAACGAAACAAAACAAAAAAGAAAGCAAAAAGAAACAAGCAAACAAAAAAAAAAGCAGAGGCTTTAACACATTTTCTTAATTGAAGCACCAACAACCTCAGCTTTCAAGAAGTCTCTGGAAAAGGTATCAAACAGCACTGAATTAATCTTTAAGTTACAGTCTTGAGGTAATGGGAGAGCAATAACAGTTTATTTTTCAATTAGATATGCGATTACCTTATCTCAGGGAAATCTCTTGTTTGTTTGCTAAGATTGTTTGTATCATTTTAAAGCATGGATGAAATTGCTTCACTGTCCTCTACTAAGGCCACAGAATCACAGAGCTGCAGGGTCCAGATGGACCTCCATAGAGAACAACTCCACAAGCCCCCTGGGCAGCCTGTTCCAGTGCTTGGTCATTCTGACAATAAAGAATTTCTTCCTTGTGTTAGTGCAGAACTTCCTCAGTTCCAGTTTCTGCCCGTTTCTCTTGTTTCTCTGTATGCTATCATAATAGTAATTCAACATCATTCCAGTATATATCAATCATTATAGACCTGATCCAGGTCTATAAATGTGGGGAGCGAAGTGGCGAGGCCAGACTCTTTTCAGCAGTGTGTGGAGACAGGATGAGGGGAAATGGACAGAAACTGGAGCATAGGAAGTTCCATACAAATGTTCACAAGAACTTCTTTATGGTGAGGGTGACGGAGCACTGGAACAGGCTCAGGGGGGTTGTGGAGTCTTCTTCTCTGGAGATATTCAAGACCCACATGGATGCCTACCTGTGTGACCTGGCATAGGGAACCTGCTTTGACAGCGGGGTTGGACTCGATGATCTCTGGATGTCCCTTCCAACCCCTATGATTCTGTGATTCTGTGATTTGTTAGTTATTAGAATAACTAGTCAGAAATCCAATATTACAGCTGTGCAAAAAAGTACAGTAGCATTGCCAAATGTGAGAAAAATATTAACAATTAAAAATTAATTCAGTGCTGGATAATACAGAAATGTAACCTACAATTTCAAAAGCAATCATAGAAATAGGAACATTAACAGGAAGCAAATGATTTTAGGAATATGGAAGGTTCTCCTTTGGGCAAAGAAGGGTCACTCCCCCCAACCATAGCTAAGCTGGATTGAAAGTGAGAGGCTGGAGATCCGTGAAGGAGAATATGAGGAAAAAATTTAAAAAAAAAAAAGAAAGAAAAAAAAGCACTGTGGCAGTAGGATGAGTTGGACAGCAAATTAGCTGTCTCAGGATGTGGTTAAAACCATGTTGTTTGAGTCATTTTTAACTAGACTACCCTATCCTTCAGGGGAGGTGTACTGGATGATGTATTACTTGTTTTCCAGCCCTAGATGTTATGATCTTATAAATGTTGTGGCTCAGAATTATGTCTATTTTGAATTAACAAAACCACTTTGTATGTAATGGTCAAGGCAAGGATTAGAGAACTGCTTAAAAAAAACAGTAAAAGACTATTTATATGGAGACTTCATGAAGGTACAGTGAAAACCTCACTTCTCTGGCTAATCCCTCTGTAGGGATTCTCTGAGTCATAATTTGTTTTTACACAAGTGACCATTTTCCTCCACCAATAAAGGAAGGGATGACCCAAAATAAAAAGTCACTGTAGCCTGTAGATTAGTTTTCTATGACTTCCCTTGTAAATACCAAGCATATGTGTATTCCAGAAAATAGAAAAGTAGGCAAAATCAGAAGGACATAAAAATTATGACTGACTGAGGAAGCCTTGATTTATAGTTTGGCAAGTAATATGGTGTGGCGTTGCTGTGCTATCTGATGCTCAGCGTAATTGCTTTAGCAGTCATTATGACATAGCTTAAACAATAATAATTAAATTTGCATGTAATTGTTACATCATCTGGAATCCAAAGTGGGGTGTAAAATGCAGAACCCTCTCATTTTTGTCCCCATATATCACTTCTGCAGTTTTTGTACTTCTTCAGCTATATTTTCCTAAGATTTCAGAACCAAATCCTTGCATCACCAAAAATGCCAGAAAACAGATGACCTCACTTACTGGTTGTATAAAATGATTTGATTCAAGTTCTATTAATAAAGACAGGTAAGAGAACCAAATTTTCTGAAATTATAAATTTTTTGTTGCGAAATGTGAATGTGCTAAAAACACTCATTCCATAAAATCTGTTTTATGGGTTAAATTCCTCAGACGGGTTTTTTTAAGGTTACAACAATTTAGTTGCAGCACTATTCACAAGAACTGAATATGCACACAAAAAAAAAAAAACCAAAAAAAAAAAAAAACCAAAAAAAAAAAAACACACAAAAAAAACCACCATGATTCTAGGTAGTACTTCAGACTTACCCTTCAGAATACAGAGAATGATTTTCAACACTGGTATTCATGTTCCTAAGCACGCAGTTACATGATTTTTGGGTCAGGTTTCAAAATCCTGATTTTTCAGCAAGAGAAATCTATTTATCTTTCTTTTCATTTTCTTTGGGTTTACTTTCTCTTCTCAGTAATTCTCTCAAAACATAGAAATATTTGTACGGAACAGATTCAGAATAGAGACCTATATTTGGAGAGAGGCTTGTGGGATTTTCTAAGGATGCAAAACTTACTGAGACAGTATTGCATAATTGGGTCAAACTATTTAGGAGTACTCTCTGGATTGGATTATCTCTTGGACTGGAGAAAGCTGATTGGAACAGTTCTAAAACGAGTTAGGGAGCAGATGAGATATTAATGAGTCTTGTAATATTCCAAAGAAAGTATACTGAGGCTTGCTCCAAGAGATTTTAGAGCATCTGGAATGAAGACAAGGACCTTCCTTTTTGTTTTTTTTTTTTTACTCTGTGGAATAAGAACCATTTCTTCCTCCTCATATTTGCAGATACCTCTGCCTTCCCTGATGCAATAGCCTCTGGCTATAGCTCAGTGCTTCCACTGCAGAGCAAACACTCTTTCCTGTGTTCTTGCTACTGTCACGTTTCCTACACTTCTTTCTGTATCTTGGGCTGACACGAAGACGGAGTTGCTTTTAAATGAAACAAAGACGGATCAGCTTCCTTCTCTTTTAAGGTCAGGATCAGCAGAGTCCAGAAAACTATGCTGAGTAAAAAGTGTTCCTGCCTCCCCCAGCATGTGCATGGATAGATAGCCTACCAGTTGTTTCTCTTTATTATAAGTAATTATTTAGGAGGCTAGGGTTGTAACTTCTTTCATTACACAGTCTGGGATATTCTTCAGTCTCTGAGCAAATCTGTGTAATGTGTGTAGTTTCTTCGAAGTTTCCTGAATGTTCCTTGTTCAGTCAACTTTTCCACTCTTTCTCCAAATGTGGCAATGGAAGCAGAACACCTTTTTCTATATGAAATTACTGCTTTCTTCTTCTCTGAATGTTGGGACTTAGTTGATCTGCTTCTTATTTTGTACTCAGCACCATAATTGACATTCACTGCAGGTCATTTCTGTTATCAGAGTCAAGGGATGCTCAGATTTAAGAAGAAGCAGAGGAAGCCTGCAAGAAATAAATTGTTATGAATTCAAAGAAAAGAGAGTGTCATAAATGACTTGCTATAGAAGAAAAGGAAGCAAACAGTACATTCTGAAACATTTACACTGTTTTTTTTGTGCTGACACTTTGTCTGGGAAGTAACAGAATAATAGACAAATGTTACACCTGTTTACACCAGTACTTCTGTTAGATCAGAATTATGTAGAAGTGAGTGTTCTGACTCACACACCACAGTTCAGCTAGTGTTGCAGAGCAATGAGAGGATGCAAACGGATTCCTTTGTAATGAAGCTAAACTGGAAGATGCATTCCAGGACTGGACCCAACATGTTCCTACTGTTATTGGGCACCTGCCCAAGTAATCAGACTAGAACTAATCCAAAATAAAACTCCTGGAATTCATACAGCATAAATGTCAGGTCTTGTTAATGGTATGTGAACTGATGAAAATGACTAAATGATCTCCTGGAAGTTTAAGTTCATAGAATCATAGAACCATAGAATCACAGAAAGGTTTATGAAAAAATGATAAGAATCATCTAGTTCCAAACTTCCTGCCATGGTTAGTGATGCTTCCTATTAAATCAGTTTGCCCAGAGCCCCATCCAATCTGATGCTGAATGCCTCCAGCGATGGGATATCCACAGCTTCTCTCTACAACCTGTTTCAGTGTATCACCACCCTCACAGTGGATAAATTCTCCTCAATATCCAATCTAAACCTGCCTTCTTTCAGTTTAAAACCTTTATCCCCTGTCTTGTCATTATATGCTCTTCTGATGAACCCCTCTCCAGCATTCTTATAGGGCCCTTTTAGGTGCTATATGACCACTTTACTGTAATCTCACAGAGCCCTTGTTTTCTTAAGCTGAACAACTCCATTTCTCTAGTCTGTCAGCCTGACTTCAAAAGAGAGGGGCTACAGTCCTCCAGTCATCTCCATGGCCTCATAGAAGTAGAAAAGAAATGATTAGGCTCATAAAACTGTTAAAGATTGTCGATAGGTAACTGTGTCGAACTGATAGACCTGTGATTGTATGTAAAGATGTAGGAGATGCAACTTTAAAATAAATTAGTGATGAAATTTAAACGTAAGAATGTGAGTTCCTGAAACTTTTAAAGTACTGAAACTTTTTTTTTAAAAGCCTGAAACTTTTAAAGTACTGAAGTACAGTTATTCACAAAGTGCTGTTCACAGGACCTCAGCAGATCTTGCACTTAGTTCCCATGTTTGGTTCATCAGACTGAAACACCCAGCAGAATGGAAACCTGTCTGAGAAAGATTACTATTACTTGTCATTTTAATGGAAATTTGCCATTTCTTCTATAAAAGGGATGTGTTTGATCAAGAAAGCCTGCCAACTCAAAGTATATATTTATAAATACATAAATCTTGATCAGACATAGCTGGGAGATTATTACTTTGTGGGCTGAACACCCAACACATGACCAATTGACTTCACTGTTTGAATAGTTGTGAGATGGGAGGAATTATTTTGTACTGAGAGTTATTTTGTATTTATTTCAGTTCAAGAGCCAGTAATTTTCCATGGCTAATATCCTGTTTTTAAAATATCTTTAAATGATCCTCCTAAAAATAAAATCATATACTCACACATCTTTCACTGACACTTAACTTTTGGAAAGACTTAGTTCAAAACTTCCGTCATTACATTATTTCTTTCCAGAGATATTCTCAGGAATTTGCCTTTTGATAAAGACTTCTTTGTATATTTTGCATAAAATGCTTTCAGGATCTAAAGTTATTTTCTTATAGTTTCTTTAGATGACCAAACAACCTCAACCTAAAAAAAAAAAAAAAAAAAAAAAAAAAAAAAAAGAACTCAGAAATATAGCAATTGGATATATTTTTTATATTCAGTAAATTCAGACTTTTAATTGGTAGTTATTTACCAACATCACCATTCGCAGTCATTTCCGTGTGAGATTAATATTTATGAGAAGTGCTGTCCTGTTTAAAAGAAATAAAAAATACAATTAGAATATACCAGAAATTAATCTTTCTTTCTTTCTTTCTTTCTTTCTTTCTTTCTTTCTTTCTTTCTTTCTTTCTTTCTTTCTTTCTTTCTTTCTTTCTTTCTTTCATCTATTTATTTATTTATTTATTTTCTTTTCTACAACAGAGAGAACTAGTGAACCTTGCCAGTAAAACCTGTATGTCAAAGGGTTACAAATGCAAAGTGCATAATACTAATGAACAGTGAAATTGAGCAATATAATTTCAGGTTATTGAGTTTTCAGAATAGGATATGAGAAAATTGAAAGCAAAACTATAGAAGGAAATTTCAAAGTAGCCAGAAAGAACATGGAAACTGCCATATTGCAATAGGAAGGTGCTGATGATTATGACTATGGAAATGTTGTCTGATGTTTACACATAATTCCAACTTTACATCCATGGTCACATCTGAAGCAGAAATAATCAGTTTATGAAGCTGTCTGACCATCATTTGTTGAGGCTAAGGACCTTCATTTAGCTCTACAAGTGACATTACAATGAGAGGTACCTGTATGTTTTGGCACTCAAGTTTACCTCAGAATTAATGAGAGGAAAAGCGAACTATCAGTCCTGTTCATAAGAAACAACTTAATTTTATTCCTGCTGATGCTGCCAACAGATTATCACAAGTAAATGTTAAACCTAGCTGAAAAGAGGACTCAGCCCAAATATTTTACACTGACCACCTGACAATGTAATTCTAAGTTGGCCTTCTGGAGCTGCTAACATTCTGGACTGGATTTGTCCTGGAAAAATTTTTGAACTGCAAATTTTCTGCAGATTTGTGGATGTGAATCCCTATTTTTATTCTGTAAGCTATATTAATTCAGGAGCTGTATTCTTCATAAATGTATAGTGTTCCTCTGTGCCATTTGGAACACAGACAATACACAATATTTCTGAAGAATAAAAAAATAATGATAAGCAGCAGTCTTGAGAACTGTTTTCAATTTGGATCCCGTCAGCTCAGCAGCTCAGTCTGCCCTTCATCCCTGTGGAATTTCCACAGACATCCACATTTAATTGACCCCTCAGTAGCAAAAGGATAATTTAATTTTCTTGATCTTTCATCTACTGCAAAAGCTCATAGAAGCATTTCAAATGCTACATTGGTCAAAATACTCCCAAAATATAACTTTTCTGACTGATATTCTTTACATCTTTTCATGTTATAAGTGACATTTAACATTTTTGTCTGAGTTTTCTCTGAGTGTACACGTCACTAGATAATTTGGATGAAAATCCTTAACTGTTTGGGTTAAGTGATCATACATTAGATCTTCTCTTCCATTTTCTTTTGTCTGAATTTATTTGTATAGATTATTTATTATTAAAGGTTTTTATGTATTTTTGTGTTTTCTTTTTTTCCTTTTTCCTTTTTCTTTTTTTTTCAAAGCTATTTTCTGTTATGGAGAACTGCCTTGGGTTTATGATTTTCAGCCTTGGGTGTGGAGGTGCTAAGATATTGGTACACTGTTTCAGTTTGCCAAAAAGTAAGTGACCATCAGCAACATGAGCTGATTTTAGATTTTACAAGAGCTGGTGTAAAAAGTGCACAAAGTTAATTCCCCCCACCTCCCACCCCCCCACCACCACCCCCCCGCCCCAGTTTTGCAAACATTGTTTAGCAAATAATGTTACTTTTTATACACAGGGAATAAAATAACACACTTCATAACTATAGCTGCTCTTCAGTTTCTCTGGAGATGTAATTCTATTTGAAATAATAACTTATTTGATGTAATGCATGAAAATGAAGATATCTCTCAAATCTACTTGTTTGTCCGTTTCATTTTGCACCATTTTTCTCAACTCAGTGACATTTCTTCTTAGTGGCTTTCTTTCCTCTCAGGGTTCCTTGGAATGTGTCTGATGTCTTGTCCATGAGGCTTTAAGCAGGCCTTCCATGAATCTAGGTTAGGTTCTGTTCACCCTAATATTACTCATCTGCTATTGTTAAGTCTCAAAAGCCCGTCTCAGAAGACACTGAAGGTATGTCTCTGTTTAATGGAAGAGAAAGTTTAAATATCTATGCTTTACAGTATACCTTAAAAGTATATACATAATTAAAGTGACAAACTTAAGTGAGACAGACCTGAGTTACTCTGGTAGAAGAAGAAGAAGAGTAGAAATTTTAAAGAAGTACTAGAACAGACTCAGAATCACACTGGTGCCCCTTGAGAATACAGTGATGAGATTATGGTCCTGAATTACAGGTATTTTTTTATAAAATGTTTGAGTAGATTCCTCAACTTACATGTTCATATGAAAGAACATAACTAAGATTATGAACATTTTTATTTTCTGTCAATGACAAATGTAATTCCTAAAAAATGTTTATTATAGTGAATCAGACTTTCCAGATCTAGAACGCAGCACTTCCAAAAAAGGTACAAGAAAAGCACTGAGAAATATGGAGTGACTTTTCAAAGAACCAAATTCTTGGCTCCTTACTTGATGAGAGTTACTAGTCAGAATAAAAAGATACTTGAGATCTATCTATCTATCTATCTATCTATCTATCTATCTATCTATCTATCTAGACATATACTGCCTATGTATACTAATGGGGAAATCAGTCAGAAAGTAATAGTCCTTTCTATGTTACTTATAACCAAAAGACTAAAATTGCTTTTGCCTTACAGTGCATTGTCTCATAGCTTAAATGCACTAAAATCTCCTTATTATGCCAAGATCTGGAATGAGACATCTCAGACTGCAGAGGAAAACTGAATTAATTGCTGACAAGAAAGATCTTTGCAGCTGTTTTGATTATAATCATGATTGTACTTGACCATGAGTTTACATTCCTAGGCAGAATTCATGTCTGTTGATCAGTCTCAAAAAAGACTGCAATCTTTGGAAGATGGCAGAGAGAACTTTTTAAACTTTCCTGAAAACAGTCCAAAATTAGATTGCCTGCTAAACCTGGCAAAGTAAGTATCAAGCTCTTACTTCACGCTGCCATGAATTAGATCCTTAGTTCACAAGCAGTCTCATTTATTTCCTGTAGGCTATTTCAGGACACAGGTTCAGTTTAATTAAAGGCATTATCATTTTTCAGGAAATCTAAATAGAGCTTGAAATGGTATCTTATGCCTGAAAACAGATCCTGAAAGAGTGCCATTGGCTGCATAATTCCTTCAGTTCTTCCGCTTGTACAGGAGACATTGAATCAAGTGTTGTTAATGTTAAGAGATTTGCTCTGATACTTCCAAAGTTAGGATGTTGGTAAAGACCATGTATTTCTGTAACATCATCGCAGACAAGAGTGAAAACAAGTCAAAAAATTCACATAAGTTAAAACTGTTTTCAGTAGGACTTCCAATGTTATTAATAAGCTTTTGAATAATGAGAACAAAAATATCGAGAATATTTCAATCTTGTGAAAAATACAGTGATAATCCATGAAAACAGATTTGAGAGGCACACTAAGGTCCTTATTCTTACCACAATTATGTTACAAATTAAGAGGATACTTTGTACTCCCCACATACAAATCCTCAAAATAAAACTAGAATGTATTTTGGAAGCTAAGCTTTAGTTGCATGGAGTCATTATATTCCATATAGAGAATCTATATTTATATTGAATTACATCTGAATTGTATAGATTCTGAGTTATGCAGGTCATTCTATATAAGTTAATGGCATTTAAGGAGTTTATGAACGACATTCTTATCAGAGAACTGTATTACAGTCTGACATAGCATATGTTTACTCTCTTCTAAGATGTCAATACTTACCAAGCTGGAGGTAGAGTTTTATGAATAGATGTTGATCTCAGGCCTTCTGGCATTTTCCAGAATGTTAATTCTTTGTGATGATGCCTATGAGATACAAATACAGTATTTAAGTCTCTTCCTGTATTATGGTTTGTTTTTTTTTTTTGTTTTTTGTTTTTTTTTTTCATAATTACCACAGAGGATTTCTTCTGCTGTGACCATTATGCAGTGCGGCATTCCTGATCTTTGCTATGACAGCTGACTCTGACTTATCTAACATATTCTTTCATTGTTATAGCTACTTTTCAGGATACTTGGGTGCACTTGGCAAGTGCTGTGCATTATAACTGTGAGATCCCATAGAAACATTTCTAGAGGCACTGGGGACAGGCTGGCACTTCCTTATGTGTGACTGAGAAAAGCTGTTTGTTGCCTAATGGATAACATACCGCAGTACAGAGTACAGCTATAATGGCTCTTTTAATAAGACTGATTTATGTAAAAGCTGATTTATGTAACAGCCAGTCATCCTTCTGGGGAGCTTAACTTCCAAAGGGATTGTGAAATACAAAGCCATTCTTTGGCTTTAAGGTTGCCACCAGCAACATGTAAGATTAGACTGTAAGTTAGATGGAAATTAGGGAAAGAAATGATTTCATACATAAGGCAAATCTCTACTCCAGACAAAAGTTTTGGTTTTTCATTTTTTTCTTTCTTTCTTTTATTCTCTTCTCTCTTCCTCTATTTTTTTTTATTTTTTTTTTCCTTTTTGTGCTAGAAATCCTAATTGACATTAATCCAAATGGTTTTAAAGGTATGAATTGTGTTATAATTGTAAACTCAGAACAAACACAATGTATCAGGACCTAAAATCACGAAAATGTACAGCAGTGTGTAACCAGACAGCATTCAAAATGTGCACTGATTTATTTTTAGGACTATGCATACTGAATATCAATCACAAAGTTACCAGTGTTGTGGCAGCTGAAAGCCAGATTTTTTTTCCCCTTGTAAGTACATTGGTATTTCAGATTTTTCTTACTTGCTTTCTCAAGCTGCTATAGTAGACTTTGGTAATTTCTTTTAAAGCTTTCTCAAAATCTAGAAATAAAAACCATTTTTGACTCCTGCAATTTGCTGTACATCCAATCACACTAGTTCATAACCATTTTCAGTGGATGGCTCCTCAATGTCCCTGTTCAGCCTTAAATATGAAAAATGATTTTGGTTGGAAAACATTAAATCAGCACTCTAAAGAGTGCCACAATGCCTTTTCCTCTTTTGTTTATGTGACTTGGTTTTGTTCAGTTTAAAGTCTCTGTTAAATGAATTAAGTGAAATCTTTATGCACTAATGCCAGCTCTGAAATGAGGGCCAAATAACTTATAATGAGTTGTTTACTAGTACAGTAACAAAGTTAAGGCTGTGGTTACATTATCAACGCTACTTATGCTAGTAAACAGTTGAAAACATTTTGCTCAGTATTTAAGAAAATAAATCTTTGGTCTAAGAGTACAAGCTTAGCATTAAGACTGTGATTTACTGATTGGGTTATTTCAAGTTATTCTTGGCTGATAAAATTAGTTAACAACTGGCTAAAGTTCTTGGCATGTGAAGATATTAGCTGTGCTGCAGTATAATCTTTCAATGAAAAAGAAAGAAAAAAAAAAGAAAAGAAAAGAAAAGAAAAAAGAATGAAAGGAATTAGAGTACCAAGATCCATAAATATTGTATAATAAAGCCTGTTAATTTATTCACTGTAAAACTGTTAGAAAATAATTAAGCTCTGGATCTAGGAAAGAATGCTGCATCAGATGAGAAATGAGCCATTTGTTCCTACTTAATCTGGACTCCCTTATTATTTTAGAGCATTGACTTCTGCTTGTCAGTGTTAATCCCCAATTGTTCCTACCTTAAAAGCTATCTGATTAAACTTCTTTCTCTATCAACCTGAAGCACTGGATTGATCCAATACATTCATCCAAATAAAATGAGGGAGGCCATGATTTGAGGAGAAATCACAGATGTTTCTCCTTTATTTCAGAAAGATGCAGAAAGTAATTTCAGATGTTAAATGTAAGGTATGCTGGGTAAAAAATAACGCTAACTTTTATACATGATAGTCAGTAGACTTGCAAAGCATTAGAAAAAACAGCAGCCATCATTTACCTTTGACAGTCTTAGATGTGATTGCATTTCTGCTGGAAATTTATAACAGGTGAGGAGATCCAACAGGAATTTTTATTCCTAGAATGAAAGCATTTTTGTTAGAAAGTCTATTAATTATTCATATTACTGTAAAATATTGCTATTGATCAGTGCAATAAGGACAGAACATGCCATAAAGCTCCTCCATTAGCCGTCCCTGTTCTTGGTAAGTTAATATTGTTAAAAAATTGTCCTTGAATATTTTTGGTAGTAAGAACAACTTAAAGTAGGCTACTGGAAACTGAGTGCTTGATATCCTCATTTTTTGCACATGCCCCAGAAGACAAGAAGGTACTGTGGATGCAACAGCCAAGTTTGGTTTTCACACCTTAAAATGTAAAAGTTCATACATTCAACTATAGTAATATTTAATTTTTAAATTATACCTATTATAAAATGATTAAATGTAATTATCATTTAATAATAAATATCTATCAGAATAATCAGTGTTGTAGCGCTCTTCCCAACAGTCAGAACCAAGTCTTTAATTTGTTATAGGGAGACCTCAATAGGAATTACTACAACCACATTATTTTTTATTAAAAAGGGAAATGCAGGCATAATTTTAAGTTTCTCAAATATTGGTAAACAACTACATCATTATGGAAATATGTTTATCTGTTGTGGGAATGTTTAAAATGCAGTATGCATTGCTTAAAAGGGAGTAGTAAAGGAGTGAGATCAAAGCAGGAGTGAGGGATTAAGCACTACAGAATAAAGTGTTTTCTCTTTTAAAGCTAGAGCATCTTTTTTATCTCATCGTGTAGGTGATGGTGACTGTATGCAAAAGCTCAATTAGATATGAATGAAGATTCTTCCTGCACTGATATTAAACTGAGCTGGAGTTCTACCCCATATAAATCTACTTCACTTTAGAATTCTATATGGATAAAACTACTTTCATAAACCTTCTGACTGAAGAAACTAAATAAGATTCTGAAAACTTTATAAGCAATTGTCACTTCAGCATTATATAAATTTATAAATTGATTTTCCTCCCTTTGACTTCTAGAATGAATATGTAGCTGAGAATTCTAAGTGTTTTTGAATCAGTTTCATAATGGCATATGAGAATAAAAATATAGGCTATTTTCTCAATATCATTAAAAACTGTATTACCAACACCTTCTTATGTTATATGCTCTAAATAGATTTACATATACTGAGCCTGTAATAACTGAAATTAGCAAAACCACTGAAAGAAGGAAAATGCCAAAAGTTTTGATTTACCTCTATTAATTATTTTTATAGGTTGAACTTGCACGGAGAAAAATAAAGCAAGAGACCTGGAAAGGATTTAATAGAAGAATAGTAGCACTGCTCAAACAGAATCTAGGGATGAGTGTTGTCTTGCCTGTTTCTTTACTTGTTAAAGACAGACTTCTATACTGAAATCTCAGTGCCTCTGTTGAGCAATGACCAAATTCATCAAGGATAGTTAAAAATCACAGACAATCCACACTCTGAGTCAATTTTTCTTTCTGTTAAGTTCTAAAATATTTTAGCAATTAGTATTTCTAATTACTAATGAAATATAGTTCTGTTACCTAACAGTATCAAAAGTTCAAAATATACAATTTTGATTTTTTAAACATTTTGAATTTTTTTTGGCACAAACTATTACTCTTATGAAGAGACTTGTCTGGAGCATTTTAAAATGTATTTTACAGAACTCATTCCTAAAATGGCTTAGATCAACTTCTGATGTGGGTAAAAAGCAGTATTTAAAAGTCTATGTGAGTTCTAGAACAAAGGACCAGTGTAAACAAATAATAATATTTAAGTTTTGCTCACTTGGAAATTACAGTTGACAACCAGAAGCTTTCATTCAACCCATCTTGTCTCTTCAATTTTATGAGAGAAACAAAGTGCATCAAAGTGAGAACTGCTGTTAGATGCTGCAACCACGCGTTGTTCTTTATCTTCAGTAAGCGCATTGAAGCCAGGCACAGTAATTGCAGATCAGGGGAAATAAGGAAGTGATATTAAGCTGGAGTATGACTGTTTTGTTATGCTATTTGTATACAAAACACACATACAGGGTGATATGTTGATTTTCAGTTTCCATTTTTTCTTTTCAGCTTTATTCTTAAGGTTCATGATACTGCAGACACTTACAGTGAAACCAGGGATTGTTTGAAGATACACAGTACTCCAGATCCTCTGCTCTCATATGAAACAGTTGTGCTTCTAGGCTTCAATCTCCAGAACTATTTCTTTGGGGTGGCAAATGTTAAAATCTGTGTTAATGCCTGAAAATGTACCAGTTCTAAAATTATTTTTTCCTTTTCCATAAAAACAGTTACATAATCAGAACTGTGTGTTTTTTCCATATCCTTACAGGCACAAGTACTTATTCAAAATGTTGGTAAAAATCTAAGTATTTCTTGCCCTGAAAAACACTTTTTGTTGAAGATCCAGTACAGTTCAAAGAATTTTCTTTCTCAGTCAAATAGAATATGCTATACTGGGCTAAGTGTTTATTACCACCTCCTTTCACTCATGCCAATTAGCACCTACCAGTGAACACAAAGACAGATGGTGATTGTCACTGAGGGCCTTCTGTCAAGAATTTCCCTTTCCTAAGTAGGAGAGGTGGGGAGAGTGGGGGGAAAGGGAAGAAAAGTTGTATAAAACCTGCTTTGTGTTTTTATGCAGAGGGACTCGACAAGAAATTTTATGATGTTATCATAGATATTCCTAAAATAAAAATTCTATTTAAGCAGAATAAGGGTTACATTCTTCACCTAATTTTTAAAATTTTGCATAATATGAGCCTAAATAGATTTAGGTCAGGTACCTTGGCAAAAATAAAAAAGATCTACAGTATTGTGTCTGACTGCCTTCCAATTACAAGCAGTTCCAACACGTATGAAAAATTCCTGATTTCTGGATTTAGAAATGAAACTATTCTTCCTACAAAAACTTCATAAGTCATTGCATTGCAAGTAGGACTCCAGCCCACTCATGTCATGGAAATGACTGTAATGTGATCAGAAATTTATCTGCAGTAATTAATTATTGTTAATTAAGTGAATAGGAACAAAAAGTATATTACACTAAATAGATTAAAACATTGTCTTACAGAAACTGTAAGAGATATTATCAAATGGATAAGATGTAAGCATTAGATTTAAGTGACACTGAATCATAATTCCCATATCTTGACTAAACTTCACTTACCAAATTGCTCCTATGTTTACATATCCCTGTTATGAGGATGCCTTATTACTTTTCTATCTTCTGTGTCATCTTCATGTTTGTTCACTATTCTTTCTCCATCTGCAACTGAATTTACATTATGATTACAGTGATATAAGCTGTATAATGTAAGTGTTCTGAGGTCTTTGGATAAGAGTTGATTTGTGAAGAAATATCATTTAAATAAAACATCTCTCACTTCTCTCTACACCTCAGGATTTTTTCTTCTAAATATCAGGTCTTGCTATATTTACCAGATAGTTTGTCAGAAAATAGTTGTATGGATTAAAAATCAAACCCTTACTAGAATTACCTAAAAACATACCTGTAAATAATATAGGCACAAAATAAAGATAATATGGATGGAGAAAATGAATCTTTAGCATGTATACATTTAGAAAAGCCTCATCATATGGGAGTCAGTGTTGAAGCTGAACTATTCAAGATGGAAGAGAAAGGATGTTCATTACAATTTTTATTTATTTATTTATTTATTTATTTATTTATTGAGGCAACATCTATGTGTAGTGCAAATATTTGATGGAACCTAAATTATGTACTGATTGCTAGGAGAGCAAAGCCTTGTAATTTGCTATTAACTGGATGTTTTTTGTTTGTTGTTTGTTGTGTTTGTTGGTTTTTTTGTTTTGTTTTTTTTTTCATGCCTGTCACGGGTTACCTAGATTTACCTGTATCCATGACAGGGCAGCCGCCCCATAGGGCCTCCCTTCCCTCCCCTCCCGGGGCCCCAGAAAGGAAGGAAAAATAAAACAGTGGCAGCAATCTAAGGAGGAAAACTTATTTTACTAAATATGATATCGGAATACAATGATTGAGGCTAATAAATTGAACAAAACAGAGAGAGAAAGAGTCCCCGAAAACCGAGAGGCCTACTGTGAAGTCTAGGCAACACGGCAGGAATGCTTCTCACTCCCTGAGAGTCCGAGAGAGAGAGAGAATTCCAGCCTGAGAGCGAGATTATATATGTCCTCCTCCCATGACTTATCTCTGGCGGCGGCATCCTCTGGGATAAGTAGTTCTTCTCCGAGAGCTGAGCACCCGGGATGCTACCCTTCTACGGAACTGGAGTATGGATGATCCATACTGCACATGATGTTATGATGTGGAATATTGACAGCAACACAACAAAACTATGACAGTGCCACCAAATAATTCTTTAGAGTTTAAATAATTGTAAAGTAGTTGTAAATAATTCTTTATTTATGTATTTATAAATAACCCATAGTTAGACATGGGATATAAAATACTTAACTGTTTCTCAAAAGTATGTACCCCAGTTTTTGTTTTTTGTTGTTTTTTTTTTGTTGTTTGTTTGTTGTTTTTTTTGGTTTTTTTTTTTGTTTTTTTTTTTTTGTTTTTTTTTTGTTTTTTTTTTTTAGTGAGAATCTGGGAGCATTGTTATGAAGTGCATAGATTGTTAAGTATTGCTTCTGAGAAATAGCCATGATCAGCTTGGGACTTCCAGAGGCCAGACTTTGGGCTGTTTAATATATTGCCTGGGATAGTCCATTGGGAGGCAATCCTCCCACTGTAAGAGTAGAGCTGGTTAGAGACTGCCTCATGAGACTGAATATGTACTTGAGAAAAGTCCTGCAGAGAAGGACTTCGGGATCCTGGAGAATGAAATGCTGACCATGAGCAAGAGTTGTGCACTTGTAGCCCAGAAGACTGTTATATCCCAGGCTACATTAAAAGACAGGTGGTCAGCAGGGCAGGGGAGGCACTCTGGAGACCCCATCTGGAATACTGTGTCCATGCCTGGGGAACTCAGCATAAGAAAGACATGATGCTGTAGATCCAGAGGAGGGACAAAAAGATGCTCAGAGGACTGGAGCACCCCTTCAGTGAAGAAAAGTTGAGGCAGCTGGGTTGTTTAGCCTGGAGAAGACTCAACTAACTAAAGAAAGCTTATAAACAGGAATGAAACTTACATTTCACATGGTCTGGAAGTGATATGACAAGGGAGATAGGCTGCAAAGTAAAAGTAAGGAGATTTAGGCTAGATGTTAGCAGAAAATTCATTACTCAGAGGATGGTGAGGCACTGGAACAGTTTGCCCAGAGGAGCTGTAGATGCTACCACCTATGGAGACATTCAAGGCCAGTTTGGATAGTGCTCTGGGAAGTATGATCTGGTGGACAGCAATCCTGCCTGTGGCTGGGGGACTGAAAGTAGATGTTTTTAAGGTCCCTTTCAACCAAAGATATTATTTGATTCTATGAGAATTCCTAAGGACTTCTCCAAAGGAAATCCCCACTAAGATAAAAGCATAAACTCCAAAAATGAAAATGTTTTATTGTAGATATTTCACCGTCACAAGGCTATGGGGAGGCTGGCACTAATATCAGGGTCATGTTAATGTTGTTAGACAGCAGCTATTTTAATCCTGGTGTGTTTTGCTGCAGCTCCTTAATTATGTTTGTTTATTTACACGGTGAGATGTGGTGCACATTTAGTTCAGAAAATATTTTTCCTCTGAGAGATTTGTGTTCTTGTAAGGTAAAAGTTGTGCATAAATATCCATTGCAAAGCAGACTAGACTGAGCTGTGTGTTCTTTCTAAACAGTGCCACATAAATACTTCTAGAAGCACATGGCATACTTGTGCATTTACCAATTTATTCCCTTTTGTAGAGTGTAAAAGACAGAAATCCCATAGTTTAGTTTATTTTGTATTCCTTCCCTAGTCATTATTTTATGCTTTTTTTTTTTTTTTTTTTTTTTTTTTTTTTTTTTTTTTTTTTTTTTTACCCTCTTCATTATTTTTAAAGGATCTTAGAGAGCTTCTGTTCTTTCAGCAAAATATTCTAGCCTTGGAAATTTGACCTTTTATGTGTCCTTTGCAGAAAAAAAGTAGATTCATAGCTTTTAAGGCCAGAAGGGACCATTTGATCATCAAACCTGACCTCCTGTATAACACAGGGAAAAGAATTTCCCTCTATTGTGTCCAATAATTTATAAGTAAACCATCCAGTAACAGGATGTTATATTTTATGAGTAGTTTAGAACTATGCAGGTCTCATTTTAATTTTTCACCAGTGGTTTCAGCTTATTGTCCAAATAATATTTACAACAGAATATATATATATGAATATTGCCTGTGCTTTATATAGAATGTATGCTGAATCTGAGTTTATTTTATAAATCCACTAGTGAAGCATATGTTACTTTACATCTGAAGGGTTACAAATCTGGGTCTTAAAGTTTCTCCATATCACAAACTGTGATTAAGCTAAATCATTTAATCTCTCTCACAGGCACTCAGTTGCATACACATAATTTACCAAGTTTAAATGAAAGGCTGACTTGTTAGTAGTAAACACTGTAAGTTTTCTGCCAGATTCAGTTTTCTTAGTCCCATATAGAGGGGAAAAATGAAAACACAATATTAAATCACCTGTTCCTATCTATTAACATCAAAAATAACTTTTATCTCGACTTAGCTTTGATATTTCAGCTGCTTAACAGTGGATAGGAAAGCATATACTATGCAACAGCTTAGAGATGTGCTGTGGAAGTAACAATCTCAACATAGAAAAACAGGAATTAGAACATTGCAAAGAATAAACAGTTTTTAAAACATCTGAGGGCATACCAACTGCTTTACTAAGTCATACTGCAAAATGGCTGAAAAGAGCAGGAATAACAGCTCTCACTGAAGCTTCCAGATAAGTCAAACCTAATTCAAACCTGGTAGCCAGTAAAAATTGTGAAAGAAAAAAGCAAGTATGAATCTACAGCCATTATCTCATCTAGTAACAGGATATTATATTTTACAGGATGCTTCATTTTCAATAAAATGAATAATGCCTGCTCAGACTCACCTACTGGTAAATGACTGCTACAGAACAGGATGTGAAGACTTAGAGAACCACTTATTTTTAACGTATACCACAATTGCAAGAGAGTTCAGTAACAAAATCCATCTTGAAAAAAAATGTAAGAGATATAATGGATGTTAACAGAAAGACCCAGATCAGACTTCTCAAAGCTGGCACATAGTTAACTACTCACCCTCTGTTTGTCTGAATGGTCATAATTTGATGCTTTATCAGTGATGGTTAAGAAAATTAAAATTTGTTAAGACATAATGGGTATGCATGCAATCTAAATTATGGAGAAGGACTAGGCAGTGCCTCAAAGCTAACCACTATTTTATTAATATTCAAATGCACTTGGAGTCAAAGTCTAAAAAGAAATGGAATTGTGGATATGTTAGACAGTAGTATTGAGGGAGAATTTGCTGAGAGACTGGATAGTCTTCTATGAAGTTGTAGTATTAATTTGACCTTGGAAATTTAGTATATGGCTTCTTGTAACTACTGAGAAGACAATCATGTCTCCTTGTCACAGAAAAATAATGGAGAATAGTAATTTTTCCTACTCATTTTCCACTAACTCAAGGTTCAGAATCTGAAACCTGAATTCTTATTTCCAGACATTTAAATTTCATCTCCATAGAATCAGGCTTTATTATACAGGCTTCATGCTTCTCCGTGTATCGTAAATGCTCAAGAGAATGGGGAAGATTAAGAAATATGACAAAGTTTCACAGAACTCTGCAAAGTTTAATGATGACAAGGTCAGATGAGAGGAGATTAGACACTATGACAATCAGCAGGATGGAAAGAGGTAATTAATATGGAGAATGGATCATCTGAGACGACACAAGAAACCACAGCTGTGATAATTCAAAAAATGTTGGACAAGCACTTTGAAGCAATGAAAAATTAGCAATGTGTTACTGGGGATGACTGCAGTGGACTGCATGGCCTCCTTCTGTCCTGAAGTATTACTGTAAAGAATTAGTCTAATACTAAAAGAAAAAAAGGAAAGAAAAAAAATAGCAATGTCATGATGTTAGTATCATAGACTCTAATAATAGAAGATACATACTAGACATCTTGATAAGTACTTGTATTTGTACTGTTTGGAGGAATGACAGTGAGAAACTGACCCAAACACAAGCTTGGGAAGAAGGAATTCTCAAGGTTAATCCTGTCTTTCACTGAAAATTGTGATCTAGCTTGGAGAGAAGTGTTTATTTCTTTGACCACTTTTCTTCACTAGTAAAAATTAGAAAATAATGTTTGTCTTGACTTCAGGATCAAGAAATTAGAGGTGGCTGTTGAATACTTCAGAAAAGTCTCCACTCAAAGGCACTCCTCCTATGTTATATCCAGTTTTATTAACTAGCCCTTGATTGGACCTAGTAGGCAGTTTTCAAAGACAAAACTCATTTTCTGAGATGTACTATAGCTTGCTAGCCTGTCACCAAGTGTTGTATAGGACAGCAATACTGAGGCAGAATAACCCTGACAGTAAAACAATACAAAGACACTAATCAAATTTTAAAAGGCCTTTGAGATCTTTTTATGCAAGTCACTACATAAAAGACTAGGTTGTCACCATAAATTGCATATTGAAATATATCTCTTGGGTTTTGACTTCTTTGGGACTCTGGGGTTAAAACAGCCTTCAAATTAAAAGAACATGTGGCAGACTTTTAGAAACATTTATATTCTCATTCTCTTGCTTTGTACCTGTACATTAACTCTGCATCTCAACACCTGCATTCTTTGAGGATCAAAGAATTGTTATTAATGATGTAGGAAATGAGGTTTACAATGCCTATGAATGTGTGTAAATTGCATATATAATTCCCCAAGAGTGGCTTTCTTTGCACCACCAGCTTTTGTATCATTTTGAGAGCCAGGTGCTGTGCTATGTTCATGTATAGGGAGTGGGAGTTGCACTCCTAATATCTAATCTTCATGACGTAAAGTTAAGCTTCAGTTTGGTTTAATAAGTCTTCTTCTCCAACAAATGGGCTTTGTACCACATGGAGATAGAAATGTTGCAGTAAAATAATGAAAAAAAATTTAAAAAAGTAATGAGAATTTGTTGAATAAAATATGCCTGAGGAGCTGTCTTCACAGAAAACTTTTTGTGTGTGAAACTAATACACAAATTTCTAGCACACTATCTACTTGCAGGTCTGGGCCATCAGCATTTAGGTTGATGTGTAACTAGTATTCTGTAAAATTACATTCTACATTATTGTATGTTAACTTTATTTTTTAGACAAGCCTGGAAAGTTTGAGAATTAATCATAAAAAGAATTTTAGAAATTCAGTTCCAGATGACTTTCTTGAGAAAAGTAAATAAAACCTACTATACAATTCACAGTGACTTGTTCTTGGCAATTCCTTTTACAGTAAATGAATTACTAACAAGACACTGGGTGCTGGTATCTTGTCTGCAGAGATTTCTATGTTTTGCTAAGCATAGTTTGATTCTTGACTTTGTAATTAAAAAGAAGGTGACATTCAGTTCAGTTTTCACAGAATCAGCAGGCATTGCAGGCAGCTGGTAAAACAAGGGAAAAGTTATTTTCCCTTTCTTTATGATTTTTATGACTTTGAGGCAGATCTTTGCACTCATGCAGAGCCCCAAAGTCGACAGAGCTCTTTACAGTTATAAAAAGCTCACTGCTGAAGCACTGTCACTTTTCTGTTTTTATTATTTTTTTGTAATATCCATTCCTGTTCTTTGTTTAACTGTGTGTGTTAAGTTCCAAGCAGATATCTGTTTTGTTTTGTTTTTTTTTAGAATAAAAAACCTTTTTCAAGAACAGCTTTTCAGATTGGTTTTTCTCTAAAACTAGTAAGTTCCTGTATAAACAAAATACATTAGTATATTGGTTTTGTCATAAATCAGCACTACCTTGGCTCACTAGGTATTCATAAGAATATCAGTAAAAAGAGAAAAATAAAAGAGTAACAAATTCAACAAATAAAAAGCTGAACTAAAATTTGGGATAAAAGATACTCAGGACATAGGGCAGTTGAGACCTTTGGTTTACATCACCTGTGTCCAGGTAAAACAAACAGCCCACTGACTTTGCTTTCCTTTCAAATTTGGAACAATTGAGAAACGCATATGCTTATATGTATTTTAACATGGAAATATTCAAACAGCTTATCCCATATTAGGCTAGTTGTAATGAAAAGTTGGCTCTATGTGTTTGTTTTTCTTTCTTATGTTTCTTTGCTACTATATACTATAAGTATAAACACTATACTTAGTTTTAGCAGATAAAGAAATCACACATTTTTTCTTTCTGTTTGGCTTTAGGAATCATTACTCAGCTGACATTGATCAAAGACTGAAAACCAGCCTAGTCCTAAAATACATCATGAGTCATTGGCTCATGTGGATATAAATGAAAGCATCTTAGCCTCTCTGTTTCCATACAAAGAAATGTCTTGTTTTACTAACACTACAAGTGTGAACTTATAGTGGAATCACAACAATGCTTGTTTGTAAGAATAAATATCAAATGATTTCTGGAGGATTGTCTACTGCATAGAAATGTTGGACACTGGAACGATTCTCACTGAATATAGACTAAGCTCTATGAATACTAAGCTCACCAAATTATTTACTTTTCTTTCTTTTTTGAAGTAGGGAACGAAAAGAACCATTATTTTCTTCTCATTTACAGAAACTCCATCAAATACACAGCATGCACAGTGTAATTAATGTTATTCTGATTTATGTCATCTGTAGCAAAATATGTGCAGAATGTTATTATAAATGAACTGTTATCAAACTTTATACTGAATATAGACAGGTTGGCCATGAACCAGCAGTGTGCCCTTGTAGCCAAAAAAGCCAATGGCATACTGGGGTGCATTAAAAAGAGTGTGGCCAGCAGGTCAAGGGAGGTGATCCTCCCCCTCTACTCTGCCTTGGTGAGGCTTCATCTGGAATACTGTGTCCAGTTCTGGGATCCCCAGTACAAGAAAAATAGGGATCTCTTGGAAAGAGTCCAGCAGAGGACCACAAAGATGGTGAAGGGCCTGGAGCATCTCCCCTGTGAGGAGAGACTAAGTGAATTGGGTCTTTTTAGCCTTGAGAAAAGAAGGCTGAGAGGGGACTTGATCCAGGTTTATAAATACCTGAAGTGTGGGAGCCATAGTGGCAAGGTTGGTCTCTTTTCAGTAGTGCGTGGAGACAGGACTAGGGGAAATGGGCTGAAACTTCAGCATAGGAAGTTCCACACGAATATGTACAATAACTCCTTTATGGTGAGGGTGACGGAGCACTGGAACAGGCCGCCCAGGGGGGTGATGGAATCTCCTTCTCTGGAGATATTCAAGACCTGCCTGGGTGCCTACCTGTGCGACGTGGTGTAGGGAGCCTGATTTGGCAGGGAGGTTGGACTCAATGATCTCTAGAGGTCCCTTCCAACCCCTACAATTCTGTGATTCTGTGATACTTTGTACAGCTAATCACAGATCTAGCAGGTTATACTCCAGACACGGTTATGGGATTTCTATTAAATCAAGTCTCTAAACTAAATGTCAGCCTCTGTCTGTGGCTTAGAATGAGAAAAATAATTTTGTAGGATGGGACACTTGTGCTTAAGGAAAACTACTAATAATTGAACACCCTGAGAAGTAGAATAATTTTTATTTTTCCCCAGTTTCTTTTTTACTGTACAAGACAGAGATGTTTTAAAAATTCAAATCCATTTTCAAATTTGTGTTAGACATGCTGTAATATCATAAAAGCTGACCAAAATGAAGGCATTTTAATTCTAGGACAATTCAGAAGTCAAAAGCCACTTCTCTAAAAATAGATCAAAGGGTGTAAAGCTTTGAAAATCTCACGAGTTCCCATTTAAAAATAATAATAATAATAATAATAAATAAATAAATAAGAAGAATAAATAAATAAATAAATAAATAAAATTCCTGTCCAGACAACTTGAGATATTCTTAAAGACTTTCACCATCATATGTAAACAAAAATGAATTACAATAACGCCATATAATTTTATTTCTTTTATTTTGTAATCTGATTGAAAACATACTAAAACAATTATTTATTTATTTATTTTAAATACAATCATTTGATGGAATACTAATATTAGCAATATTCCTTTTTTATTATTTTTTCCTCAAAAACAGTTTTACATTGAAGTAATAATAAGTGCATTGACATTTTAAGGTACTGTATTGGCTATACTTTATATTAAAGACTGTATTCTAGAAATATGGAACTGACACAAAAAGATATTAAGGGTCATTTGAAAAAGGACCACTTCTCTGTAAGAAGTCTTATAAATCTCTTGTAAAATTATATGTATACTCTCCTGCCTGATACTAGCAAGTCATAATGAGTAGAATTTCTGAAAGAGCTATTGTAGTCGATCTGCCAAGTGGAAAACTGTACCTCCAAAACACTAATTAGGATGTTATCATAACTTACACAAACTATGAATCCAAACTGAAGGAATCCACTGGGGCTAGTAGATTGCTCCTGATCTCCTGTTCACATAAATCTAATGTTAATAGCTATGTTAACAGAGCTCATTTGCTGAAATGCACGTTCACACCACATGTGTAATTTAACTTCAGAAGGTACCTCCAAAAGCAGGAGTGAAATATTGAGAGGAGAATTCTTTTCATGTCAGTTGGGATCAATTAAACAGCTTGACCAAATCAATCAGTGTGTTACACATTTACATGTGAAAAGCGTTCTTCAAGAATCTTCTGTAAATAATATAATTAAATGAAGCTTCCTAAATAACTTTTTTAAGAATATAATAGGTTCATATAGGATTATGTGCATATATATATGTATATATATGTATACATGTGTACATATCATGCACACAAATGTTTATTTGAATTCGTAGAAGATATGTATGCACACAGGAAAAAAGGGGTAGAAGAAGTGGCAGTGCACAGACTTCAGATGAGAAACATTTCTTTGAAAAATATTGATAGGAGCCCAAGTTAACTGTTACTTTGAAGTAGACCCAGCTAGACCTTTCCCATTTAATGAGCTCCCTGAAGAAGACCACAAGGCTTTTGAAATCAATAAATGCTATATTTTTGTAAGAAAAAAAAAAAAAAAACTAAAATATATTAGTTCTTTTTGTACAAAGAACTGTCTTAGAATTCTTTTTATCCAAGGAATGCAGAAACATGTACTTGTGCACCAGCTTCACCTTTCCCCATGTTTCCTTGCAGGTGGAAATTTACTTTCATACACTGTTGTAAGTAACTCAGTGATCTTTAAAATTCAGTAAACTTTGTACAACCTCCTAGCCCTCAGGGAGTTTCTCATGTTGTTTCATCTAAATCTTGGCTGCTCAATCCCTGTTTTTTTATGGCAACTTTGTATTCTCTGAGATCCATTTCCCCAGCCCCCCAGAAGACCCTGTCACTGTATGAAGTTTCTGTCACTTTCTCTCTTAGCCAGGTCATTCCATCTGATCTGATCTTCAGGAAAATATACAACCAGAAATAAATATAAAACAAATCTCACCTGTCTAAAAGACTAAAATGTGTAAGACAATGTTTTAGAGAATAGAGACTGGGGGAGAGGGCTTTAGATTGGTCATGAAACTTTTGAAAAACAATAAGCAAGCACTAAAATAAATCCTTGTAACTGTTCAAAAGATCATATTCTTACTTACACAAGATCAAATCTTTCTGTAGACTTTTTTTTCTAAGACTGTTAAATGGTTATTTCCAGGCACTGTATATAATTTAAACTAGACGTGGTGAATTGATGATATAATAAGCATTCTGTATTCAGACATCTGTGTTATTTTCTTTTCATTCTTCATGAAGAATTTTCATTGCTTCTTCATATACTTCCAGGGCTTTCTTCAGTAGAAAATTATCTCAAACTTGGTCCAAAAGTCATGGACATAATGAACTTTAACAATCCTACTGTTTTTAAGGAACCAGAATAATGATTCCACGAGATTTTTACAGTCACACTGAGACATTTGTTATGAAATAAGTAATTTTGAACTTGCTATTTTCACATTATCTCATTATTTTTATTTAAAAACAAAACAAAAAATATTATTTTTCAGAAACACAGATGCCATGAATATTAACTGCAGACAGATTCAGAAATTGACAAGTGATGACCTCTTGATCCTGAGCCCAAAAATTGTAATTGATTACTTTCGTGGTCTTACCCAGCAGTAGCAATCCTAGTTTCTCTTACTAGCATTTCAATCCCATAATTTATGGGGAAGAAAAAACAACATAAACCATTTTTTTTTTTCTAACAATTATAAATTAGATGGGAGTTCCATACTAAAATTCAGCAGAGACATTGCTAGAATTTTTCTCTTGCCCTCAAGAACTTGGAATACTACCATGTTAATACTAATGAATAGTAGTGGAGAACTTGCAAGCCTCCAAAGGAAAGTCATGGCATTGTGATGGTTTATCCAATATCACTTATGTGCAGCAAAGTTTATCTTCAATCTCTTACCCTGTGACAAGTGTGAGTTGATTTACATTTGTCTAGTCCTCAACAAATACGTGATGGAAGAAGACAAGGATTATTTGAACTACTTCACATTTGCCACAAACCAAGAGAGCACAAATGAAAAGTTACATGTTAATTGCTACTCAGTAATTTGATATCTCCATGGGAACTTGTGTATTTGCCTAAGCCCATAATTTCCTACCTCTTGAAATGAGGTAATAGTCCTTCTCTCAACTTTCCTCTTCATCTTAGGTGACTGCTTATTCATCAGACCCGAGGGTGTCTCATATTAAGTGACTTATTTGCTAAAACTATTTATCCTATGTTAATAAAGGAAGTTCAATTAATGGTGTCTACTTGTCTTGGTTTATTCATGCAGATAAAAATACAGGACTGTTGCCAGCTGAATATGTTTCAGTTTCCAAATATTATCGTGTGATAAATCACGCGCTGAACATGGGATATACCATCTGCAGTACTTGACTCTCACAGTTTGACCATTTAACATTTTGAATTTTTGTTTAAAATTCTAAATTCTTCAGGGTGTCCTTGATGAAAAAATAAAATATAGAAATGGACACTAGGATCTATGTAGATTTTCTGACAGTTCTCTGTGCATAATGATGCCCTTTTATGTGCTAGGTGTACACAAAACAGATTTCACACTTGATGTATTGAATTAAATATAACAAGAGAACTCTAAAAACTGGAAGCACAAGTGATTTTTATCCTATTTTTATTTTTTTCAGAAACAGACATTTATGCTATTTTTGTAAGACCTGGTTGCTAATAAAGCATTCAGAATGGAACAAATTTTTCAGATTTAAGTCAGTGAAGGGAAACTGGCACCAGGACAAAAGACAGCTCATGAGCAGACACTTTCTACAGTAGCCTCTTCCATCAGTTAAAAAAATAAAAAAGTGTAAAAGCAGAGAAACCAGACAGGAAGCTTGCCACATACCATGTGCTATACTTGGTGGAAAAATACATTCCTGGCCTTGGCATCAAATTCTCACAGCAGTAAATCTCAAGCTGTGTGTGGCCAGAGTCCTGGCTGCAAGATTCGGATGGTTCTTAAAGACAGGTGAAAAGGCAAAATGCATGCTAGAAGTCAGTTTCAGCACCAAGAAAGCAGAAGTGGGCATAATAACCTGAAAACAGACTTGTTTTACAGCTACTTCAAAAAGTATACTTCCAAAACTTAAATATAATTCATATATTTTCACACATGGGGATCGTGTATTCTGAACTATTAAGAACAGCCAATGTTTTTCATCATTAAATTCAGTTTTTACAGCTTCAGCAAAACTAATATTTCAGAGTGAACTTCCACAGATCTGCCATAGGTTGAACATTTTCTCTGAAGGTTTCAATCACACTAAAAAGTCCATGTTAACAAAACCAAATCAAACCTTGTAACATTCTGTCAGTTCATTTTTGAGTCTGAGAATATCATCTCTCTCTTTGAAAGCTTGAAAAATTTGGAATTTAGCTTTTTTGTCAGTGAATATTCATACAATTATAGCTGTGTGTTGTGGGTTAACCCAGCAGGCAGCAAAGTACCACACAGTTATTCCCTCACCACCCCTTCTCAGTGGGATGGAGGAGAGAATTGGAAAGAAAAAAATGAACTGGAAGTGATGGGTTGAGATGAAAGTCTATTTACTAAGACAAACAAGGAACAGAAATGGAAAACAATAATAGTAATTAAAATAATAAATATTTTCAAAACAAGCAATGTACGATGCAATTTGTCAACACTTACCAACTGGTTCCCAGACAAACCCTGAGCAGTGTCTGCCCCTCTCAACACACAAGTCTCCCATCCTTACAAGATATGTGGTACAGAATATCCCTTTGGCCAGATTAGGCCACCTGTCTTGTTCTATATGTCCTTCACACCCCTCAGCCCCACTTGCTGGCAGTACAGTACAAGAAACTGAAACAACTTTGTCTCTGTGCAGCCACTGCTCAGCAACAACTAAAACATCAGTGTGTTATCAGCACTGTTTTTCTCACAGAGCCAAAACACAGCCATACCAGAGTATATGGTGGAAAAGTCAACTCTGTCCCAGATGAAACCAGAACACTATGTTATTAAAATATTAAATACTAATCAGTTAAACCCTGTTGAAGTTTTAGAAAAAATAAATAAATAAATAAAAATGCAAACTGAATGAGCAGCCCGTCTGGCTCCTTTGTGAACAGAATGCACCATTCCTTCCAAAACAAATTAGCATATTTCAGACTATAATAGAGGAAAAATGATTTTTCCCTTTCAAGATTTACCCATTCTTGAAGTTGAACACATGATCTATAAACAAGAGGCACATCTCTTCAGCACTGCCAAATGTGTAGTGGAAATCTAAATGAAAAGAAGGAGGCAGGGTAGCCTTTGGTGAGATGAAAAACTTGGAGAAGGCAAAATGCAATGAGCAGGACATGAAAGATGCCACTTGACCTTGAGGAGCTGAGATTAAGGAGCATGGTTTCAGCTCTGTATCTGTGCCTTGCTCACTTCTGCAGTGTAAGTCAGTGGCAAAATATAAGAGTGTTCTTGAATTTTACCCATGCAAATAATGACCTGTAACTATACACAGTTAATAGGTGTTTATCTGTGGTAGTAGATGCCAGAATAAAGCTAATTCAAACTGATTAGCAACCAGGAAAATTGTCATGCAATGGAGCTGCTCTAATCATTCTGTTTTTAAATGCTGATACTACACATCCAAAAAAAAAAAAAAAAAAAAAAAAAAAAAAAAAAAAAAATGTAAACCATGACTACTATGCTAAAGGATATATGCTATGCTAAGGGACATATGATATCTATGTGCAAGATATTACCTTTACACAAATAAACTTAAAGTGAGCATTAATCTTTGAGGAACTACCAAGGTGTATTGTTTAATAATCTTATTTCAGCACTTATTTTTTATGTTTAGCAAATATGCAGTACAGAAATGACCATTATTATCTTGATCTGCTATGGATTGATTTGGATTTGATGTTTTTCACATGATGACATTTCTTGATGAGAAGTCTATAAAGCTACAGTTAGAAAAAAATGTCAGTATAATCTTCCCACAAGTGCAAAACAGTGTTTCATGCTGAATCTAGCAAACAGCCCTGTTTGCTACTGTTAGATCTTCTGTGAACAATCCTGTTCTTACACCCAGCAGAGTGCAGAAAAAATAAATTATCCCTTTTTTTTTTTTACCCAGACCTTCATGCTACAATTAATTCAGTAAATGCTTGAAGGTAAAAAAAATCTCACTGAAATTTTATTTTCATTCATTTTATTATTTTCATTCATTTTATTATTTTCATTCATATCCTCAGCACTGAGAGATGAGGAAGAAGGTACCATAAAACTAAGATGGATGGTTATTCTGACTTGTAGACTCCCATTTCAGAATGGAAATGACTAGCTTTGGAACTTCTCAATAATAGACCTACATGAAATGGCTAACCTTTGAGAAGTCCCATGTTACAATACTTGTAATACAGGGTTCAAACACAAATGAAGAACATCCTGCCACAAACAGGAAGCGAGATATTTTTACTTAAATACAATTAACAGACCATGAGCATAAAGCATGTGCAGATTTCAGTTCCTCTATACTGTGACACTTTTTCATAAAAAAATTAAAATTTGTATGACCTTAAGTGCTGTTCAAAGTCTATTACAAAAATGTAGTCAAAGTAATAAAGATTTTGAATGTTCTGAAAATAGAGATTACATACTTTTGAAAAGCTTTTTTTCAATAATATTTGTCAACTAAGATAGTTTTTTTTTGTAATGTGAATTATCATATACATGCGAGTTTGCTTTTTTCTATATCCTTTCCATGAGGAAATTTTAGCTATCTGCATCTTTGTTGTGTTTTTTGTTTTTATTTTCGTTTTCAAATATATCTTTTTAATGCACAATTCCCAGGAAGGAATGGGAGAACATGTACAGAAACACTGAATGTTTTTTCTCTCTAAAACCCTGTTCCTAAAGCTGAGTAAGAAAGAAAACATTCTTTAAAAGCTCACTACAGTGCAGATCCCAACCCCTTTCTTCTTTTAACACTTGCAAATTTTTGGCTGCTCATTACATTTTCACAATTTTTGCCAAAACTCTTCAACTAATGGTATTTTTAATTTATTCTGTTTCTACACACCTCTCCTCCCCTCCCTAACTGCATCTTGGTAAGCCTCTCTTTCGTCAGTTTGGCCAATAAAAGTACTTATGAATACTCTTCCTGCCAGCTTCAGAGCATCAGATCCATGGTAGTGACAATGTTCAGAGCTATTTGAAGTTGATGAATGTCTCCATACCACTCAAATAAAAAATAATCTCAGTCTTCACAAATGTGAAGAATATTTTAAACTGAGAAAAAAAATCTTGGTTTACTGTAAATCTGTCTGTGTGCTGTTGTATATATGAAAAAAATGCAGACTAAAATTTTGTATACTTAATCAGGCTTCCTTTGAAAGTTATTTTTTTCTTATCTGATAACTAGTCCTTTCTATCTACAGTTTAATTTTGTCATTTAAAGCCTTATTTGTTTATGTATTTATTTATTTATTTATTTATGTTTAGTAATCTATATTCACCTGCTCTTCAAGATCATCCGTAGATTTCTAGGTCTTTTCCATTAACAATTGTTTACTATTTTTCCTTACTCATGCATTTCTCTGTTCTAGTTATCCCTTTATTTTTCATGATTTCACAGAAAGATGCTGATTTCTCTTTTGCTTTGACCACATTCATAGTCTTTCCCTACTCACAATTATCCACTTTCTTCCTCAATAATTATTTACAAGTAAGAATCTATTCATGTTTTAGACCAACAGCTTATAATTATTGATCTTTACCTCAGTTGCAGGTTTTTAATGGGACACACTGCAGCCATTACATTGGTATAGAAGCCCTTTGAATAAGATAGAAATTCTAAGGTTAGCAAAGTTTTCCAAACTGTATCATTTTGCTTTGTTCTTTGCAGAGATAAAAGACACAATTATAAACAATAACAACAATAAATTCCACTGTCTTATTCAATTCCAGTTCTTTTTTTTTTTTTTGTTTTGTTTTGTTTTGTTTTGTTTTGTTTTGTTTTTTGTTTTTCCTACAAGTTCGAAGAGAATTCATATAATGGAGTTCCTACATATTCCCTAGAAAGTATCTGGCTTCAGCAGCTTCTTTTTTTTTTTTTTTCACAGACTTGAGAACTGCTTCTTGGTTTATAATTCATGTTTTTGCACTAAGTGCACTAAAACCATACATATTTGAACTGAAATACATATAAGATATGCTGTCATACATAGATTGAATACTGCGTAGAGAGAACAAAAAGCACACATTCTTTATAAAATATTTTAAACAACATACTGTGATAGTGATGCATTGCTTCTATATATCTATACGTTACTGTGTGTAACATTCTGACATTCTGCTGTATGAAAATTTTAAGGCTGCAATTTGTACCAGAATTATGTGTTGGAAAGTACGCTGCTTAATATTTGTGTATTGGTGGCTGAAATTCAAATCCCACTAGAATGCAAAGAAATGGATAATGAGAAAATGTTAGTGAATTGCACTGTACAAACTGATGGCCTTACTTTGCACTTGCATTACATGACAGTGAACTTAACAGAGTCTTGTAGTGAAGAGCCCAAAACTGAACAGAGTACTCAAGATGCAGCCTCACCAGAGCTGAGTACAGAGGGATGATCACCTCTCTGCTCCTGTTGGCCACACTATTTCTTATACAGGCCAGGATGCTGTTGGCCCTCTTGGCCACCTGGGCACACTGTCGGCTCATGTTCAGCCGAGCATCGACCAACACCCATGGGTCCCTTTCCTCTTCACAGTCATCCAGCCACTCTGCCCCAAGCCTATAGCACTGCATGGGGTTATTGTGGCAAAGTGCAGGACCTGGCACTTGACCTTGTTGAACCTCATCCCATTAACCTCAGCCCAGTGATTCAGCCTATCCAGATCCCTCTGGAGAGCATAATGTTATGAGTGTATAGTGAGCAAAGTACACCTGAAGGAACATACTTTGTCGAGAAATGGCATACTGTTGACCCAGGGTAGCAAATATGTAGTTTATCAGTTCCATAGTACCATCAAGTTCTCATCTATCACAGAGTGTGGCTACAGTGTCTTCACTCTGCTCCACTCTCTGTGCTATTCCTCCTAGAGTTATCACATCAAACTCCTCTGATGTTGCCTTCACCCAAGGTTGCCTAGGGAACTTCTGTGGAATGGATGCCCTGAATATCAGCTACATGCTGCTCTCTTGCCCCTGTGACCAATGCTGTACCTTAATTTCCAAGTCACCTGTAGCAATTATCCCACATAAGTCCTTTGTGTGGCCTATTCTCCTTGTGTAACAGTGACAGAGCACAAAATCAACAGTGCAAGAAACCTTCAGCGTATATGAAATTTAAATTACTCTTAAATGTTGGAGCATATCTCCTGAGTAACAGACTGTCAAGGGTATTTGAAATCTGTTCTTTAGTTTTAGTTTTCTGTCGTTCTAAAAGAATTTCAAATAGTTTTCTTGGGTTCATCTTTCTGACATTTAACATTGTCAGTATAATTAGTCTAAAAAAAATCATTTATTGATAGATAATTAACATGTTGGCAAAACTTTCATTACTCAAATATTAAAGAAAGAATTTTCTCCTTGAATCATTAGGTTATATCAAGGGATAGAGCTGATATTAAGGAGAAGCTCCTAGAGGACATACATGTCACCATCATACTATCTTTTACATCAAATCCAAACTTATTTTTTTTTTTCCTTTTTGACATAATGATATTGCAGCATATCTGTATGTAAGATGAAATAAACTGTACTGAAGCTCTACTGATAGTAGAAGATAGAAAAATAAAGAATACATTAGATTGGAACAATGTGCTGTTGGATATAAAGACTGTAATTACAGATCACACACCCTGACAAGACAAGCCATCTAAATGCCTGTGACAAAACGTGTTTACATTCTGCTGTTGACCATGAAGGGCAATTATTACTTTATAAATTCAATCAACTGCAGTACCAGGGGAAAAGATACTTATAAAATACATATTAGATTTTATTAAAGTCTTATCATCATAAATTAAAATGCCCAGTAAAATGAAAAAGAAGCATGGCAACTCAGAAACCCCAGTAACTCTGTGTGAACAGGGCATCCTGAGCCTCCTCGTCCTGGGGTTGCCCATGGAAAATTGTGACTATTACTCCTGATAGGGAGTTTATCCACAGCCAAGAACACTCTTTTGCAGTGCACATTGCAGACTGAATGAAGTTAGAGGATTTGTTAGAGAATATTGGGTGATGTATATTTTGAGACTGTAAAATTTAATTTAATTTAATGTGGGATATTTGAATGGAATTATGTGAATGTGTTAGAAATTGTGGAATATTTTGGAGAAAGACCAAAGATATGGAAAAGGATGCACTGAGTTGGTTTGAGAATTGTTGAGGGAGAAGGGGAAAAATACAGTTAAAAAACTGAAAATAAATGACTGAGCTCTGCACCTGATCATAACAGTGTATGTTAACTTCCTAATAAATCCTGACTGCAATGATCTATTTTGTGAGTGTGATCTCTGTTCTGAGTCAGCTTGTTTAACAGCTAGTGAACTTCAAGCTGGACCAGTGACAAATATGATAATCTGCCAGAGTGGAACAATGAACCTCTAGCATATGTATATCTAAATTACAAGGAAATGGGAATTCTATTGGTCATCTCCATCATTTGAAGAAGAGAAGGCTCCAGAAAGACCTCACTCTGACCTTCCAATACTTGAAGAGAGAATATAAGCAAGAGGGGGAATGGCTGTTTACTAGAGTGAATAGTGATAGGATAAGGGGGAATAGTTTTAAACTGAGGTGGGTGGTTTAGGTTATATATTAGGAGGAAGTTTTTCACACAGAGGGTGATATTGCACTAGAACAGGATTCCCAAGGAGGTTGTGGATGCCCCGTCCCTGGAGGCATTCAAGGTCCAGCTGGGCCAGCCTAGTCTAGTGGTTGGTGACCCTGCCCATGGCAAAGGGGGTTGAAACTAGATCATTGTGGTCCTTTTCAACCCATGCCATTCTATGATTCTATAATCTACTGGATGAGCCATCTAAGACTGCTGTAGAATGATCTGTATTTCATAGCCATGTGTATGGTATTATCTACGGAGAATTCATGTTCAGTTGAACAATACATAGGACATGAAGCTACAGAAGTTTCACATTCACTAAACTAGTGGATTTATCAGTCCCTAACATTTAAAAACATTTCTAAACCTTTACAGCTTGAAATAATGACTCACTAGCACAGTATGTTTCTAGCAGACACCCACATTCAGAATCATATGCTCCATTTTAAAATCCCCACCCTCCCTCTCCACCCACATAATACAGCTAGAGGAATCCCTTGGAAGTCCTCTCTACAAAATTATGACACTTTTCTATCAGAAGACATTAATTTTATATTGCAAAACTGCCCTAAAAGGATGTAAAAGTTTGTATGTTGTATATTTGAATAGAAATTTTGAAGAGAGAATCGGGAATGTCTCTACCATAACAAACCAGTGGTATACTGAATTGGCTGTCATCCATGAAAATTGTTGAGAGGATAAAGCATTTCTCAAATTGCAAAATACAAAAAAGTTCATTTTTTCCTCTTCTTCCTTCTGTTATACATCTGTGACTGTGGTGACTTGTGATCATCACTACCAAACTGTAAAAATATCTAGTGTTTCACTTTGCTCATGTCTTTGAGTATACTCAGGCATTTTCAGAAACCATTCCTATGTAAACACTGAACTCTATTTTCATAGTTCTATTAAATTTTTGAGACTTAAGTAGAAAATGCCATTTCACCTGCATTTGATGACACATTCACTATCTTATTAGGCTTTCAGCAGAAAAGTGGGAAAATCTCTAATTATACATACTAGACAGCTCTACAGCTTCTCACTAAATTATGACAGATGTAGTCAGATGCAAACGGTGATCTCATTTCTTAGGATTCATTTTGGGGTGAATTAACTACTTTAGGCCTAAAATCCAAGCAAAACAAAGATGCAACTATTCACAAATATACCCTGAACCATATACCAGTTGACAGCAGCTCACTCAGCAGTGAGGAGCTCCCAAAAGATAACAGATACCTCACCTCATAGCCTGGAGAGAGATGAGTGCAACAGCATTCCATGGATTTGCCAGCACAGATCATCCCTCAGCTTTAGGCAACATAAGAGCTAATTTTATTACTAGAACTTCATGATATGCTTAAATATTGAGAATCAAAATCTCTTTCCATGCAAATGATAATCACTAATCATTCAATTAACAAAACACAATCACTGTTGAAATTATTTAGCTATATGTTTCAGTCTGTTTAAGTTTAGAAATAAGTAGTTGTGTGGGTAATTAATTGATTTAATTTATTATTTCAGACTAAAATTATTAGATTTTGCAGTGCTTAAGCTGGCTGATGTAGGAGTGACTCCCAAATCTAAAAGTTAGAGTATTGATTCTAACATATATTTGGATGATGTTCCTGAGCATTTTCATATTTGATATCGTGAGACTTACTTGTAAATGAACTGAAAAAATCTAGCTTAATCCAACATCATTATTGGAAGTATTGAGCTAGAATTGCAGAAAATTCTCTTAATATTCAGCTTTCTGTATGAATATAGAAACTTAATGCAGTGTCTGATAAAGTAATAAATATGTATTTCTGGTGAAGCTATTTCTATGGCAGGAATCATTATGAATTCCTGATTAGCTGTTTGCAAAACCTAAGTAGCAGTATATCATCTTCATTTTGAAAAGTTTCAGACTAGATTTATTATGACAACCATGGAGTCCCTTATAGTCTCACCTATGGAATCTTAGTGGAAATATACAGGCACTGGTCGAAAAACAAGACTCCAAGACAGACTTTAGTAGACAGGAAACGCCATTGTGTGTTAGTGTTACTAGTACTTTATAAACTCATCAGACGTATTGTAATAACTAACAGCAATTGGATCAAGTTAATGACTCATAACAAAATCCAGACCTCCTTTTCTTTTTTAAGATTCAGAGCTAGGGCATATTTTCACTCTGAATGTATATTGTGGGATCTGTCAAAAAGAGAAGTTATGTTCTACAAGCCGTGGAAAAATTTCAAAAAGGCAAAAACTGGGGAAAAAAAAAAAATCTACATGAAAATGCAATACAGTAAAAGTCTGCATTGGTGAAAAAATATGTATGGTTTGCATATAAAGTCTTTTTTAATTCTTATAGTAACAGCTCAAGACTGAGTGAAAGCAGGAACTAATGCTCAATAAACATTAAAGAAATTTACAAGCTTAAGCTGTCACATAATAATGAAGTTTTACTTTTCCTCATATTTTGTTTAATGTGATGTAGTACTCTTTACATCAAACTCTGTTTTAGCTATGTGCAGTAAAATAATAGTATTTTAGGTGTTATTAAACATAGCACTATATCAAAACATTTATAGCAGTATCAAGTCAATTTTTTTTACTAAAAACTCTCAGAAAACATCACAGAAAGCTGAGAACCTATAAAGTACCATAAGTGAAGGCATAAAGTGACAATCTCAATTGCTGGATCTGCTGAAAATACAGCATTAGAACTGTAATTGTTTACTTGAGAAACCATGAGAACTAAAGCAAAGCTCTTAGATGTTTTGCTCCCTTGGACTGCTTCTTTACAGTTTCAGAAGTGACAGCATGAAGAGGAAACAAAGAATGTAACACATTTTTCTGGTTTCCAATCTAGGTGCTTTTTCTCAGTTCTTGTAAGGATAAAACCAGAAGACAGCAAATCTCACTGATTATAGTGCTTAAACTAGTACCAAATTAAAACAAACAAACAAACAAACAAAAATATCTGGTGGCTCTGCAATTTTTAAGTATAAAAATTTTGACACTTTTAAAGATTTTTAATGGAAAGATGGAGAATGCTCTTGTATTGAATAAATAAACAAACAAATAAACAAATAAATGCATTTGCCTTCATCTATTACTATTTAATGCAATCATTATGTTTACACTAATTTATGCACTCGCTCTGAACACCTAGAAAAGTCAACATAAAAGTTTGACTTCTGTGTCTGTCACTACCTAAAAAAAGTGATTGCAATCTGAGATACAAGTTCACAAAGGATTTCTGATAGTTTGATGATTCTGATAGCTTTCTATATGCAAACTATGTCTACTAGATTTTGACACATATTGTGATACAGAAACCACATACATTGTCAGACTATTTTCACATCACTAAAAGGTGCATTAATTCCTCTTACTAGCCAGAAGTTGACATAAAGCTGGATCTGAACGAGACTTCAGTATTATCAAGATTTTGTTTCCAATTGTACTTTGAAGTGATGTTGTTGAACATAACATGACTGAATGGGTCCATGTGAGAGAAAACTGAGACACCTGGAAAGTGCTGGAAATCTACAAAACTTTTAGATCAACTGCAGTAACAATGTTGCCATTTTGTATCTTTGGAAGACGTAGAAGTTGAAAAACACAAATTGGCAATCACAAGTATGTATCAACAATTTAGGTTGTTTTGCTTTTGATAAATACAGTGCATTTCATGAAATATTCATTAAATATAAAAAATATCTTTAAACTCCAGCTTTAAATGTACTCATTGCAAATTCTGGCAATGATTTGAGGCAGTCTAGAATCTAGATCTAACAATTTTGTGAACAGGAATGTGAAAGGATTGGAAAATTAAATTAAACTACTCTTCTAGGAAACCTTTAGAGGTTTCTGAATTGCTCATGCATTTTTAACAAAATGGAAGTTTAAATATAATTTTAGAGGTTTATATGATAGAAGGTGCAGTACTTGATTAGATCTAAGCTTCAGACTTTCATTTACTATTTTGAAAAGAGAAAATATGACATTTATTTGAACCTACTCTTGCAGCTGCAAGTACTGGAACAGGCATGCCCAAAGTTAAACTGCTTTTTTTCCTAAGAACAAATTCTAAAAACTTTCTGTTGAAATAATAATAGTAATAAAATAATAATAGTTGTAATAATAAATACATCTTTCGATCAAAGGCAAGTTCAGTAAGGAGCAGAGCATAGTTCTGCAGCTGGGGTGGAGCAACTTTACCAGATCAACTGTTCTTCCAGTGCTGGAGGAAGCCCTTCTGCACGGGCCATCAGCTGTCACCAGTGTCTTCACAGCACAGGACAGCAGGAGGTCTAAAGTCACTCCCCTCCTGTGTGTACCCATTACTACATGCACAAAAGCAGCCCAAGAGCTGTGGCCTTCAATTACAGAATCTTGTCCAAGCGTACTTCTGGCTTTTAACTAATTGGTTGTGATCAATCTTGATGATATGAGAAGACTGAGAGTATCTGAAGTATTGCTTTCCCAAGAAAAGTGCTAAAGGAGACCTCATCTTATACATACAAGCACAGTATTAGTGGCATTCTGAAAAGGTTGTGGTAAAGACTGGTGCAATACACAACTGACATAACTGAAAGGATTAGGAAGCAGAAACCACTCATCTTTAAAGGGTGGACAATATTAGAGGAGATTCAGGGCCTGGAAAAATAGGTTTACCCTACATGCTCTACTTCCTTCATCTGTGGTAGTCTGGGTAAGAACAGTACCTTGATATGAGAGAGGACATATCTACATCTATCTACATCTCTGTCTTGCTGGCTGATGAAATCACACAGAATTGTTGTGCCTGAAGATACATCAATGGAGGAACATATACTAGAATATGAATGGAGTTCTTTTATTTTTCCTGTCAAGCAGTCTTGATTTTCCTGAAAGAGAATAAAGAAAGCAAATATGATAGTTTATCAAGTGATTAAATTATTTCACAGAGTGGGAAATATATATATATATATTACTTGGAGAAATATATGGCATTCAGACTTCCTATGCTGGAGGTAAAAGTAACACTAACTCTGAAACACTGTTTGCTTTTTTATTGCTCCTTACATATTTGTAAAGAGTAATGACTATTATTGGAAGGAATTGGCATGATCTTTCCATATTTTTAAAGGCACGCTCTCCCACTGACTTTGGCACAGATTCTTTGTAGAGAAAGGTTGCTGGATAGGTCCTGAAACAGCTTGGTATTATTTAGGATGTGATTTCCATTACTGAATTTATCATCTACAAACAGTAGTTTGTTCCCTAATCCTATTTAATAGTATGAATAATAATATTCTGTAGCTTGGAAATGTATTGAAACATACACAAAACTACCTCTAATTGATTTCACTGTACATGTGAGTCATGAAATGTGCTCTTAGAACTGAAGTATTTCTTCAGTAGCTCACTGCTTTTGTCATTTTGTGATGCTGTTGGTACTCGAGACAACTGATTTATACCTTTCCCATTAGACATATATGTCCTGAAATTAGATCTTTAACTGTAAGGCAGGCAAATCAGATTAAAGGTGCATAGAGATGGAACAGCCTGGTAGTTGTACCAACAGTGATATGTGCAAGCACTGAGGGATGGGAGGGACACGTGTTGGAGTAAGAAGTGTTAGCTTCCTTCCCATCTACTGGCACTTTTGTCAGGTGATATTTCTGGTGTGAAGAATGAGTTGGAGAGCTGTTTACCACCACTACAAAGAAGCTGGAAATACCTCATACTCTATACCTTAACTTAGGAATTGTGATAGATCACATCATTCTACCTGGTAATCTGTTTCCTGTTTAACAAAATAGAATATCAAGCTGGCTTACTTTGAAAATCTAATTGTGGTGCTTAAGGTTAGGGCTTTGATTAAGTGTTTTGATTACTCAAAGTCAAATGGCAGAGTCACAAAGTCAAACTATCTTGACAAACTTTTTTTTTTTTTTTCTTTTTTTTATCGTAGTTTATTGGCACATAAGAGCTTCTCAAGATTTCATGACACAAAGTGATACAATAAAAAGTCAAAGGTGTATTTTCCAGGTCATTCTTACTTCATTCTATCATCATTCTTACACCAATTTTCATTAGCCCTTTAACACTGAATTACCCACTATCTACTTTGTCAATGGACATTAGAGATACCATTAAATGGCTTTCAATTTATTCAGCTTCAGCTTGAGAGGTGGGGAGGCCTGTATTTTTGAAGGCTTTATTACAAAGAGTGTTGAAGAGAATTTTAAAATGCTTCATCTGCATTTCATCTTCATCAGGGCCAATAGAGATTTTAAACTTTCTTGCTTTGGTTTGTTTATACAGGCCAGGAGTATTTTATGTCAGTGCTGATTTGCATGCTCACACTGTATTTTTTTCCCTTTATTCCACAGCTTTATTTCATAACTAAGACTACTTGCTATTTCTGTTTGTTTTTCAGGATGACAGTCAGTATGGTTAAAAAATATGAAAAAAAAAAAAAAAAAAAAGACTATGGGCCAGTTGGAGACCAAGTGAAACAGGTTAGAATAAGAAGACTTACATAGCAAAAGCACAGTCCTATTTATATCATCCTTTCATCCCCAGTTAGCTGTGGATGATTTCACTTTGAATATCTTCCTAAGAACACTTGTGAGAAGATAGGGAGATAAACACAATATCTTTGGTTTCTTTTGGTCAAGTAAATAGCTGTAGGCTTAAACTGACAAAAGATAGATGACACAAACACCTTTCATTCTTAGCTGTTCTCATTCTTCTATCTTCACAGTTCCTTTTTAATGTAAGGAAATTTTGAGTGGATTTTTAGAATGGAGAGAATAATTATCTTGTGTAAAGACATGCTAACTTATTTTTTATGTTCTTTTCCAGTGTCTATCAATCATTTAAAGCTACACATAAATGATATGGTTACAACAAGTGAGCTCAGTGGTCTGAATCCTGAGGAGTGTTTAAATTCTTCATCTTTACTTTCTCAATGTGTAACAAGTGTAATCTACTTGACATAATGATAAAAATAAATGTATCTTTTTAAACTGAAGTGAGTTTGGCAAAAGAAACAGAAGAGTGAGATGAACTGAATTTTGCCTTATAATACATAAGGAAAACACTCTCTTTTGCTTAGTGCATAGATTTAGCAAATAGTACATTGGTACCTTTGGCACAATAAGATAAAATCGTGATTTTGTATACAGGGCCACGTGATGACGAGAAGTTCTTATGCTCATAAAAGAAAAAATAATGCAAAATATGGAAGCCATTAAGTACTAATAAACTCATGACAGTGAACTGGAATCTTTTGGGATTTGGCTGCTCTGTCCAAATAGTCATCCAAAGAGCATGAGAAAAATTCAGTTTTAAAGATTCAAAGATTGGGTACTGGGAACAGCAAAACAATGAAGCATGGTTGCTCAGCTCATGGGAAGTCAGTGAACTTTAAGCTGTACAGGTATTAAAGTGCTCTTCTGTAGTACCTGCCATCCTACAGAATAGCTGCATCAAGGAATTGCATTTCAGAGAGCACTTGCCCCTAGAGTTAGCTTTAATAACATGACCTGTTAGAAGACACTGGCATGTGACAGCTGTAATCCACTGAGGTACAATGTCATGGTAAAAACTGACTTTAGTGGCATCTGAACGTACCGACAGTTCAGTTCTGCTCTATTAGAGTCACATTAGTGTACACATTCTCTTTCAACAATCATCATCCAAGTCACATATACTTAGCATTGCAACCTCATTTGACTTCCAGAACAGTCTAAATTAACTCATGAACTTATTTAATTAATTATTTATTAATTCAATTTAAGTTCAGTTGAAGTTTGTGAAACTGAGTATGCTGTCAAAGTAAACTCCATACTAAAGATACCTTCCTGAAATTACAACAGATTCTTGAAGAAAGCTTTACTAGCTCATTAAAATCTTTGCATCCATGTGCTCCTACAATTTCTGACTGCTTAAAATCTTCTCCAAATCATTTATCTGTATCTTTTGCAATCTGACTTAACTTTAGCATGACTAAAAGAAGAAAAAATTCTATTTGTTTTTCACAGCTCTTGAGAGAAACTTAATCTCTCTATCAGCATTTGCATGTGAGTTGCACTATATACGTCACCCTGAAGCTCTTCTCAATCCTTCAGGGCAGTTTTTTTATGAATGTCTGAGAACCTCACAGAACACATAAACCAACCAGCAGATGTTCTTAGTAAATCATTGAGAAGCTCACATTAAAAATTAGCCACCTGTGTATTTATCTTTTTCTTTCTAAGTATCAATAAATTATTTAGAACATTAAAATGTCTTTTTAAATGTATCAGTATCTTCCTATTCATAGCTCTTTCCATTCTGGTTTCCCAGAAATAAAAAACATAGTAGAACTCTTTAAATATGTTTTTAATTTATAATAAAGGACATAATATTTGGTTTCAGTAACAAAATTTCTGTCAAAAGCAGCAGACAACAATGAATCTTTAAAATAAACAAGTTATTCAGGTTTCCTCAGTTTTACCACTCATCCATTTCTTCACAATAGCAGCTACCTGTCAAATATGCCATTCAAAGAAGTCTTACTATATTCCATCCCCTTAGGGACAGATTGACACTGATAGGAATGCTACCTGCAAACTGTCATAGTTTCAGCTTTGTTTTTAAAAGTGATTCATTAATAGCTAAAAACACAAAACCTGTTCTTTTCTTTTAGTGTGTGCTAACTTGCAGAAAGATAATTTTGTAGTCACGTCTTACTGCTGAGAATCTTGTTTGTCAACTGAAATTTCTGACATTCAATAACAGTCAAATCTAGTGTCCACTGTATTTTTTGTCTTCTGTTTCTTACACCTTGGCATCATTAATCTAACTGGGAGCTTTTTGAGCATTGCTCATGCTTAGGGCAACTTTCTGAGATAGTTAAAACTATGATATTAAGCATTTCTGAACACATGTGCATCTGGAGATCAAAGAAATGATCTTTGCACTTCGTCAAAATTTGACATTAGGTAACAAAAATGGTGGTAGCTCTTAAAGTTCTTAACATTTAATCCTGCTCCATCTGCAACTAATCCACTGACTCCCAACTGTACATGTGAGATGGGGGATCAAATAATAGTTTGCAGATCACCTGGTCCTCATAAAATCCTCCTAGATACTTGGTTGAGGGGGAGAGGCAGGCAGGGCAAGGCAAGGCAATGCTATGCAAGGCAAGGCAAGGCAAGGCAAGGCATGGCAAGGCACAGCATGGCACAGCACAGCATGGCATGGCACAGCACAGCGTGGCACAGCACAGCACTGCCAAGAGACCATGGATTGACAGCAGAACTAAAATTTTGGATGAGCAGATATTTCACCTAAGAATAACTGACAGAGCACTTACTGAATCACAGAATTGCAGGAGTTGGAAAGGACCTCAAGAGATCATCAAGTCCAAATCCCCAGCTAAAGAAGGTACCCTACAGTGGTTATCAAGGTGGGCAGCCAGGTGGGTCTTGAATATCTTCGCAGAAGGAGATGGCACAAACTCTCTGGGCAACCAGTTCCAGTGCTCTGTCATCCTTACCTTAAAGAGATTCTTCTGTATGCTTTTATGGAACTTTCTATATTCATGTTTTAGGCCATTAGTGCTTGTCCTGTCGATGCATACCACCAAGAAGAGCCTGGCCTCATCCATTTCCCTCCCATCTCACTTTAGATATTTATAAACATCATTTGGATTTCCCCTCAGTCTTCTTTTCCTCAGGTTACCTAGCCTTTCCTCATGCAGGAGATGCTCCAAAATCATCTTTGTGGCCCACTTCTGGACTCCATCTAGGAGATGCCTGTCTTTTTTAAACTGGGGAGCCCAGAACTGGACACATTATTATAAATGTGACCACTCTAGGTCAGAGTAGAGAAGGAGGAGGATCACCTACCAAAACTTTCTGGTTATGCTATCTATAATGCACCGCAGAATACCATTGGCCTTATAGGTCACAAGGTCACACCTCTGGCTCATGACCAACTTGGTGACCACTAGAACACCCAGGTCCTTCTCTGCAGAGCTCCTCTCCAGCATATCATCCCCTATCCTACTGATGCATACAAACTTACAGTTGTTAGGCTTTTTGCATTCTTTTTTTTTTTTTTTTTTTCAGCCTCATATTTTTCATAATTGGATTCCAAAGTTGCTATAAGTAACTAGGTCAATATAAAACCATGTTCCTACTCCAATTCATTCTCTCTCTCTCTTTTTTTTTTTTTTTTTTTTTTCCACAGTAAAAGTGATTAGTGTTGTTAGTGAAGTTAGATAATTAAAAATGCATACCAGGCAGAATTGTCCTTTGTAATAAAGGACTTCAGCCTCAGCTTCATGATCTGGGGACATACTGAACACTCATTCTGAGAAGAAAACTGTATCTTGTCAAGGAAATGATATTCATTTCAACAAAGTTTTGACAGGGCTCATAGCTTTGAATTCTAAGATGAGACAGGAACCTTAACTCTGTGTGCAGGGTAAATGTTAAACCACCATATGCCTCCTTCTTTATCATTTCTGACTGTTCAGCTTCCTGAACACAGAGCTACCTGCAAAATCCCTGCTGAAATGTGCAGTAGCCTCATGCACAAGCACATGTCCCCATGTCTAACCAGACTACATAAGTGTTCAGGGAGAGGGTTACCTGAAAGTTGTCTGAGACTTCACTATTGTCATGTTATGTAACTGTCTTCATGCTTATACATAACTTGATAGCTCTGCTCCACTTCTAAAGTTAAGAGAGGATAATAATGTATTGACACAAAAAGGGAACATGAGTGGAGGCTGAAAATGCATTACTTAAAATCAGCTTACTTTTGATTGATATTCTTGAAGGATGTTACACAGTACAGTTGTAAGAAGTGAAATGGAGATGCTGAAGTTTGTATGTAAAATAAACTAACTAACCCATTCTGTTTGATACCAGATGTAGTCACACATTATGACCTGGTTAGGCCAGCATATTCATTAGTGAATAAAAACAGAAACTCTATCAAAACCAGATGATACATTAGGGTTTAAGTATCACAAGCATAATACATTTGGAAATGAGTACTGTGAACAAGGTATTGTGAATTCATCTTCTATTTTGAATATAACCAAAATGCCCTAAAGGAAAATGTCAACCATAGTCAAACAAAGGTGAATAGTGATACATAAATGAGAAAAAAAAACAGAAGGAAAAAGAAATCCAATTCTTGTTGCTATGTTACTAGTCTTTGGAGCAAGATCATGCACACATGGAAATCAATGTCAGTTCTGCTTTTTTAGTTTTCCTCCTGTGTCATAACTCTCATAGTTCCTGGCTGGGAAACAGCTGATAACAGAGCCAAGTCTTAATAAAATCTGAGTGGGGTGCTACAGCTGAACAGAGAATATAGCAATTGTTTTTAGCAGGAACTGTAGACATTTGTTAATTGTTTGCTGGGTCCTGGGAGAGTGCTAAGGCACTTGAACGTGTAGCATGGAAGCCAAGAGAGCTTCTGGAGCCACTGTGACTGAAGGGATAAGTTTCTGAGGCATTACCTCTCCTATCTATCTGCAACAGGGAGCAAGGCAGAAAGAAAGCAACAGATTGAGATCTGTATGTCAACAACATGGCTTTATTATATTCTCTCTGCTGAGAGAACAAAATAATCCTGACCCTGAACTGTTGCAGTGCAAGTAAAAAAGACAAGAAATGCATGGGATCACAAAGAGGATATGTGAGGAAATATGTTTTCATTCAGATTCATTCAGGAATCTCTTTTTCCATCTGAGAGAAGCATTGGAATCTCCAACAAGGGAGTAAAAGCTAAGTGCACTGAAATTAAAATCTATTCAACAAAGAAACTGTCCCATCCAGCTTACATCTAAGAAACAGGGAAAGCAGGCAGTTAATCTTTTGCTTATATTCTTCTTGCTTGTAAATGAATGAGTCTGGGGGTAGCCACTACAGCAATTCAGAGAAAGTCAGAGATTGGAGAATATTACGTGTGAGAAGAAGCTTAGAGAACTGCACTTGCTTAGCAATAGGAATAGACAGAGAGGACACCTTATTGTAATCTTGAGCTATGCTGTTTAAAATTAGCTTGGCTTTGAGTGTTGGGACTAACCTGATAACCTTCAAAGGATCTTTCCAACCTTTGATTAAATGTCTGTAGGAGCAAGAGTTGAAAATGGTCATAAATGAAGATTATGCAAAAAGCATTTTATTCAATGAACTTGATATAAAGCAACAAGCATCATGATCCTCTGGAAATCAGAAAAACTGACAACACTAATGTGACACAATTTGGGACTGGAGATGAAAAAGCCGTAACATATTTGACAATATGTCTGAAAGGCAAAAGGAAAAGCCAGCAGTTTAGTTTCAAGCAGTCACAAATAATAGTTAAGATAGCAGTTCAAAAAACAAAAGCAGAACAACAAAAAACAATCAAACAACAACAACAACAACAAACAAAATAGAAAAACAGAGACTGTGCTCTCCTTTCCAAAACAAATTCACAGAACTCTTATTACACAAGCATTTTACTTAGTTTACTCCTCCTAGAAATTAATCTCATACCTTTTGCATATATAGATTCAGAATGCCTTCTGAAGTACTACAAAATGAGGGCAATACAGAAAGTATGAGAAATGGTTTTTGTATCTTCCCAAATTAAATCTCACAGAATCACAGAATCACAGAATTATAGGGGTTGGAAGGGACCTCTAGAGATCATCGAGTCCAACCCCCCTGCCAAAGCAGGCTCCCTACACCACGTCGCACAGGTAGGCGTCCAGGCGAGTCTTGAATATCTCCAGAGAAGGAGACTCCACCACCTCCCTGGGCAGCCTGTTCCAGTGCTCCGTCACCCTCACTGTAAAGAAGTTCTTGCGCACATTCGTGCGGAACTTCCTATGCTGGAGTTTCAGCCCATTGCCCCTAGTCCTGTCCCCACGCACTACTGAAAAGAGACCAGCCTCGCCACTATAGCTCCCACACCTCAGGTATTTATAAACCTGGATCAAGTCCCCTCTCAGCCTTCTTTTCTCAAGGCTAAACAGACCCAGTTCCCTAAGTCTCTCCTCGTAGGGGAGATGGTCCAGGCCCTTCACCATCTTTGTGGCCCTCCGCTGGACTCTTTCCAAGAGATCCCTGTCTTTTTTGTACTGGGGAGCCCAGAACTGGACACAGTATTCCAGATGAGGCCTCACCAGGGCAGAGTAGAGGGGGAGGATCACCTCCCTTGACCTGCTGGCCACGCTCTTTTTAATGCACCCCAGAATGCCATTGGCCTTTTTGGCTACAAGGGCACACTGCTGGCTCATGGCCAACCTGTCGTCCACCAGGACGCCCAGGTCCCTCTCAGCAGAGCTCCTCTCCAGCAGGTCTTCCCCCAACCTGTACTGGTGTATGCAATTATTTCTACCGAGATGCAAGACTCTACACTTGCTTATGTTAAACCTCATCCGGTTTCTTACTGCCCAGCTCTCCAGTCTGTCCAGGTCTCTCTGAATGGCCGCACAGCCTTCAGGCGTGTCAGCCAATCCTCCCAGCTTCGTGTCATCAGCAAACTTGCTGAGGGTGGCCACTATCCCCTCATCAAGGTCGTTGATGAAGATGTTGAACAAGACTGGACCCAGCACAGACCCCTGGGGGACACCACTAGTCACAGGCCTCCAGCCAGACACCGCACCGCCAATGACAACCCTCTGCACTCTGCCAGTCAGCCAATTCTCGATCCACTTCACCGTCCACTCATCTATCCCATACTTCCTCAGCTTTGTTATAAGGATGTCATGGGGGACCGTATCAAAAGCCTTACTGAAATCAAGGTAGACTACATCTACCGCTCTCCCCCCGTCCACCCAGCTAGTGACATCTTCATAAAAGGCCACCAGGTTGGTCGAGCACGACCTCCCCTTGGTGAACCCATGCTGAGTACTCCTGATAACCTCTTTTTCTCCCAGTTGTCTGGAGATGGCATCCAGCACAAGCTGTTCCATCACCTTCCCTGGGACAGAGGTGAGGCTGACTGGCCTATAATTACCCGGGTCATCCTTCTTGCCCTTTTTGAAGACTGGGGTGACATTGGCCATCCTCCAGTCTTCAGGCACCTCCCCAGTTCTCCAAGACCTTTGAAAAATTACAGAGAGCGGCTTAGCAATAACCTCCGCCAGCTCTCTCAGCACCCGCGGGTGCACCCCATGGTGCATCTCAGAAGATATTCCTCAAAAAATGTACTTCAGACATGAAATATCAGTGTGCATCTGTTTGAGTAGACATAACAGTAATAAATCAGTGAAGTTTTCTATTTTGCTCAGATCAAACCCAAAAGTTTCCAAGGTCTTTAAGATACACAGGATATTCACTGGGAGCTAAATCATGCTCTTCTTCCTGAAGTCTTTTGTCTGGATGGGATTTTATAAGATATTTTTGCTGAGGAAAGCAAATCTCTTTTTTATTAGATTGTAGAAAGACAACTGAATTACTTAGTCTTCTCTGCCAAAACAGTTTCCCCCTGTAGGGGTAGGTATCAAGGATTAGACATTAATTAATTAATATAATTAATGTCATTTCATGTTTTAGAATGGAAGCTGTATGTCTGTATATGCCTATATATTATGTGTGTACATATTCTCCTCTCTATATATGTCTTTATTCTTAGGTCACTCTGAAAGCAATGCCTCTTATGTAACTCCATGGAAACTACAATAGGTACAATGACCATAATAACACTGATTGATGCAGCAAATTCTCAGCTGCAAAATACTATGACTTTTTTTAATATAATCAGCATCATTAGTTGTGCATTTTTGTCAGAGATGAACAAGAGCCTGAATACCATGCTAATAAAAATCTTCATGGCCATCTGGTACGTGGCTTGTCTTTCACATCACTTTTGCCACTGTTGAATCACATCCGTCGCAACCTCCAGTGCTCACATCCACTGTTTGATCTCCATAAATGTCCAGCAAGCAGCGATGATGTCAGTGGGCGTAACTCATTGAATCATAGAATCACAAGGTTGGAAAGGACCCACAAGATCATCTAGTCCAACCATCCTCCTACCACCATTACTACCACTAAGCTACTAATTTTTTCCACATGGAGGAATTAAATGACTCATCTTTGCTTCATATGTACTTCCATGTCAGACACCATTCTATTAGACTGCCCTTCTACTGCTTTCTGTCACATGGTAACAAAATATAAAGGAATATTGAAAGGAAGGTTCAGCCACCAACATCCACTTCTGACATCATGGGCCAGCATAAGAAAATACATTTAGAGGAGTCATGTAGATTAGTTTACTGTATTAACACTCAGAATTATGCTCACCTCAGTGGGTTTTCTTCCTAATTCACTGGATTTTCTAGGAAGACTAAATATACTTTCAAAATATTCCTCTTACTAAATTAATGTCCTTTAGAATATATTGTTTTTAATAGATTGGAAAGGTCCTTCTAATTATAAGGAAAAGACCAGTTCATTAATTTAAACACTAACATGTATAGTAAGGAAATTTACACATATAGCTACAACTCCTGAAAGGCAGTAGAAATCTTATGAGAGAATGCACTTTTTAAAAGAGGCTGAAACAACTTAAATATGATCCATGAATGACTTCTCAGTAGATTAGCCCCTAACCTTTAACTTTTCTGACATTAGTCACATTTCATCCTGACATCTATAATGGAATATTTTCCTATTCAATTGCTTAAAAAATGTTTGGTTTGACTTCTGATTGACCTCTGATGAGAATTGATCTCCTTAAGAGGGTTTTGCAGTTGTAGAATCATTAATCTTTCTTTAAGAGACAGAGACTAATGACAGATGGAAATTATTTCTATAAAGTACAAAAAAATAATAGAGCAGCAAATATTTCCTGAGAGATGAAAAACAACAAAATAAATGTTGGTAGTCTTATTTCCTTATTTGAACTTATTGTTTGAAACTATCAAAAGAAATAGTTATTAGATATTCCTAATATCAAGTTTAATATATATATATGTATCAGGAACAGCAACGGATATGTCAGAGGAATACATCTGAACTTAAGAGTTACATCAATACTGATATATATGTTATTTCTTAAAAATACAGTTATATCAAGAAATATCTAAATGACTGCTCAAAACACTACTCTTATTGTTATTTGGGTTATGTTAAATATCTTAAAGAGAAATCTGGTAAATGATAGATCTGGAGCTTAGAATGAAAATTAATGAAAGTTTTTGTTAGAGAAAAAACATCGATATTTTGCACAGCATTCCCCAGGAATTCTATTACTGGAATTCTATGACTAGAAATATAAAAAAGATCAGCACCTTTCTACCTTCCTCAGCATGGATTTGTTTGTGATAACAATGAAGAATACACGGATTAACTCTTTTCTTCAGATGTGAAAACTCTTAAGACTTTTACTTGACAGATTTTCAGTCTTTCCAGTTCATTCTCTCTCTCTCAAAAGACTGCAAATTTACCAGCTGCCTTGGTGAGTCATCAGAACTAGCAGGTCTAGTGTCAATATTTACCACCAGACTTCAAAAGGCATAAATCACAGTATCCCCCTTAGTGCAAAATGGACAGTATCAATTTATACCAGGAAAGAGTATGTAGTGGCATGTATTTTACCAAGGAAATTCAGATTATATTAGAAGAAATGCAACTGTTTGCATCTATCATATGCTTTACCAAACTTCTGTTGAGGTATTTTGATTTTGGGTTAATGGGATTCTGTCCAAACTAGATTTCATGTTAAGAAACTCATTCCTTACTATCCTAAATTGTGTTCTGATGTTTCAACCTTGGTTTTAGCAGGCATAGGATTTTGCCGAATTATTTTTAATTATAAGGAATTGCACGTACTAAATAGTCTAAGCTGAAGAATGAATAGTGTACCCTCCTGCACCAATGAGGTATTTTCTGTTTTGAATTTTTGATGAAAAGAATGTGGTCATAATATAAATCAGCTATTTTCATCTACCACAGGAACAGCAAAAAACAATTTAAATGATAGAAAATATTCTTCAGAATTCTAGGATTGTGAACTAAAGGAGAAATTCTGTTTCTCAGCAGCTATGAAACTGAAGACAACAAACAGATACATACTTTCCAGACTGTTTTATTAGGTGATATACCATGATACTGCATGTTGTTGTTGTTTTTGACTGATTGAATTCACCTAGCATTTTAGAAGGACAGAAGTTTTCAACATAATCTGAAATTTATATTTATTATGCCTTCTAACTATCTTATTTCATGAAACATAATATGAAAACTGATTTCAATAAGATGTTACAGTGTTGAGTTAATAAGATAGAGGAATCACTAAAACACTAAGAAATGACAGACAGTAAGGACTGATGAATGGAGAAACAAAGAATCTGACAGAAAAATTATGTGTGAGCCTCTACATTATAACTTAATTCTAGATCTTCTCCTGGTCATTAAACCGTATAAAATAAATAAATAAATAGATAAAGCCATGAGTGAAAAAGATGGAGTAAGTTTTTACAACTAGATATATGCTCTGTGCTTGAGTTAGAGAGAGAAATATATGTAATGCTTTACTTTAATGACAAGAACTGGACATTTTTACTAAAAATATTATTTTAACAGGCAAAACAGTAGTCACTTTAATGGTAAGATATGATTTAATGTCACCAGTATGACTTAAGAGCCACCATCCTATGGACGCCTAAATTACTCTGCATACCTACATTACAACCTAAAGAACTCAGAGCTGGTTGCCTCAGGATACAGGGACTATACAAAGTTTTTTACTGTGAAAGAACAGTAAATTTCTTTCAGTGGATGAGTTTTGGTGGATCACTAGAGGTTCTCATAAAAAAATGTATGCAATTTGTCCATTTGTATACAAATAATTTGTTCCCACTATCCACCTTTCTTAGAGGTCCAGTCAAAAGCACAATTGTCTAATCAACAGTAATTCATATATCCCTCCTGGCTGTAAGGACTGTCTTTGCATAGTTCTCTACGTTGGGGACTCTGGGGGATGAAACTGATTTTTCTTTCTAAAGGATCTCTTTTGATCAAAACATTATTAGCACAGGGCAAACCACTTTCACGTCTTAATCCTTTGAGATCATTGTGAAGTATTTATACTTTCCAAGAGAGAAAGTGGACAAATGTGGGAATTTCTGATTGACTAGTAATTTCTGTTGCTATTACTGATCTGCTGTTTTTTTTCTCCAGGAAACCAGGAAACGATATATGTGCATTTGCATTAGCTGCCTCCATGTCCATCTGTTTATTTGTACCTCTCATCCTTTTTCTAATTACAGTTGAACATTACAGAAGTATACGAAAGAAGAAAAAAGTTTAAAATGTCATTTAATTCCCACAAGTTTCGTGAAAATAGTTATCAGTCTATGGGAAAGAGATCTGAATTAGCTGTCCCATTGTGGGAAAAACAGATTATCTGCAGCACACTGAATCTTTCCTAATGGTTATTGTATACTGCAATGATTGTTGATATAAGAAGGTTTGCATGCTAAAAAACACAAATCCATAAGAAACTACACTTCATTAGTGTAATAGAACATTGGAAGTATCTATTTCTTGTTTTTTATGTTTGTCCCTATCACTTGCAGTACTGAAACAGAATACATTTCTATTGTTTTTATTTTCTTAAAGAAATGAACCATAGCAAGTGATGTTAAAGACATAAAAACACAGAAATATAATTAGCTGTGTTCTGCTTTATTTGGGGGAAGAAAAAAAAAAAAAGGAAAAAAAAAAGAAAAAGAAAAAAAGAAAAGGAAGAAAAGAAAAAAGAAAAAAAAAAAAGAAAGAAAAAAAGGAGAATTTATTTCCAGAAATCTATCAACTAGTTATGTCAGCCACTGTCTCTTTAACAAGTTAATACAAAAGACATTCAGATGAAGACACTATTCATAACATGTGAATCATATATATGAATTGTGATGATGATTAACTCAATAAGAGCAGTACAATTACTGAGTTTGTTCTATCTAAACCATTTCTACTTCAATTCATTAAAATTGTTCTTATAAGCTATTTGGAACTATGTTTTCCCTTCATCTAAATCAAAGATTTGAGGAACATTTGAGGAATGTTGTACATCTTGTGAGATAATTATATTCTGAGGCTAAGCCTCTTTTATTGATCATTGCAAGTTACTGTGACTAACCAACACAGAAGCTGCTTTTTGACAGTTGAAGACACGAAGAACTGAGCCATATCTTTACTTGGCAAACCTGGAGAACACCAAGGTCTGCTCAGCCACTTTTTCTTATCTTTTGAATTTAAAATTCTTTTTCATTGAAAAGAGAGAAATGCATATCCGTTCATATGGACTTTTGTCTACTGTAAAGAAAGAATCCCCAACATCCTTGTGAAGACACATTCTCAGTCCTCTGTTCTTGGGAGAGCAGGACTAGTGGCTTCTTACCTAGTGACACCATTACTGGGATCAGCTCTGACATTCTTGGAGATTCTGCCTACATCTGAGTGGTATGAATCACAAACTACAGCAGGTTGCAGTACAGGTGGAATATAATGGCAGTGCATAATCATAGAATAACAGAACTGTAGGGGCTGGAAGGGACCTCTAGAGATCATTGAGTACAACTCCCCTGCCAAAGCAGGCTCCCTAGACCAGGTTTCACAGGTAGGTAGGTGTCCAGGTAGATGTTGAATGTTTCCAGAGAGGGTGACTGCACAACCTCTCTGGGCACCCTGTTCCAGTACTCTGTCACCCTTACTGTGAAAAAGTACTTATGCACATTTGTGCAGAACCTCCTGTGCTCCTGTCTGTGGCCATTTCCCCTTCTCTTATCATCACACATCACTGAAAAGAGTCTGACCTCGCCCCTTGGCCTCCCGTACCTTAGATATTTCTAGATGTTGATCAGATCCCATCTGAGTCTTCTTTTCTCAAGGCTGAACAGACCCAGATAACTTAGTCTTTCCTCATAAGAGAAGTTCTCCAGGCCCTTTATTATTTTTGTGGCCTTCCACTGGACTCTGTCCAGGAGATCTGTCTTTTTTTTTGCGCCGGGGAGCCCAGAACTGGACACAGTACTCCAGGTGAGGCCTCACCAGGGCAGAGTAGAAGTAGAGATCACTTCCCTGTACATGCTGGCCACACTTCTTTTAATGCAACCCAGGATGCCATTGGCCTTCTTGGTCACCAGGGCACACTGCTGGCTCATAGCCAACCTGTTATTCACCAGGACCCCCAGGTCGCTCTCGGCAGAGCTCCTCTCCAGCAGGTCATCCTCCAGTCTCTACTGGTGCATGCAGCTACTCTTCCCTAGGGGCAGAACTGTAAACTTGCTCTTATTAAGCTCATCTGATTCCCTACTACCCAACTTTCCAGGTTGTTCAGGTCTTGCTGAATGGTGGCACAGCTTTCCAGTATGTCAGCTATTCCTCCCAGATTCATATCATCAGCAAGTATGCTGAGGGTGGACACTGCCCCCCTCATCAAGGTCACTGATGAAGATGTTGATGAGACTGGCCCCAGCACCAACCCCTGAGGAACACCACTAAATACAGGCCTCCAATTGGATTCTGTGCCAACAATCACAACCTGCTGTTTTCTGCCAGTCAGCCAGTTCTCAACCTACCTCGCTATCCACTCATCTATTCCACATTTCCTCACCTTCATAATAAGGATGTTGTGAGAGATGTGTCACATGCCTTGCTAAAATCAAGGTAGGCTACATCCACTGCTCTCCCGCCATCCACCAAGCCAGTGATGACATCATAGAAGGTTGGTCAAGCTACCAGACTGGTCAAGCATGACCTCTCCTTGGTGAACAATGATGACTACTGATAACCTTCTTCCAATTGCTCGGAGATCGCATCCAGAAAAATCTGTTCCATTAGCTTTCCAGGGAAGGAAAGGGATGTTTAAAAAACATCAGACATTCATTCAACATGGCTTTATTGAATGTTCAGAAGGAATATATATATATATTTACTGCTTAAATATATATATATTTACTGCTTAAAAAGCTTTGCTTAACTTTCCTATCATTAAAAATGTTTCCCAGTGGCTACAAAATTGAGAAAAAAAGGAAAAAAAAAGTGTAAGATCCCCATTAGTTTTCAACACTGTCACAGATTTCTTGACTCTTTGTAAAGTTTTTTGTTTTTTTTTTTTTGGTTTTTTTTGTTTTTTTTTTTGTTGTTCCTGAGTCTTAGAACTCACCTGTAAAATGGGAATTCATAATACTTCCACACTTCACAGAATGTTTTAAGAATGCATTCATTAACATTTGTAGGGTGTCAGAGTTGCCTAATTGATCCCAGGGGAATTAATTACACATACAACAACCAAAAACAGAATTAGGAAAATAACTAAGTGAACAATATTAAAACTGTTACTTCATTACTTATACTGTACAGTATCTAAACTAGACTAATTATTGAATTTCCTTTCCTACTGCTTCTTACAGAAATTACACCACCACTATACTTTCTATTCCCTTTCAAACTAATCCTAAACTGTAGAGGTACATCAGAAAATCATTCATAAAGGTGTAGTTTATTAAGATGCATTTAATTTAAAATGGGGTTTCGTTTAGTCTTTGGCTTCCTACTGACAGATTAAACAGTGTTATGCAAAGAGGAAGGGTTTTTTTTTTTGAATCTTGTGTGGTCCACCCCAGGATAAAAGCATACTGCTGCTACAAAGAAATAGCAGGGTGAGGCATGGGGTAGCAAACATGTCATTTCAATTCCTTTGTGCACAGACCTAACAAGCCAAACCTCCTACCTCCAACCCAGTGAATATAAGTGACATAGTTGTTTTGATGTTTATGTCCCTGATGAAAATTCAAGGAAGAAAAGTTCTAGCTAATATTTATTTTTAAGTCAGTGTATAGGTGGTTGTGTTTTTACAGCTGAACTGACAGAAATTCTGTACAAGGACTAGAACTGATAATATGTTCTGTTTCCTAGGAGGAATCAAAGTACTACAGCATGTGGCTGAAGCGCAAGGAGGAAGGTGAATTACAGGAACCCTTGTTGCCTATCTTATGTACAGAGGGCCCTCTGGCTGCGAGCAGCTGTGTCACCAAAACAGACAGATCATAGTAGAATGCTTGAATGAAAGAAAGGAGGCATGGATTTTAATAACCCAAATGTGAAAATATTAAGTAAAAAATTAGTGACACAAATCAGAATAATGATTATCTTCAAATGTCTATTCCTATCTAATACAGTTTGTTTTTTTAAGGTCTGGTAGTGAAAAAGGCAAATAATGTAGCAGTGTGGAAGGACAAGAATGAATCATTGTATTTTCAAGGCGCTACAAGTTTCTTTCCATCTATGTTGACAAGTAGCAATTATTTGTTGTTGTTATTATTATTATTACTATTTTAAGTAAAAACCTACAAATGATCAATTCCGAGGAAAGTCTAAAGCTGCTGTGCAAAGTGATGAGAATTGCTGAGAATCCCTTAATTAGAAGCTATAGCTATTTTTTAAATCCACGGGCAGCTTTTGTCTTTTTAGTCTTTGCAGTCTGTTAACACTGCAGGCATAAAGAATAAAGATGACTGATCAAGACCAAAAGATCAACTAGATGTTAACAATGAATTGTGGACAAATTGAACTGAGGATTACTGAAAGCTAAAGGTGTGACTGAAATAAGAATGCATCACGCTGACCTCTGAACTTATTTATCTAACTCAGAACTTCAAAATAAGAGACTAACATGGGAGAATACAGCACAAAGGCATGAGATGCCAAAACATTTATGCAGCTATGAAATAGAAAACAACTTCCTGGAATTCACAGTAACACTTTTTGTCCTGATGAAGAAATTATTCCCTTTCTCTCTTGAGTTCTTATTTTAATGTTGGCCAATTGGATCTGTGAAGAAATGTTATTTCCTTGAGAATCTCTGGATGATAGGGATTTGATCCTGGTGTGTTCATGGGAAAAAGATCTACAAATTAAATCCTGTTTTATTTGTTTGTTTGCTTGCTTTACCTTTTCTTTTTTGAGTCACTGAATTTGGGGAGAACAGGATGTTCTGGATCATCTTCAGGTATAATGCATATAGATTAACATCAGACAGGGGAAATGTTGCAAGTACAAGAAATAACAAGATACTTATTGTCTAACATGCACTACAAGTCTCAGTAGAGATGTTATCACCTGAAAGCTGATTTGCAAACACTTTAATCAGGAAACATTAAAAAATGTATTCCTTTCTGTCTCTTTCTTCAATAGCACAAAATGTCATGTTTGGAAAAGGAATAAACACGGATGTGTTGGGCAGAGTAGGATTTTACTCACAATTAAAAAATAAATAAATGAAAAATAGGGAAGTAAATCAATGCATGAATTTTGGCCAAATAAAGCCTTCATATCTGATCCTTTTCTACATCTCTCTGATCAAAATATAGTAAAAATGGCATGTTACAACAGCTGATCTTTTTTAAAATAACATATATATATCATATAAAGTATAAGTCATATGTATATATATATGTTATTTCTCATAACTTCTTACTTAAATGAATTTTTAAATATGTACAACTTCTATTTGTGCTTTTTTGTTTTTCTGTTTTTTTGTTTGCTTTTTTTTTTCTTTTGAATTCTGCATTTGTTACTAACCAATGGTGAAACCAAGATAAGGAAATTATATAAAGTATACTAAATGTTAAAAATAATAATAATAATACTTATGTCATGAATAGAAAAAGAATTATGTGTATTGAAATAAAAGTGCAAAATGAATGGAAAAAGATTTTTTATGTCTGCATTTCCAAAAAGGGAAATTCTGAAATCCCAGTGAATTTTTGAAATAATTTTTTTTATTTATTTATTTATTTATTTATTTATTTCACATAGGATACTTTCCTGACTGGAAGAATTTTCTCTGAGGACACTTTATAAATTTCCTGATCTCTTTTTCAATATTCTTGTCACTATTTGTATTTTATTTTATTTTTTTAATTTATTTTAGAGAAAGAAAAAAATAAAAGATATTTAATTTTAATTAAGACAGACAAGTTTTAAATTAAGAAACACATAATTTTAAACAGAGTGTTTTATCAGCTTCATGATCTTTTCATTAGAAGCCCTGTCTATTTGCACAGAAAGGACAAGATTATTTTGAGCTGTTTTGGACTTTCTTAAAAAGGTTTACAGGTGAGGTAGAATGTAAAGAAACTTGCTTTGCTTAAATGTTAGTTATTACCAATAAAGTTGTAGGTCTTTCCATGGAACCTAAATACATGCATCCCAAAATAACATCTGCTACCAATTTCACATAGCTGTTTTCCATACCCTTAAGCAGCAGATATTTGAGTGCTTACCATATGCCTGTACCTTTCATATTTGACAGAATGCATCTAATGCCAAGTTCTCAATACCAAGTTTATACAATTTGTCGCAGATTTCAAAGAGTCAAGGCTGTATACAGTTCCTCTAATTGAAGATCTTTGGTCTTCTCTGCCCACCAGTTTTCCCTGCTCCCTACTTCCCTATTTCCCTACTGGCCAGCACTGTCTTTGAAATGTCACCAGCACTAAAAGTATATATACACTTCAGTGTGTACATACACTTTAGGTTGTGATGGCTGTTGCCTCAGCTGAGGATCTAACCCACACTGCAAAGGAAATTAACCAAGATTTACAGGAGATTATAGAGAAAAAAAAAAAAAAAAAAAAAAAAGAGGTGGTTTTTCAAATGGATTCAGTCAAATGGATTCAGAAAGGTTAGAGATGTTTATTTGTTATGCAAATATTGAAAATATTTGCTCCTTGGATCAAGTTCACACATATTAGCATAACTAATAATTACATAGTTATGTTAAGCTTGTTATGTTCTATAAAAAGATAAAGAGCAGAAATTCTCATGTAGTGTTACAAGGCACATAATTTAGTTTATGTACATACTGGCCAATAAATTTGAATGATATAAAAGGACTTTAGAGGCACTTTGTTATAATGGCAAATGTAGCTGCATGTATCATGTTATTTCCCTCCTGTTATAAATGTCTAGGAGATTTAAATTTTAATTGATGGTTTAGTTAAATTCATATTTATTGCAGCATGTGTAATACAAGAGGCTATTTTTCCCTGAAATGAAAATATGTTCCAAATACTCTTTTACTTCAGCCTCAATCAAAATCATACAAAAGTGGTTGCCACTCAGAATGTGACAGTTAAGAAAGTGAATAACAGTCCCAAAAAATCCCCACTGACAATTTAAGTTCACTGTGTCTGATACTGACATGAATGTTTTTTTCTTTGTAATGTTCTTGAACCTATCTGAAGTTCTGTGGCCTGAATTAGGGCAACAAGTCTGACAGAAATCTTTCATTTAGGTACAATTTTCTGTACAAATAGAGGCAGTGAGTCTTCGAAGAAAAAAACGAACACAGGAGTAACTGTCTTTTCAAATCTTACTGTGGTCAGAGATTCAGAACAGTATAATCATTACTTTGCACAATACAGTTTCTGATACATTAATTATTCTTTCAAAACAATCTTGACCCTTCTATTATTTCATTATTTTTCCACATATTTCAACTATCTCTATTAATTGTCATTGCAAGTTGCATTACAGGTTACAGCAGACATACGTCTTTAAGAAATGATAGTAAGTAGAACAGTTAACTAAGCTGACTTAGCAACTCAGCTGTACACAATGTGTCCTGCAATCTACTGCTTATCTAAAACACTTAGAAGACTACTAAAAGTAAATACAATCTACTATTATTTTTTTATTGTCCTAATCATCCCTTGAATGGGTAGGAAAACATAATCCCTATGCTAAGGATGGGACAATTTTTTTTTATTTATTTTTTTTTTTAACAGGAAAATCTTCAGGAAATCATCAAAATAGGAATGCAGATACATCACTGCTATTTTGTTTAATTAACTTAGTGAACTACCATAGTTTGGGAAAAATGTAAGGAAGAGTCTTCCACTTAAACAATATATGAGACAATTACCTGCTGTCTCCATGCCTCACCTTCAGTCTTTCACTCCAAGAAAGATTAAGTCCTGTCACTACAGGTGCTAAATTATCATCCTGTCTGACCAATGTTCAGCTATGTTCAGGGAACAGAAATAGGCACTCCAAGAAGGGAGAATCAATAACAGTTTAATTTAATGCACTACCAGAAATTCAATCTGAATTCTCATGGAGAGCATTATTATTCCTCACTGATTATAGAAACATTAAGAGATTCAAATTCTAATTTAAACTTCTCAGTTTAACGCCCAAACATAATAAATAAATAAATAAATAAATACAGTACTGCTATTATCACCGAGTAGAACTTCAATTAGTTTACGTTTGCCCTGCACCCATCTTGTGGTGGTATCTTAACATTATTCCAGTATAAAGCTTACAATCACAGATCAGAGTAACTACAAATCAGGATACTTAATTTAAAGGAAACATTATTGATAAATTTACATTTATTGATAAATGTAAATTTGTGCAGGAAAGGTGTAACTTTTTGTGACTCTGTTGTGGCATGCTTTGCATGTGCACTAAATAAATTCCATGTATAATCCTTGAAATGTATGGAATGTTTTATGAGTGTTTTAAAAATTCTTGCCTCAGATCATCTTCTGGTTATGGTTTGTTTCTCTTGAGTATTTGAGAGAGTTTTTCCAGTTATTATGTAAATTCCTGATGCTGCATGTATTTAAGATAATGTTTACCTTCATAGATAAGAAAGAATTTTAGTGAATTCCTTAGTTTGCAAGCTTGCAAGAAGGCTTTTTGAAATAACTCACTAAAAAAGCATGTACTTATTTTGCACTCAGTCCTTCTTTCTTAGTAGACTTTATTCCTTGTTTCATCTATGGAAATATATTAAAATGTACTCAAAATAGTACTACTTTCCAAAGCATCTGAAAAGAATTTCTTTCATATAAATCATTATTATTCTGTACTACTGGATTTTTTAAAATAAAAACTTCTTTGGTTAAATGTGAGGAAAATTTTAATTGGAGTGGAAGGTCTATTTTATTTCAAAAACTAGTAGAAGGCTGAAATAAACTTAGAACTATGTTAGATCTCTGATATCTGGTATTCTATGGATTAATGTGTACTTGTTTCAATTTTGAAGACTGTATAGTTGCTTATAATACACAGTCTTTGCTAACTTTTCTACCCATACTGCAACAGAAAAATTTGTAAGTGGATAATGTTTAATAATATAGATATAAAATCTCCTAATTGTCATCTGTCAAGACATCAGAAAAACCTTTTTATATTCCCTTCTTCAAATCTTTTTAAAAAGATAGAAGAGGCCCCAGCATTCTGTGTTTTCATTTAACCTGTGCACAAACTGTTTTCCCCCTATTTCATTATGTTCCAAGTATTAAAGCTGTTAAAACAATTTGAACTTAAGCCACCACAGTGTGTGCCACATAAAGCTAAAAGTCAGTGTTTTATATTTCCTACCTCTTCTATATAATTAATGATGGTTTGCAAAATTGTGGAAAACTGTTCCCACTTGTTTTCTTAGACAATATGATTATTTCTAATGATTCACAAGTTGTAGATCCCATTACTAAATCTTTCAGAAGCCACTTCTTATTCCTTCTAGATCTCTCCTTTCACTATTACTTGAGCAATTTTTGAATCTTTTATTTTAATAACAGTTCAGTTATCTCTGTAACCTATAAATTGTTCCACAAGCCAATTAATGGGTTGCATGGGATAGTATATATTGCACAACCATAATGATCACACGAGACCAACATCTGAGACAGTAACAGTAATAGTGTTTCCAAACCATATGGTAAAAGTATTAGCCTTCCTTCTTACATTTATACAGATTTCCAATCTATTCCAGTTTATCAGTATCACTAATCAAAGCTTATTCTTGTCAGGCTACTTGTGTTTTCTTTGTAGTTTTAATGGAACATATGTCTAAAGAGTAATTATATAGAAATACTAAATTCCCTTTCTATCTACTCAGTGTACCAAAAATTTTAATCTTCACAAAACAGTGCAATGCTATACCATTTTGTATTTGATTCTTTTTTACAAAAGCTTGTTGAGTCTGGATGTGTGCCATGGTTTTGTAATTTTTGCTATTGGTATTCCACATCATAACATCATGTGGAGCACAGAGAAGAAGAACTACACTTCCCAGAGGATCTCATGGTCAAAGAGGTAAATACATCGCTCTCTCTCTCCCTCTCTCACTGCCTGGCTGTGGGTGTGGGTATGCTTCCAAGCTTTCATAGTAGACTTCTTGATCTTTGGAAAATTCTATATATATATATCTTATTTTGTTTGATTTATTAGCCTCAGTTTCAGTTAGATTGTATTATATAGTGTTATCTTGCATTCCAATATCATAGTATCTAAAATAAGTTTTCCTCCTTAGATCATTGCTGCTGCTCTGCTTGTTTCCTTAAGCCCAGCTCCTATCTCCCTATATCTTTCCCTTTTTCCTTTTTTCTTTTTTCTTTTTTTTTTTTTTTTTTTTTTTTTTGGGTGTGGGGGTGTGGGGGGTGGGTCATGGTCCTACTGCCCCCCTGTCATGGACATAGATTGATATAGGTAACTCTGAGGCAATGTGTCTGCGATGCTGGTGCTGGTAAAAGAGACAGTTTTCTATCTGTAACATCTTCTATCAATTCTTAGAACATTAAGCAGCACACATTTGAATAAATAAGTTTATAATCATGAATTACTTTTTCTTATTGCAATTTATACACAAATCTCAATGAATATTAGAGAGAAATACTTTATCATTACCTCCATTTCAGAGAGAAACAAGAGGCAGAGCTTTGTTTAAGACAAAAAAAATCAGGTGATTTTACTCTAACACGTCTGTCCTGAAACTCATTTGCTCTTTGATTAATCAGACCATACAGTTGTTTGCAGAGATTTTGGTGGGGAATTCTGTTTGGTTGGTTGTATTTTGTTGTTTGCTTTTTTTTGTGTTGCTTTTTTTTTTTTTTTTTTTTGTCACAATCTTGATTCACATTCTTCGCTTGAGTGTGTAGCAAGAGCATATTACCAGCTGGTATCATCACATTAGAAAATATCACTGTTATTATGTTTTGTTTCAGAATCACAAGCTACTAATACTTTTAAATATTAATTAAAATAATTTAAAATATATTCCACTGAGTTTGGTGTTGAACTTGCACTCTGATTTGCATAATTTTTACAGGAACTTTACATGCTACAGTACAAATTGCATATTCTACAAACAATTAACAGCAAAACGGAAATAACTATTTCTTTGACATCAAAATAAAATGTGCCTATTGAATTATTCATGTTCCTTTTCATTTTAATAAAAAATATGGAACTTGAAGAATGGCTAGCTTTTGCTCTGAAAATGCTGGAGAAAATTTGTATGTCACTTGCTGAAAGCATACGTATCCTTGATTAAAAGCCAACAAACAAACAAAGTAGAAAATTAAATAAATAAATAAATAATATCAGATTTTTATTTTTTTTTTCCTAGTTGGACCACTTTACTCACGTTTTGGGACTTTACTGCCTCAGGCTATTCCAAACAGCTTCTCAGTAGCTATTAGATCTTCTCTGGATGCTGTTTTGTTAGATTCTTGAAAGACCATATTTTTATTCACTTTCCAAATCAAGCCACCAATACAGATCCTAACACAGCCTTCAGTATTAAGCAAAGGAAACTGGTCATATCTTCCATGATTTTTCTATTAAAAATAAATGTAGTGACCTTCTAACTATCTAGCATGAACACAGATTCATTGTAAAGCATCTGTGAAAGGCAAAGGAGTTGTCTTCAGTAGCAAACTGAAATTAAAGAGCCTCATGAGCTCTGTCTTTCAGCAGGACTACATTTCCAGTTTATTTACTGCTGACTAAAATGAGTGCTCTTATTTCAGCCTTATGCCTTGTTACCAGAATTCATAAATGATTATGAAAATAGAAATTAAACATTAGCTGATTTTCTCATTTTCCAGTGAGTTTTTTATTCCTAACCACTGCTGCTTTCTGATTAACTTTCACAGCTATGAGACCTTGCTAGAAATTAGGATGCAGCAAGCACACTGTTGCAGATAGACCTCAAAACTGCTGTAGGGAGGGTAGGGATTTATTCCTATTTCTTGGCTACTGACTTTTCTATTCTGTGGACTGTAAATCAGTCACTCCTTCTTCAAAGTGGGAACAGTCCAGACATCTCCTCTGTAAAGAAGTGCTCTCAGATGCATGAGTGAAACATGCTTAAAAAGAATAACTCAATAATGAATGCAAGCTGCTGCATGTCACCTTCATATTGATCAGGGTGGATTATGTTAACTTCAAAGCTATGGCTTAAACTAAATAAAACCAAGACTGAAACAAACTGGGTAAGAATTTCTCTGTATCCTCCCAGCTTGTTTTTAACTCATCATAGATTAAATCTTGTAGCTGTCTCAATTCCTGAGTAGTGGTGATTTGCTAAACACTGAGACCCCTTCTTTTATGACATCTGGTGTATTATATCCTCTTCTTTCAGCTGTAGATATGGGCTGCCAGAAATTACATGTGGAAATTATCCCTCCATACATCAAATCAAAGGAAGAAAATCTCTTTCCTGACATACTAACACAGCAATGTGATGATTTTTTAAAGAAGGTTTTGATGGCAGCAGAGGAACTGAACTTGTCCTGGAATAATCAGAAGGCTGTTCCAGAACTACAGGGTGGCATAGTGAAAGAGGTGCAAAATGCTCAGTGAGTTTGGAAGACAAAGACAGCAGTCAGGAAAGGAGAGCTGGTAGGCTGCAGAGAGCAGGAAGAAGTGAGGAGGGCAGCGGTGCAACTGGGAGTGGACCTGTGAACTGTTTTGAAAGGGAGAAAGAGACGCTTAGATTTCAGATGTAAGGAAATAAGGACAGAGCAATATAGAAAATATTTGTAGTTGTATTTTTAATTGAATGGAAGGACATGAAAAAACTGAGGATACTGCTCATCCAGCCATATTTTATCCATGTGTTTCCCACAGACGTGGTTTACCATCCTTTGAGCTTTATCTTTTTTGTATACTACCCTTTGGTCAAATCTTGCAAAAGCGCTGCTGCTAATGCTGCTGCAGACAGACTGCATTCCACTGCCCTCCATTTCCAGATAATGGAGCTACTTCCCTCTGTTTGATCTAATCATTATCATTTAAATATCAGCTAGACATTTATATCAGAAAACTAAATAAAGAAGTTCTGTCTTCTAGTGCACCTTTCTTTACTACTTATCATGCAGGATGATTTAAATGTAAGAATTTTCACCAAATGTATATATTTACCCTTATTAGGACATATCCAATTTATAGCTAGGTACCACATAATAACTTTTGCTGCATAATGCAGCAATGTATGAATACTTCTCTTCCATTTACTCTCACTGTCTCCAGATACATATCTTCATATCATGTTGAAAGTTCAGAATTAACTCTTAGTCTTCCCTCAGAGATCTATGTCACAAGATTTTCCTGGAACAAACTTCAGACTTATCTGTAAATCCTCTTTCTCACTCTCTGTACATTCAGCTTCAAGATCTTATTTCAGCTGTTAAAAAAAGTAGTTAAAAGACTAATGGGTTACTGTAAACTCTGCCACTGACAATTAATTGCTAAAGTACATGATGACATCAAAAGGAAGATAGTTCTGACTTTCATTCTTCTTATTCAAAGGGAAGAGAAAACTTCATCAGAGACCGAGCATTCATGGATCTATCATCTGTTGATCAGCAAAGAATCCATCCAAAAGGAGAGCTCTGATGTCTGTGCAGTAAAATTCTGGTATTCAAACAGATGTATTCCCAACAGAAATAAATGCTGCATTTCAGCTTAATCACAGCTTTTGGGATATCTGATATTTTCTCTAGCACTTCAGCTTCTAGTGTAATATTTGTATATATGAATCTCAGCTTTCATATAAAAAAAAAAAAAAAAAAAAAAAAAAAACTTGGCACTCATGGTTGTAAAGAAGATTGGGAAATGTGTACTGTAAAGTCTCAAGTAAAGTTGCAGAAGGCAAATAAATTTTACATGTGATTATGCAAATATATTTTTTTGAAACCAAACTCATTATTATTCATAGGCTAACACATTCCTTTTGAGTGCCTGAGGTCAACAGTGCTGTAAATGACACAATATTTCATCTTTAGAAGATTAACATAAATCAAAAAGGATAGGAAGTACTACAGAAAGGGTGGAGAACCAGGCAGGAGAAACAGATACTGTTATGTACCCTTTCCCCACTCACTTGAGTATGGCATAACTGTGTAAAGGAAACAATTTGGAGACATTAGAGTTGACAGTAGAAGCGTCTGAACAGCCTTAGAGAAGAAAAGAAAATGCTTTTTGAATAGATTTGCAGAGTGTAGCATATGCAAGCCAGTGCTGGAGAAACAGCAAAAATAGGTTAACAGGCTCTTCAGGATAACATCATTGCTGCAGGAGAAAATGAGAGACTATGTGTTAATTTATCTGCTTCAGGTACGACTAAAGCTGACATAGACCAAAATTCTTTTTTGGTTGAGGCAGAAGAGATTAATGCTACAACACACAGCACAAAGACATAAAATAAATTCCTATGTGTTAAATGTAGTATGAGAACATTTTAACTCCAGTGAAGAATATAGATAAAATTTTCATGCAAGAAATGTATCATTTTGAAATTTTCCTTCCATAAGGAGTGTACATACGTATACACCAAAAGGGATAGGAATCCAGTAATTAAGAATACACAGTATCATTTTAGTTCACATCTCCAGCTCATCCTGTTTGAACTCCTTCAGGGCACATAGAATCATAGAATTACCCAGGTTGGAAAAGTCCAAGTCAAGTCCAACCGCAGCCTAACCAGTACCCCATCTCTAAAAAAACCTCTGCTAAATCATATCCCTGAGTACCACATCCAAACGGCTCTTAAACACATCCAGGGATGGCGATTCAACCACCTCCCTGGGGAGCCTATTCCAGTACCTAACCACCCTTTCTGTAAAGAAGTTCTTTCTAATATCCAACCTGAACTTGCTCTGGCGCAACTTGAGGCCATTTCCCCTTGTCCTGTCACTTGTCACTAGTAAGAAGAGACTTGCCCCACTCTCACTGTAAGAACCTTTCAGGTACTGGAAGAGCGCGATAAGGTCTCCCCTCAGCCTCCTCTTCCTCAGGCTAAACAGCCCCAGCTTCCTTAGCCTTTCCTCGCAGGGCTGATTCTCCAAGCCCTTCACGAGCCTCGTTGCCCTTCTCTGGACCTGCTCAAGTACCTCCATATCTTTCTTGTGCTGAGGTGCCCAAAACTGAACACAGTACTTGAGGTGAGGCCTCACCAATGCCGAGTACAGGGGCAGGATGACTTCCTTAGTCCTGCTCACCACACCATTCTTGATACAAGCCAGGATGCCATTGGCCTTCTTGGCCACCCGGGCACACTGTCGGCTCATGTTCAGCCGTGCATCAATCAGTGCCCCCAGGTCCATTTCCTCCACACAGTCCTCCAGCCACTCCACCCCAAGCCTATAGCGCTGCCTGGGGTTGTTGTGGCTGAAGTGCAGGACTCAGCATTTGGTCTTGTTGAACCTCATCCCATTGGCTTCAGCCCAGCTCTCCAGCCTGTCTAGACCCTTTGTAGGGCCTCGCTACCCCCAGTCAGATCCACACTCCCAGCCAATTTAGTGTCATCTGCGAACTTACTGAGGGTGCACTCAGTGCCCTCATCAAGCCACGGGCTGCCAGCTTCTTCAGGAGAATACCATGGGAGACAGTGTCAAAGGCTTTGCTGAAGTCTAGGTAGACCACATCACACACAAGCAAGTGAAATACAATTCACGTCTCCTGATTTTTATTTTATTTTTTTAATTCATCTCAATCAAGAGGAACCATGGAAACAATGAAAAACTACAACCCCAGCCAAAAAAAAGTTCACATTACTCTTTCACCAGAACTGGAGGAGCTGTCAGTGACAGTGTCTGGATTGTGTGCAGTGCCTGCGGGCAGTGCATAGCATCCACTGTGAAAGGTGGCCTCTTTAGAGTCTATTTCTTGGCCTTTTCAAGGATCAGTGGAATAATGCTTGGCATTTACAAGCTCTCAGTTTTTAAATGTTCTTTGAATATGTTTTTTCAAAGTTTCTTTTAACTAGTTCAGCAGTCACTAAAACTGAAATACAAATACAAAGCACTTGAGTACAAAGCTTTGGAGCCCAGTAAATACAAAGCAGATCTTTTCCTTTACTGGGGAATCTTCAGAGTTTATTACCATAGTACCAGATTATTTGTAACTTGCATTTATTATTCAAATTATTTTATTCTTCAGAATATAACCCTCTTTCTACTTTGCCTTCATCTTGTCCACTATTTGCTTCTTTATTAACTATTCATTTCTAAGCACTTCGTTCTAGCGAGATTTTCATTCTCTATCCCTCTGCTTTTGAACATTGCTAGTTAAAATGAAGAACCAAGTTACAGCACTAGATTATTTTGTATCTGTGTTTGTACATGTAATGTCAAAGAAATACTGCACAAGATAAAGCCTGACACACTGAATTCTGACATTCTTATGAATAATGATCATTGAGTTTAACAATACACTAATAACTCAGGACAAGCAACAGTATTGGGATATACTTGCCCTTGAGACAATTTTTGGGAATATATTCAGTCCCTCCATCACCAAAAGTAAATACATTGCCTGAGAACATATTCTCTACCTATTTTTCAGGCACTACACAATGGAAATGGAATATAATTTAGTCTGGAAATTAAATACTGTCATGTCAGCATCCTGATGACTTAGACATGCTTGAATGCATGTGCATATGCTTTACATTTGCTCCAGTGTGAAAGTGCTGTTTCATGTAAGAAGCCTGAGCTAGTGCTTAAAAAAAAACAAACAGGTTTTGTTCCTGAATTTTCCAGTGGTGTGTTGGTTATCCTTAGGAAACACTCTGATGCCTTCTTTTTTCTATCTGTGTTATATGAAAATGATATCAGTCTCTTGTATAATGCTTTAAAATCAATGGATGAAGTTAATGAGGGGTGAGAAAACAAACAACAACAATAAAAAAACAACAAAAGACCAACAAAACAAAACAAAACCTGATACAAATCATTAAATCATTGTATGCATTTTTCTTGATAGCTTGGTGTCACCAAAATAAGCGACAACTACCTTAATATTCTTTGTTTTCAAAACCAATTCTTCAAAAGAACAATCAGATTTCACTTAAAAAATTTTCTTTATCTCACGAAGTACCACAATCTTATATGCTACATTTATACTGTCTACACTTTCAAATCTAGCTTGACTAAACTTGCATAAAATCGTCCTTATCCTACATACTGGAAAGATATCAAATTTAGATTTGGCACAAAATACTGATTTTAACCTGTGACAAAATATATGTTTGGATGGAGTTTTGTCTTTTGCTTAGATACATATCTCAAAAAGTATGGATTCAGTAACTGTGACCTTTTCTCAAGACTAGCCAGAATTAGAAATATGAAATGTGGTTTATGGTATCTCTGCTCTTCCTTGATCTTAATGCCAGTTTGGCTGCTAACATATATTAGAAAATCTTCAACAAATGTGTAGTTATATATAGCCCCAGAGGGTGAGTATAAAGCACTGGGGATATTCATTAATTCAAAATGATCTAACTGTGCCTCCAGCTATGTGCTCTACATTAGACAGTATGTGGAAATTATCTGGAGAAATGTAGCTGCCTACAGAAGGAGTAATTTAGACCTTGTTTATAGTCAACTGAGTGAACTAGGTACTTGTAGGTTATGGTCATTTCAGCCTGCAGGAGACATCTAAGACAGATCAGATAAGCTGCACCCTAGAAGTGCCCGAGCATGTTTTCAAAATGAATTTGTGCAGACAAAAAATTAATTTAGGACCAGAGAGTGTTAGGGAGAGAAAATAGCTCCAGAACTAATTTTGCACTGAGTATTTTAGGATTAAATCTGAATCCTCCCTGAAGATCCCCACTTCTCTTCATTAAAATGAAGATATCCTGGGGTGTTGGCCTTGGGTAACAATATCCATCTGTGGAATTCTAAGATGGTAGAATGAATCCTGCTTTGGGACAACGTTTGCCAAAGTTGACCAAATGTGCACATCTAATGGAAGTATGTTGGAGCAGATGAGCTGTTTTGTTAACTGAAATATTAAGAAAAAATAAGGACTATGAAATTAGATTACAAAATATTCAGAGCACCCCCAGAAAATACTACATATCAAATCACCAAGATAAATAATGAAAGAACTCACACCTTTACATTACTCTTTTATGATATGTATCACACAAAACCTCTAGAAAAGAAACCCCATCACACAGAGCAATTTTACAGAACTGTAAGGGAAAAAAAAAAAAAAAAAAAAAAAATAGTCATCACAGTAAAAGCCATGAAGGTAGTAAAAGATCTGTTCCAACATTCTGAGAAAGGAAAATCTCATGGTCTTTGTTAATTTTGATGGCAAAATAATCTTCACTTTCCAGAGGAAATGATGGAGGAAGAAAACTTTAAACAGAAAATCCTGCCTCAGGCAAAAGCAATTTCTCCCACTTCTGGCAGTAGCTTTTTAGATGTCTGTTTCGTTTTATTTGTTATGCATCAGTTAACGAGATTTCCTTCTATACCAGACTACTTACTTACTTACTTCAGGTTTCCTTTTTTTTTTTTTCCCCTAATGTACTGAGCATTTTGAATAAAAAGAAGGGAAGAAATAACTATTTTAATTAAGTTTTTATTTAAGAAATGACTGACAGAGGAGGTTGAATAAGACAATGTAGGAAAGAAGTCTAAAATTAATGTCAATATTTAAATGTTGATGAATCTTACAGGTGTGACGGGGTTCTGAAGCCTAATTTAGCTTAAAGCAGAGCTAAATTTAATACTTTTACTATATTTGTACATGATTTTTTGTACTACCACTTGAGAAGATCCAGCCATAAAATTAACTTCACCATTTAACATGAGAGCTGCAACTCACAGTCTACACCATGCAATCTACTGATTGTGTGCATTGTTGATCAGCAATTATTGGCCGTAAGAAAACATCAGGAACAGTTCATTTAATACTGTACATATGATTTTAGAAGCAAATTTACTTCTGGAGTTACAACTAAGTTATTACCTGTTCTAAAATATCCCATACTGATATCAAGACAGATTGTGAAGATCACAGATTTTGTTGTTTGTTGTTGTTGTTGTTTTTCAGAAGTTGCTAGATACTATTCAAAACTCTTTTGAAACAAAACTTTATGAAACTACATGATAACTGCAATGGGTCTATGAAAATATGAATTATATTTGATCAATATAAGAGTAGAGCTTATTTTTAGACTTGCTTTACACTGACAGTGTAGAAAAACTAACTTTGTAGTGTAATAGCAGATAATCACTTCAGACTGTGCTTGCATACATGTCTGGAATTGGTCCTGACAGGATGAAAAGCAGAAGACAGTTAAAAGATGGCAATGCCCACAGAAGATTTTGACAAAACAAAACAAAACAAAACAAAACAACAACAACAACAACAAACCCTCTGAGAAAATTTATTTTAGCAGTCTGTTCATTTTGTAGTAATAGGCTAGTTTGACTCAGTTCTACTCAATGATATTTTTATTTACATATTTATTTATTTCCTATAGAAACTTCCTATGGAATAAAAAATACTTGAAGAACTAAATGAAGAAAATGCATTCAGGATTAACTGCTAAGATAATGACTATATGATCTTTTCAGGAACTGCAAAATGTGTTGCACAATGCAATATCTTTTGTATTGAGATTTCTAGATGGTACATTTATCTTTAAAATAATAAATGAAATTATACATAAGTAAGATTAAATCCTGTGGTGTCGATATGAATATTCTACTATTTTCAGTATTTTATACAGCATACTCAGCCAAAAAGAAAGGACATCAGGTAGCGTATAAGCGTGTTTAACAACAAGCTACAGAAAAAATGTGTTTTTATAATATATAATATATTAAATATATATTATGCATAGTAATTATATATAGATATGTAATATTTTGTATAAGGATATATTAAATATGAGATAAATTGTCATTTGTGAAAAGATTTCATAATGTCATATCTTTTTGCTGTAGAAGTAAGAAACTCAGATAGAGCCAGGATTTTTCAGTATCTTCAGCTGCCTCCAGTTTGAAGTAAAGATTTGGAAAGGGGCAGTAAAGTAGATGAAAAATGGAAATGAATATAATTAAGTGCAGGTTTCTGGATATAAGCCAGTTATTCTAACACACTGGAGAAAACCTCTTGAAACTTTAGACGATTCTTCCACTCTTGTCTGTCATCAAAAAATCTACTTCATCCATGATGGAAAAGGTAATGATAGGTATATTCAAGTAACTGATTCTGTCAACTTTTTTTTGTGATAATTGCCCTTTATCTCCCTGTTCTATTTGTATATTTTGAGTAGTTATTTAGTTTCAGACTGAGGGGACGGAGATAAAAAATTATGCTGAAGATATGGCTACTGCAAGCAATACTCAAGTTGGGTAATGGAGCTGTTGAGTGCAATCTGTAATAACATAGTATATACTAAGACATCTGTTCAGTGAGCAAGAACTTCTTTATGGTAAGGGTGACAGAGCACTGGAACAGGCTGCCCAGGGAAGTGGTGGAGTCTCCTTCTCTGGAGATATTAAAGACCCACCTGTACGCCTACCTGTGCAACATGGTGTAGGGACCCTGCTTTGGCAGGGGGTTGGACTCGATGATCTCTAGAGGTCCCTTCCAACCCCTACAATTCTGTGATGCTGTGATTCTGAATATATAGGATTCAAAGGAGAAATATGTATGTTCTTCCTGGTAGTGCCTAAGATAGCTAAACTAGATGTTCATACTCAAGCATCTCAATTCCACTGCAATACTTCTGCTGAGTTTTCACTCTTTCCTCAAACTTGTATAAAAGTGTTTGCATATGGAGGAAAAAAAAAAAAAAAAAAAAAAAAAAAAAAAAAAAAAAAAAAAGAGAGAGAGAGAGAGAGAGAGAGAAAGAGATGGAGGAAATTGCATAGCAGAATGGTCTGTTTGATTTGACTAAAGCACAGAACAGTTGAGACTGAGAGAGATCTCTGTAGGGAATCTTGTCCAGCCCACTCTCGCAGTTAGGCTACCCAGGGTCTTGATGAAACACACTCCTCAATAAGTGAAATATGACTTTAGAAAAGATGGATAAAAGTTAGTTCTTCAGGATGCTAGGGAATTTCTCTAATGTGTTTTGCTTAACCAATAATACTTTTTTTTTTTCTTTTTTCTTTTTTCTTTTTCACATTTTAGTAAGGGAAAAAATAATAACAAAATAATAATAATAATAATAATAATGAGGGCATTGATTCGTTTGGGGAGAGGCCAAAACAAATTGATGCAGTTTCTTTTCTGAGACTGAGTCTGATAAACCAAGAAATGAAATATTTACTGAGTTTTTCTGGAGATCCCATTTAATCCTCTCAGTGTTCCCTACTGTGAAAGATTTCCTTTGCTTCTCTCAATGCATGATTGCATTTTTTCAGTACTTCAGTCTAATTTTGGAGAAGATCCAGGTACAGCAGCCCTTATTACTGCTTAAGTTAACACAAGTCTCTTCCCCCTTTAAACACATTAACTCCATAAATGACGCAAAACAAAAACAAAAAAAAAAAAAACAACAAAAAAACACACACACACACAAAAAAGGAAAAAATAAATAAATAAAAGCCTTTTGAGAATTAGAGTTCATTCACCAAAGAAGCAGCAAGAAGAATGGTAAAAACATTCATACATCAGTTTCTGGTAAACTAAATCTTAATTGTTTATTGCATTTCTAGTTCCACTCACTTTTACCTTTATCTGCAAGGGAGAATATGTGAAGAATACGCTCATTTAGACTGATCAAAACTAGTTAGAGTCTTTGCCATAAATTATTAATCTCATATTTAACAGCATCCTACTCAGGTAACACAGAATCACCTGTTATGTAAGATAACCAAAGTTGTAATTACTTCTTATATTCCAGTAGATCAATTTTTACTATCACACATGGTGTAGTATTGGATCAACTACATATGGCAAAATAAAAGTTAAACTGGGAGAGGTTTATTTTCAGTAAATAGGAAATGGCTAAAAATTAGATAAATAATCTCTGGTAGAGACCTGTTATTCCATGTATTCAGTTTATCCATAGTTTTGAGGTAAGGAATTGAGGTAGAACTTTGTCTTGCAGAAGGCTGAAGGAGCACTTTGTGTATTAAACTGATGACAGAAAAACACTATATGAGAGAGGAGAATGTTTACTTCTCTTAAAAGTTGCTCTGAAGCTCTGCCATAAATTTATGTACAGAACAAATTACCTTCATTTTCACATGTTGACTGTAACATTTTTAGACTGACTTTGACGAGAGTAGTTCAAAATAGTTTAATTTCCCGGGTAGCAAGATATTTTTCCCCAGACATGCAGCATCCTCTACAAAATGCTGAAATACTTTTCCAAGTGAAATTTGAGCAGCTGATCATTTTTGTATTATTTTTACTTTTGCTAGCTTCCAGGACTATCATGTAGCTTAGGAGACATTACAGCACTGTAAGAAGAGTATCAACTTTGATACTAGTAAATGGTCACTTTGTGACTGACCAAATATTTTCACAATTCAAATGTAGGGAAAAGAAGTACCCTGCACCATGTTATCACGTCTATCCTTTAAAACACATTGAAATGAGTCATGATTAAGAATGATGCCTAGATCAACAGAAACATGGAGTTTCTGGATGAGCTTAGATAGCCAGAATGAGCAACTTAAAGAGACAACAGGCAGTATTTTTGTCTTCTAGAAACTGATTCTGAGTCATGTCCTAGGACATGTGTAGGAAATCTTTTACTAATGGAATCAAGAAATTATTTCATAGGTATTTGAACACATAGAACTTTGTGACTAGGATTCATCATAGAGATGGACGGGGCTAAGAAAATGCCAATTCACTTCTGATTCTAAATGACATCATCTCATAATAGTAAGAATAATAATAATAATAAGAAGAAGAAGAAATAAACCACCTTTACAGTCTGTCAATAAATGAAGAAAAAAATAATCTCAGGCTTGATGAAAGTTGAATTAATTTTTAGGACAGAAGTGTTCTGCTCATCAGAAAATAGCCTCAGAAATGTGACAGATTAGCTTGTGGAAAATGTTACTGATATGACAGAGTTCCCAGACATATTCTGGGTTACAACTGACATTCTTAGAGATTTTTTGTAGAATTTTTAAATAAAAGAAGCTTCAAAGCTTTCCTGAGGCTGTCAGGTAAATATCATTTTTCTTTATTTCAGTATTTCTCTCAAAATTAAAATAATAACCAAGCAGCATTTAACAATTTATTTAAAAAACAAATGCAATCCCAAAATAAATAAAAGGTATTTAATTGGAATATAAGCATCTCAGACCTTAGTTCCAAGACTATGTTAATGAACTGACTTGCACTAGAAATCAGTAATTTCTCTGTGCTTGTTTCAAAAATCTTCGAGATGTGTTTCTAATTCTGTAGAGGCTCTCAAAGGCCTATGTGTGTCATAAGAACTACCTTTACTAAATGAAAGATGAGTCAAAATTGTACTTCTAGAAAGGACTGAAAATGAACATAGTAGAAGCCATTTACTGAAAATGAGTGAATAAAACTATTTTGAATTTACAGAACACTTGCCCATACACAAGCAATATTTACCTTTACACAGAGGTCATATTCTGCAACTGCTAAAGGAATAGCTATCTCTGCAATGATTCCATGCCAGTGCATCCTTGCAATTTTGGCCACAAAAAAATGATACAACCCTACAGGCTTGGGGAGAAGTTTCTGGAGAGCTGCCTGATGGAAAGGGACCTTGGTGTACTGATGGACAGTCAGCTGAATACGAGCCAGCAGTGTGCCCAGGTGGCCAAGAAGGCCAATGGCATCCTGGTTTGTATCAGGAATGGTGTGGTGAGCAGGACTAGGGAAATCATCCTGCCCCTATACTCGGTGCTGGTGAGGCCTCACCTTGAATACTGTGTTCAGTTTTGGGCACCACAGTACAAAAAGGACATATAGGTGCTAGAGCAGATCCAAAGAAGGTTAACAAGGCTTGTGAAGAGCTTGGAGAGTATGCCCTATGAGAAGCAACTGTAAGAACTGGGGCTGTGTAGTCTAGGGAAAAGGAAGCTGAGGGGCGACTTGATTGCTCTCTTCCAATACCTGAAAGGTGCTTACGGTGAGAGTGAGGCTGGTCTCTTCTCACTGATGAAATCTTCTCATTGATGAATTAACATTTCTCTTCACAGATTAGTTGGGATAGCTGCATTTGGCTGGAAATCTGGATAAAGCCTGAAAGGAAGCCTCCTGGCATATTAGAGAAAGTTCCTGCACCTTCCTTGACAGTTGCAGGATTGGGTGAAGTGAGTCTGAATGCTCAAGCCAGCAGATATGTTCTGCTAGAGAGAAACATTTAGGAGAAACTGCATTTAGATTGCCTTGTAGATTTTCTCTAGTAGAATTAAATTACACAATGCCTCAGATAAAATAGGAAGATGCATTCTTAGTCCCAAAGAACCAAATATGTTGTCACAAAGCATGATGATAACAATAAAACAGTAAATGTGAGAATTGCAAAGCTGATATATCATGCAGTGTTGAAATGAGACACAAACAGAATCAAGCAGAATTTAGAGCTTCTTATTACTGACTTTTTTTCTTTTTTCTCTTTTCTTTTTTTTTTCTCTAGTAACATTTATTCTATTTAAAGTATTTCATCAGTATAGCAAATGAATATGTTTTAAAGGAATCTCAATCAGTGCAAGTATATGAAATCTGTGGTTTTTGTCAGCTCCGTGTAGGAAAATTACAAACTGCTATTGATGACACTTTCCATTGGTCTTTTCCCTATCTATAAGCAAGGAGAACATTTTTGGGGGGTTTTAATTAATTTCACTTTAAGACTCTAAAGCATAGGTTTCTTCTCTGAGCCTCTCTGTTTTTTCCCCTTAAAGATAGCAGAAAGAACATAATTTTAAAGATGCAACACATTTTACTATCAGCAGTTTTGCAAAAATTAGTACTGAAATATTTGTCCAGTGATAATCTTCAGTGTTTATATTTGCTTATCACACAGTCTTCAGTATGGCATGACATGACATATTAGAATACTTATCACAATATTTTTATGATAAGCAAATTGTATTCTTTGATATTGTTCTCACTTCATCATATTGCACTACAGTCTTTCAGTTTTATATTCATAGCTATATATTTGCTTTTCAGCATTGCTAAATAATTTGACAAAGTCTTAAAAAAAAAAAAAAAATCTTCATCAAAGTAAAGGATTGAATTTCCTACACTTAAATCTGAAATAAATTTCTAAGCACTTGTCAAACTGTAAAAAAAAAAAAAAAAAAAAAAAAAAAAAAAAACATTTGCAAGAATTTATTATTGTGTACTGTATGCCTTTTGAAACTACTTATACTTTTGTTTACACTCTTTCTTAACACACGTAACACCAAAAAAGAAGCAGCATTCTGTTTCTCTTTGGAATTTTATTCCTTAACAAGCTATTAAGTAAATATAATCTCCTGAATAATGCCAAGGACAGTATTAGAAAGGGAGGAACTGGAACTGTGTCTGGAATTTTGTGTGTGGGCAGGCTGGGTCTTTTCCATTAACCAGTGTTGGTCAGCGTGGATAAACTGAAATATTTCAAAAGTAAATGCTTCAATGACTACTTTGTTGTGCAGCAGGGTAGACCAGCCAATAACCACATGATCCCATCCTGAGTTCTTGGCAGTTTGAAAATTGAGTTCCTGCATATAGCAATTTATAAATATAAATCATTCAGTGAAAATTAACTGAAGGCTTTTAAAGTTTTTGTTGTTGTTGTTTGTTTTTGATAAAAGGCTTTTGGATTTAAAGCTTTTCTGTGGAAATCAGCAAGCCATCTTCTTTCTTTTTCAGCCAATCCATTCTCATGTGGAAGAAATAATAAACACTTATTTTAAAACTCCCTGTCCCTTCATATCATAGTCACTCACAACTTAATTTTTTGCTTATCTACAACAAGGTTTATTATTTTTAGAGAAACTAAGGACCACAGGACACCAAGCAATGAAGATGTCCCCTCCTTATGAACTTGACTAAGACCATATCAGATGGGAAAACAGATACACAATGACTTCTCTAGAACTGTGCAGCAGACTGCTAAACAGCCAGGAATAAAACTGAGTCTTTGGACTTCAGTGCATAACCCTTCTTTGCAGAGTTCAGAAGACTGAAGAAGACAACATATGAACACAAGGCATGCAAGACTATTTTTCCTTTCCCCCACCCACTAACTTTATTTTTTTTTTTTTTTTTAAATAAACTGCCTAGATCAATAAATAACCCACAAGCTCTCTCATTTGGTATTGCTGTTGGTTAATATGCATCAGAAATGCCTAGTGAGCTAATCCCAGTACATCACTCTTTTACAGTTATATTTGAAAGATAAAATGATATTAAACTTGAAATACTGTGGACTGCTTGAAAGAGGTGTTGAAATCTGAGGCAGATAAAAATCATTGAAGAGGAAGGGGGAAAATAAGGCATAAAGGGAAAATAAGATTAAGTTCTCACCGGGAACTTACTTCAGTGAACTCCAAATTGATACTGTAAATTATATTAACATTTCATACGCCCCCGGTGGCGCACGGTGGTAGAAGTGCCGCTTGCAACACCGGAGCCCGGGTTCGAATCCCCTCTGTGGCGCAAGTGGTAGAAGTGCCGCTCTGCTACACAGAAGGCTCGATTCCTGGGAGTTGGACTCGATGCTCTCTAAGGTCCCTTCCAACTCGCACGATACTATGATACTATGATGATGATACTATGATATAGGCACACACTAGGTTTGGCTGCAAGATTAAATCCACGTGTACTTAATGCTCTACCACACGAGCAATGTATCTCTACGTTGGGCCATTTCAGAGAAAAGGCTTACTTATTAGCTGACAACATAAACGCAAATTACATCCATGAAAGAGGTTACCTGCACTAACAATTAATTTCTTGGAAGGTTTGCTATGTTCTTCTTTTTGTTGCTTTGTCAAAGCCAATTACTTGATTTAGTTTCATTTTTAACCACTGTGATACTTCATATTTTGGAAATTTCTTTCTGTTTATTCTTCATTTCAAAGATCTTTTAAAGTTGTTTAAGAAATTTGGTCTCATAATGTAAATAACTGCATAATTTGAAGTGATCCATCTAACGATATTAGGATCACATCCAATTCACAAGATGTATTTGTCAGTTTATTGACCTTTTCAGAGAAGATGTTTGACCAAAAAGTCCATACTCCTGCTGATATCTTCAAAGATCTATGTTGTCATAGATGTTGTCTAGTAAATCAAAATTGCTGCAATGATGCTACCTAGGCTTCTTAGGATACTGGTGTTGATGATGCAAAAAAGATAAAAAAAAAAAATGCCCAGAAAAAAACAGTAGCTGCTGCTGCCGTAGGTCTGGTACCTAAATTAGGGTTCTGCAGTTGCCAGACACTTAGATATGGTTTTCTGAAGGACTAGGAGTCCTGTGTTACTTACATGGTTGAGACAAGGTCAGTGGCATGGAAGACTGAGACACTTGTGCAAAGAAAGACTAAAAAGAAAGGAATGTGAGAACTGAAATTTTTTGACCAAGGTGCCAATATTTTAATGTTAAAGCTCTGAATCTTTCTGATTGTTGTAAGAAAAGGAAGTCTAAGTAACAAAGAAGATTCATGAGATTAAAGCACAAGATTAATAACTATGAAGACATTTTTTGCATGTTCTCTTGAAATCAATGACTTCTAACAGCATCAGAAGATAATTTGTTGGTCTAGGAAAATGATGCAACTTTTATCCCATAGTTTTACCTGGAGATTAGTGTATTAAAGACAAAAGCCAAGACCTGGAATGGAGAGCCCTGAAGATAGTTCTGGGGAGCCAGTGGGAAAAATAGTGCAAGGAATTCTGGAAAGAGTCACTTGAAAACGCTCCAACTCTTCAGAAAACTTTACATAAGGTCTGTTTTTTAGGCAAATAAACCTTTTTTTTTTTTTTTTTTCCTTCCTTCCTACCTCAGTTTTCCAGTGTCCTTTGCCAAGTATAGAACAGACAAAATCTCCACAAAGGAGATTTCTGTTAGGTGAATGAGATCTTATACAAGAGCGCAGAATTTCAAACAAGTACTAACTTTATTGCATCGCAAATAAGATTGTCTTCATGCCGAGAATTTCTCATAAAGTTATTTTGACTAACAATAATAACAAAAAAGCATTATCCTTTCAATATAACAGAACAATATGAAACTTCCAAAGCAAATAGGAAGAAAAAGACCTTCTTCAAATAGTAACAGAAAACATTTTCTAATAAAAATAAGGCCTCGAGCTACAAATGAATACCTCTCAGATAAGTCTCCAAAATCTGAGCATTTACATAATTCCTACTAAGAGCTGGTGGAACAAATCCAAGTAATAAAGACATGTATTAGATAAATATGTACTTATTTGTTTATTCAGACAAGATAATATGAAAACCAAGTAGATGAAGAAGTGTGGTACCCCTTTTAAAACTTCAGTAAACTACATAAAACCATGAAAAAATAATTGTCAGATTATTAAATATTATTCATTATAGAACTTTTTCCATATTATCAACAAAAGCAAACAGTCTGTGACAAGAACAGGAACACCTAGGATATTCCAACAATATTATTGTTATTATTATTATTATTTTACTGAGAGCTGCAGATCCTAAATATTACAAGCACAAAAATATGCCATAGAATTATGTTCCTAAACATCTTTGCTTCATTGTAGAATAGAAAACTCAATTCAAAGCTGTTTAAGTTCAGCAGCATTTGCTAATGATGGCTGTCATTACAACATTTTCCACAAGAACTTTGCCTATCAGAAAAAGATATATGTAAATTATACAAAGACAAAAGTGCAGAAACAATCACATGGAGAAAAGAGTATAAGATTCATAGTTATCTTACCTAACATCAGTATGACTTAATATTTGGCAAATTTACTGGAATTATGTGTGCCTTATCAGCTTTATCACAAAGCTATTGAATGTTGCTAATATTTTGTCCTTTTGTAAATTTTACTTAATTTTAGATTTCCAGAAATGGCATCAGCAGGTCAGCCAAGATCTAGCTAAAAAAGTGAAATATTCCTGGAAGTGACATTTTGCAAGAATCACATCAATATAGAGTACCATATTTTATTACATATCTTTCACTCTATAGCCATAAATTGCTTCACAAATTTTTATATATCTCTCCATATTGATATGAATAGTAACTGTGACATCTCCTCTCTGTCATCAGCATTACATATTGTGTTCAGGAAAGGAAATTAAGAGTAATAAAAAACAATGAAATTACAGTATAATTTAGAATAGGAAGAATGTTATCATTCTGAGTAACTTTAGCTATGCCATCAGGGAAATGGCTTTTTATAATATTTCCCATGAGTTTGTTTCATATGTTTTGTAGTCAAGATATATGATTTCTGAAAGATGAATGTGAGAAAGTGTGCTTACTTAGTGCCTACTGCATAAAAAATTAATTAAGTTTTATTTACTGACTCCTTAATTTTATTCCTATATAGTTGGAACTTAGAAGTCTCTGTACTAAATGATAGACTAGAACTATAAAATCTACAGTGATGGCAGAAGAATTTAATATGGCTGCAAAGTTTGTTTCTGCATCAGTGCACATTCCAAAGTTTATTTTTCTGGATAAATTTCCTTTTTACAGTTGCACAAAATGATTTAAGATGGGACTTTACAATTCACAGAAGGATGTTTCCTGAGCAGGGGAATACTTGGCTAGTAAGTTCAAAAGGACTTCCTTTTGCAATTTTTGGTGGATGTAAAATTCAGTATCCGAGGACAAAACTCAACTTTTGTCAGTATGTCAAGACTCTCAATGGGAGTTTAATAAGTAATATCTAAAAGTTTTGTTATCAAGCTTCACCTTAAAAACACACCTGGTAATAGCAGATAAGTGCACTGATAAGTTTAGTATCTTAAAGTATTTCACCCTAACTTGATATAGAACTGTTAAACAACTATTAAAAAAAAATAAAAATAAATATATAAAGAAAAAAAATCCCTGGACATACAGGTATTAAAAATGATTGACTAATGGCTTCCAGGTGCCCTGTTTCTTGCTGAAGAACACTGAAATGGAGTAGATTTTAGAAGTCCCTAGTAGTAATGGGGAATAAGTACACTTGAATTAGGCTCCTCTGGGAGCTCCAAGAACAAATCCTGTAGTGCTACAGATCTATTGGAAAAATGAGGAGTAACATACCCAGGATGTACAGAAAGGTACTGCAGACACACTGTAAGTACCTTAGGCCAGTCAGGATGTCTCCCAGTCTTGGTCTTCCTAAAAGGATGAAAGCAGCAAAATCAAGGCTGTAGTTGCTGTCAGTTTTCTCTCCTTGCTTGCCAAGCCCTCTCTAGAGCCAGGTTCAGTCAACAGCATGCACTTAATGTCATCAACCCTTTTCCATGTCTGTTGAAGTGGAGACAGGAGGCAGATAGTTGAACAAGAAGTTCATTCATAGTAGTGATGACAATGAGCCAAGAACTGTTATCTATATCTGTGAGCAAGCAATAAAGCAAAGATCACACCCATGAGTGATCCATTCTTGAGGCCTTGGATGTGCTTCCTTCAGCCAAAAACAGCATAGTAGATTTTTCCACAAGGCTTATTATAAATAGTCTCTAGTGTGAGCTGTACCTTAAATCTTGTGTGGACACTGTCTGGGAGTGTGCCACTTGGCATGCTAATGGTTATGCAGTCATATGACAAAGCTCCCTTCTCTTGTTCTCTTGTTGGTTCACTGAAGTGTGTCCCACTAACTAGGGAAGCCACACATAGTTGGATTTTTTTAAGGAACAAGTATCGAACCAACATTGCGCAGATCTTCAAGTTACTTTAGATTTCAGTGAGGTTTTGGATACTGAAACAAGTATCATGCTCGTCTTAGCTAGTAACAACTCAAAAGATGTACATCTCCTGGCAGAAGACATAGTTACTGGCAGCAGACAAGCAGCTCCTGGCAGCAGTCAATCTAAGAAGTTCCAACTCAAGTAAATCTCGTGTAGAAAATTAAAACACCATCCCCTAGATTTAACTAAATCCCCTACATGAAAATTCTGCATGCAGGGCTTTCTAACTGTCAGATTAACCCTGTCCAATATCATTAAGGTGTAAAATGAAAATTTAATTAAGTCAGAAGTAGATTTAAAATACTTTATAAACAGTACCTGGATACTGAAGAATTTGCATTGACAGGTATATATAATTACAGATTAGTGCAGAATTCAACAATGGCTAACTCATTAAGACATTTTATAGACATTATATTCATCTTTTTTTATTTTTAAATTATTCACACACACACACACACAAAACTGCTTTTAAATCTTCTTTAAGTCTTTCTTAATATTTCTGTAGTATGATAAGTAAATGACAGCATTGAAGCAAAATTCTCCTTGAGTTAAACAAGCCTGTTATCACAACATGCAATGCAGAATTAAAGTCACTGGGCTAGAGCTCCTGGTGGGTTAGTGTCAGTGTATGATAAACAACCCAACTAGTTTAGGGATTTTATGGTTCTATTGACAGTGTTGGAACATCTTAATCTTGATTCATTTATATCCTGTGAAGTAGGAAGGGCTATTTGCACATATAGAATCATAGAATCACCAAGGTTGGAAAAGACCTCCAAGATCATCCAGTCCAACCATCCACCTATTGCCAGTATTTCCCACTAAACTCTACTATGAGCCTTATTACAACATCTAAGCATGTCTTGAACACCTCCAAAGATGGTGACTCCTCAACCTCCATTGGGCAGCCCATTCCAGAGCCTGTTCATTCTCTTGGAGAAGTATTTCCTAATGTATATTCTGAATCTCCCCTGGCACAACTTGAGGCCATTCCCTCTAGTCCTATTGCCAGTTACATGGGAAAAGAGGCCTACCTCCAGCTCACCACAGCTTTTCATCTGACATAAAATATTATTATTCTTGGTAGTTTCAGTTGTTCCAGTTGTTCTGGATGAAAATATCTAAATGTGAAGAAGAGATGCTAAAGCAGAACAAAAATGTGTCATATAAATTTTTAAAAAATACATAAATGATTATCATTTTCACTTACTGAGTTGCTTATAAAACAGGCATTTTTTAACATTACTTTTTTTTTTTTTTTTTTTTTTCCAGTGTTTCTTACTACCTAATGATCTGAATATTAATCTATGGTATAAAATATGTTAAAATTTTTAAGGAGCCTGGAAATACAATGATGCAAACATGAGGCCTTGTGCTCTCTCTAAGGAGAATGGGATCCTCAGACCAAGCTGTATGTGAGGTGTACAGATACCACACGAATCAGTGAAAAGAATAAAACTTCATATTGCATCATTCTACCTTTCCAGTCCAGAAAGGACAGTTGAGGGTCCCTCTGTATATGGCTGTGTTTATATTATTTTCTGTTTCATTAGCTTTCATGCCATAGAAGTGAGTATTTCAGCTTTTCTTATTAACTTTAATGAATTGTGATCCTATTCTTGGTGATAATGATTGTCTTTACAGATATTAATGATAGGAAAGTGATAGTAAGTTATCAGTCCCATCTCCCAAAACTGCTCCCCAGAGTACTTTTTAACTTAAGAGTCCCAAATAGCAGAGCTTCTACAGCTTCCCTTGGGAGAATTTGTTGATTGCTTGGTTCGCTCTCAATAGCTTTTCTGCATGTTAATCTCACATCTTTGTATTCTTAAATTAATCCAAAACTTTTATTGTAGAGCTGACAATCAAAGAAGGGGAAGAAACTATGTTGAAAGAAAATGTCTGACAAGAAAATGAATACTGTGTACAGACCCCTATGTCTGCTGTATCCAGACCACTTAGACCATGTCTATGTATTTTTTATTTTTTTTTTAATATCACTGCCTGTTTGTTTAGATTTCATTTGTTGTTAACTTATTTTTAACAGGCAAAATCACGGTTATCTCTGCAAAACAAAAAGGGTAGTCTAAAATAAACAAATATGAGTGTAAAAAAGCTGACTCATTTTGCACTCTGGTTTCAAGAGAAGGCCGTATTTGATTATGCATTTTGACTTGGTGATGCAAACTTGTTTATCGGATGGATTTAATACTCAGTTGCTTAGATACAATCTGAAATTTAAAAAATTAAATAAATAAATAAATAAATGAATGAATAAATAAATAAAAATCCAGATAGTTAAAAGTTGGGGGGAAAAAAAATTAAAAAAAAAAAAAAGATTCTGACAAAAAAATAAATAAAAACAAAAATGCTATTTACAGTGACTTGGCAGGAAAAGCTAGGCAAATGTGACTGATTCATTTCTTTCTTCACAGATTTAAAAATGGATGTCTGCCAGAGGTCAAAATAGAAAGATCCAGACACCTGGATTATTCAGTGCACAGCATATGCTGTGCAGCTGCTTGATGCTCTGAAACAGCATCTGGTTGAACCAGATGACATCTTCAGTACATGTGTTATTCAGCCACTTCCCATACATCCCCATGAGAAAGCATAATAAAACACATTGCCACCAAGCAATTGTGACATACTCGTGCTTTGCATATATTCAAACACAGACACTCAGTAGGAAACAGTATTACTTTTAATCTAGAGACTGGCCAAGAAAAAATAGCCCCTGCAGACCTACAAATAATGATCATCTAGCTGTACAACATCTCTTTCCTCAGTAATGTTAGATCCTCATCTGGACAATTGCTAAGTATGGTCTCTCCATAGTTAAAAGGAATTCCTTGAGCTCAGATCACAAAATCCAGGTGTGAGATCCTTTTCTCCTAAGGACCAAAGTTGATGTGTGGGAGCTGGAAAATTTCTGCACCTTCACTGCATCACTCAGCATGCCATCTATTCCTATAGCACCTCATAACTGACTCTCGTCAGCAATTAACATAATTTGAAAAAGTCCCGTCTTGGCAAACTGGTCTGCAAGTCTGTTTCATTGGCAGGGCTCCTGGGTGATCTGAACCTTTGCTGACTGAATTCTCCATTTTACATAGGAGAACTTGTATTTCTGTCTGGTGACCACCCCAAAAAAGTATGTAAAAATATTGAGAGTCTACCTAAAAGAAGCATAATTTTTCTCTAAGTAACTTTTATGAACAGAAAATCCTAGCAGTCATGAAGCCATTCAAACCATTCAGTCTCTACTGTTGGGCTCCTTGGCACTGCAGGAGAGAGGGAAATGGCTATAAAAAGAGATCAGAGGATAGCTTAGCTGCCCATTTGGGGATCCCCAAAAAATTCCAAGACATCAAAAATTATGTCTATTACTAGAAGGCACTAGAAAGTAACAGAATGACAAAGACAAAATGATTCTCATTTCAGTTCCCAAACAACATTCATTTGATTTGGTGGAAAATATTGGTGCTCCAAATTATCAACAATCAAGAGAGATACAGATATAAGGAGTGACTTCTGAAGGTAAGAAAAAAGGTTAGTATCTTGCAGTCATTATGGAAAAAAAGATTTGTTAATAATTGTTAAATTTTTATCCCATAAGTGATTTGCCCAGAGTATCATTGGAAATATAATTCATACAGTCTACTTCACAAAATCATTTTTTTCTAGCCCAAAACCAACCAAAAAGGAAAGACAATTAAGAGCAAATATGGTAGTGTTTTGTTCACAAAAAAAAAAAAAAAAAAAAAAAAAAAAAAAAAAAAAAAAGATATTTTAGTTATTTTCAGGATATAGTATACAAAGGATAGTTTCTTCAGGGTTTTTTGCACATCCAGTGAAGTGAAGCATGAAAATTGATTTTTTGAGCTTCTTTTTATTGAATACATGGTCACAAATTGCTTTTTATGCTTTACATTTTTCTAAATACTATCATTAAGAAATGGATCTCAAAGTCTTTGGTGAGCCAGTAGATTCAAATTTGCTTATGGTTCTTCTTTTCCACTAACAGATAAGCAAGATCTGTGATATACCACTTAACACAGAGTTTTAAATATAAATTTCAAGGGGAAATTTATATCTATTATTATTATTATTTATTATTATTATTTATTTATATTATTTATTTATTTATTTAATTAATTAATTAATTAATTAAAATGGGTAGGTTTACATCCCAACAGTTGAATAAAACCATTGAAGCTACAATGAAGGAAATTTCAAACTCACTTGGAACCTATTCATTGGCAAATACCTTGGGAATACATTTCTCCTTAGAGAATACCAGGACTACTTATATTCTACAATTTTCATACAATTACTCTACTGTAAAATTTCATCAAATTATAATTTAACAAAATAGAACTTCTACTACTGTGCTGTAAAGAGGTTAACAACTATACAGAGTGTAAAAGAAAAGTGATCCCTAGGCAGTGGAATAAGGACTAATAATTCCTTTTACAGTTTTGGCCAATTATCTGTATGCAGTAAGCTTCAATTATATACCAATTTTACATTAATATATTTGAATATGTGGTTACATTTCTCTAGAGAGAAATTTAATAGCACCCCTTTGTCATGAGAAAGCATAAAAGTTAGTGCTTTTCAGTAAGTCAGAAATATTTTTGAAGTCTTGAAAGATTTTGTTCAAAATATTATTGTTTTGTTTTTTGGGCACATGTGTGTGTTTCTTCCTAAGGAAGAAAAGTTTTTGGAAGTTGTTTGAATCAAAATAACAAACAGTTGTCAGAAGTAAAAAACAAATCAAGTCTTAAGTAGCTTGGTAAAAACAGATTTGGGGCAGTATGCTGTGTATTATAATTATAGATACGTTTGGGAAGGTGTGAAATTTAGTTTTTCAATCAATCAGTTTATTTTATTGTATAAAATAGAGTGCAATTTTCAGCTGGAACTTTGATTGTGATTCAGATATTACAATTATTACAGCTTTAACATGTGTGTTTAATCATCTATATTCCTGTCTCAAATAATAAAGAATATGAACCCAGAACCATTTAAAGTTTAGCAGTTTCTAAATCTCATCTTTCAAAGAAATGTCAGCTTTCTTGACTTGCAGCTCACAGCAAGGATGCAAATAAGATAAATTTCCTCAAATATTAGCATTTATTTAAATCATAATGCCAAAGAAGCCACAGTGAATTTCCTAACTCAATTTCAGAAGAACTTAGAACTACTCATCTACATCAAGGATTTAAGTATATCCCCAGGAAATTAAGTTATTATTTCTAGAATAACTTAAATTAATCAATTAATTTTCAATTTCTGAAACACCAGAAACTAATTTTTGCATATTTAGAATAGAATTAATACTTTATATTTAATTAATTTGAGAATATGGGAAAAAATGGTATTAAGATGGATAATATAAACCTCAGGAAATAAGTTAAATTACAGTTTAATATTGTTGATTAATAGCTGAAGAAAGGATGTATAGCAGTCACTACCTGCGTAACTATTAAAATGTTTCAACTTCATTATTTACCTGAACCACTGACTGTTTGGCTTATAATTTTCCTTATTTGGATTATAATGCTCCTTCAAAGCACAGAGATATTCTAATAACAAATTTACATTGTAACAGCAGAAATAAAAAAAAAACAAAAAAAAAAAAAACAAAACCAGGCAATAATAAAGTTGTTTTATCAGACAGAATTGGTACCATATAAATTGTTGTGCCATTTTAAATCTATCCATAGATTTCTTGTATTCTATTCCCACTAAATAAAATAGTGGGATCCATCTATTATGGATCTGCTGATTCATTTATCTGCAGTTTTTGTATATAGTGACATTTCTGAAAATTATGAAAAGGTAAATGATTTCTGCTTAAATTTTAACAACATAATTTTTCAACTCTGATGATTTTTAATACTAAAGAATGAAGTATATTGTCTTTCCCTTTAGTCCTGTTTTGGATGTTATGCTTTTTAAATTTTATATAATGTCTGATCTCTATTAGAACACATAAGTGTTTTCGAACTTGTTCCATTCAACAGAAATAGTTTGTGGATTATAGGACTCTACAATGTGGAATAAGACAGTGTGCATGTGCTTCTGTGTCCTTTTGGACTTAACATCTCTTGATGGATGTTTTTCATCACAGAAAATTGGAGAGAAGAATAGGTTGCTCAAACTCCTATCCAGCCTTGCCATGAATGCTTCCAGGGAGCTGGCTACACTAGTCAACCTGTTCCAGTACCTCACCACCCACACAAAAAAGAATTTCTTCCTAATATCTAAATCTACCTTCTTCCAGTTTAAAACCATTTCTGCTTATCCTATTGCCACCTGCCATTATAAAAAGTACCTCCCCAGCATTCCTGTAGGCTCCCTACAGTTATGGGAAGGCTGCAATAAGGTTACACTGGAGTCTTATCTTCTCCAGGCTGATGAGCCTCAGCACTCTCAACCTGTCATCATAGAGGAGGTGCTCCATCCCTCTGATCATCTTCATGGTCCTCCTCTCAACCATAGCATTTCAGGTAAAGCATTGTCAAAGATTAGGTTAACTATCAGCTTCACAGGCTGTTAAAATGTTAAATTTTCTCTCTTTTTCTGTGAATTATTCTCGCCACCTCCCCCCCCCCCCAACAGTCCCCGCCAACTCCTTTTTTTTTTTAATCGGAAGTTCAAGCTCTGTGCTCCATGCAAATCTGCAAGGTAGAAAGAAAGTCTTGAAGAAGTAACATTTTATCTCACAGATGCAACTTACTGTGATTTTTCAGAGATTATTTATGTATTTCACTAGTGTATTCTATATAAAGGTGTTATCTACCACACACAAGGAATGTCTCATACTTGATATGAATATGATCTCTGCAGAGATGCAACTGCACAATATTCTGCAAACATGCTTAATGGTGGTTAGTCAGATGGCAGTTGCCATTTTTTAATTGTGCAGGTCTTTCTTTCAGTCCAAAGTGACCCAACCTTACCATGTGAGCAGCTGATGACTCCAAAAGTCCTTTCTATTTTGAAGATTTGTCACTAAAGATGCCTCACAACCATGAGAAGTAGCTGAGCCAAGAGCTGTGTAACCTCCTGTGGGTAACACTGAGAGATATTCTCAAAATTTGTAATACATTTTTCATGTACATCTCATCACAGTTTAAACTGAATTTCTGACATTTGTCTTTCCCTTCATGAGACAAGCTTTCCACCTCCTGGATTTGCTTTATGGGTCATGATGGTTCTTTGCATTGCCAACTGTGTGAGCTAAACAAACACTCATTTCCCATATCTCTTCCGAATGGGAATTTCTACTGTAGAGTCGGCTATTTTCCTTCTGCATCAATAGCATCCATATGTTGACTTTTCTTCTGCTCTATTTAATATTTCTGTATTCCGGGATCTTTTCCAATTTTCTATATGAGACATGGTCTTCTTTAGTCTGCTTCTGTGACTAACAACACACTGTTAAAAAGAATGAAATTTTCAAAAAGGGCACTGTAGACCTAGTATGGAGAAAATAAATCTGTGGAATGAAAGTGTACCATAGAAAAATCATAAAATTGAACACAACTGCTGTACAGAAGAAAGTGGCAAAAAGGAAAACAACTTAGAATCAACGAGAAACAAACAAGCAAAATACCATTGCTGCGTACATTTCTGAGCATTTGTTGGACCACTGCAGTTGCTTGTCTTCTTAGCTTATGTAACAAAACATCAAGTAGCTTCAATCAAATTGAGCATTTTGACATTTGTTCATTTTGTTTTTTTATGTGTGGCTGTTTTATTGTTTTTTGTTGTGTTTTTGTTTGTTTGTTTTGTTTAGTTTTTTGTAGAAAAAACATGTACTAAAAAGGCAATAAAACAGGACTACTGTTCACAGAATCAGGGAATCAGAGAATGAGTGAGGTTGGATGGGACCACTTGGAATCATTTAGTCCAACTTCTCTGCTTCAGGCAGGGTCACCTGGAACACACACTGACCAGGGTCACATCCAGGCAGGTTTTGATTCTCTCCAGAGAAGGAGACTACAAACTCTTTGGGCAGCCTGTCCCATACTCAGTCACTCTCACAGTGAAGAAGTTTCTTCCCAAGTGCAGATGGAACTTCCTGTATTGTAGTCTGAGCCTGTTGCCTCTTGTATTGTTGCCAGACAGGCAAGTAGTAATCTATAATAGAAATATGAAAATAAAACAAGAAATTGTGGAATTTTTCACTGAAGTTACATTGCCAGGGAAACAAAACAACTCTAGCATTCCAAATGTGGGCTACAGCTTGAGAAGAAATCTCTAGCAGGTGGTGATCACATATTTAGAAAAAGTATCTACATAACTTCCAAAATTGGGTAAGTGACACGTGCAGTGTATCTGAAGCTTTCAGGATACGATAGACCTGTGATATGGATCAGATGCACATATGCAGTACATTAGACATGGATTATGTTTGACAAATTGTAACAATTGCTGTGTTGATTAATGTTGGCAAGTGCGAATGGAGTAGTCAGGATGAAAATAACTTTGGAATGTAGGGTACACCGAAAATACAAGGTCTTCTCCAAAAGTAATGCCTCCTATTTTATTATGCTGGCCTATGATAGCAGAAGAGTATGTTGGTAATATGGCAGTAGAAGTTGAACCTTCCCACCAGTATTACATTACATTTTATTGCTGTACAACAGACTGCAGCAGAGGGGTAGTCTGACCAAGTGGTATGTTACATGGAAGTGCAGATGAAGAAAAAAGGTAATTTCCAAGTGGAAAAACTTGCACCCACTGACATTCATCAGCAATTACTGAATGAGTCTAAACGGTGTATGTGGGCACAGTGAGTTGATGGATGATGCATTTCAGAAGCAGAAACAGAGAAGTGAAAGATAAGTTGCATTCTGGTGAGCCATGCAGATTTTTACGGTTAATGCAGTCTCCTGTTCATCTCTGGTGACAATGTAAAGCTAGTGGTGGTAACTATGTTAAAAAGTAATGTACTGTAGCTGAGAATTTGCTCTGTCAAACGGTGTTACTATATTTTCTGTATCATTTGTAGTTTCTGAGGAAATAAATAGGAAATTTTACTTTTGGAGCAACCTACTTATATATTTTTTCGGCTGTATTAAAAATGAACTATTTTCTTCCAAAGCAAACTAATCTGAAACAAAACATCTTTCTGCTATTTTTTTCACACAGGAATATATGTATATATATACATATATATATAAAGAGAGAGAAAGAGATACATTTGATAGTCTTTGGGATTTGGTTGATCCTTTAAATGTGGTTGGAAAATTCTAGGTTTTTTGCTATTAGAAAAGCAATAAGAATGTGAATGAAACTTTGAATATCATAACAAGCTCAATATAAAAATAAAGTAAAACATCTTATAACTTTATCCAAGTTATCCAAGTTACAGGATTGAGAATTTATTTCCATATATTTTAATATTTGGGGTGGAAGGATTGCTATTTTCTTTTTTTTTTTTTTTTTTTTTTTTTTTTTTTTTTTTTTCTTTTTTTCTTCTTCCAACATATGATTTAAAATCTGTTGCTGAATTCAAGGTTTTGGTTTTTTTGGGTTTTTTTTGGTTTTTATTTTTTTTTTTTTTTTTTTTTTTTTTTTAATGCATACAAGAATAATTAGATGCACCATGAAGCAGTGTAAGCTAATTGAAGTGGCCACAAAACCTGTCAATGCAAATGGAGCCATCTGGATGAACAGATAAAAGTTCTGGAGATGCTGAAAAGACAGGTGGTATTCAGTTCTTTCCTTCTTCACAGTATGCTTGGAAACTGAAAGAAAAGTAAAACTCTTCAGGACACTAAGAAAAAGTCTAATTTCAACAAGCCTACAGTACTGGGCAAAGTTAAGCACTATGTGGTAATGAAAAAGTATTAAAGGTGTACAAAATAGGATCAGGCCAAACTGTAAGCTAAATCCTTACAGAGCATTGATATTTTTTTTTAAGGACATAATTTTCAAATTAGACATACGTTCTATCAAAGATTGGATAAATTCCATGTGTTAATTTTCAACATATATTTTTCTATTTTGCATCTGTGAGATTTGTGTGTGCTTAAAAGTACTGAAAAATCAGAATGCATGGCTTTTATAGCTTCTTTCAGAAATAACTTGTACAACAGTACAAAAGAAGAGGTCTTTTATGCGTTATATATCATGCCTATTCATATTAACAGGTATTTTTATTTATTTATTTATTTTGCTCTAGTTAAATTGATTTTGGTTTTCTTGTGTTTTTGTTATTGTTGTTGTTTTTTTGTTTTTCTTTTGGAAACAGATGATCTACTGTAAAGTGATATTTTTCTTTATATATTCCTCTGTACAATCTAACCAAGATCTCCTAAAATAAATAAATAAATAAATAAAGTTGGAGTTGGAGTTGGTAAAGTTGATTATAATTACTCAAATCTTTTCACTGAAAATGTGCTTTTTCTTCACAAAAAAGTACCAGTATTGATGAAACATTGTTATACATGCTGGAGATCTCTTTTATATTTCTGACAACTAAACAACTAAAAAATATGCTCAAATAATTAAATAAATTGTCATTTCTTCTTAAGATATTTTGCTGAAAATTTTATAAAAACAGACAAACTCCATTCTGCATAAAATGTGATACTCTATTTAAATTAAAATAAATTTAAATTTTGGCACATTAAAAAAGTCTAAACATTGAGTAGGTCTAAAAATAGTAAATAGTAGTCATAGGAATTACTTGGTAAATCTCAAAAAAATAAATATTCAGTACTGATACACTTATGGATATTCACTGAGCTCACGTGGAAGAAAGCCCTGTTGAGAAAAGCCAATGTTTTTACAGCTGCTCTTCTTATCCAAAGGTAAACGGTTCTTTTATTGTCACTTATATGTATTGGAATATTTGATTGTTTCATACATACTAACCCACATGGTTTTTCTATCAACTATATTTTGATGTGTGGAATTTCCTTCCAATTCACCTTGGGACTCTTGCCATTTCAACGAGGAGAACTGAGAAGAGAGAACCAGAAGAGAGATGGTAGTATAGAATCAACACTCTGTTAAATACTCAAACATTTAGAAGTCCAATAGGATAGAAGAATCCTCTCAGATCTCCCTGTTCTTTTTTTCCTACAGATCATATATCTCTTCTAGTAACATTTTGCTAGCTAGCCTACAAAGGAAATAGAAGCTATTTTTGAGATTTACAAATTGGTCTTTCAGAATACATATTTGATATATGAACTATTCCTGCAGGTCTGTCTCATATTTGAAAAGACATGTATGCTGGGATAAGTCCCTGGGAGCTGGAAAAGAAGAAAACATGACTCCCCGGGGAAGTACAGGCTAGTGAGTCACACCTCTGTGCCTAGGAAGATCATGGAACAGATCCTCCTAGACAATATGTTAAAGCACATGAGGTATAAGTAGGTGATACCAGACAGTCAGCAAGGCTTTACCAAGGAAACTTTGTGCCTGACCTTCACCACCAAGGTGGCCTTTTATGATGGAGTGATGATATCATTGGACAAAATGGAAGACAACCGATACCATCTACCTGAACTTGCACAAGGCCTTTGACATAGTTCCCCATCACATCCTTATCTCTAAATTGGAGAGATATGTATTTGAGCGGTGGACTATTTGGTGGATAAGGAAACTGTTGGTGAGGTGCTGGAACAGGCTGCCCTGAGTTTGTGGATGCTCTGTCTCTGGAGGTGTTCAAAGCCAGGTTGGGTGAGGCCCTGGGCAGTCTGGTCTAGTACCACATCTGGAGGTTGGTGGTGTTGCCTGTGGTGTGTTGGAACTTGATGATAGGAGTCCCTTCCAACCCAACCATTATCTGATTCTGAAATTCTATAAGACTGCAATACTAGGTCACTGAGTAGATAAAAAGCATAGTTCTAGGCTGCAAAAAGAATAAACATCTTCCAGTGAGCTTCTTTTGAGCACAGAAGACTACTAGGCAGTGTAGTTCCCAGCTACAGGAAAGTGTATCAATCACAATGTATTCCTTGATTCATGACTCCAGATAGCAGACGTGCTCAGGAAAGTTGGTAAATCATGAATGATATGGTGTACTACATGTGTGAGATTCAGTCTAAGCTGTATGGAGTCACAGAGAAGGGTGAAAGGCTGTGAGCTTAAGCAGGTAAAATGCAGTATCTCTGCGCCTACAAACAACCATGGCTACACTAGCATGAGAAATAAAGCTTAACCAAAGACTGTGAAGCACAAGCAAAGAGCTAGCTGGGGCTCCAGATTACCACTAGAGGGTATCCTTGCTATTTTTTTCCAGCTGATCTCATACCTGGCACAAAGTCACAGGCAATTAAAAATCAATCAAACAAACAAAAAACAAAACAAAGAAACAAACAAAAAACAATGGATGAAAATATCCAACTGTGGCTGCATCTGTAACAGTTTTGCTCATGGCACAGACATGAAAAGCTTCTGTAAAGCAGATAAAGCCCTAGATACAATTAAAATAGAGTTTGATAGCAATCCTTACTCAAGCACATAATCTTCTTTTCTGAACCCATCTAGAATAGATAGATACTGTGATGTTTGACACGTTCTGCAAATATAGAATGAAAATGAGATTAATCTTATTATCTTATTGTCATCTTGCCATTCAGATAAGGAAGACCATCTGCACCTCTTTGTTAATGCAGAGACCAATACTGATTTGGGGTTTTGTTTCACTTTTTGAGTTAATGGTGTTTTTGAGTTAAGTCCAGCTGGCAACCCATTACAAGTGGTGTCCCCCAGGGGTCAGTACTGGGCCCCATCTTGTTTAATACCTTTATTGATGACCTAGCGGAGGGGATTGAGTGTACCCTCAGTAAGTTTGCAGATGACACCAAGCTGGGAGGTGGTATCAATCTCCCCGAGAGTAGGGAGGCTCTTCAGAGAGATCTAGATAAGCTAGGTCACTGGGCTGAGGTGAAAGGGATGAGGTTCAACAAGGCCAAGTGCTGGGTCCTGAAGCTTGTCCACAATAACCCCATTCACTGGGGTTACACATAACTTGGTTATATATAAAACTATAGGCTTGGGGTTGAGTGGCTGGATGACTGTGATGAGGAAAGGGACCTGGGGGTGTTGGTTGATGCTTGGCTGAGCATGAGCTGACAGTGTGACCAGGTGGCCAAGAGGGCCAATGGCATCTTGGCCTGCATCAGAAATAATGTGGCCAGCAGGAGCAAGGAGGTAATCATCCCTCTCTTCTCAACACCGGTGAAGCTGCGACTTGAGTATAATGTTCAGTTTTGGGCTCCTCACTACAGGAAAGACATTGAGGTCCTGGAGCATGTCCAGAGAAAGGCAACAAAACTTGTGATGGGTCTGGAGCACAAGTCTTCTGAGGAGAGGCTGCAGGAGCTTTGTTTAGTCTGGTGAAGAGGAGGCTCAGGGGCAACCTCATTGAACTCTACAACTTCCTGTAGGGAGGTTGTTGATGAGAAGGGGTTTGGCCTCTTCTCCCAGGCAACAAACAGGACTTGAGAAAATGGACACAAAGTGAACCAGAGGAAGTTTAGATTAGACATAAGGAAAATCTTTTTCTCTCAGAGGGAGGTCAGGCACTGGAATGGCTGCCCAGGGAGGTGGTGGAGTCACTGCCCTGGCAGTATTCAAGAGGCATTTAGATGAGGAGCTACAAGATATGGGTAAGTGACTTGTGGTAGCAATGGTAATGGGAGGACATTTGGACCAGATGATCTTGTAGGTCCTTTCCAGTCTTGTGATTCTATGAAAATTCTATGAAAATTCAATGAAAATTCATCTCCTGCTTTTTCCTTTTCCTTATCCTTTTCCTTTTCCTTTTTCCCTTCCCCCTGTTCAGTTCAGTTTTTTTTTTTTTTTTTTTTTTTTTTTTTTTAATTCCTTTTTAGTTTGTATGTTTTGATTGTTATCTTGTGACTATGGAATTATTTGCTGAATATGCCTTATAATCTTAAACACAATGTATTTCAAATAATTTGCTAATTTTAAGGAGTTGAAATATGAACATCGCATTATAAATACAAACATACATAAAAGTATATTATTAGATATGTTTTTGTGTTTAAGGACATATGTTTCAAAATTAGAGCAGCACTGGTGTTTTGTAACTTACAAAGGTACTTGCTGTCCATTTCACAGAATAAATGCATTGATTTCTGATTGTAATTGTTTATGTAAATCTTCAGTAGTACAGTTAAGAAGTGAGAGTTTATGTGTACAATGTACTACCACCATCTCTCTCTCTTTTTTTTTTTTTTTCCTTCGCTTTGATCTTTAATAACTGTGATGTCTTTTTAAAAAAGCTTTAGTGGAGTGTTGTGCATAAATTTGAATAAGAATGGACAAAAATTTTTAAAAATAATAATAATGTTTCTTTAAGGTTAAGAAAGAAAGAAACTTCTGTTCTTCCTAGGTGGCTCTTGTTTAGAAACAGAAGGCAAGACTCATTTGTCAAATGTAGACATTTAAAAGTTGGACAATGAAAACTGAGCTAGTCATGCTGAACTCTTCATGTAGTCAAGAAGATAAACATGCACCTTCAGAAGGTGATTCAACATGTCTTAGTGTAAGTATCTAAGATAAATTAGTTAAAGAACCTTCCAGGGTAACTGCCATGTATTTCAGTGTCTGATTTTTAAATGTCCAAAGTGAAGCAAAGTTAATGACGGAAATTTAGAATGAGTACTTGTCCTCCCAATATCATAAACCCAAAGACTGTGCTCATTTTGGTAAGTGTTCTAGCTCTCTGATCAGAATAGACCATCTGAAGGGTTCAGATAGAGGACGGTTGGAATGAGGGAGAATTATTGCTCACTCTAAACAGGAAATGCTGGAGTTTGGTCATTGTAACTATGTATGAAGAAACACAATATGGAAAAAATGTTCTGTAGACTTAAGGGATATATAATGTTTTTAAGTCATAATTATACTTAGGGGTAGATTTCCCCTACCCCCCAAAAAAAAGAAATATTCCTAATTTTGCTAGTAGATAAGTTTCTGATTGAGATATTTTGACACTTCATGTAAGACATTTTGAATGTAAGCATTCTTGTGTTTTCCAATAAAAGTAAACAGATGTTCCCAATATAGTATTCCCATTTTTAAACCCACTTCAACTGTTTTCCTTCTTCCCTCTCACCAACTGTAACTGCTTCTGCTATTTCTAGCAAGTATCCCTAACAATTTTTTTTACAAAGATGTTATAAATTCGATCACTCACAAGTCGGAGAAAACCTGATAATCGCTGCCTTGGGAGTAGAATGGCCTATCTGATTTCTGTCCATAAATTTGCATTCCAAACAAACGATTGCCTGAAAAATACCTTAATTTGGCTTAAATGTTTGCCCTCATTCTGAATCTACTACAACTCTTGCTAAATAATTACATCTTAAATTTTATTACTGTTAGCATTCGTGCTCTCATTTGCATCTGAATTTATTTCATTCCATCCCGAGGAACTGAATCTAACTAAAATTTTCAGCCTGTGCTCCAGAGCTCTTCATTAACTGTACTTTGCCTCCCAGTAAAGAACCAGTGAGCTGTGGTGGAAGGATTCCTTTGCATTCTTTTGGTTAAGTTACACAGATAGATTCATCCTTCTCTGAGAGTTTGCTGCAACAAGAGTACTTCAGCTTAATAACCCTTCAAAAAAGCAATCTTCATGGGTACCCTGGGAGCCAGAGGGACTACTAAGAGCTGTTAGCAGGGAAGAGGAAAGCTGGAAGGAGGGGGACAATGCAAGCTCCTTCAAACTTTGATAGATTTATGTCTTGTACAAACACTATCAAGAAGTACACAAATATTCTCTTCTTTCTGAAGAGCTCAAAATCATTAGAAATTCACAATGTATTGAAGCTCACATTTTGCCTGCAAAGTAGATTATCCCTGTTTTAGACAGAGGGAAATGGAAGCAGAGGGAATTTATGTGATTTGCCTCAGGAGCAGATTATCATTCTGCCTTATTCACCAGATTGAGCATCACTTTTTCAGTACATAAAAACATTTATGCCTGAATGGAATTTGCAAGGGATATATATCAGGAAATTTCCTTGTAATGCTACCTGTTGATCTGTCAGTCCCAAGAGATGAATATATGCAATATGCATGATAATTTTCAACCAGATTGCATAACTTCAAATTTCCTTTTTGTTCAAACAAGGCCTGATCCCAAGCCTGATGAATGATAAAACAGTCCACAGGAGCTTTAAATTAAGCTTATAAATATGTCTTCTGCTTTAAAAATTGACTTGTACCTTAACAAAAGAGCACTATTTCAGCTAGGACACATTTATTTTAAAGTATAGCATCTACATGTTTATGTAAGAAGAATGATTATCAAGTTATACACACAAAATCCAAATCTATTTAAACAATAGCTACAGATGATTTTAAATGAACTAATACTTTACATCAAAGTACAGTCATAGTGCCTCAGATAATTAAAATGTTTCAAAAAAAAAAAAAAGAAAAAAGAAAAAAGAAAAAAGAAAAGGAAAGAAAAGGAAAGAAAAGAAAAGAAAAGAAAAGAAAAGAAAAGAAAAGAAAAGAAAAGAAAAGAAAAGAAAAGAAAAGAAAAGAAAAGAAAAGAAAAGAAAAGAAAAGAAAAGAAAAGAAAAGAAAAGAAAAGAAGAGAAGAGAAAAGAAAAGGAAAAAAAAGAAAAGAAAGGAAAAGAAAAGAAAGGAAAAGAAAAGAAAAATAAGAAAGAAAGAAAAAAAAATCTTACTGATGTTAAATTCGCTTTTATACTGGAGAAGATCCGCTGGATGGCAGCATTGCTCCTCACAAATTGTAGCACCCACTTCTGGTTAATCGAGTTTTGTTACAGACTGCAGCCCGAACGTGTCCTTTGCATGTGCCCTGCTGAAGGAGGTGCCTTTACCTGATTATTCAGAGGGATAGAGATTCTTCACGTGCAGGTGCACTTAATCTTTTCAAGATGTAACAAAGCCCTGTAATAGCCACTCTCTGTTGCATAAAACATAGTATGTCTGCTGATGTTTCATGTTGATTCAGCTTTTTGGGAGAGGGAGGGGGCTACCACAACAAAAGAGAGGTAGAGCAAAAGGTATGCAGCCTGCATGTTTAAGCAATAAGGAGATTGCTTCATTGTCTAGTGTAAGCCCTGCCAGTGTGCAATTTCCTTTTTCCTGTTCTCCAAATTAGTTGGTAGGACAAAGTTCCCCCAGGTGGGAATAAGTTCTCCAGGCTTCTTGCAAAAAGCTGACCAACAGTTCCTAGTACAATTCCATTTCTCCTTAAAACAACTGGAGAGTTTTGCCAAGGTTACCTGTATCCTATTGCAGATGTTCTAAACCTGCCGAAACTAATGGGGAATTATACCATACCACGTTTTTAACAGAATCCTCTGTATTTGGTAATGTTTCTGTGAGATGCCTTTCTCCAGATGGATAAACCAAGACAGTGGGATAGGTTAGAGCAGGTAGTTTAACATAATGCAAATACAAACCTTTTGTAGGATACAGATACCTCAGCATTAAAAGTGATTTTGGTTCAGTTTCTGGCTTGTCAGTAAGGTTACAGCTGAAGAAATTACATCTTCAATGTCTTGGTTACAAGGCAGATTCAATTACCACTTTGTCATTGTTTTCCCCACCATGTCCCTGACAAGGACAACATATCCCTGCCCATGCTAGTTAGAACAGAGGCTTTCCTTTTTGTGTCTATTGTAAATAGCAATGTAATCACTGAGATTTACCACCCTGTTTGCTGACTTTTTGCTGTGTGGCATTTCAGCCTTGCAGAAGTATTGTCTATTCCTAAACCTTCTCATCTCTATGAAATACTATGGTAAGACCACGGTCAGTAAACATCTCTGCTTGTTGTTGTTTGGCTAGAGCTTCACAGCAAAAACAGAACAAGGGCCCTGCTGACCAGTGAGGATGAGTAAGGAGACTGCTGATTTCCCTTCACATTCATCTCCCACCAAATCATAGAATTGTCTGAGTTGGAGGGGACCCTTAAAGGTCATGGGGTCTAATCTCTGCAATGAACAGGGACATTTACAACTAGATCATGTTGCTCAGAGCCCAGTCCAGCCTGACCTTGAATGTTTCTTTGGATGGGGCATCCATCACATCTCTGGGCAACCTGTTCCAATGTTTCACCACCCTTATTGTAAAAAATGTTGTCCTTCTATCCAGTGTGAATCTTTACTCTTTTGGTTTGAAACTATTTCCCCTTCTTCTGTCATTTCAGACCCTTCTAAAGAGATTGCCTCCTACTTTCTTATAGACCCTCTTTAGATACTGAAACAAAGAAGGAACAAGTGAAGTACTTCTGAATGAGCTCTTGATTCTTCTTTATTTGCATATAGTGCATAAAAAAAAATCATCAGAAATTTTGATACCTCTGCTAATGCCAGAACTGATATGCATATAACTAGGCCAGTACTGCATCTCCTAGAGAACCTCATGAAGAGATCCAAGCAGGGCTGACACTGATTGTTTATGAACATCTGGAAAAGTTTTGCTTCGAAAGCATTGTTTCTACAGTTTCAAGTAAAGGAGAATCTGCATCAATAAATGAATTAGCATGCAGGCAATCAAGCATCAGTGTGGTTAAGAAATTATTGCATATATTCTGTCCTAGTTTAAAGGAGCTCGGGAGCACTGTTCTTAGTAGAATAACCTTTCTACAAAATTAGGTGTGTGCACTACACAAGTGTATTCATCCCTCACTTCAGTCTGTAATAAAAATGTCTACCACTTGGAAAGAGCCACTGCAATTTTAAAAGTATATTCCTCATCCCATATCTAATAGCTCCCAAACAGAGCTGAGACAGAGTAAAGAATTCACACCACTTCAGCTGAACCATGTAGATGAGGTGCTTGAATTGGTGAACTGGTGACAGGGAGTTCTGCTGAGTGGAGAAGAGTGCCTAGGGTATTGTTCACTTGCCTAAATTAAATGCCTAAAGCCACAGTGTGAAGAATATTTCCTTTCACAAATATTTTATTAAGATGTCAAGGTCTGAATGTTTCTATCCAAATCATACTGCATATTTCTGTGATACTTATTGATTTTCTTGTTCCTGTGCATTTGTTTTGCACGTGGCAAAATAACAAGCTCTACTGCAAATGTAACTTTCAAAAATTCAAGCCCTACCAGATGGCTGCCTCTCAAGAGCTTTGAATCTGCTTATAGAATATGCAGCTATCACCTCTGTTGCTCCAGAGGGAGCCTCAACAGAAAACACAATCAGTTGATAAAATCCTCCACAACAAGTTGCTACAACACTTCTGCACAGCTGAAACTGAAAGCAAACAATCCTTTGCTTTATCAATGCAGTCTGAATGCAAACCACCCTGGAGGCTAACTCCATTAGTGAAGTACGAAAGTACACATCTTAGAGAGCAGTTACCACATCTGAAATACATCCTAGACAGCAGCAACCATCTGCTGAGCCATATCCAAAATACATACCAACCTCCTTCCATGTATTCATTACATCAGAAAGTAAGTAGAAGTAGTAGAAGTGCTAAAGGAACCCTGAGTCATTTTCTGTTTGATGCTTTTGCCTACTGTGCTTGGTGAAAGACGTCCATATTGTTAGTGTCTTACCTGAAGACACTATTCACAGTGTATTTGAAGAGGGAATCCTGCTGTCCACTCTGTAGCCTTCGTAAGGCTAAAAAAGTCAGTAGATCTTATCTGCCACTGCCTTATAGCAAACCTGTTTACATAATGATACAGTAGCAAAATTTAAAAATAGTTACAAAAAGAATTGCAGTGCTCTTGAATTTGTGTAATAGAAAATTGTTTACTCAGCCTGGGGAATTATGAAGTCTACAAAGAACACACAACTAGATCTTGTACAAATACACTGTATTTTTTTTAACCTTTTAAAATGTTATTATTATTATTATTTACAAAAAAGTATTCAAATATTTGTTTTCCTCAAAAGAACAGGAGTCAAATGGCTAGAAAAATAAACCAAACATTAACAATTTTTGCTTAAAAATTGAACTTCTTTCCAGACAGCAATGAAATTCATTAGCAGTCATGGTTTTATGATTTTTGGTTATTGGTATTCCACATCTTAACATCATGTAATGCACTGAGTATTAAGGAGTTAAAGCTCCAGTTCAGGGTACCTGTCCCAAAAGAGAAGAACTACATACTGCATAGCCCATAGGGACTTTGCATTGTTTGTGTTTCCGTTTTCAGTTCAGAGGGTAAAGATAAAAAATTGTTCGCAGATTATTTCCTCTCTTTTCCATTGTTTGGCTCATCTCTGTTGTGAGTGCCATCTCATCACAGCATTAGAGTAAAGCCTTTGGTTTTCCCATTTAATTTAATTTGTTAGTTTAAAAATCTAATTATATTGCATTATAGTGTGTTATCTTGTGTTATCTTGTGTTTTGATATCTTATTTAGTAAATCAGTTTGTTCATCCTCAGATTGTTACTGGTGCTTTGTTTTTAGGACCATCTCTCTACCCTTTTCCTCTTTTTCCCTTTTTCCCTTTCCCAGGGTGTGGGTCTGTGAGGCCCCTCACACCACTAGTCACAGTACCGGGCCAAACCAGTCTGTAAAACATTGACAATAGCATTTCTCACAACATTTCTCAGAGTCACATTCTGAATATCTAAGCATTTTTTCTTATTTAACTTTTTATGCTCTTCTATTTTATTTTTTTCCCTTGATTTTTCCCCATACGCACAGAAACTTTAAAAAATCATATTTGAAAACATGAGATGAGATTAAAATGTCATCATTTTGGGCAGCAGCATGTACCTCTACTCTTTATGGTGTGCAATTTATGATTGTTTCCACTGTTCCAGTGTACTAAATTCCCTGTAATTGGTTATCATAAGTGGTAGCGAGTCACTTCTGACACTTCTCAAGATACTTACCCTGTAGCAAAATGTGAAAGTACTATTCTGAGAAAGAATGTAGTTTCTTGCACATCTGCCTTGAGAAGGCCCCCATCAGCTAAGCCGCCTCACTTACTAGGATCTAGTTTCCAGTCTGTTCCACCTCTCCTCTTTTCTGTTTTGAGGTTGAAAGTGATTTTGAACCTGATATTGTACTTTCATTCTTAGCCGTTTAGCTCTGCTTAACAGCAGAACGCCTTAACAACAGGCACTCTGTGAATTACATGCATATTCAACTAGTGTGCAAGATATTTACTGAAGTGTCTTGTTCTTTCTTATATCCTGGACCTGTTCACTCTTCCTCAACATTATACCCACATATGATTTCTCACATAAAATTTGACTTGAGTTGTGGTTATCTTCTCATCTTACTTTCAAAGAGCAATACTTCTGGAAGGATGTGGGTTATCTTGTTAAGTGTGAGAAAATATATTCACTGTTCTTCCACAGTTCCTCTTAGCCATTTTTTTTTTTTTCATGTGAAAAAACAGATGTAGATTTGCTGAAGGCTAAATCTGAAAAAAAAAATCAAAGCCTGCCAAATGGCTATGTTAACTGAGGATGCAGTTTGAAAACCACTGTGCTTCTGTGTAGTGTTCTTGATATGTTACTTCTATTTGCCCGAAGAAAAGTGCTTGACTAATACTGTAACTTCAGTATTCATTAATTCTTAATAAGTTATTCCAGGTCTGCTGCATTAAGATAGAGAAATTATAGCAGTAAAATGATCAAAAAAGATTATTTTATTTTTTGGTTCATTGTTATAATGTTGTATGTTTATTTGTTTTCAGGATCTTCCAGTGGTGAGTGATCTTCCTTAGGGACCTGCATTGGGACTGATACTATTTATTCTTATCAGAGACGTAGACAATGGGATTGAGTGCACCCTCCACAAGTTTATGAATGACACCAAGCTGTATGATGTCTTCAACACACTGGAGGGGTGGTATGTTATCCAGAAGGACTTTAACAGACTTTAGAGTTTGATCCATGCAAACCTCATGAAATTCAAAAAAGTTCAAGGCCCTGTATCTGGGTTAGGGCAATTCCAAGCATGAATACAGAGTAGGCAGAGGTGCCATGCGAAGGGCTCAAGGGGTGCTGGCTGATCAAATTCTCAGTGTGGGCCAACATTGTGTACTTGCTAACAATATCCTGGGCTGCATCAAAAGAAGCCTGGTCAACCAGGCAAGGGAGGTAATTGTTCTTCTCTGTTCCATTATCATGAGATCTCATGTGGAGTATTGTAGTTCTGGTACCCCCAACATAAGAACTACATTTTGCCGGTGGGGAAGAAGACTGATGTGGATGAATAGAGAGCTATTCTTGAGGCTCTTGGAGAAAAAGAGAATCTACTTCCTGTGGAAGAAGGAAAGGGCAACTAAGAAAGAGTACAGAGAAGTTGCTAAGATGTGTAGATGGAAAATCAGAAAAGCTTGAACTCAACCTGGCCACTGGGGTAAAAAGGAACAAGAAACTCTTTTACAAATATATCAACAATAAGAGGAAGACTAAGGAGAATCTCCATTCTTTACTGGATGGGGCTGGGAATGTGACCACTGAAAATAAGGAAAAGGCAGAAGTTCTGACTGCCTTCTTTATGTCCATCTTTAAAGATCAGACCAGTTATCTTCAGGGTACTCCACTCTCTGACCTGGTAGTCTCGGCTGGGGAGCAGACTAAACCCCCCACAGAACAGGAGGAAACAGAGACCTACTGCTCCAACTGGACTGACACAAGTCCATGAGGCTGGATGAGATTCACCCAAGAGTGCTCAAGGAACTGGCAGAGGTGATAGCTGAGCCGCTTTCCATCATTTATCAGTGCTCTTTGTTGACTGGTGAGGTCCCAGAAGACTGGAGGCTTGCCAGCGTGACCTCCATCTACAGGAAGGGTTGTAAGGAGGACCCAGGGAACTACAGTCCTGTTAGCCTGACCTCAGTGCTGGGAAGGTTATGAAGGAGATTGTCTTGAGGGAGATCACAGGGTATGTGTGGGACAACCAGTGGATCAGACCTAGACAGCATGGGTTCACGAAGGGCAGGTCCTGCTTAACCAACTTGATCTCCTTCTATGGTCTAGTGACCCATCTGGTGAAGGAGCAAAAGGCTGTTGACGTAGTCTACCTAGACTTCAGCAAAGCCTTTGACACTGTCTCCCACTGTATTCTACAGAAGCTGGCAGCCCGTGGCTTGGATATGTACACTCTTGGTTGGGTAAGGAACTGGCTGGAGGGTGGGGCCCATTTAGTGGTGATGAATGGAGCTAAATCCAACTGACAGCTGGGTCCAGTCTTGTTTAACATCTTCATTAATGACCTTGATGAGGGAATTGTGACTACCCTCAGCACATTTGCTGATGGTACGAAGTTGGGAGGATTGACTGACATACCTGAAGGCTTTGCTGCCATTCAGCAAGACCTGGAGAGCAGTGGTAAGAAACCGGATGAGGTTTAACAAAAGCAATTGTAGAGTCTTGCTCCTAGGGAGGAATAATTGCATGCACCAGTACAGGATGGGGGATGACCTACTGGAGAGGAGCTCTGCAGAGAGGGACGTGGGTGTCCTGGTGAACGACAGGTTGGCCATGAGCCAGCAGTGTGCCCTGTTGGCCAAAAAGGCCAATGGCATTCTGGGGTGCATTAAAAAAAGTGTGGCCAGCAGGTCGAGGAAGGTATCCCCCCTCTACTCCACCCGGGTAAGGCCTCATCTGGAGTATTGTGTACAGTTCTGGGTTCCCCAGAACAAAAAAGACAGGGATCTCTTGCAAAGAGTCCAGCTGACATGGTTTTGCAATTTTGTAATTTTGCTATCAGTATTCCACATCATAACATCATGTTAAGCATAGATAATTTTGATGAATCTGCTGCTCACAGAAGGAAGACTGAATGTCCCAGGGAACACCACGGTCAGTCATATGACCAGGACTATATAATCTCATGTCAGTGCTGGACTCGTTCTCTTGGATCGTGCCAGCCATGGGGGAGTGTGTGGAAGCATTCCAGCCATTTCGCCTAGAGTTACAGTAGGCCTCTCAGTTTCGGGACTCACTCTCTCTTATTTTACTTGATTCGTTAGCCTTAATTCAAATTATATTGCATTATATTGTGTTATTCTGTATTCTGATATAGTATTTAGTAAAATAGTGTGTCTCCTTAGATCGTTGCCGCTGTATTTATTTTCTCTTTCCCTGTTTTCTTTTCCTTTTGGGATAGTGGCCCTGCAGGCTGTCTATACCTTTGTCATGGGTGCCGCTAGATTTTAGGGTAACCTATGACACCAGCGCAGGGCCATAAAAATGGTGAAGGGCCTGGAGCATCTACCCTATGAAGAAAGCTAAGTGAACTGGGTCTGTTCAGTCTTGAGAAAAGGAGACTGAGAGGGGACCTGAATGAGGGCACTGAGTGAAATCTCAGTAAGTTTACAGATGTCACCAAGTTCACTGGAAGTGTCAATCTTCCTAGGGGTAGCAAGACCCTACAGAGGGATCTGGACAGTCTGGATAGCTGGGCTGAAGCCAGTGGGATGAGGTTCATCAAGATCAAATGTTGGGTCCTGCACTTTGGCCACAACAACCCCAGGCAGTGCTACAGACTCGGGGTGAAGTGGCTGGAAGATTGTGTAAAGGAAATGGACCTCAGGGTAGTGATTGATGCTTGGCTGAACATGAGCCTGGATTATGCCCACATGGCCAAGAAGACCAGTGGCATCTTGGATTGCGTCAGAAATAGTGTTGCCAGCAGGAACAGGGCATTGATTGTACCGCTGTACTCAGCTCTGGTGAGACCGCACCTTGAGTACTGTGTCCAGTTTTGGGCCCCTCATTGCAGAAAAGACACTGAGGCCCTGGAGAGTGTACGAAGAAGGGCAACAAAGTTGGTGAGGAGTCTGGAGCACAGGCCTTATGAGGAGAGGCTGAAGGAGCTGGGATTGTTCAATCTGGAGAATAGGAGGCTCAGGAGAGACCTTATTGCTCTCTATAACTACCTGAAGAGAGGTTGTTGTGAGCTGGGGGTCAGTCTCTTCTCTCATGTAACTGGTGACAGGACAAGAGGAAATGGCCTCTATCTGCTCCAGGGGAGATTTAGGCTGGATGTTAGGAAATACTACTTCTCTGAAAGAGTGGTCAGGCACTGGAATCGACTGCCCATGGAGGTGGTGGAGTTGGCAACCCTGGTGGTGTTCAGGGAATGTTTGGAAGTTTTGTTGAGGGACATGGTTTAGTGAGAATGATTGGTGATAGGTGGATGGTTGGACTGGATGATCTTGTAGGTCTATTCCAACCTTGATGATCATATGATTCCGTGATAGATCTGTTGGAATGAGAGCAGAAGATGCTCAGAGAGCTGGAGCACCTCTAATATGAGGAAAGGCTGAGGATGATAGGGGTGGTTCAGCCTGGAGAAGAGTAGGCTTCTGGGAGACCTCATTGCTGACTTCCCATGCCTAAGAGGAGGCCTACAACAAAGTTGGAAAGGCATTGTCTATTAGGAAGCATAGTGATATGGCAAGGGTTAATGCTTTAAAACTAAAAGAGGGTAGATTTATATTAGATATAAGAAGAAATCCTTCTGTTCATAGGTGGTGAGGAAGTGGTACAGGTTTTACAGACAAGCTGTGGATGCCTCATTCAAGGCCAGGTTGGCTGCCTGAATTGGTGGGTGGTAATCTTGCCCATGGCAGTGGATTGGAATGAGATGAACTTGAAAATCATTTTCAATCCAAACCTTTCTATGATTTTATCATCATCTCACTAAGATCATTCCCTGCAGTATCTTCCTTATCTTCTGTGAAAACAGTCTTTAACAGAAGGGAACTGGGAACATCAGAGGACAAAGGATGACTTACAAGATCTCCAAGTGGATGAAAACACCAAGGAAATCCTTACAAATCATAACAAAACTTAATCATGTAAACAGAAAAAAAAGAGTAAGAGACAATAAAGAAAAAGATCAAGTAACTCATCTGGATGGAAGTCATCACTGTGGGAAATGTAAAGTAGAAGGAAGTGACCATCAAGTATTCCCATCACTCAGTTCTTTTCTGCACAAGAAGATCAAATTGTCTGTGCTCCCACTTTAGGAGAGTGGGAAAAGCCATACCTGGCTGTAAATTTAACTACCACTATATTTTTTTGCTCCCTGGTGATTCTGGTCTGACATTAGAAAGACAAATATTGACACATCAGTGCAAGGTTATTCTACTGGGTGAAGACCTTTGTGAATATTAGTTTTGTCTTAAAAAATGGTAATTCAGCAAATTGTCATTTAATCTACTTCTGACAAGCAAAAAGAAAATAAAACAGGTCTTACTTTCTGAGTCACTGGATTATCAAGAGCAGCAGGAGATTAGTGAATTGGGAAAGGAAGGAAAAATTTTATGAGGACTTGGGAATCTTTCAGACCTCATCACCATCAGTGACCTTTAAGACCTTTCTATGTGAAAATCCAGTTGGACACCTGCTTCTCCCACTCAGTGGTTTGCAACTCCTTACCTATTATATTTGTCGGAGCATATTATGTTCTCCACAGAAATACAAAACTCCCTTTGTGAAAACTAACCCGTATGGAAAAATCATGTTTTCCAGATAGTTGATCAAATATATTTCATATGTTTGAAAGATACCATGCAGTTTATACAGAGCTGGCTTGAAGTCATAGTACGTATCAAGTCTGAAACAAGATATGTTTTAAAATAAGGGAGAATATGGAAAAAGGTTGAAATGTTTTTACAGTTATGCACACAAAAAAGGGTTTCATATCAGACAAAAATGTGGTATGGAACTTGGGTTATTTAATATATGTCATATATTTTGCAAATAATTCTGGGATAATACAAAGACAAGGAATGTAGAAATGCATAATACAGATCCATTTATTTATGAAGGGTGCATAGAAGCCACAAGGCTTCAGACTTTTCTGACTGAGGCATTCATGTAATATTACTGAGCTTGGGCTCAGTTCACAGCTGTGAAGTAGTATGAGAGCTATTTCCTATATGTATTGTAAAGAAAAAAAAATAGTAATGTTAATGAAGATGTAACAATATAAGGTATCTAAGTGCCTATATTGATCAAATCACTTTCTGAATGTATGCCCCAAAAAATTGTAAAGATTGCTCAGGCTAATAAACTTAGCTATGTTTGTGTTAAGATTGTGATCATTCCAAACCCCCAAAGCTTGATTAGCATAAAAACTTCTACAGGAAATCCAGGTGGTTTAAGAAGCTATTTCAGTGGATAATTCTTTCCCAACGAATAGCTGTACCATTTTTTGTGATATTCAAGGTATCCCACAAAAAGAAATACCACTCATAAAAAAAATAAAATAAAATAAAAATAGAACAAACATACATGCTTTTAATTAGTATTGAAGACACTTTGCCTGTTTCTACAATGCATTAGAAAGATTAATGTTTGAAGAAGATTGAATAAATAGTCCTTCAATTCAATCTAATGGTTTTAATCTAACTGTTATGAACAAATGCCAAGATAAATAGTCATTGATGTTTCAAATATATACAGATGTCTTTCCTCTTTCAGTCATCTGGTATTCCACTCCAAATGTGAATTCTGATTGTGGGCAATGTGCTAAATGTTCACATATATACACTGTCACCTACTCCAACCTCCACACACGCTTTGTTTGATACAAAAGTTCATACACTAAACAGTGAAGTCCTGAAAGTGTTTTAAAAGTTCCTTGAGTAGGAAGCATAATGCATATTACAAGCAGCATAAAATGATTGTGATTCTTCAGTGGATACAGGTAGTGTTTCTAGAAGCCAAGTTCTTTCTTATCAATATAGTTTTTTGTTAAGTATTGAAATAATTAGTTTTTAAAGAGCACTTATAGCTGCTTATCAAGACGCTAGGCTGCGATGCGCATGTGGAATCAGGTTTATTTTCCTTTTAGTTATTCCTCAGAAGACTAATCAGAAACAAATGATAATCAGTACTATTATTGATGATGACTTAACACAGATGTCATCATAATTAATTTCCCATGATGCTTATGAAAATAAAATGGATAATGATTGAGGAAGCATGCCACTATTTTTTGCATTGTTCTGAGTTCAGCTGGGAAATCAGTTTTCTCACACAGTCTTCAGTTAAAACATCCTTCTCATTTTTCTCTTTTATTATGACAGTACTTGGCAATCAGTTAGTTGCGTTAAAACAGATCTTTATTAGGCTAATCTTGCTATTGTCTGGAGCATCTTCCCAGCTGACTACTATATTGATCCCCTTGCCTTAGGTTGCAATCACACTTTCTGTACAGGTCATCTTCTTATTTGTGAATAATATTATTAAACATGGCAGTTCACAAGACTTCTTTCCACCTTCACAATATACACCAATAAATAAAAAGTACTGTATTTAAATACCTCTCTAGGGACTACTGAATTTTTAATCTTTTAAACACATACCAATATTTATTTATTTATTTATTTATTTTATTTATAGGTAAAGTTCAATGATCCTTGTGAGTCCCTTCCAATTTGGGATATTTAATGTTTCTATGATCTTTATTGTCTAACTAACTGGAGCTATATATACATGGAATTATACTCGTATTTCTGTCTTGTGAAATCCTACTTGGAGTACTGATTTCATCTTTGGGACCCACAGCATAAGAAAGACATCATAGACATTGGTCCAGAGGAGGTCCGTGACAGTGATCAAAGAGGGTGCAGGCTGGAGCACACCTGTTGTGAAAGAAGGCTTAGAAAGTTGTGTTGTTTTTTTTTAAGTCTACAGAAGAAGGCAGCTGTTGCAGCCTATTTAAAGAAGGCTTGTGGGAAGATGGGGACACATTTTCAGAAACTATTGTGATAGAACAAGGGGTAGCAACTTTAAAATGAATGATGAGTCACTGTAACAGGTTGCTCAGAGAAGTTGTGGATGCCCCATTTCTGGAGGCATCCAGTATATTCAGGTTGGATGGAGATTTGGGGAGCCTGATCTTGGGGAAGACATTCCTGCCCATAGCAGGGGTGATCAGAATGATATGGTCCTGAAGGTCACTTTCAATTCAAATCATTCTATAATTCTGAGATTTAGTAGCCTGATCTGTTCACCTGTCTCACAGTGAAGACTCCAGATTACACAGAATCACAGAATCACAGAATTATCAAGGTTGGAAAAGACCTAAAAGATCATCCAGTCCAACCATCACCAATACTTCCCAGCTAAATCATATCCCTCCACACAACATCAAAACATTTCTTGAACACAAGAACATAAGTTTCTTAGATCTTCATAATCAGGAATTAAATTGTTTGCATTGAAGCAGAATTCCTGTTGAACTGCCACAGGCACTATTTATTATTATGGCTAGAACAAAAGTATTATTTAACCTAAGTAGAAATACATAGAAAATATACACACAAAATGCAATTAGCAAACTTTAAAAGCAATTATATTTTGGAAAACACTTCTTAGGCAGAAAACAATGAATGAATAAATCTCCTATTGTAATTATTTAAAAGACATGCAGATGGTGATTATAGACTGATTACTCAAGGACTACTCTAGTATAAATTTGTAGGTGTGGGATTCTGTGACATTAAATTAATCTTGCATATAAGAAGTTCAGAATATGCGTTATAAAGTACCATCCTTTACACAGCAGGTTAAAAATATGAAACTATGTACCAAAAAGATATTGTAGATTGTAAGTATTTTCATAAAGGTTGGAAAAGTTCATGGAAGAGAAATCTACTAAGGACTGTACCAGTAGAGTTGAAGAGAAACCACATCTGGATCAGGAGTTTCCTGGGCTGCCTACTGTTGCAAGGTAGGAGGTAATTATTTTGATAAACTATCACTATCTTTGCTATTTCTTTGTTATGGATTTATATACACATTGATTTTGTCCAGTGTTGCAGAATGGCAAGATGGACTTCTGGTCTCACCCATCATACTTGTGAAGGCATGCTCTTATGTTATAAAAATTTTTCTTCACTTGATTTTCTAATGAACCTAAGCGATTAAGAGACTAGGTCTCCCTAAAGGATAATAAGTCCTGTTCTAGAATATAATCAAATTCTTCAGCCTGCAAAATGATGGCTTGATAAGAAAATAAGGATTCTTGTGACAGCAGTAATTTTCTGTCCCCTTGTCATCTGCACATAGCAAAAATAGATTCTTTCATATCAAATTTGGGAAAACTTGCCTCTTTGAAAATGGGAACTCTGGAAGTGCAAAAATAAAAACTGAAAACAAACAAAAAATGGATCATAAAATTTTTATCCCAATGACAAATTATTTGGGTAAGGTTAAAGTACAGTATGTGAACAGTGGGAATAATTGTTCTTTCTTCTGAAATGTAAAGATGCTTTTCTGCTTTAAGCATTAATTATGCATAGCATCATTAGATCTGGAAGTTCTTTTTCACATTTATGTCAGCTCTGACCCTTAAATAAACACTATGACAGACTCTGATTGAATTTCCCACTCCAGGATATTCCAGATTGACAATGAAAGGAACCCTTCACTCCCTTATCCTTTGGGTTTAAGGTTATAGATCAAACATTTGTACTTCATTCTCTACACATACTTGTGAAATCTGGATTCTAGCTTCCCTTCGTGAGGACTGAATTCAGCTACCTGTTTGCTTTCAATGTGCAGCACCTCCAATCCATGACTAATGCTTTCCTTACATACTCCATTTCATTTCTGTTCTTTCCCCAGTACTTGCTATTTTCTTTTGGCAGTATTCACTAGAATTTCTTTTATATTTGTGTCAGCAAGAAAACATGAGCACAAGATGAAACAGATAAATAAAGACACTTCATGATAGAATTTTTCCATTTTATGTATGAAGTTCTCCAATGAATTACAAGGAATCAGGTTTGCAGTATCTTGGTAATGAGTTGCAAGCTTGTGTTTCCAGTACTGACATTATACTTCAGCCCCCCAAAACACTATCATTATTATGTTTGCCTATAATTGAACAAGCAGTCCCAAATGCTTTCAAAAAAAAGATAATTTTTCTTGTTCCTGAGGAAAAGAGAAATTTGTTTCAGAAAACTAAATGAGTAAGGTATCTTCTAAGTGATGAATACAAGGATCAAAGTTCTGGGAGCAGGTTATCTTATTACTGTTATGTTTATGTAAGTAGAAGTAATGTTTAAACCATCCTCTGAGGTAGTTTGTACTTCCTTTCTTCTGAAATATGGCACTGAGTGACAAATATCAATTTTGTAGGCCAGTATTGCATTTTCTATGTTCATTCATTTTTTATAAAACATAATTTCAGGAATGACGCTGAAAAAGAGTCAAAACAGTTGGCTTAAAATTTAGGCTGAACTCTTTTTATGATGTCAAAATATATTCTTTTTTTTAATACAAGGAATTTATACCTTTATAATGCAGAAACCACAAAAAAGGTTTCAGGGTTAACACCAATTCCTAATATTTTCAGGAACCGTTTTCTAATAGGCAAGAGTGTGTACAACTACAAATATTATCAAATAACAATGAATATCAAATTGGAGAATTTTTAGATGTGTAACCATTATTTGCTGAGCATGCACATGATCCATTCTGTCCAAATAAGATTTTTTTTTTTAACTGTGTTGTGTCTGCTATTTTGACATACAACAGTGGACTTAACTATAAATAGTTTAATACTTCTACATTCAACCCCTCAAAGTAATGAAGATAACAGAGACAAATAATGTGTGAAATATTTGTCATAGTTTGAAGTCTTGTTATATTTAATTGCTTTACACTGGCATTTAACTGTGTAGTTTTCATATGTAATGTTTTGAACCGTAGCAAATGGAATGGGAATTGATTTCAGTATCCTGAACATTTGATAGATTACAGTCAACAAAAAAGGTGGTGGAACACAGCTTTATTTATTTGAGTGAGGAATTAGCTATAATGCTTCTATAGTGGAAGCCAAACAGCTATTAGACAGGGGTAAGAGTTGAGTTTACAGAGACTAGAAATTAAAAATCAAATTGCATTGAATGACATGAAGTGACTTGCATGAAACTACTCCTACAGATATCATGGTATAAACAGCATCACATCCTTAAGTCATGAATGAGCATGGAAAAATGTGCTTAAGTGGTTGTCTGATTTAAACTTTTTGATCAGCATGCAGATGCTTTAAAAACAAACTCAAAGCCCAGTGAGGTGAGACATTTTTTTATGCTCACTGTGCATTACTCAGCTCCATTTCTTTTGCAGCACAGTCTCGAAAACAAGCATCAGACATAACTAAAATGGTAATTATTATTTTTTTATTATATTTTTTATGTTTCCAAAACTGAACTCATAACATTTTAACATTTTTCTTCTGTAAAACCACTTATGGATTAAAAGCTAGTATTTAAAACCTTTAGTCTGTAGTGAATTGACTTAGACAAAATTATAAACCCACAAAAATCGGGATTTATAATAGAAGTGCTGACAAAAGCCTAACAAAATGAGCACCAGTGGCCTTACTGTAATGGTAAAATAACAAACAGAAGAGGAAAGTTAAACCTTCTTCAGAGGAACTTTCACAGTCTGTCTGTTTGTTCTGGTTTATTGAGCTATTCAATGTGGTATTATTCAGTGAAAGCAGAGTTTATAGGAATGAATTTTTCTGTATAGTTCTGCAAACCAAGAAAAAGTTGACATGTGAGAGTGAAGGGCCTAAGGGATTGGTCATTGCACAACATAGCTGAAATGTCTGCAGTTCTTTTGTCTACTCTTTTTCCCTCCTGCCCCCAGCTACAGAAATGGATGAGAAAGTAAAATGTGTACTTATATTTATGAGATCTACCAGAATATCTAGCAGAATTACTGTGACTACTTTATCATGTCACCATGTAGAAACATGCATCTCTATTTACCTCTGCATAAACATTCATAATTCATTCTAACACACTTATATATATTAAAAAAAAAAAAAAAAAAAAAAAGATGATCTTGAAACCCTCGTTGCAATGGGTACAATATATCTGCATGAAGCATAAAAGTATTGCAGGCTCCAGCAATACCCCATTCTGAGGAACGTTTATAGGACTGACAATTGGATTTAATTTACAGAATTCTGTAAGTTGCAGTGGCCTAAAAAAGCACTGGGTCTTTAACCAAAGCAAGACTCATGCTTCAAAACCAGTTCAGTGTGCCTCAGATGCAGCGCAGTGGTACATGTTAGTGTATTAGTATACATGGCAAGCTTGCACACTGTGTAATGGCATAACTTTTATTTTTCATGAGGTCTTCTTTGCTCAAAGAAGGAAGGTCATGATTGCATGCACATTAATTATTAGGAATAGTTAGTGTATTTTTGGTAGTTTTTGTTGTTGTTTTGTTTTTGGTGTTTTTTTTTTTTTTTCTGCTTATCTGTGTCAGCTAGTTCAGTCAACAAAACTAAATCAGAGAAGTACTGTTACTGCTGACTGGTTATTTCAGAAAGTGATAACTGCATTTGGAAAAGAATTAACTGCAGACAGTCAAGCGTGAGCCTATTTACCTGAAAACCCCAGGTTCCAATTCACAGATGCCCTGCAGAGCATAGTGTAGTATGGAGTAGGACTTCCCTCATATTTTGTTGAAGATTCTTTTATTTTAGCTTTCAGCATGATATCAGTGCCTATACTGCGTGCTAAGACTTGCTGCCTCAAACATATGGACTGGTATATTCATAAAACCACGAAATCAAATAGTTCTTAGAGTTGGAAGGGATACTTAAAGGTCAGCTAGTCCTACTCCCCTGCAATAAACAGGTCTTTTTAAACAACAACTTGATTTGCCTAATACAATTTGCCTAATAAAATGAATAACAAACATAAATTGATTTATTCTACTTGTTATCTGTGAAAGCTAGCTTCCAAAAGGCAGCAGCATAGCCATACTCATCCATTAAACTGGCACAGCCAGGCTGACAGTTTTGTTCATGGGCAGAGTAAAATGATCTGGACTTGTGCAACTTCACCTGCACAAGTCCGTGAGGTTGTGCTGATGATAACTTTAAAGATTTCATTCATTTTAGACATTACTACTTTGTACTCTTCAAAAATAAACAGTAAACACCATTAATAAAATTAGCAGTCTTTCTGGCCTACTAAACAGAGCCCATATACATGGATAGCCTTATATTGGCAACAATGCACTCTACATGCTCATGAAGGTTACAGGGCACATTTCTGTGTAAACAGTCAAGACACTGAACTTCAAATATTTGGAAGAAATGTTTATTTAACAACTGAATACATGCTAAAAGAAATAATTTACAGCAGCAGTTTAATTACATTTTTTTTCTCTCCAGTTTTCTAGTTCCCATCTGAATTGAATTGATAGATACTGAAGTAGAATTATTTACTATGCAGTGAGGAATGTGCTTAAAGAACACACATATTTTGGCACTGATATAGCAAATAAACCACCTTATCAGCTGTGTGGCAAAATCTTGCAATTTAGTATTATGCTGAACACACTGAAATGGAGTACCTCTAGATAACAGTACTTTACACTGTACCTCCTTATCTAGTCAAAAATATTTACACCTCTTTTGGCTAATGTGTAGGTAGCAAAAACTGAACTATTAAACACATACCATTGATATTCACTAAATAATACATAAAAAGGATCAGTAAATGCGCATTCACATGCATTTAATTAATTAATTTATTTTATTATTTTTACATTGTGACTTTATTGGATCATGAAGATTTAGTTCTGCTCTGCAAAGATGCACATTTTCTCAGTTTGATGTTATAACTAAATGTAATCATACAGCTTTAGGAGTCATTGAACAAATACCCATCTTCAGTGATCACGCAAGTGCAAGGTGTAGATGAATCAGATCTGATGTATTTTTGTTCATTTCCAACATATACCTTGAAAAAAACCCTCAAGTTTTATGGTTATAAATGAAATCCTTTATTTGTCTCCTGCATAAACACAACATCTCACTTTTTCTCAAGTCTGTAGGTTTAGTGGGTTTTACTGATAGTTACAGATGATTTTTACTAATGATTTACAGAAACACTGATATTACCTTTATTTGCAATCCTTATGAAGCATTAAAAAGTACTAACAGAAATGGGAGTATGAGCTTGAATGAAGCTGCAAGGCATATTTCTATCCATGAATTTATTAAGGCCTATGATTTTTGGAAAAAAGTTCATTTCACATCAGTATTAAATGTTGTTTTCATATGACCATAATACAAACGGGAAAATCAACCATTTCCACTGCTGGGTTAATTACATGCCCTCTTATTTATATGAGTGAATACAAAGACATAAACAAGACAACTACTCATACCAGTCAGTGGACTGAAGTTAGTATGACATCTGACAAGATATATTATCCAATTAGATTGCCAGGTCATGGTAAAATCATCAGAACTTCTGTCATTTTGTTCCAATTAATGATATTTTGGTTTTGTTTTTATTTTTATTTTTTATTATTTTCTATACAGAAAAAACATAACTAGGAATCCAGGCTTAAATTAATCTACTTTTTTTCTAAGGGAGAGGTGGAAGAGGTTGGTGTGGATTTGATATTTTTTGACAGTAAGTTGTTATAAAAATGAGCACAGTACAGAAAAAAAAGTTAGATCGCAGTATCATTATGATGTAAGAAAGGAAACTTAGTCATCTATGTTCTGTTGAAATCACCCTGTATTCTTCCACTGAATTCTCTTGAGGTTAATTTTAAAACTGTTTCCTTTTGTAACGACCAGCATTTTAAAGATTCAATGGTACACAATAGCCCCGCACAAAAGGCTGAAGAGTGTTCTCTGATCACAAATAAATACTTCAACTGACAACAATGTTCACAAATTAATAGCAGGCTGAGTTGAAAATTAATTCTTCTCTACAGGAAAGAATGTAGTTGAACCTATGTTTTAATCTATCACTATTCAGCACGTCACAAAAACATGGGAATTTGACACCCTACTATTGTTCACAGGAGTGAAAATAAGTGATCACTGGAGTCAAAGTAATTGTAGGAGAATTAAAGTTGCTTCAAAGCTAAATTCCCAAATTCTTTCTGTGGCCTCACAGTATTGTCTTGCTCAATTCAATGATTTTTTTAAAATATTTTTTATCCCCTGAATAATTAAATTGTAAAAATTTTTCAAGTTCATCACCTGCAAAAGATTCAAAGGAGACTGAAGTGATCAGAACTTTACTTAAAACCAGATTGTTATGAAAGCAAGAAGCTAAGGTTTCACTAATTATGAGGATACTTTAATTAGTGAAAGGCAAGGGGACTGTGAGAGCTGCTTTCACAGCAGTTGTGTTATTCTGTTTATAATAATTCTAGTAGTGTTGTGATTGATAAATTAAATAATCTGGAGTGAATAATAGCAAAGCATATCAGCCATCAATAAAGACACACTTTTATATAAAAGCTACTTTAGCAAACTAAGGACTTTGTTCTAGTAACTTTCCCCACAATTACATTATTTAAATTATGCCATTTACTGACTCTATCAGGATAAAATATGGGAGGTTAGAGGAAGATGACCTCACAAGAACTGGACACCATAGAACTGGAGACCAAAGGCACATTTGTGCTGAGGTGAATAAATCCACTACTTGTATCCCTAAACTGACACTTATGGTGCAAGTGCATTGTCTGTTTTACTCTGTTGCTCTCCTGTATAAAGAATAAGACAGAAGTGCAGGACCAAATTATCTGTTAGTATAAAACAGTCTTAAGCTGAACTGCACCAATTTTCTACTGCAGCAGACATCAATCACAGATAAAATAATCCCTTAGATTTTAGACAGAGAGCTGGTTGTGAGGTTATGGCCTAGAGCATTTGGATGCATTTGGTCTAGTTCTTTGCTTTGGGTGATCTGGCCCACAGATAGAATGAAACACTGGGAATCAGTAGTGTGGACACATTTTCTACCACTGAATTGGAAACCATATACTTTAATCTGAATGCGAAGTTTGTTCAAGGATATATGACAGTCTATTAGCCACATCGTTTAAATATTAGCATTCACAAATATTTACTAACCAAGAAAGCAAGTGTATAATTGGTAAAGGGTATCTCAATGCTATTTACCTTTTCTTTTTTTTTTTTTCTTTTTTCTTTTTTCTTTTTTTTTTTTTTTTTAATTATTATTTAATACAAAAAATATACAACTGAAAATCAATGCTCCTCTCTTCACTGATTCAGTCTACAGCAAGGTATTATACAAGACTTCCATGCTACACCGTGACTTTCATGTTAAAATAGCTTAGTTTTTAAATTGCTTTGAAGTTACTTGTCGTAAAGATTACTAGGATAGTGGGGAGGAGATTAACTGCATTGTGACCAGTTCCCCTGGAAGGTTTTCCAAACAAAAGAGTAAAGTAGCTCATAATTGGAAGTTGTCCTTTTTTTTCCTTTTTTTTTTTTTTTTTTTTTTTTTTTTTCTTTCTTCCTCTAAATCAATAATTAGGAAGTACAATATTTCTAAGACAAAGAGGCTAATCTATTTTAGAAAAGAGCTAATGTTGGCTGCATATTTTTCACGGTATGTTTAAATTACAGTTTTAATAAAATACATCTTTAGATCAAAGCTGAAAGAAGTCATCAGTAGTAGGCCAGTGTACTCCATATTTTTTTGTTCTTCCAGATGATGAATGGCTTATGTTTTTCAGATTTCCACAATCTCATTCAGCATTATTTTTCCTCTTCTAGTACTCATAAACAGGAGAACTGGTAGACAAAACAAGAACAAATCCTTGTGTTCAATCACGTGCTTAGACATTCATCAGCTTAATGAGTTCATGCAGTTTTATACATAGGAATGGTGGTGCTGATGCTGGAAAGTGGGTTTTGTTTTTCTTTAAGATGACAGCATGAAATACAGCATTTCATTTATATCTCAGGCAACAGAGACAGCATAACGTGCCTGCTGAACTCTTGAAGAACTTTTTGAGCAGTAAGCTACGTCCAGGTGAGTGTTCATCCTTGAAACTCTTGTCCATCTGGTCTTAGAATGAGAGCAGAGACAAAGGACTTACTAGGAAAGTTAGAAACACATTTTATTTAAACCTGGTGGAAATTGTTTGAGCTTTCAACTCTTGTAAACATCCACTTAATGCCATGAAAAAGTTCATGTATATTGCATTTTTTTTTTTTTTTTCCAGTTATCTGTCTATACAAGTTTCTACTTAGATGAGGTTCCTAGAGGTAATGTAGCTCAGACACTCCGTGGTGCCCTCTCAAATTCATGGGTCCTCCTGTTCCTACCTTTTTTATTCTCTTGTAGGTGCTTCCACTTATTTGTGTTCACCTGCGCATTGGCAGGTCTTTGCCGGCGCTGCTTGCGGTCTCTTTTCCAAACCTGCTCACAGAACTCATCCATTGTGTTGAGATTAGGGTGATTGATTAACTGCATGAAGTCTCTATACCAGATCTTTTGACTGGGAGTCATACTATTGGTAGCATCCTTGGTCTTGGAGGGATCACCATCTTCTTCCTTATGGAGCAGTTCTTCCAAGTGGTCAGTATCAATAACTTCCAGGGTCACTTTGAGCAAAGTTTGCATGAAGCCATGCTCCACAGCATAACAAAAATAAATACCAGAGTCCCTCCGTTGAAGACTTCGTAGCAATAGACCTTGTTCCGTCCGGATCATTCGATCATCCACTTTTATCTGTATCAGAAAAATATGTCAATTTCAACAGTTATATTTCATATATCTTCAAAGTTATCCCCTAATCATACTAGTTTCTCAGTATTGTGCCTCTCAGCTTCTAAAACTTTGCCAAAAAAGGTCCAAAACCACAAGAATAGAAACCTCCTTTTTAGTCTGTAGTTATAGAAGGATCCAGTATGCACTGAAAAAAAAGTATAGAGTATGAAGAATTCACTAATTTGTCCCAGTTGCTACTCAGTAAATTTCAATAAAATTTCTGTTAGATGGAATTGTTAGTTAGATAAGAGAAAGTGCAAACACTTAATCAGCAGATCCAGCATGGATTCATTTGACTTAATTATAGAGGCCACATTTACCATTATATTTTACTTAAGCACAAATTTATATGTGGGAAAGGTCGCCTCTCATTCTATTGTTCCTCACAATAGAAGCATTATTAACAAAATGGATACTGGATAAGTGGAGAATTTTCAAAGGAAGAGTAAGGATTAAATCTCATATGTTGAATTTTCATCAGGCAGCTTTGAAAATATTGTATATTTCTGAATGTACTAGCATCTAGGAATATAACTTCCTTTTATGAATCCATGTGGAGTTGTGAATAGAAAAAGCATAAAACCCATTAGCTCTCCACGAAGAATAAATTCAAGATGATTTTCTATTCAAGCATATAAAGCAGTAAGCAAAAGTACATAAATCTTTCTATTTAACTAAGTAGTAAGTACACATTTTAAAAAAGAGTGTAGTCTGTATATATTTCCAAAAACTGTAAAAACAGACAAGCTTTTGTCTCCTAGCTTGATTTCTCTTTGTACCAGAATAGGTTATTCTCTTAAGACGTGTGTGACCTAGCTTGACACTAAGACGACTTGAGAACTTGGGTAATAATGTAAGAATGCTGGTGACAAGAGATGAAGTAAAATAAAGTATCAGCTTTGTGTAATGCAAACAGAGAAAGACCATATTTTTGCCTCAATGAATATTGTTTTTGATGAAAAAAGTGTACAAGTTTTCATACCCTTGGGTTGGCTATGTTTCCCAATTCTTCTTTCTGACTCTGTTTTACCTGTAGCTCAGTTTTAGAGCAGGTAGTGCACATGAAATGCTCCTGCTAAATTACCTTTCACAAGGTCAAACAGAATAATTAATAATTAAAATTTTGTTTGTTTGTTTGTTTTCTACCAGAATCAGTTTTCAGGTCTTCTCAATATTTAAACTCAACATGACGTGTTAGCATGTATAATCTGTGAAGGGAAACACAAGAAAATCTGAAATATTTGAATGAAAAACAGTATGTTTTTCAGGGAATATGACCAGGGATATGAACATTTTCTGATTTAGTCTGTAAACCTCCTTGAAGACATTAAAAACTTCCAGAAAAACTCCTTAAAATTGGAATATTATTCTGTGAAGGACTGAGATTCAAATATGTCTTTGTGTAAAAGGCTAGTTACATATCTTAATTTTTTCCACTATACCTCAATTTTGTGGTCATCATTTTGCTTCTGGAATTGCCAGTAAACTATGGCACGTTGAGATTTTGGACTACACTCAAGGAAAGTGCTGCTATTCTCTACTCCATAAATAATCTTTTCCTCCAGGGTCTGACCACTTGGGTTATCTGTAAAGCAAAAATAAATAAATACATTAGAATGACCAAGAAAGAGAAAAGAAGTCTTAATTATCAAAAAAATTTATATGTTTACAAATTGGGCTCCCTTGAGGTTTTCACAATAAAAAAACTAAAAGAGAAACTTTTTCATATCAGCATGCTGTGGAAAATCTCCATCATTATCTTTATCTGAGTAACAATCCCTGCTAGTTGTATTTTTTGTTTGTTTGTTGTTTGTTTGTTTTCCTGTGTGTGTTTTAAACCCTAACAGCTGCTAAAATCTCAATATATGAAGTTAATTTTGTTATGAAATTCTGTTCAAACTTTGTTATTATTCATCAAGGAAGATATTTAGCAGAGGTTTTTTTTAGAGATGGGGTACTGGTTAGGCTGCGGTTGGACTTGATGATCTTCAAGGTCTTTTCCAACCTGGGTGATTCTATGATTCTGTGATTCTATATCTAGGACATGATATGATTTTTTAATAGCCAAGTGTAAGCAGTGAGAAAACTCTGGGTGTAGTTGCAGAATGCCTGTAATGATGTCTCCTGGGCTCTATGATTTTAATACTTTAGAGAAGAGTAATAAAACGTTAGACTATTTAAAAGTACTATAATGTGTTTAGATTATATGGCACTACAGATTGCTGAAGTTGTTAATGACCAGGAATAATGTTTTTGAGGAAACAATTTTCAATTAATCATTTCCTCTCACACTGATTTAATTTATGGAAATGTAATGAGGTTAATAAACCAGACGTTATGGGAGGGGAAAAAGAGAGTTAAACAAATTACTTCCTTTTGTAACAATGTTTCAAGATATTCATCAACTTGCTGGAAATATCACATAGCTATAGGACTTATATGACATTTGATTCTTCTCCAATACCGCAGAGACTGTAAGGCATCATATTTCAGCTCTCCAACTAACTCTTTAAAATGCTGTTATGAACTTAAATGGCAACAATACAATTATTCTACAGAGTAGATGGGGAGGAGGAGGTTGGTAAACTATTTTACACTGTGTTGATCTTAAGGGGTTTTCTGTCTCTGTCTTTCTTTGTCATTATTTGAATTTCTCATTTTTGATCTGCAGTACAGGAAATCTTCAAGCAACTTTCTTTGATGCAATTTAACAGGAAAATGATGTCTAATTAAAATCCTCTCAAAGAAGTCCATTGTCAAGGTGTGTTTGCCTTCACTGTGTCTTTATCATACTAGTCATGTTTAGCAAACATGGGCAGTAAGGTAAAAATAAAATCTTGCTCCTGGTTTATGTTGACACACTAATTACATTTCCATTATGACTTGCAGCCCAGATAGAGGACAGAAGGAAGGATGGAGGACAGAAAACTAACTGGTACTTATCCATTTCTCAGTAAGGAAACAACAAATGGCCTATAAGCGCAATACAAATAGGCAACTGAAGCAGGTTTTTTTGTTTGTTTGTTTGTTTTGTTTTGTTTTTTTACAACATTTCAAAGAAACCCTTTTAAGAATGTCAGTGCAGCCTCAAGCTGGCAAGCAATAGAAAATGAATTAGAAAGTAAAGCATCAAGGAAAGGGCAAGACAGCTGGAAGGGAATGTAGCTGAACACATAGTAGAAAGATCTGAGATGATGCATGTGCCCCCGGTGGCGCAGTGGTATAAAGTGCTGCTTGTGGCACCGAATGGCCTGGGTTCGAATCCCCCCTGTGGAGCAGGGGGTAGAAGTGCCGCTTCGCTACACAGGGGGCTCGAAACCTGGGAGTTGGACTCGATGATCTATAAGGTCCCTTCCAACTCGCACGATACTATGATACTATGTGCAAATTTGTGCCAGAAAAATAGAGGAAGTAGAAAAATATTAAGAGATTAACTGATGTAACTAGAAGTGGTAAGATAAAGATTGCAAATGGAAATGACTAAGAAAGAACATATGGGTATAGATTCAAGAGCATGATCTAGGTGTCCTGTCCCTTTTGTTTCAAGTTAGGTCATCTGATTTAGGAACAGCATACACATGAGTAAGAAGGAAGCCAAGGGGCCTCATACAGCCAACAAGAAGCAGATTGTTGTCTAAACCAGGATCCACAAGACAGCACAAGCAAGGCTGAAGCACAATGGACAGCCAATAGGAAATCTACTTAGCATAGGAACTTTCTTTGGCAAGGATCTTATTGTAGATGAGCGGTAGTATAATTTTAAGTACATAAATGTGCTTCTTCAGGGGAAAAAAAAAAAAAAAAAAGATATCTACAATATCCTTAGTATCTAAGAAGCTAGTCACAGCTTTTGTGAAAGTTAGATTGAAGGTGAGTGCTCTGACCATTCAAAAATTACTTAAATTTGTTTGCAGCTCTATAAATTGGGTGACAGTCATGCAATGAGGCAGGAAGGATTTAAGATATCCTTCAAATTCCAATTCTGTAATTTAAGGGAGCAGAAGGTAGGTCCAGAAATGATTATGGAGTCCATGTAACACTGAACACGTGGAGTGTAAGAAAGTAAAATAGAAAGAGGGGGCATAATCACAGGATCAGAGAACAGCTTTGGGAATGAGGGAGAAGCTAAAGAGAGTAGGAAGTAAAATGAAAGTCTGGGAAGTTTGGAAGTGCAGATGGAAGAATTAGAAGGCTACAGAAGTCACGAGGTTGGTTATAAAATTCAATCTAAAATCCTGTCTGAGAGCTGTAATTCTCCAAATGAACCCAACAGCAATATCAGTTTACTACCGTGATAAATACATAATTTCTGACATAACCAGAGAAGTATGAAAGGCTAAATACCAATACCAAGATTGCTTTACAGATAAATGCACCTGACTGTATGAAGAAATTGAAAGTGATTCCTTGAGCTCCCTCTGAAAAAAACTCAGTGACAACAATAACAAACAATAAATTATTGATAGCACTACTACAGCATGACTGAAATTAATTTGTTCCTTGGCTAGAACAAAGGGATCAAGCTTATAAATTCAAGCACAAACTCCTGTGCAGATAAAGATCCTCAGCTTCCTCTGTTGTTGCTGTGTAGTCATTCTATACTTTTCCATTTATTATGTATTAGCACAAAAGGATAACTGACAGCAAGCTAAACACAGAAACTAAAGGTGTTAAAGACTGATGCCTACGTAAATTGCAGCAGTGTATTTGTAAGTTAGTAAGAAACACTAAGAGATTGTTCTTTTTTCTTATTTCTATATGTTTGCATGGGTAAACAACTGATAGTTACTGCAGAAGAATGTGTAGAGAAGCTGGAGTTTATTCTTGGCCAAAGGAAATCCAATTATGCATGAGTTGTCCAGTAAAATACTAGTCATAAACATGGAAAAAAGTTAGTATAAGTTGGCAAAGTGAATTTATGGGGCATGCAGCTCTCTGTATAATGCATGGTGCACATTTCCATAGGAAAATGTCAAATAAATCTAGGGAAAAAAAATAAAGATATAAAACTTACAAATAATACAGAGAGATTTTAAGTCTAGAATAATCTAAAGCATTCAATGCATTAAGTATTTTGACAGTACATCCTTAAAGTTTAGGACCTCAAACCGCAACTCCTCAGGTGTTTTTTTTTTTAGTTTGTTTCTTTCTTTTTTGTGCTTATTTTTCACTGTTCTTTTTTTGGTCAATCTATCTTCATTTCACAAATAATTATATTATTCAAGTGATATCTCATACTTCACTGCTTTGCCTATTTTAACAAATCTGCCTTAAATCTCCTTGTGGTCAGCTGCAGTATAGAATATCTTTTTTCCTAACCTGTCTTTGGACAGACAATATCAAATGAATACATTTACTAGGGGAAGATATAAAAAAAAAGCAAAATGCTTTGAAGTTTTATTTTACTTTATTTTATTTTATTTATTTATTTTTTTACCTGAAGGTTAGTAACAGACCTAAGGTTATATAACATAACTAGCAAGAGGAAGAGAACATTAAAGAAAATAACTCTGGACTTTTGATAGTCTATCTCATTGTGAGTTTTCAAATCACATATTGATCATATGCCATTCGTGTACTATTCCAAGCTTTTCTCTATGAGCAGCTTGACCTGAGTTTTATGAAGTAAAAAGGAAAGCTACATTAAGTTTAGCTATACTTAGCAAATGATTAAAAAGAAATATAAAGAAAATACTGAAACATGTTAGTAGTGTATTATAGCTGACACAAAAGTACAAATACAGGCTATGAATCACTGTTACTATTAAAATGACTTGAAGAACATCAGGATTTTGAGATATCTGAGATATTCAGTCACCTCTGCTTTACTTATCCAAGAAATCTCTTAGTGGATTGGCTACTATTAAAGAAATAACAGAAACATGAGTTATCATTTTTTCCAGCAGAGGGAAGTATTGCCCAAGTATTCTCTACACATAAAGCAAAATGGATGTTTTCCATTTTCTGAGTAAATAACTTTTCAAGATTTGGGCAACTTTGGTAACCAAGCAAAATTTATCAGAAATATATTAAAGAAGGAGAAAAACAGGCTACATAGCATGTGAAAATCAAATGACCAACAAAAGCAAAAGATGACAAAGAAAACTCATACTGAAGACACAAAGGGCAGGCCTATTGCACTGAGCATCCTGATATTAAGGGTTGTTTGTCTGACACCTAAAACAAATGCCATTCCATATTTAGTAAAAGTGGTTAATTTTTGTGGTTGGTTTTCATCACATTCAAATAATATGAAGTAACATTCTCATAATTCTTGATGTTCTAAAGGCAATGTGTTTTTATTCTGACATAATACATCTAGTCTGAGATGTGAAACAGAGAAAATAATATGCTTAAATTGGTTGACTGAGGAAAAACAAAAATAATATTATTTTCTGCTTCAGGCTGTAAATAAGATAACAATGTATCTCTCTATATTCATCTGTACTATAAGTTCAAGACAATTTCACCAATAAACCAGTCATGCACTACTACTACTCTCCTCATGCTAAGTTTGTAAGCCATACCCATAACTCACCATGATGCTGCAGGTCTGAGCAGTGAGTGAGGGGATCTCCGTTTCGGATATCTTGTCGCCTAGTACGTCTGCAAATATTGAATTTGAAAACCGTTACTGACCTTCCCAAAAGCAAGCATTTTTATTTTTTATTTTATTTTATTTTTAACAACAAGTGGAAAATATATACAGTAACATAAATCACAAATGCACCTAAACAGTACAGAAATTGTATTCGTACTATATTCTATGCATTATCATATTTTGCAACATCATTCTTTATACTTATATTTAGTGTCATCAGCAACTGGTAAATACATGCCTTTTGTATGAAGCCTATGAGTGATACTCTTTAGTGATACTTATCTGATAAAAATTCATGATGACTTACAGATACAGGGACTGCTAAGGTATCAAAGCATAAACAGTAAAGCTCAGCATGCTCTATAAACATGAAGAATCTGTCAGCTTTTCTGCAAACACAGAATACTTCAAGTATTATGGCATTATTTAGAATGTCAAATTGTTGTATTTTCTACAGAATTTATACTAAATTAAGTAGAATACCTCAGCCACCGCACACCTAACCTAAACACTGCTGATACATCCTTTTCAGTATGCATTATAAATGGCATTGTCTCTAACATAAACTGAATAAAACACTCTCATATGAAGAATTAAAAATGACGTTTAAGTGTTTCTCCCATTTGATTTCCACTTGCTCTTTCTGCAAATAAACTCACCTGAGCTGAAAATGTTGTGCTTCACAGGGAAAGCTTTTAGATACAATTTAATTTTGCATTAGTTGCACTCTCTGTCTGCTCTTATTTTTATTTAAATAGCTCTTACACAAAATTCAACCGAGTCACAGAAAAGAGTTCTTGAATAGGAGAGAAGAACAAGGCAAACAAAGATGTGTTTCAAGTGCAATCTTTTTAGTCTGGGAATCAGAGAAAGCCTAGGGGCTTGCAAAATTAGAGGAGAACAAAGAGGATTAAGCTGCTGAACAATGCTGTGATTTCGGATTATGGCATCCAGCAACGGATATGCAAAAGTCAAGTAGCCTTGTAAAAAGCACTGTTGGTCACTCCCTTGTGACAACAGCCCACATTTTTAAAAAGCCATTGTTGTGCAACACAGAGACCAACTCTCTTCTGTTCCCTTCCCAGGCTCTAGGAGCTCAGCATCATTACGTACTGAGGGCTTCCACAGCGGCAACATCAACTACACAGCTGACTCCTCCTGGCTGACAGATTTTAAATCACTTCTTTCTCTTCTACTGAAAACTACTGAAATGCTGAAGCTGAAATTATTTATAAGAAAGGTGGCAAAGATTTTTTTTTTTTTAAGTGCAGAACGTGCATTCCTTGTATCCTTCTGAGTAAAAACTACAAAGTATGTTTCTAACGAATCAGGGAATCCTAGCACATTTTAATAAGAAGGAAACTTTTGTTGATTGACATATGATTCAAAAAATGCTCTGATGTTAATTTCTGATATTGTCTTTTTCTTAGTCATTACTCAAGAATAAAAATACTCCGAAGACATAAGGAACTGTACAAGTTTTTTTTTTTACTCCATTCTTACTTTGGAAAGGCAGCACAGTCATAACACACTATTTGTAGGAAACAAAAAAAAAAACCAAAAAAACCACCTTCGGAAAGACTCATATCACTGTCAATGGAATTTGGATGTGATGTTTAGTTAGAAAGTGTCACATATATCACCACTGTATCAACATGATTTATGGAATATGAACCAGAACACACCTCTGCATGAGGCAGAGTTAAGTGGACACACCACAGGAGCTGTGAATTGCCATTTAGACATCTTAAATATACGAAGAAAAGTAAAGTAAAATCACGGCTCATAAAAGCTCATTTTTTAAAAAAAGGAAAGAAAAATAAAGCACCGTTGGCAAAGCATTTGTGCAAATCCCTCAGGACTTAGTTTTCCCAATATTCCAAGAGCCTGAAATTAAAAATATATTATTTTGAAAATGCTGACATTTAAACTAATTCCTGCAATGCCACAGAAATATTCTAAACTGGATTGAGGCAGTGGGTACAAAAAGTACCTGGTAAACAGCAGATCCTCTCCCCCAGCAGCACAGAAAATTGCAGGTGACATTGGCTCCTCCTGAAGGCAGTGTCAGCGCCCCACCCTCCCAGAACTTACTTTTCTTGTGCAGTGACTTCAGGAATTTCTGCACCACAAGGTATTCATATTGCTGGTTTAGGCAGGAACCCTGCCCCTTAATCCCAGTATGAAGAGGTCCCTGTCCCCTTTCCTTTGATGACAAACGTTCTCAGACTGATTATTAAGGTAAGTTGGAGAAAGGGATACAGAAAGATCAACATCTCTGTTTTGTTGTTGTTGTTGTTGTTTGTTTGTTTGTTTTTTAATTATGATTTTTAATGCTATGATCTGTGAGTTTTGAGAAAGACTAGGAAGGATAGGTGATAGGGCATGTATAGCATGCAGTTCAGGGATAGAACTAGCTGGGAGGTAACAGAGAAGATATTCCTTACTAACATCTCTCTCAACTGAAAGGCAATACTGAATCCCACTGAATTCTGTCCTTTTGGATCCTTCTGGATCAGTTTGATCTCTCAGACTCCCCTTGAAAGTCTTGTCTCTCTCGTTCCCTACTACTCCTCCCACCACAAATTAGAAATTAGCCTCTGCAGCTGAGAAAACTTGACTGCTCTGCTTTTGCCATAAGATTGGTTTCTCCTTTTTAATTCTAAAGAATATCAGAAAAACTCAGATTATCCCCTTCCTGTTGAAAACAAACAAACAACAAAAAACAAAACAAAACAAAACAAAAAAACCACCCTGAGATTCATCTCAAATGCAGCTTTTTCTTTTGTCATCAGCAGTTGTTTAGGATGCATTGTAATGCAAACGTTGAAACTATGAGCCCCTCCATCTGAAAAGCCTGAAACAAATGCTATTTCCCACTCCCACAACCACCACCTAAAACAACCAATCCAAATCTGGAATTTGGAGTCTTGAAATTCCCAACCAAGTATTTATTAACGTTAATTTTAAGATATAGGGCCCTTTTGCATATAAATCTTTGTGATCTTGTTTCTTCATAAATATAAATTATTTGGCATATTTGCTTCAATGTTAATACATTTTCATCTGTTTTAGCCAGACTATCATGAGAATCTTGATGTTACAGCAATGGCTGTTCTTAATTTTTAATTCTTTATCAGGCTGCCCAGGGAGGTTGTGGATGCCCCGTCCTTGGAGGTGTTCAAGACCAGGTTGGACGGGGCTCTGGGCAACCTGATCTAGTAAAGGCGTATGTTTGGTGGCCCTGCTAGGCAGGGGGGTTGGAACTACATGATCCTTGAGGTCCCTTCCAACCCGGGTCATTCTGTGATTCTGTGTAATTGAAAGCATTTATCACTTCAGTTGTTCCTAATTTCTTCAATATCTAACAGCAGTTCAGTAACTAACTTGTATGTTTTAAGAAAAGTACTTTTATAGAAAAATGAAAGAAAAGAGAATATGATTTTAAATTTTCAGATCAAGCAGTAAGACTTAGAAATTCTTATTAAGAGGTATTTTTAATTGCCTTTTCTGCTTTCTCTTAACCTCTGCATTGCAAAACCTTCAGCGCCCATGCAGAGAGATGGTAAAATAGCAGTTGTTCTGAGAGCACTAGTGCACTCATCAATACAGTGAATTATACTTTTGAATAATGATGCTATATATCACTAAGTAATAACTTTCCATATTCAGATATTTTATAAATATTGTCTTTGACTTAGAATGTATGAAAACACAGGATTATTTAGTTGGTCAAGTAGTTATTCACTTTCAATATCAACTCCCCTCCCCTCATGTTAAAGAAAAATAAATTTTACTTCTTACTACTTATTACCAAATAAAAATTATGAACCCATTTCACAAACTATTCTTTTCTGTTTTGGTTTTGTTTTGTTTTTAATCTGCCCCAAGAAGTAGCAGTGTTCCCTTTAAATCCACCAAGGCTTCATATTAATTGTAGCTCCTACAATTATGTTTTCTTTGGAAGAGAATGGGCTCCAGTTAACCATCCCATGAAAAATCTCCAATTCTCTGGTCACATTTAAATCATCAGTTAAAACAAACAGTAAACCATGTAGACATCTGAAACTGTCCCTACCTCTTAGCAGTGGGAAAGTAACGTGAGCAAGATGAACCATCCCATGCACAGTAAGGGTCTCTTGCAAGACAACACTCGGCACATGCTTTTCCATAGACATCACAGCGGTGTAAAGGAAGCTGTGAAACTCCAGTGGCTGAGCCAATGTAGAGTTGTTGCTGTTACAAAAGTGAAAAAGAAAGATAAAATAAAACTCTTTTGTTTATTTGTTTGCTTGTTGTTGTTGTTTCTGCTGGGAAAGCCTAAAGTATGTATTAAAAATTAATATGTTAGGGCCATTAGAAGTGCAATAGGAAATCATGATCCTGATGTACACTAAATAAATGAGAATAGAATTGTCTTTTGGGTAAAAAAAACAAACAAGAACAACTTGATTTTGGTGTGAAGTTCTCAGTTGTTTCTCTGAGAAAATAAAAGTGCAAAGAAAAATTCTTCTTTTCTTTTCTTTTCTTTTCTTTTCTTTTCTTTTCTTTTCTTTTCTTTTCTTTTCTTTTCTTTTCTTTTCTTTTCTTTTCTTTTCTTTTCTTTTCTTTTCTTTTCTTTTCTTTTCTTTTCTTTTCTTTTTTTTTTATTTTTATTTTTTTTTTTATTTTTTCTTTAATTTGTATTCAGATCCCCACGTTGGCAAAATGCTATAATCATTGACATAGAACAGTGGAGAATACAATTGTGACTGTAAATAAAAAGGAAAACAACTTTAACTTCAGTTTCTTATATATGACTTGAATTTGCTTGTATAGGTCTAAAGGAAATTATTTCAGTCAGATATGGAGACGTTTAAGCCTGGAATAGATACCATACCTGCATGTCTGATAATTCTGAAGTTTCATAGCCCTTTCAGAAGATCATATGCTCTACTTGAAACATATATTTAATGAAGGAAGAAGGCATACTTTATTTTGGATAAAGAACAGAGTTGACTGGGAGATGGAGTTGAAAACCAGAGAAGAACCATGAAGAAAAAAGGAGATGCAAACAAAATTAAGTACGGCTTTGTATGGTATCATAATAGAATAACTTGTCAGTTTCCTCTCTGATCTTAAATTAAGGAGGTCCATTAAGGAAGTCAGTCCCAAGAGGGACAAGAGGAATCTTGAACTACTGATCCTATGTGAAATTCCAAAGAGAGATATTTCAGCTTAGGGCTAATTTGCAAAGAAAACAAGTATGAGTATAGTAAGCAAAGAGAATTCACTCTGAGGTACTAAACTAGGGGAAAATGAAACACTTAGATTTATAAAAATTAAATGACATAATCTTTCTTTCCTGAAAATACTGACACTTTGCTTTAAAAAGCTGAAAATTTGTTATCCATTACCTACAGTGATTCAACTAATACTTTTTAAAGTTTCACTCTGAGCAATCACACTGAGAAATTTTTCATTTTTTCAATCTTAGAAAACATAAGGTTGGTGTGAAAAATAGGCTTTCAGGAAATTTTATCAAAATTCTTCATCTCTTGCACTGTAATGCCTCAGAGGTATCACTTCCGAAGAATCCTGGAATGGAAGGTGGTTGAAGTTAACTATCTGCTGAAAAGGATGTGCGCTGGATAACTGAAGAAAGAAAGAAAACATGAAAGTGCTCCAAAAAGGTGTTTAGTTTCTTTGAAAGACAGCAGCTTGGCAGTTTTTACAGACGTATTAGTTATAACAGATACATCCCTTGTCTTCACACAAACTTCAATAGTTTCTCAAGAAAAATATGACAAGGAAAGTATCCAAAAGAAAATGTATGCTTTGGTAAATAGAAAATGAAGACCTATCTAAGCAGCTGCTTCCATCTATAAAAGTGTCTTACCTGGGCTGTAAAACCACATTCTTCTGAGCAACAGTCTGACTACACAGAGTTCCTCACAAAGCCTTCAGTGTACGTAACAGTGCTCAAGTAGAGTTGTATCATTGACAAGTAGATGACAGGCAATGGACATGATGGACTGATTCTGCCTAACTTAAGCTACTTAATGAAGTTCCCAGCTTAGGGGTACATTCTGTAGTAAAAAGAGCAGCAATTCAAATCTCAGGTGACCTAAATATTTCTCAAGGGATGCTTTTTCTCTTTACTGATTATAGAGGCAGCATAGGTCAAATTAAAGCTTCACTTAAGCATCTTAAATGTCCAGATGGTATTGATCTGAGTCCTATGTAATTGGGGCATTAATATATACATGTGCATGTCTGTGTGTAGCAACGTGTTGCAGCCAGTATAAAAATGAACCAATGAACCTGGAGAATGTATATGGGAAAATAAAGAAGTGTGGTGTAATATTTTCCTACATATCTCTGTAACTAATTTCATTTTGCCAAAACACCTCCCCAATTTCTAATAAATATTTTTAGAATTAGAGGACTAAAAATGCATAAGGAAATTAAAAAAAAAAAAAAAAAAAAAAAAAAAAAAAAAAGAGAGAGAGAGAGACAAAGAAAGAAAGCAGCCAAACTAGGGTTACTTAAAGAATCTGTTTCTTGTAGGTAAGTTAATAAAGTTCAGTCACTGAACTATAGCCTATGTTTCAGGTGCTGCACAGTCTGCAGCATCTGCCCCGTTTGCTCCTCTTCTGATCATCTGGTGGTCATTATTCTGGACATAATAGTATATAAATTCAGGCAGTATGAAATTTGGAAAGTAGTAATAGAATGATTTGTATCAGTGTTCTGACCTTACTTTGCCATACATAGACAAACTGCCTTTTGGGCAAAAACCTCCTGAGAGGTTTTTAATTTAATAAATCAGCTGATAATCAGATTAAACTAGAGGGGAAAAAACAAACAAACAAACAAAAAGACTAAAAAGGAAGTAGCCCTCTAAAAATCCTTGAAGAAATATCAGAGCTCCAGAAAACTTGAGGAGATTAATATTTTAAGCAACCCAGTGATATCTCTACCCCACTGTGCTGCCCAAAATGCAGTTCTTCCCTAGTGTTACGAGGAAGATGGAGCTGAGAATTTTCCATCTGCAGTTAACAAATCTGAAGTTAGTAAGAGATGAAAAATTTGAATATTTAAAATGAAAAACTGAAGCAGAATTTTAAAAGAAACTCTAGGGAACAGGGGTCTCAAATTCAACTGAATTTCATTTCATGTCTTGAAATATGACTATCTTATGCAGAAGAGTTCATGAAATTGTGTAAGTGATGGTAATCATTTTGGACTGTCCCTTTCCATGTACTCCCTAAAGCGGCATTTTTTGTGTATTTTTCTAAATGTAAGAAAATAAATCTGGAGCCCTCTTGGACAAACCAAGTGCAGCCAGGGGCTTTCTGGAGGGCTGGCTCTCACAGAACTTTGAATGGAAGAGGCTGAAGAGTATTACAGGATGTTGTCTTCTCAATGTTTTGTCTACTAGTAACTGCATAAGTCATTCCAGTAATAATGCTGCATGAAGCATGTACTCAGGAGGAATATGTAGCTTCAGTGAGAAAATGTAAATATAATTCTAGTTAGTTAAAGACAACAGACTTAGGATTGACTATATCAACTGAATTTCCTTGCTGAAAGTCACTCTTTCTCAAGGATCAAAATTTATACTTATATACAGAGGTATGGAACCCTTAGAGCTTTTTATCATTTAAACCTTCAGCTAAATACTCCTGAAGAACTTGAAGGATTTGGTAATTACGAAGAAGGTTCTCTTGTAAAATAGCAGTTTGACATGATAGCAAAAGAAGTAGCTTTGAACATCTGCTGTAGTAACATATTCAAAAATAAGAAAAAACTTCATGATTTGTTAGTGAAGAAAATTGATATTTTTGAAAGTATTCAGTAGGACATGCTAGTTCTGCTGTTTACATTTTATGCTCCTGCATTCTGCAGTACTTGGGATTATTGTGCTGTTTATAGGAAAAACACCCTGCTAATCGAAACAAAATGAGTAAAGTGTTTGAATAGTAAAACTACAGTATTTAGAAATCTAAACTATAAAATGGAAACATGTGGCCAAATACTTATTTGATACTTAGAGACAGTGCCAAAAGCTTTTCATGCAGTCATTTTTAGCCTGTGGCTGGTTGACTTTCAATGAGCTTAACTTTGCCTGCTTAAGCTGTGTTTTATACTCTTTTTATAGATTTAGACAATTTTAGTAGTGTACATTTGTTTTCAAAAGACTTGGGGAAAATCTTAATCTCTCCTGAATAACTAAGGATGCTTTGAAGAAGCAATTGCACTGAAACACGTCCTAGTATCAGACATGATTGGCTGCTTGAAGAGATTGTACTTATACGAATAATCCAAAGCAGAGCATTTTGGTATGGAGAGAACATAAGTAGGTATATATACAACTGACAGGTTTGTTTTCAGATATCTCAGTATTCAACTTTTTTTTTTTTTTTTTTTTTTGTCCTGCCATTTTTTGCTGTTCTGGTTGATAAATGGTGTAGAAAAGTGGCCCCAAACAAAATGTTTTCTGTCAAATGTATGAATGCATTCAGACAACTTTCCTATATGCTGTATGTTCTGAGTCAAATAGGCAACATTTCAAACAGAATACAGGGCTCTGTTCAGCAATGCAGGAAGAAAGGTAAATGACTTAACTAAGTCTTATTTAGAATGCACACAAATATTAAAGCAACCAATTGAGCATGTATTACCGAATCTCTTTTATATGGACAATGACATTAATGTAAAATTAATGAGTGTGAACAAATTGATGTAGTGGACTATCACAGAGTACTTCATTTGTTTACTTGTTTGTTTTGAGTGGAAGAGATATACATCTAGCTTAAGTAGACTAGAGTGTCCTAGTCCACAATAAGCAACATCTTAAGGGCTTCCAGAAAGCATGGTTATCCTCAGTGCTGCATGGTACACTCTCTAATCCATGATTCTAATCCCTTTTTCCAGCCACTGACATATCTGCAAAACTGTATGCTATGGTCAGTTCCACAGACAAATGTTTTCTGTTGAAAAGTATCTTCTTTTGATTATTTTACATAGCTAATTAGCCTCTGGGGAGGACAGAAGCCATGCAACGCATGATTTTGCCATGTTGTATTGTATAGGCCTTTGCACTATGTTTCTGCCTGTTTGTAGACTGAATCTATTTACAAACTGAAACATCTTCATTTACTTAGTATCTCCTCACAGGGAAGCCATTCTGCACGTTATTCATCCTACTGTTTATGCTGTGCTCACTCATATTCCTGAACCTCTTTTCCAGTGGCACCAGAAGTGGTTCTGGTCATTATTTTTCTTCTGATACTTTCTTCCAGTACTACTTCCATACCTATCCAGAGCCAGGGACCTGTCACATGAACTGAATCTGCATTGAAGGCATTGGAGTTGATAGAATTTGTTATTAATAGTACAGAGAGTAGATACTAGTCCTATTAAAGTAAGGTACAATGCTTAACCACTCTTTTAGAAGATTATCAGTCATAAGAAATTTCAGTAATGTGGATTTTTTCTTGAGAGCCTCCAGACAGAAGGTTAGTTTGTTTAGTTCATACCTTACCAGTAGGTAACGCAAGCTTGTTTTTCCTATTGGATTTACGTGTTACATTCTTCTGAGAAAATATTGCTGTTTATGTAAAGGGAAGGGGTGCTGCTACTGTAACTAATGTGTATCTCTACTGACTGCCAAGTTACTGTCTAAAAGACAGAGACCAATAAATATTTAAAAGTGATTTAAAGTTTGTGGATACAGTACCTGTTTTGTGGAAATCTTCATTGCTGAAATAACAGTGGGTTCCTAAGAGAAAAAAGAAAAGATTTAAAGTATAAAATTAGTTATTTAAATACACAAATTCTGCCAGAACACTATTTTCCTATCTTAGAAAAGCTGTAATTAGTACTGGTGCTTCTTGTTGTCTTTTGCAGTGGTATATTTTCCACTTATAAGTGATATAGAATATACACATCCACATACGTCTTTGTTAAGGTGACTGTAGAAGTATCATTTCATATGATTCTTACATTCTCCAAACTCTCAAAGTGATTACTTATTTCTCATTTTGAAATTCTGCTCTTAAATTTACAGCTTATTTAAAGAATGTCTCAGAAAATATGAAGATAATAATGTATGTGTCAAAACATGTAGATTGTAACACTGAAATATATAATGTCCTTTAACCATATAAAGTGGAAAAATACTTTCCTGCAAAATCCTATTTGTAAGAACAAGCCATAATCTCAAACCTGATATTGTTAACTGCACTGCATTATTCACAAGTTACTGGCACTTGCAGATTTAAGAGAAAAAATAGGCAAGAGATTTTTTTAGTGTTCAAATACCTATTATTACTCTGCTTCTAGCTGTGTCTACTCTTAATTATAGTTACCCGTATTAATCAGATGTCAAACCAATAACTACTTTCTTAACTAAGAGACTGTAACATGTAGTTAATACAGAAAGTATATTTAGATCTGCTTAAAAGTAGATTATTTCTATGTTTTAGGCCTGGCTGCTTATATGAATTTACTCCCGGGAGTAAAAGTGACATCATTTGGTGATGTATGACACCAAGTCAGTGCTTTATGAATATTATATTTCATCTAAAAATTTACTATTGGTACATCACACATCACACTTTTCATTATGCAAATTAATAGCATTCTCACTAAGGTTTCACACTTGTACAGCTTTTAACTTGCTTTTCCTGAGAGAATTTGATATGGGTCAGTGGATGTTAAACATGTGGGCCTGCCTTTCCAAATAGGTGAATAGATCCTATATTAGAAAGCATCAATTAAGTGTAACTTTGTCTGAAAATTGAACACATGGATTTGTTTGTTCAGCTGTTCAGAGAAATACTGAAAAAATGGGTTAAAAGAGGAATTTGTTATCAAAGTAACAGATACGGAATACTGTGTTTGGTGGAGTTATAAATGAAAAGCATTGTATTCAACAAATTGCAGTGCAAGCAATTAAATGCATTCTTTTTGATGCACATAGACTCTTTTGCCACTAAAGAAAACTTAAATTTGGTTAAAATGTATTAAAATCTATTGCAAATTCTCTATTGAAAGATACATATCTTATTCACACAAATTCTTCTTATTGCCCCAAAGTATGTTAATGATCTCTTTAAGGCTTAAATGTATGCCAAATGAGAAAAATGAGCTTTCAGGAAAGTCAGAACACCAAAATCTTGTTGCATAGTGAATAAATATATATACAAAGTAAAATAACAAATCTGACTTTGCCATTATCCATAGCATTTCTGTAAAGACTGTCTGAAATAAAACTTTAGTTCCATTTAACTCCTTTCTTTTACTTTTATATTTCTTCAATCTCCTTTAGCTTGGCACTTCTTGATTTAGGGAAAGGACTCATACATTATCAAAATAGTTCATAGACTGCATTTAGGAGAGAAAGAGGAAAGGAAGGAAAGAAGGAAAGGAAAGGAGGAAGGAAAGGAGGAAGGAAGAAAAAGAAAAATCTGCCCTCTGAAAAACCCAATGATCTTATAAACAGATACCCATCCTTTCAGGACTCAACACAGTGGTGTTTGTGTAAGGTTAGTACAAGGTAGAAATGAGCCAGTAGTGTGTGCTTGCAGCCCAGAAGGCCAACTATATCCTGGGTTGCATTAAAAGGTGTGTGGCCAGTCAGGAGAGGGAGGTGATTGTCCCCCTCTACTTGGCTCTTGTGAGGCCCCATCTGGAGTACTGTGTCCAGGCCTGGGGCCTCCAGTACAAGAAAGATGCAGAGGTCTTGAAACGAGTCTAGAGGAGGGCCACTAAGCTGATCAGAAGGCTGGAGCACCTCTCCTGTGAGGAAAGGTTGAGGGAACTGGGCTTGTTTAGCTTGGAAAAGAGAAAATTCCATGGAGACCTCATTATGGCCTTTGAATATTTGAAGGGAGCATACAAACAAGAAGGACAATGGCTGTTTACAAGAGTAAATAGTGATAGGACAAAGGGGAATGGCTCTAAACTGAGACAAAGGTTAGATATTAGGAGGAATTTTTTCACATAGAGGGTGGTGAAGCAAGGGAAAAGGTTGCCCAAGAAGGTTGTGGATGCCCCATCCCTGAAGGCATTCAAAGCCAGGCTAGATGTGGCTCTGGGCAGCCTGGTTTGCTGGTTGGCCACCCTGTACATAGCTGGGGGTTGGAACGAGATTATCATTGTTGTCCTTTTCAACCTAGGCCATTCCATGATTCTGTGATTCTGTTCTATGATTCTATGAAGTTAAGGACAATTCAATGTGTATATATATACATATATATATAGTGAGAGAGAGAGAAAATAAAAAATCACGGGGAATAATATATATATGCTCTTTGTGGGGATGTTGCATCTGCTCAGAAGCCAAAGATAAAGTGATGGCAACTGAGTATAAGGACACAGTGGCTGAGTATGGCCCTTGACAGAACATCTGCAGTGACACCACATGATGTGGGGCTCACCCACCATGCACATCATCTTCATGCTTGCCAGAAAAACTTGGTGCTCCTGGCCAGGTATCGGTCCACTAAAGCCAGGGGCTTGTTAAAAAGTGACATAAAACAGCACTGACTAAAAGAATAACATAGGGAATGTAAATGATTTGTTGTTGTGTACAAAACATAAGACATCCCTGGGATCTGTCTGCAAAGTGTTTGAAAGTTTTACTTGGCCTCAACTTGCGGGAGTGCCTGTGATGCCATATTTTTTAGTAGCTCAGACAAAAAAGCTGGAAGAGATTTATTTTCACAAAAAAAGTGTTAACAATTAGGTAGTGCTTACAGCGCCTTTTGCAAAAAGGCTCCCAATCACCTTTGAAAATATGAACACTGTTTCTGAGGTTATTAAACATAAGATAATGGTGAAGATCAGTGTTATTCCTGAGGCATTTTCCTACTGTTATGTCATGTGGGTTATCTAAATTAAGTTTTTATGCACCTATACAATTCTTCTATTGTGTATCTCTGTGGAAGAAAAGAGACAGGCATTATTGCCAAACGTGTACATATAACTATAGCATGTAACGTCTGTAAGATTAACAGATATAAATTTGTGTTTCAGTCACAAAACAAGAACCTAGAAAACCATTCTTTTATCATTAACCTTCAGCTAGCATTGAAAGTTTCAAGGTTTATTTTGACTAGTGTCTGTGTTTGTAAGTGACAAGCTAATTAGAGGGTTATGCCAGGTTATTCCTTGGCCAGACTGCAAGAAGTTCAGTTTGCAGCTGTTCACTGAGAAATCTACAACCTGACTCTTGAAATTTAGCTGCACTTACCCGAAAGACGGTCATTTCTTCCAGCAAGACTTCTTCTAATTCATGCCAAGTCTCCTTAGGAATTGAAACCACTTTAAGAACTGTTCCAATATCTGGAAAAAAAAAAAAAAAAAAAAAAAAAAAGTGGTTTTGGGTGCTTAAGAAGTATACTTCTACTTCTGAGCAGTCAGAATCTCTTGCATGTAATTATTTCAGATATAAAGAATGTGAAACCACATACCACTGCACACTTGTTTTCAAATGCTAACTGCTATTTAAAATACTCTGGAAAAACACTGAATTTCAATAGAACATTTGATTGAAATTTTTTAAATATCAAAATTCAACAAAAGTAACAAGAAGACAAATAACGTTCTATCAAGTCCAAGATAGGAAGGACTGAAATACTACTTAAATGACAGTATAAAATGACAGATGTTTCAGACATTTAATTGAGGAAGGTAAAGCACTAAATTTACCCAGAAATGTTTTATTGTCCATTTTGAAGTATGGTGTTTGTCATTCTTAAAATGCATGTGAAGATGCTGTCAAAACGCTTAGTATGGATATAAAAACATCTGGACAAATGTTGTTAGACAGATGAAGATGTTAGATCTCTTAAGTACATACTATCTTCCCTGTGTCAAACAAAGTACCTAAGATGTATAAGCTCCTTAAGGCATTTATATTTCTCTGTGACTTAGAAACTAGTCTTCACTGAGGAATAAAAAGCAACACAGCTTGTATCTTCAACATCAGAAATGCATGTTTACCAGCTGTTTCACACTATATCCATCTACATTCTTGGGGGTTTTGCAATTGCCTTAAGTGTGAACAAAGCAAAGACTTGAAGTTCCAGAGCTACAGCCTCTGGCTTTGTGAAACTATTTGCAACTTAGGACCATCTCTGTTTTGCTGCTTCTGCATTGTGATTTATTTGTTTTTATTAATAGAATCTGCAAGGGGTAAAGAAATGGATCATTTCTAGGTTGGTGCACATCACTAAAGACTCACTGAAATTTAAACAACTTTGCATATGACTTTTCATTTTAACCAACAAAGTGTAGTACCATGTAAATAGAGGAACGGTCTCTACGGATGTTTCATAATATGTATTCTGGGAAAATATAAAGCATTTTAAAATTGGTAAAATACTAGAAATAACAGAACTGTAAAGATGAGCATTCTCAAAATAAAAAAGCTTTGAGATATAAAAGAACAAATGTATAATTATATGTGTATCTGTTGAAACTACTCATAAAAAAAAGAATTACAACTCATTGTTTTTAAAAATTGAAGCAGATTAAATGGCATGGAAATACTGTTGTGTTTTGTTTGTTTGTAAGTTGAGCATCTTAAAAGCCACAGTTTCAGGAGAAAGTTCTGCTATTTCAGCTTCTTCACAGGAAATTTTGTATTTGTAATTTCATTTTATTTTTTTTCCCACAAAATGTCTCCATCTCTGTTTTCATCATACATCACAAATGCATAGTTCTTGTTTTTAAAGGGGGGGGGAGGGGGGAGGGAAGGGGTAACAAAAACAAACAAACAAACAAACAAACAAAAAACCTTTATGGCTCTTTCTAAAAAAACACCAAAAAAAACCAAAACCACATTTCTTAGTTAGGCAGCTGAATGTACAAATTAAGCTAGTAAGAGATACTTGATAAGTTGTTTTGGAAGTGGTTTTCATTATGGTTACTGCCAGAAATTGAATATATTTAATTCAAGAAGCAGTGAGAACACCACAGAGCAAATGCTATATGAACATCAAAACCAGAATGTTAAAGCACCATTTCTATAATATGTTAATGTAGAACAGATAATTTAATGTTAGTTACATTTTTAATGTAATGGATGCATTCATTTCCTTAATTATCTTGATAATTTGATGGCTGTGGTTTTGAGGAAAATATATTGTACGGGTAAAAGAGAGAATTGTGCTTTAGTACACATAACAGTGTACTAATTTATCATGGCTGTATGCTGTGTTGGGTTATGGCTGTCCTCAGTCACAATTCTTCAAATTCCATATTCCAGAAATATAGGTGCATTACTGAAAAAAAAAAATAACACAACTGAAGTTGTGGACCAGAGTGGGCAATGAATAGATGTGAGTTGTTGTTTTAAAAAAGAAGTCTGTTTTAAGTGGATTCTGCAACAATTACAGGCACTTAACGCTAGAGAAATCCTCTGAGGTCGAAGATAATCTCTACAGGAACTCTGGTCAGGCCACAGGTACCTAAGTGGAGCTTTATCTCAGTTCCTGATCACGTTTTACAGACTAGTGTTTCAAACAATTTCACACAAATGGAATCAAGCTTCTCCTTTAGGATCAATAAGCTCTGCTGAGTAAGATAAGATTACTGTTATTAATTTGCTTTACTGACAGATATATCTTGACTGTGCCAAATGATCCCACACATCAGACACTCAGGATATGCATTAAGTGCCTATCTTAAATCCTGTTTTTTTCTGATATAATTTCAAGCATTCTGATATGATTTTATTTCCTTTGTGAAACACTGGTACAATCACGGTGGGAAAGAAACTGCTTGGTTGAAGATTTCACCCGCAGGAAGGGAAAATGTGACCACACTAGATGGCTATTAATTATGTTATGTTCAATTATCATCAGATGTTCAGTGAAAAGAAAAGTAAAATATCAGTATTTCCTCAACATGCTGGAGTTCAGCAGCATGTGGGAATAACATAGATTGCTGCCAGAGCATTGGGAAAATATGAAGAATGTATGTATCTAATCTGATGGGACAGACCTACAAGAAAAATCCAGCCGTATCCCAGAGAGCTTAACTCTGTTTTTGCCACAGGTGCAGGTCACCAAATATGAAATTGTGCTGTGACTAAAGACCCTGATCTGTTCCTTGGTTTCTTCTTTGCCTGGGGAAGATGCAATATGCACTGATTGTGTATCTGTTTCTGGTTTCAATTTGAGCAGCGAGTTCAGTTCAGCCCAGGGCAACAAAGAAGACAGGGCCTTAGCTCTACAACTTTCATTTTGCCCATGCATGGAAGATGTTCTTTACTCAGTCTGAAAATTGAAATAGGGTCAGTTTACTCAGAACGTACTTTGTACCTCACCTCTAAACATGGGTATTTTAATTCCTATGAGAGTGAAGCCTGCTGGAAAAAGAGCAGTTTTGATGGACAAAGACAGTATTTCAAGAAGTAATAGCACTGTCACAAAACTGCGTTTTTTGTGCTGAAGTCTCTTTTGGTAAGTGCAAGTAATCTTTTCAATATTTTTCTTAGAATTCTTGGATACAAATAGCAGCAGTTGGATGAGATCCAGAAGACTCACCACACATCTGAACACTGGTGGTTTAGAGAACTAAGTGCCTAAATTCCCAACTCAAAGTTAAAAGCTAGATATTGAAGCTTCTTTACAGAGACCTCGCCTGGCTGATTTAGATATGAACAGCCATACATAACTGTCCCAAAGTTATATCTCAGATTTAAATAAGTATTCCTGCTCTGTCTGAAAACAGACAGGAATTTCTGTATAACTGCTTGTCTTAGTCTACAAAAGTACAATGAACCTCTCTCTGCAAGTACTTATCTCTCACTTGCAGAAACAAAGACATCTTTCTTAGACAGAATGCCAATTCTTTGTGAGATAAATGCAACTTCTTGTGCTCAAGATGCAGACATAAATCAGCTCCTTATGTTTGTTCAGTGTCTTAGCCTCGATGCTGAAGGGCTTGTTTCCTCATGCCACAGCCAAAGGGAGTATAGCCATTAATATTTCTGTGGGCTGAATCATGTAATAGAAGACTTGTTGAAAGGCACAACACACTGCCAATTGTAGATTGCATTAAACCATTTAGTGTGTGGTAGAAAAAATGTAAAAGTTGTGTAAAATCATATGAAACTACTTTTCAATATTTTATGCAAGAACATATTGTAACACTGGTATCTAATAACTCAGTTCACAGCTTTAAAGAGCTGGAGCTCTTTCTGCAGAGCTACACTTCCTGTAATATATGTTCTGAATTGCCACACATGCAGTGTGTTTAGTACACAAAGCTTCATCTGATCTGTTTTCTCGTAATATATTTCAGACATCAACATGAAAGAGACCTTGAGATTTATTGCTTTGGAAATCTGACCCTAGGTCTAGAGTACCAGAACCGTATGTAAGTCAGAAATTGGACTGTTATAAGACAGAACCAGACAGATATGTTTTTAGGCCAAAGCTGGAAAGAAACAATTGATCTGAGGATTGTTTTGGTTTGGATTAATTATGTTAATGTCTAATTATTACCAATTATGTTCAATAAAAGCTTGAAATACTTCAATTCAACATAATTGAAACATTAGTCAATTAATGGAAAACTTTCACAGGTGAAGAAGGAGATCCACAGATATGAATCAGTGAAGGTCTATGGAAGCCACTAAAACCAAGCAAATACATACCAGCTAATTCCTGACCACTGTTATTTCTCTTTATTACCTTTCCGGAAATACTGTATTCTCTTGAGTACATATTTCTACTTTTGACAATGTGCCCAATCTGTATCATTCTGCAAGGCTTTGGAAAGGCTATCATGTTTTTATTTAAAAACCACCTCCTCTTCAAATACTTTTTATGCACCAGATATCTGCATCTTTGGTAAAATGATGTACTTTTATGGCTAAAGAGCTTAAAGTCATAGTTGAAATACTTAAATAGCCCATAAGACACAAGACACTTTTCTTACTTGGAAACTATCCTCACTCATGTTAATGTTTCTTATGATGTGCTTCAAAATGGGTACCTCAAAAATTCAATTTTAATGCTAAATTATAATTAATGAGGTAAAATATTTCTAATAAAATTCCCTAATAAAAGCAGTTGGAAAGAGTGGTTTGATCTTACTCCATCTGGCAGTGCTCCTAAAGAATTAAGCAACGCAGGCTGCAGTCTGAACCTGTAACAAATGTATTCAACAGAGGCCTCCCCACACACAGTTTTGAGTTTTGCCCCAGATTTTCATGGGTAAACATTGGAACATAATCCAGCATTCTGTCTTTCAGAATATGAAATTATATCTGATCTATGTCTGGAGTTAGACTCATCATAGTTTCAAAACTTCTCACCTGTGCCGATGAACATAACATCATATTGACCATCTTCTGCATCTACTCGATCTACTACTATCTGTGTGAACTGGTAATCTACATCCGTTTTGATCATGATTGGACGGTTGTTGATGGGGAATACTGGGTTATACATTGCTGGATGACTTCTTGCAAATGTTATAACTTCATCAGGAAGGTCCTTGGTGGAGTCAAAGCCGCCAAATGTCTTACTGGGACACTGAAAATAAAAAGGAAGTGTTTTTCAGTTTAAAACTGAAGAATATTAAGATGCATTTCATCACAATCATTCCAAATTTCATTTTATAAATAATCATGAAAGTGGATCTAATTGTCTCCTGACAGCATGAGTTAATTTAGCCACTTAAGGTCTGTGATTTTTTATTTGTTTCCATTTTGGATTTAAAACAGCAATGTTAACAGAATATAAATGAGCCTTACATATCATTTACTTTTTCCCTATCAGGCATAAAGAGATTTTTTCTCATTTACTGATTTGTTTTAATCTCTAATTGGCAGAAGGAACAAATCCTGAATTTTCTAAAATGATCCAGTCTAAAGAAAGCAAGTTCAGTATTTGGCTATCTATGCTATAGATAACTCATCACTTTTATCACTATTTAGTTTCAAAGCATTCTCCTCTGAAATTGATGGAAATCATTTCCTCTTTTTAGAAATCACTCTCTCAAATGCTGAATTTTAAATTCCTGATTGTCTCAGCAAGTTTATGTAATCCATGTAGTTTTGATAAAATGACCCCTGTTCTTTCTACAGGTGCACTTATTAGTGCAGTTGGCAAAGGGTCTGACTAATCTGACTAACTGTACATGTATCAACATGTACATGTATCTGTAAATGAGCTAGACATACTGGGTTTCATATATTGTAAATAGAGAGCATAGGCACAATTTATCCCCACCTTGTTTTCCCGTTGTAATACTGAAGGATGGTGGCTGATCACCACCAATCATCCCTGACTCTTCTGAAAATTTTTTAAGTATTTTATGTGTAATTTGGGGGTTACTTCAAAGTAACCATGTAATAATGTGTTATTACTGTTGAAAGGATAAACTTTCCACAGGTTTATATTTAAGATGTATAAGACTTTGAAACCCCATTGACAATGATTATACACTCAGAACTTATGCATTTCAAATACAAACAGCAGATCTAGACACTTCAAAGTGCTCATATAGGATGTCTTCCAATTAAACTAAAAAACTAGAGGACATCTTATTAAACCAGAATTCAGACTTTTCAGATGCTCACCAAAAGAAATAACTGTTTTTACTATCACCTTGATCCAAATTATTAATAATTAATCAGAAATGAAATTAAAAAATCAGTGTTGCCAAAAGGATTACTTGTACTCAGCGAAGTGATGCTTCAAGCATGTACATGTAAATTGTCCATTTTTGGCAAATTTGTTGGAAAACAAATTGACTACATTCTATTCTATTCTATTCTATTCTATTCTATTCTATTCTATTCTATTCTATTCTATTCTATTCTATTCTATTCTATGGCATGGCATGGCATGGCATGGCATGGCATGGCATGGCATGGCATGGCATGGCATGAAGGGAACACAGGATATTTGATTAACGCGTATGAAACAGACTAAGCAGAAAATAGGTTAGTTATCTATTGTATTTCATCAACATTTCACAGCCTTATTATTAATATTTTATGTTCTTTCTTTCTGCTGAAGTATAACTGAAATAAAATTAGATATGCTCTCTTTAATCATTGGCCAAACAGTTCCCTGTCTGAAAAATTAAATTTTAAATTCTACACTTCAGTTCTAAGTTTGCTTTACATCTGGATTAATATTCTAAATGCAATTCATGCTAATTACTCAGCTTAATTAGATAATGATTAATTGGATAATATATTAAAAGTGCTCTAAGGATAAAATTCACTACACACGAACTAAGTATTGTTAACTGCAGCTGGGAAAACAGTGAAAAAATCCATAAATGAATATTCATTTCCATTTTAAATAAATCCAGTTCAGCTGTGTTTCAAATGATTGAATATTTACTTTCTGGCCCATTTTCTAACAAAGGATTTCACCAGCAGCAATCTTGGCCAAGGTGTATCTTATGCAGAAAAATAATATAAATTTAACATTAATTCTGTATATTTAAATAAGACTCTTGATTATAACAGCCATATTATTGCTTCAGTGATCTACTTTCATGAGAATAAAAAAGAAAAGATTTGTGTCTTTATTTCTAAAATTTAAAGTACATTATCTACAATGAACATTAAATCCATCACACATAAGAAAACTGAATGAAAAAAAAAAAAAAAAAAAAAAAAAAAAGTATTTATTTGCTGTAATCCTTCCTTTGCCAGTAGAGTGAAATGAAAACAATCAACAGTTGATTTAGCCTCTTTGGAGTCCAGATTGCTTGCAGAGGAATCTCAGCCCACACAACATCTGAAGAGGAAAGTCATGTCTTTTTTATCTTAGAAACATAGAATCATAGAATCACCAAGATTGGCAAAGAACTAAAAGATCATCCAGTCCAACCATTCACCTATTACCAATAGTTGCCACTAAACCATGTCCCTCAACACAGCGTCCAGTCATTCCTTGAACACCCCCAGAATTGGTGACTCCACCACCTCCCTGGACAGTCCATTCTAGTTCCTGACCACCCTTTCTGAAAACCTCCTAATTTCCAGCTTGAATCTCCCCTGCTGCAGCTTGAAACCATTCCCTCTGGTCCTATCACTATTGACACGAGAGAAGAGGCCGACCCCCAGCTCACTACAACCTCCTTTCAGGAAGTTATAGAGTGCAATAAGGTTTCCCCTGAGCCTCCTCCAGGCTGAAATCGTAGAATTATTTGGGTTGAAAGGGACCTTAGAGATCATCTTGTTCCAGCCTTTCTGCCACAGGCAGGGACAACTCCCACTAGACCAGGTTGCTGAAAGCCACATCCAGACTGGTCTTGAACACCTCCAAGGGAAGAGATATCCACAATTTACTTAAGTTGTGATCAGAAAACCAGGAGAAACAGAAAAGACAAGATCTCTGATGCTAATGACAAGATTGTTTTTTGACAGCAGTGAGTCTATCTAAAATTATTCATAAATACAACTGTTCTGATAAAAGCTGGGGAAATGAGCCTGATCATGGAATCAACTGAACTCTATTGTTTAGTATCAGTATCCAGCTTCTGGTTTCCAATATGATATGCCAGGCATTTTGATAAGCTAGAAAAAGTAAACTACGTTATACCCTAGCTGATTTATAAGAAAAGAACAACAGACTAAGGAAAAAGGCACATCTCAGTAGAAACCAAAAGAGTTTTGATGATAGACTCTTGACTCCATGAAGTAGAGAAAATCTGAGGTTTGGATCTGAATTCACGTAAAAGTACTATGAATTCATGAGATGATTTGGTATATATAAAAATCTTCCCTCATCTACCAAATAATAGTAAAAGATTAAATAGATATATAACATTCTGAAGAGTTTAAAGGAAAAATTCTTGCAACTTATTTGTTAAATATGAAGCTGACGTAGAATTATTTACAAAGTTTTCTAACTTTTCCAAGGAACTTTCTATTTTCTTTTTCTTTACTCATAGTGGGCAAGTCACCAGATGTTCAGGAACTTTCTTGGCACCTCACCTATGAAATTCCTCAGATAATTCAGCACTGTTTAAAGTGAGATCTGTAGGTGAAACATTCTAAGTAGCTCAGGTATTGTTCCTACCTCCCATTTGCCTTTTGCTTGGAAAAAGAAGCTGTAAGTCTGACATTTAAAGAAACTTCAAAAATCTTCCCTCTCTATTCTCAATGGATGTTCAAAGCCACTGAAAGTAAATTGAATTTTATCAGTTTAGGGGAAAAACAAAAACAAACTCTGTTCAGTCAGACATCTCCCAGTTTAAATTTAGTTTTGTTCTACTAATACAAGGGAATGATTTCAGTGACTACAAAACAAGCAAGCTAACAAACAAACAAAATACCCTCTTTTTCAAAATGGTAGACAACAGGATTAGATACACTAACAGTAGGAACTGGTGGTCTCAGACCCTCTTTTATTAGCATCATTTATAGTATTACTCTATCTGTATAAGATCTGACTGCAGAACAATGTAGAACTTGGTTATTACACTCACCTTTAGCTAAGAAAATTGTTTATAAGGAAATCTCAACATGTCTACATGCACTTGGTGAATACTAGTATAGACAAGTTACAGCAAAGTTATAAGGGTGAAATCCATTCTAAGAAATAAAACCTCTCTTATTCTGCAGAGCTTATCTTTTAACTCTGGAAAAAATTAGTAAACCCGTTAGCAGAAGGAATGATCTAGGTAATCTGCCTGTCAGGGAGCCATTTTACTTTTACTTAGGAAGTCATTTTCATTAGTCTAAATATATGTATTGTCTAAATGCTGGAAATCAGCTGAAGGATCAGGTTTGAAATAACAGTATTAAAACATAACAGACAAAAATAGAATGAAGATATAAAAAAAGAAAAGAAAAGAAAAGAAAAGAAAAGAAAAGAAAAGAAAAGAAAAGAAAAGAAAAGAAAAGAAAAGAAAAGAAAAGAAAAGAAAAGAAAAGAAAAGAAAAGAAAAGATAAGAAAAGAAAGGAAAAGAAAAAGAAAAGAAAAAGAAAAAGAAGATCAAAGCTATTCCTAGATTGTTTTCTGTCAGAAGAGAATTTAAGAACAGTTTTTAAGAAATTTTACAGACATATTCACAGAATCACAGAGTCACAGAATCATAGACCTTGGAAGGGACCTCCTGAGATCACCAAGTCCAACCCCCCATGCCAAAGCAGGTTCCCTACACCAGTTCGCACAGGTAGGCATCCAGGCAGGTCTTTAACACCTCCAGAAAAGGAGACTACACAACCCCCCTGGGCAGCCTGTTCCAGTGCTCTGTCACCCTCACCATAAAGAAGTTTGTGCACAACTTCCTATGCTCCAATTCCTGGCCATTTCCCCTTGTCCTGTCTCCATAAACTGCTGAAAAGAATCTGGCCACACCACTTTACCCCCCACACCTTAGATATTTATAGACCTGGATCAGGTTTCCTTTCATTCTTCTTTTCTCAAGGCTAAACAGACTCAGTTCACTTAGCCTTTCTTCATAGGGGAGATGATCCAGGCCCTTCACCATATTTGTGGCCTTCCACTGGACTCTTTCCAAGAGATCCTTGTCTTTTTTGTACTGGGGAGACACAGTACTCCAAATGAGGCCTTCCCAGGGCAGAGTGGAGGGGAGGATCACCTCCATCGACCCTATTATTTTGATTTCTATTTATACTTTCATGTATATTGTACTTTATCAACAATAGTGTTCCATTATTTAAAAGGGTCAAACTGATTGATAGCAGCTAAGTAGCTATCCCAATGAATTCCAGTATATACAATTCATGCTTTTCTCATAAATGTCCTATCTTTGTAGGTTAGTGGCAACTTAGGGGCAGTGAAATGTTTCTAGGACGTGATTACATCAGTTTGGAGTTGTAAATATGTATGCCTTACATACACCAATATTTCAGTCATTCATAAACTGTAAACAGAAGCACAAAGAGCATAGAATTTGAAAAAAATTCATTGGAAGTTATGAATTTTTTTTTTTGTCTCCTTAATATCCATTTCAGAAATATGTCTTACTCTACCATACTGGATGTTGCAAACAAGTTAATATTTCTTAAAAGCCAGGCAGATGCTCTGTTTTCTGTTCAGTCTTACCAAGAATGGTTCAGCCAGTATTTGGAACAAGTACAAATTCCAAGGACAGAATAATGCAGCATAATTTATTACACATTTGACTTTCATCAGATTTCTGCATCTATTGCTCAAGGTTATGTTGAAAGTAATACAAATGCCAAAATGAAAGCCCAAATGAAACTAGGCTACAGATATTGTGGCTTCATCATTTACAAGAAAACCAGTAAATTTTGGACCTAGAGGAATGGTTAACTTTCCCTTCTGCCAGTCTGTATCATTATCTTTTTCAGTTTTTGTCTCGGTTCTCAGCTCAAGGGCCGTGTAATCAGTGAAAATATTTCCCATAATCTTCTCTTTTTAGCTTGATATATTTCTTAGCGTACTTACAGTTCCTGGCCGTGGATAAGGAACTCGCCCTTGGTAGGGAACCCACTGATAGTTTGGGCCATCTCTGTGGGCGTAGGGGCCAAGAAATACTCTTCTCACATCAGTCATGCTGTACATACATACTGCTGATCCCTTGAAGATATTACTAAAAATAAAGGGAGAAGAAATCAAACCCAATTCTTTAACTTATCACTTAGATTAATCAACTGGTAAGCTATGAGACAGTAGCTCATTACTTTCTAATCAGCATGTGCTGATTATCAAAACTCTGACTTGCACTTGGAACAATTTTACCTCACCTCTTGTGAAAGTTCAGCAAAACCAATATGATCTCCCTGACACTGTGCTAAGCAGGCGGCTGTTATTCAACTATTTAAAAACATATTATCTCCACAAAACCAAAGTCCCAAGTCCCTATTAGTGTGACCGGTCATATAGAACTGTTCAGTTCTTTCCTAAAATTCACATCTTTCAATATTTATTTATTTATTATTATTTTATTTTATTTTTTTAGAAGTTGCATTCATCATTTGGGCAGTACACACACAAACTTCAGAGTTGCTTCTTACCTTGAAATTTCTTACAGGAGACAGCAAGTACTTGTAAATCTCTCTTTTCTATGCCTGCTTATCACTAGCAACATTGTTTCTGTTTAGAGACTAAAACTTTTGTCCTTCACAGATAAATGTAATAACGTTCTGTACTCCCTATGCTGCAAACCTTCCCTAGGGTAAAGCAACAAATGAAATTTTGTTCCTGATGAAAACACAATGAAACCAAAACAGTCAAGTCACAGTTTACATGATCCAATAACAGAACTTGCAAGATTTTTTAAACTTTTCAGATTTAAACAATATTTCTTACTAATACCTCCCCAAGAAGTCAGTTTCTCACACCACAGATTTCCTACTTTACTCTTCCCCTTAAAAATCATATTGCTGCTTATGTTATTTTTCAAGTCTGTGTGGCTAGAAATCATAGAATCAAAGAATGATAAGGGTTGGGAGGGACCTCAGAAGATCAAGTCCAGCCCCTCTGCTAAATCAATCTTCCTTCAATTGGTTACACAGGAAAGCATCCAGAAAGGTGCTGAATATCTTCAAAGAGTGATAATTCACATCTTCTCCAGGCACATTGCTCCAGTGCTCCTTAATGCACTATAACGATGTTTTTCCTCACATTCATATGGAATTTCCTACATTATAGTTTGTAGCTATTGTCCCTTGTTTTGTCCCTGACACCACTGGAAAGGGCCACTTGAGTCTCATCCTTTAGAAGGTTATAAGCATTCCTCCCTGAGTCTTCTCCAGACTGAAGAGCCCCAGGTTTCCCAGCCTTTCCTCACAAAGGAGATTCTCCAGGCCCCTACTCAACTTTGTAGACTTTCACTGGACTCACTCTCGAAGTTCCCCATCTTTCCTGAACTGAGAAGCCCGGTTTTGATCTCTGCTATTAAAAGGCAGTTCAACAGAAAGAACAGCCTGAGTAACTGAAAGTCTTTGTGTTACTAGCTTTAGAGCAACAATGTACATTACCCATAAGAAACTTAATTCATTACTTCTCACTGCCACTGACATTTCAGTTCAAAGGTTAAGAAAATTTTGTGTTCCCTAAAAACATTTTTAACAAAGGGCCCTCTTTAAAACAAGCAGCCATCCAAGTTTCTATGCAAGTAAAATACATTCCGTACCTAGAAGTTGTAAACACTCCATACACTATTGGATTTTTAGGGTCCTTTGAGTTCATTAGGAACACATCCTCTGTAAACAAATACAAGAGATATAAAATTGAGTGAAATCCTGTGTGGACAGTACCAGAAAATGTTGTTATATTCAAAGCCATTTCTGACACTTACGTAATTCATCAAAGTGTGTGTCGATACCATTGGGTCCTGGCACAGAACAAATTAGACGTGCTTTGAGGAAAGTTGTCCATTTGTTAACAAGGCTCCTGTGCCCACCAAAGTCATTCTAATAACAAAAGTATTTTGTATTAATACCTTGTAACAATATTTGCATGCAGAATGAATAGAAGGTGGGTAAAGTATATTAAATAATTGCAAGATATTGCCTATAGGAAACAGAGGAAATAATTCAATATTTATATTTAAGAGCATTATAATGTTGCCAATGACATTAATTCTAAATTACATTTATTTTACAGTGTATCACTATATATTTCATAGTATCACTTTATAGTTCTCATTATATATATATATATATATATATATATATATATATATATGTTGTATATATAGCAATGGAAAAATACAGGCAACTCCTAGGCTGCCATGGCTGCCATGTCTTCGTAAATCCTTTGGGGTTTTGTATTCTTAACCAAGTTACACAAAAGTAGACGTACTACTTGCATGTGAACAAAATAGATCGCAGTATGGTGGGACCAGCTGTATAGCTGCAAAACTTCTGAGTAGTAGCACATCAAGGATCTCATAATTATGGAAGAAATGGTTTTCAAGAAGCTATGTATAGGTTTGAGGGATAAATTGAAATTGTGCCTATAGTTTAACTTTTTACATGACAAAGTTACAACAATTATGAATATCATTTAATTTGTAGAAATCTTTTTTAAAGTCTACCAGAAATGTCTGGACATTTATCAGTGTGGATGAATGATTCGGAATGCAATCCTTAAGAGTCTTCTGGATTGTTGCCCAGTTCTACAGCTAAAATAGACAGCTATTATGCTAAATCTTCCTTTACTTTTGTTTTAAGAGTTTTTATTAATATGGAAATGGAAAAGTATTAATATTTACTTAAAATTAAATTCTTCAAATGTTGTTGGCGTATCTAGAATTATTTGTTATCCTCTAACAGATTTTACCTCTTGCAGAAACATTCTGAACCTCAAAAAATGAGCATGATTAAAAAACAAAACAAAACAAAACAAAACAAAAAAAAAAAAAAACAAAAAAAACAAAAAAAAACCCCACAACCTAAGTGACTATCAGTCTGGATGATCTCTGCCTCATTGTAGTGTCACAGATAACACTGAATAGTTTACAGTCAAGAAAATTCTCAGAGTGTCCCATCACACAAAGAAGTCATCGTTTTACCTTACAGATCTGCCCTATTCTGGCATGAGTGGCTTTTCCAGTGTGCTCTCCATCAATTGCATTTTCACGGAAGAAGAAATAGATTTTGTCATCTTCTGGATTATCACTTTCAGGTATCAGGTGAACACTAATAAATCTGGGATCTGAAAGACAGTGTCATTATGCATGTTTCTACTCCATGAATTAAATCACTTGACTTCTTTACATGAACTGTGTGACCTTACTTTCCAGGAATCAATCTTTGCATCATATAACAAGTACATCTGAATAAAGTACATACTTACCTTTAGGAGGTGACAGGTGTTTATATTTCTCTCACCTCTAAAACATGGAAAAATTTGTTACAGACATTTAAGAAGCAGCCCTTAACCTTACCATTAGAGTAACTAAACATCTGTGGAATCACCTTAAAAACTGTGGTACAGTGTGGCTTCCTAATTATGTATATATATTACTGATATTTTTTGTTTTTGGATATTTTGACTTTTGATAAAAAAGAACAATATTGAGACAGTGTGATGTTCCTAACTTATTAAAAATAACAAACAAACAAACACAAAGCAAAAAACAAGGTATTAATGTCTTAATGTTCAAAAACTGGAATGAAAGTACATCAACAAACGAACATATATAGGATGCACATAGTGATTAGTGATTTAAGAAGATAACAAGTCAGCAGTTTTGGGAGAAAAGTCTGTAGAACTCATAAGAGAAAATTCATACCAGTGGTGAATCTGGTTTATCACTGTATTTTACAGAGATACTTCAGCTGGTATCTTTAACTATATTTGGAAAAAAAAGAAGGCATATACAACATCCAACAGATTTACCAATCTGTTTTATAATCATTTTAAATCATGCTGGGATAATTAAGTATGAACTATATTTAACCAGTCAAACAACCCTGTTTCTCTGTGAAATTATAAGCTATTTTAGCGTCATGCAATGGCATCTTCTCAGTGTATGTTTATTCCCATATAATCATGGAAATAATGAACTTTATTTTGTTTTGCCAGTTTGCACAATCAGTCCAATGAATCTTACGCCTTAATAAGGATGGCAGTGTTTGTAAGCAACATATTTTATATATTTATATATATGGATGTATGTGTTTAGCTGTGTCTGTTATACAATTTGATCATAATTTTTCTTTTATTTGTATAAGTACTACACTGGAAATATCCTGAGTGTTCAAGATGAGAGTCGGGTGAATTCCTAGATAGGTAGCTTTAACAATGCTCTTTGTTAACTTTTCTTTTGTGCCCAGGGAATTTGCCCCAATCCCGGAGGTGCTCAAGGCCAGATTGGATGGGGCCCTGGATTACCTGGTCTTGTGGATGGCAATGCTGTCCATAGCAGAGGGTTGAAACTAGGCAATATTTGAGGTCTCTTCCAACTCAAGACATTGACTCTATGATTCTATGACTCTATGATTCTTTCTTATTAATTCTTAAAATTCAATATGGATTTGACTGCTTCTAAGCAATAAGTTGAAATTTTCATAGAACAATAAGTGTCATAACCCTAGAATTTCACTCTTCTTTGGTAAAGCTCAGTTCACAGCTGATCATTTTAAATGTGAAGATAGGTCTGTTTTCCTCATAGTTTTCCTCATGTTTTTTTACTACATCATTCATCGAGAATAATTTAATTTGTCATTTGATTGCTTAGCTACCCAGTTGCATAAGATCCTTTTGTAATTTGTCACAGACTTCCTTTGTCTCACTGTACTGAATAACTTAGTATCGTGTGAAAACTTTCTCATCTTGCTGTTCAACCTCCTTTTCAGGTTATTTATGAACACGTTGAACAACAGGGGCCACAGAGCAGACCTCTGTGGAATTACATCTATTACCTATTGTCTATTAAAATAAATCTTTTTGGACAAATAAAAGCAATAAAAATCTGTGATCAACTTAAACTCTGCACCCCACGAACAAGAACTCAAGCTACTAAATTTCTTTTATTTATTTTTAGTTTACTTAGTTGCTTTCAGTTGATTCTGACACAAGGCTTAATATGAATTGTATCATTGTAACATGGTTAATATTGTGGTTATTTTTCATATGATCTACCACAAGAAACATACAGTTACATTCTGAAAATCTCTGCCAGGCAGCCTGAGGAAAGATTCATCAAAGAGAGAAGACACCCAGACATTGGTCTTGCCTACTGAACATGAAGAACATCTGATCTGAACACGCATGGTTACTTTTACAATCTGAAGGTCTTAGTGAAAGAGGTAAAATAATACATTCAAACAAAATCTAAATGCATTCCCCAAATGTTTGAATGATTTGTCTCCAGCACAATGGGTTTTGTAAATCACAAGATATCGAATTCTAACATAAATCACTATGTTATCAGGCATCAAAATTCTAACTTACACTGCCTTGCGATGAGCCCATGGGGAGTCCCATTTGAGTCAATGCTATTGCTGATATAGTAAGGGTTATATAAACTTGCCCTAGGTTAGCATATTATTATTATTTTCTTTCCGTCTCACAATTTTACAAGTGAAACTAGAACAGTAAGAAAGCCTAGTGTTGCATAAATACAATAATTGTAGAAAAAATAATAAGAGATTGCAAATATGCATCTAGCAGATTGGTAGCAGAAGAGAAGGGCTGTGAAGAAGGCAGATACAATTAAGGTCATATGCAAAGCACATGTGAATATGCTTTCTGCATATTCTTTAGCAGTGTTCATCAGGGAGGAATTCAGATTTTCAATTAGTGATTAGTAATCCTAACTACATCTTTGAAAATAGAATACTCATACAGCCACATTTTAGAACATATCTATAGTATACCATGGAATATTTTCTGTGTTTCTTATTGCAAAAACCTCAGGTTACACTTCCACATGGTAAAATCAATATGTTTTAATCAATAAAAGAATGGTTCTTCATGTAATACAACCTTTGTTCTTGTTACTTAGTTTTTTTGTATGTTTGTTCTTTTTTTCCCCCTCTTCCATATTATACATTGTGCCTATGTAATTAATCAAATAAAGGAAGAGCAGGATATAAGTGTTCTGACTCATATAAACGTAGACTAATTTCTATTCAGAATGAATATAATGATCATGTAAGAAATGTCATGATTGTGGGTGTATATGTTTTCAGAGGGGATTTAGTAGGTTCTTCAGCTGAGATGTGGGGTGGTGTAAGCTAGTGATCTGTAGCATGCCCTCTACTGTTTCATTGGCTGAGGATCTGCTTGACCTGCTTGAGGGCTTGATGCACACTGGCATTTAACTCTAGGTCTTCAGACCATGCTTACAACTAACTGTTCAAGGCCATGATGAATCAATCAGCCAGATGGCTGGCAGTCACGCAACACAGTACTCTCCATGGACTGTACAGTGTTTTTGAAATGCTTTTCTTTAATGAAGGGAAAGGAAATGTTGACCACAGATGAGAGACTTATGCTTGGCTCTCCCAATTGCTCAACGATGCAGCAAAAGAAAGAATGTTATCCGTGAGGGTATATGTTCAAATATTGAGACTGCGTGGCCTTACATTGCAAAATTAAACAAGTTCAGTATCAGGAGCTCCCCATGAGGATTTTAAAATGGTTCTGTCAAGACTGACCTATTTCATACATTCATCATAGCTACCTAAGAAGTGCTATTTTATTGAATAGAAAGGTTTGTTGAATAGAAAGTGGGACTTTTATCCAAAACCACTGACAACAATTGCAAACTCAGTGTACTGTGGGTGTTATGAGTAAATAGGATGACTTCAAATTTCTGTTCATTAACTTCAGGGTATTTTGAGACTCTAAAACTGCCTTAAATCAGTGGAACATTCAGAAAATCCATCACAATATTTCAACATATTCTTGCTTAAAATGATTGTCCTATTGGCTAGATGTCCAGAAAACATGTTTTGTTAAAATGGATTTAAGAAATAATTTGACAGCAAATAATTTGCAGTGATTCATTAAATAAAAAAAAACACACCATATTTATATATATATATATATAACCATATAATATGGAAGAGTGCTTTAAAAAATTGCACACATCAAACAGACATGTCTGAAACATGTTTAAGCATGATCAAAGGAGAAACAAAGCCGTAGCATAAACATGATCAAAATAAAATTGCAGCTAAAAGCATTTCTCTGATCTTGTAGCCAATGTGAACAAGCTAAAAATAAAAACTTGTATTTTGATTTAAAGCAATCAGAATCAAGAAGCAGGTTATTAAAGCACACACCTCTCTCAGCCTCCTTTAACCAATTGTCCTGACTGTAGAGCTATTTCTCAGCTCCCACATGACACCTTCCTAGCGCCACTTTTTCTGTGCCCTTCTGCAATTACCAATTCTGCAGACATTTCATTGGCAGCAGCCCATTAAACTGTCCTTCATGAAAAATCTGGCTCTTTATGAAAACGACACCTTGGTCCAGCTGCCTCTATGATTTATACGCCATTGTTTGCTTAGTTAAGTAATGAAAATGTGTTTTGCTTGTTTCAGCACTTAGGGTTCAGAAAAAGCTAAGGAAAATCGATTTGCATTTGTTCTTTTATAAATGTTACTCTTTAGCAGCAACAATCATGCAAACATACACACCGATAGGAAGAAACAGAAAAACAAAAAAAACAAAAAAACAAAAAAACAAAAAAACAGAAATTGGATTTCTAATAGAATTGTATTAGCATTTTAATGAAGATATATAAACTGGAAGGCATAGAAATTGCTTTTAACTGTCAAGACTGAGCCAGCTGAGGGAACAGAAGCTCGGGTCATCTCTTCATCATTTGGCAGGAACAAAAGGTCAGTTCTCTCAGGAAATGTTTTATAAAGAGTTTGAACTGGATGCCCCTATTATTGTATAGTTATGGTTAAAATGACTAATTTACCAGTTCACAGCAAGAAACTAGGGAAATTTTATGCTCAGTAGAATTGAAATTGCCATAATTTAATGAAAATTACTGGAGGATGACTAGGACCCAGAGGAGAAAAACAGTGCTAGGGACTCTGAAATTAAAAATTTAACAAAAAGAAGAAATAGACATTTACTCAGGACTTCATAAATAGTTGCAGTGCCTCTCCACTGAGACTCAGCAAAGTCAGAGAAACAAACACTGTCCTCAGAAAATCTGATCTTGAAATCATAGCAAGCTCCACTACCCACAGAGAGGAGGACTTATAGCATCAGTCACATATGTGCTTAACAGAGCCATGGGTAAGTTCACCAGAGGACAAAGCTTTTGATATATGTTGATGAGAGAACCAAATTGCTTTGAGGTTTTAGTCACTCAACTATAGTACACAAAACACTGAAGCATCCAAAGCTCTTCTTCCAAAATCTGCTCATTTTAATTCTTCCACTTTCACATATCTCTTGTAAGCAGCAAGACAGGCAATCAAAGCTGAGATCTCATAGATTCACAGTTCAGAACAAAGCTCCTCAGCAACAGTGCTGGCATCAGACCACATCCTCAAAGTGGGAGTGCTCTTTGCATAAGGGATAACTTTGGACTGCAACAGAGCTAATAGTATGGCTTTGTGGTAACTTGCATTCAGCCACTGACACAGAAAGTAAAAGCAGGGAGAGACCACAGAGCAGATCTGATTTAAATACACTATTCCCAAAGCCATGGACAGGTGGAGGTGGCACTCCAATAATCCACGATTAAGATCATATCAGCTTCTACAGGGTAAGAAGCACTATAGTTACTCATTGGTGTAGCAATGGAAATTCTAATCAGAAAGTTTTAAAGGATCATAACATTTATCAAGTGATACTTTTTTCTCTGAGTCAAGCCAGATTGATAGTTAAGAACTACAATCTTCTAATAATGCTGATACTATTATCTGTAATAGATTTGTATGCACCCCTTATATCTTAAAACAAAAAACAACAACAAAAGAAAAACACTGTCTATTGAAAGTAATTATGATGACACCGTTGGATTATCATATGGGCTAAGAAGTTAAAGGTTGAGCTAAGGCTTCCTGTAATTTCTATTTATTCATTATGAAACAGGGTACAGGCAAGAGCTAAATGAAAGGTAGATACAACAAATATATAAATAAATATTCACTGTGCTTTTACTCATGTAAATTCAGCACCAGGAATCTTGTTCTTATGGTTTCTCACTGCTTTGACTGTGTCACCACTGCTACTGTGTCAAGTGATTTCAAGAAGAGCATAGTTTTAATTTACAGTACTTAGCATCTCCAGGTGTAAACGAGGCCTTGAGTATCTGACAAAGCTTAAATCACAAGCCAATGCTACTACTCCAATATATGCATATAATATTTCTTGTGACTAATATTTTGGCTTACACAAGATGGGGGAAGAAGAAAATGATGCAATAATCAGTTTCTGAAGCCTTTGTTCTAAAGAGGCAGCAATGATTTTGAGTCCCTGGAATGCTTAATGATACGGTGAAGAGAAGTGAATGCAACAGTTCAGTCAAATTATAGCTTAATTCTCAACATAAATTAGATTTCTCGCAAAACAATGGTTAAGATCTACCCACCCTATTTAGTTTAAAAAGGTGATTATTATCTCCTTACAGAACAGCAACCAAAATTAACACCTCTTTTCCATTGCTGACTATGTTTTGAGGTGTTATATATCTGTCAACACCGTTAATTTTAAACTGTTGTACTTGTCCCCCATATAAAATAATTGGGAAACTGAGAAAACTACTGTCCTACACAGAACAGAAGGATTTGAAGCACACTGTATCCATGTACAAATAATTTAATCTGACTTTTCTGCATTTCCTAGCTTCTCTGTTGAAAAAACAAGTTAGATGATGTTAGAAGAGAAAATGATGAGAGTTTCAGCTAAGAACTTGTTTCTTCCCCCTCAGTTATTTTTCTTTTCTTAACATTGTTAAGTGGAAATTAAAATCCTGGAAAGTCTGTGCTTAACTCTGTAACCTCCATCTTCAGAGCTCTGGATTAATGACAATAACAGTAGTCTTTACGTAAAGAAGTGATATATTACAGGAGGAAGTGGAGTAAGGAGACAATGAAGGAAAAAGATTTTTCTAATTTGAGTGCCATGTACTTTGACAATCAGAGTATTGCAATGGGTCTGTCTTTTGTAAAATCTGGGGATTCACAGGTAAAGAACGAGTCACTGTGGATGCCTGAGCAGTTTATGGTAGATGACTCAAACTCGAGACAACAAACCTTGTTTCACTGAACTCATGATTTTCTCAGACCTTCCTAAATATGTGATTGTCTTGATGCAATAATCTTTCTCTTCATAACTTGGGAATTACAAGTTGCAGGAAAGTGTTCCCTTGATGTTAAGGAAGACCCTACTAATGAGTATGTTCTTTTTTTTTTTTTTTTTTTTTTTTTTTTATCTCCCCTTTAGATACCAAAAGGCCGCTCTCAGGTATCCCCGGAGCCTTCTCTTCTCTAGGCTGAACAGCCCCAGCTCTTTCAGACAGTTTTCAGAGTTGAGGTGTTCCATCCCTTGAATCATTTTTGTGGCTCTACCCTGGATGTGCTCCCTCTTTCTACCTGAGGAATAGCTGGGAATTAACAGGGCAAACACATATCACTGAAGGGAAAGTCAGACAGCCATCATCAGCACAACTGGCAAAGCATGAAACCTTAAACTGAACACCAGAAATTTGACATGTATGTCTTTAGCCTCTGTATGTCTCCTTGGGCTTAAACTCTTAAAATGTCAGCTCCATGCATTGCTCAGCTCTGTCACCAGCAGCACCAAATACATATATATATATATGTATTGCTTTATTTTTCTGCCTACATCACGAACTCCTATGGGTTGACATGGCCCCTATGTCAAAAATAATTTATTTTCAAAATAGGAAGAAAACATCCAGAATTTGTACTGCTGGGTTCAATTTGAAGTGTGTGAAAGGGGTCTTATAATTGTAAAAACAATTTCTTCCTAGACGTCATTTAAAAAAAAATAGACAGGACTCTGCCATCATCTCCTCTCACAGTGAGGGACAATCAGTCATCAGGAAATGATCCTCAGCCTGAGCCAGTTCCCAAGCACTGATCCAGCAGAGAATGTTCCTGTAGTCATTTCCTACCTTTCTAGTCTCCTAGAATTTGATTTCTTAGCTAAATTCCTCAGATGTGACCAAAAAATAAGGTCATTTTTGTCAAAATATGAAAAAAAGATCTTGTTATTACTAACTTTCACAGCTAGTACAAAGCACATTGACATAAAATCCTTTAATGTAAGATTAATGAGGGATGGCAGCAAAGACTGGAAAAAGCACTGGGTGAATGACTGTTTTTAATTGATCTGTCAGTGCAGCATAACAACGTGAAATACAGCAAGGCATCTGTAAGTGGAAGCAAAACCTCTCAGCTCAATTTGAGGTATTCAGTGTGATAACATCAGATATGACAACCTTTTTCAGTAGTCATGTGAGGAAAATAAGTGATTCCAGTTTAGCTTCAGTCAACATAAGGAATTAATAGCATTTATACTGAAGTAATGTACTAATTTATCAATGACACAAAACTTAGATCTGTCATCAGTCAATGAACAACAAACAAAAACAACAAATGAACAAATAAGGCAAAGTATTTGATAATGCATGTGTGCTTAAAACCAAGGAGATGCTTGAAATAGCAAAGATGTGCAAAGTCACCATTTGCACTGCTCTGTAAGAAATTTGTTCTGTTCGCATTCTGTTTGACTGGTACATACTTTCTTACTTTTATTCCATGAAAGGAAACTCTCATCTTTTTTTTTTTTTTTTTTTTTTTTTCTAAATTCCCTGATAGCATTTCAGAAATATTTAAATATTTGATTCAATTACTGTATTTTCTAAGAATGAAAAACTTCTTGGTGTGACACTGTATCAGTCTCAAAATTTCAGTATTATTGAAAGCAGTGAGGGAAGAATTGCTGCACACGTTTGTGATACATAAACAGCAGGGAGAAGAATTAGCAGGAAGTTTAGCAAAAGTATTAAATAGTAAAAAAATAATGAAATGTAGGAAAAAATATTCAGTAATGAGTAATATTCAGTATTTCCAGTAATGAACAGGAAACTGCAGAATATGTTTAAGTAATGTTTTCTACCAGTAGAGGTCTGGCAAAATAAATAAATAAATAAATAAACAAATGGAAAAAGTTATGTCTAGTACAAAGTTCTGCTGTAATGGCAAGCCATTTTACAGCCTTGAGATGATTCACTAGTTCATGGAAAATGGTCTTTCACCTTTCCCTCTCATGGAGGTTTTTCTGCCCTTAGCATGATCAGAGAAACTGAATAGGAAACAGAGGTTGAAGGAATGAGTGAGTGACGAGAGCTGTGCCCTGTGACCAAGCTTTAACAGCATGTAAAACTCAATCACAGAAATCAAAAAATACAAAATAATAAATAAATAAATAAATAAATAAAAACATTTTTGTTTACTTTGTTCATTTGGTTAATTATTTGTGTGTGGTTTGGGAATTACCAATATGCTTTTGAGACCTGCAATTATGTGTAAAATGTAGTTAGCAGCAGTTCTACTTACTGGATGTACTGACACAATACTGGGCCAACACTTCCATACATGAGAAGAATATTGATAATTATGAAAAAGGTCTGCTATATTTTCTTCCATTTTTTCAATCATATTTGGAACTTATATTTTTTTCTAAGATGCAAGAAAGGGTTTGTATATGTATGTTTATACATTTGTACTGAACACTACAAGCCATTGGTTTTAACACGCTTGTACAGATCCATATGAGTATTGAAGCTTGTCTATCAGATGAATGAGCCATCTGTCTTATTGTAAGAGTCACTGAAAGCAATGCGAGAAATAAAGGTTTCATGGATTTGACAAAAGACAGTTCCCCTTGTTTCATTCGGCTTAACTTATGCATTGATGATTATCTGTTATTATTTGTCTGTTTTCCTCTGTTTTGTACATCTTGTGTTCAATGAATAAAATGAATAAGAGACACTCAGTTGTCTGCTGTAAACATTACATTTTTCTACTGTCCAAATTTCCAGTCTTTAAAAACCTATTATTTTCTTTTGTGGGCACTATGAAACTTAAATTCTGCATCTCATGCCTTTATTTTACATTGCCTTCTCCTTGGAAGGAGCAGTCAGCTGCCAGCATTTAAAAATAATTTTCTGTTTTCTTTTTCTTATTGGTGACTTATGTCAAGGAAAAATCTCAAAAAAATCTAACACCCAGTGTTTTCTACCTACTTTTTATTCAAGTTACGGGTTTTGAGAAGTCTGAATTGTACCTATAATGCCTCTGTGCATGAGCACTTCCAACTGCACAAACACTTCATGTCTGCAGAGGGCCTAGTTTAATCTCACTGACATCACTAGAACACTAACTATTTATCAGGCAACTTGAATTTTACTGAATTAACAATAAAATAATCAACAAACACTAATTCTCAGATATATGGCTATGTTCACAGATAAAGTATTGCAAATGAATACTTTCAAATATTTCATAAGGGCAAAATGTGAAACAAAATTTTTAAAATAACCACGTGTTTTGTATTATTTTTTTTCTTCTTATTTTTCTGAACAAATTTTTATATTTTTCTGAAGAAAAAGATATTGGTCCCTGGGAGGTTATCTGGTTTCTTCTCATATCAATTCATCTAATAAATCCTTTCTGCAAATCTTGCTGCATTTATTTGAACAGAAGCCTTTATATACCTTCCAAAAGGAAAGGAAATGCATATATATATATATATATATATATGTATATATATTCCCTGTAATACAGGAAACTAATAAAAATATGGGACAACCTATTTCTTCTAAATATGTCAGGGAACTTTTTTTTTTTTTTTCATTGTTTACTTACTATGCTCATGGAAGCTCTAAATAGACCAGTAACATCTAATTTTGCTTGATACTATAAAGGAAAATGTGGTTTTAAAGTTTTAGGGTATAGCGGAGTCAAAACTTGATAATACTACAGGAAATCTCATCTTTCTAACACATGAAGTGTTCAGCTTATAGCTACTAGTGATATTGATGTGAGTATTAAGAAAAAAAAATGTTCAAAAAGATGAAGTCCATTTTTGGTGGCTTAGTCTCAGCAGGCTTTTGTATACTGACATTTCTAGAGAATAGTGTTGCTTTTAAGATTCTTAACCACAGTACTATCACATTTCAATAACATGGTCCTTGTTTTGTTACTACACCATACTTTTCTGAGTATTAGTTATTAGCTGGTGGATTGGTTTCCAGAACTCAATTTGACACCACTTTGAAACCTAAAAACTAGTCGCTGAAGCTTAAGTAATATATGATGTTCTGCAGCTGACTATGAAAAATCCAATTTAGCATTGCTGTAAGATAGGTTATTCATGATCTACTGCTCTGACAAAAAAAAACCTGAAGACATTAAATGAGAATTCATTTGTCAAGTCTTTTTTTCTAGTGATCTGTCCATCATTCATTCTGTGAATGAGGAATTGGGTCTGTTTTGTTTGTTTTATTTATTTGTTCAAACATGCTACCTTTACAAGTGAAAAAAATAGGTATCCGTTTGTCTCTCCCATTTGCCCTCCTCCCTTCCTGTTCTCTCTTCCATACACCACTGGCATGATTAAGGCAGTAAGGACTAAATTATGCTGATGGTGTCATCTGCTTCACCCTTTTGTTTCACAAGTGTTGCCTGGTGGAAACTGAAGAGGAACTCAGTGAAGTGGCTGGCTTAAGCAGAACTGGAATGGTGTTTCTCCTAGATACACTGGGCTTGCAGGGCTAAACAAAGAAAAATTACTAAAAGCTGTTGTATGAATTAAAATGCTGAAAAAAGATGAAAACTGATCTGCTGGGAAACTGCATGTTAAACTGGAATATACAGTTTTGTACTGTAGGGGTTTTTGCTGCTCTTCTACTGACAGGTTATAAAAATATCAAAATGTCTTACAGTTACAGCACAGAAGGCTCTTCAAGATGTAAAATTTGATACATGGTAGTATTTCACAAATAATTAAAGTCTGCAATGAATTAGCAAATCTGAATTTAATTACAACAGATAGTTCAGATAATTTCTTGATCATGTATGCTCTGTGTCTGACTGATCACAAAGTATTAGGCCATGTTCTACTCTAGTACAGTCAGTAGCCATAAATGCTAAATACAGTAGAAGTAAGAATATATCCTCGAGAATTGAGCTTAATATTAGCTTTGCTGTTCCTTGCTAGTGTGACTTTTGAATTGTGTTCTTGAATTATCTAAATGTATTATCATTTAAAAATACATTGATGTTTCCACTTTAATGTAAAACGACTATTTTAATACAAGACAGTAATTAGCAATCTAGTACCAGCCATCAGTTTGATATCAGCCATGACATTATTTAATTTTCAGAATCACAGAGGTTAAAGCTCACTGAACTATAAGCAGTTGGAAACATGGAGTGTAATCCCAAGGCACAGCTCTGCACAAGCTGTAATTTAAATCATATTGCATGCTAAGCTGAAAAGGCAGTGCAGGTCCCAGAGGGCATGAATAAATCTGCAGTCACTGATTTGCCACACACATTTGGGCTGGGATACTGTAACTGTGCAAATGTGATGTCTTCCTTTAGTGCAGAGGACTTGTCATCTACTGAGATTTGTAATTAAATAACCCAAAGAACAAAAGCAATTACTTAACCTTACAAGCATTCAGACTGGAATTTACACAATTTCATGAACAAAGAGAAGGGGAAGTTGTGGAGACAGAGAGAAAGGGAGGCTTTGAGTCTGCAACATAATTCAGATGTGTCTAATGCTAGTTGAGGTTTTAATGTATAGACCAGGTATTCAAATACCTGACTTACTTTGAACTATGAATTCCTTCATCACAAATTCCATTCTGAAATGGATGTTTGCCTGTTTAAGGAGCCAATTATGTTACTGCTGGCTACATGCCACATCAGGTGCTGGCTTTGAGCAATCAGTTGTGTTAATTGCAAGTAACACTGAATGCCTTTTGGGACAAGAAATTCAGTTTTCAGGAATGTTAGTGTAAAGGATCTCGTTCAGCCCATTACTAAGAACAAATCACCAAGTCTATGTGAGCTGCAAATAACACTCATGATTTTATGGAATGGAGGGAAGAGGTTGGAACAGACTCATGTGCTGTGTCCTCACATAGAATCATTGAATCATTTAATCTTGTGAGTAGGAAAAGACCCTTTAAGGTCATCTAAACCATCTCACATTCAGTGAACAGGGAAATCTACTGCTAGATCTGGTTGCTCGGAGCCTGATAAAGCCTGACCTTGAACATCTCCAAGGACAGAGCTTCCACCATTTGCTCTGCTAAATATGTAGGGCATCTCAGTTACTTGATGGATTTTCCTTCAGCTTCTCAGCCCAGCTATATTTTTTCGCTCTCTGCTTAGTTCTATTATGTGTTCTGAACTAGGATAACAGAGCCAAGATATTGGTTTAGGAGAACCATCTATTATCATCATAAACATGGTGTCCTCCATATGTAGTGGCATTTACTTTTTTCTGTTTGCATACTGGGAATATGAATTTTAAGAAGCAAATTTGTATAAAAATAGACATTGAAGAAAAAAAGTATATTGTGAATGACATGAACTGCGCATTGCAGCAAGTAGAAATTAGTAGATTTTCTTGGATGCAGTGTATATATTTTAGTTTATTATCAGCTAAAGGTCTGGACTGTGATATTTCTGTAGTATCTAACTTTCGTCTCCATACCTGGATAACACATTTGAACTATCTATTCACAAGAGTTGATTTCTGATATGCCTGCCTGTGAGTTGTAGAACCAGCGCAATTTAAAAGAAACCTGCCCAAACACAGGAGGTGATGAATAGGAACTTTGGGTAGAATCAGTGGAGATAAAGAGAGTTCATATGTTGCAGGGATGTGGAAGAATTTGTATGAACCTCAAAGTCTGCAGGTGCCTAGAAACAGTATGGGAGGCTCAGGAAGTGTCTCTAATAGTCTTTAGAGGCTCAGTCCCCAAACTCCAACAAGACTGTATAAAGAAAACTTCTCAAAACAAAGCCATCTTATTTCTCCTTTTAACACAGACTAAAACTCTGCCAAACACTCTGGTCTGAAGCTGTGAATTTCATTAAATTCAATGCAACTTGCTTAGTGCTCTCCATTCTTGTATGGCTGAAACCTCTAATTCTCCACCCCCCCCCCCGCGGCAGCCAGCGTGCTCCAGTCACATCACACTTAACCTTTGCCTTGGCTTCTCAAAAAAGAATTTGTTTCACTCTATTCATGGCTTCAACAGTTTGGCAAACTGCACTTGAGTGCCGCACTGGGCCTTTATATTGAACACACTAATCTGATTGTTTTTCCACTCTACAAACTTTGGGTCAACAATCAAGCTGCTGCCAGAAACTAATTAATTTGCAAACAGGCCCCATTTTCACAGGGGGAGAGCTTTTGAAACCTATGTCAGCAGAGCTGGTCACACCATGGTGACATGCATTGTCATGGCATCCACTTTTCTGGGTAATTCTCCTCACTAATTTTTCACCACACACATGAACTCAAATTACCCAGTCAACAGTAAATTTCTATTGAATGCCCACCAAACTCTAAATGTGGTGTCCTGAGAAGAGGAAATTGGTATTGACAGGGTCAACACTCATTAAATTGATGGCTAGAGCAGAAGGGAAGAAAAGGCACAAGAACATACAAAAAAACATCAGATGTGTGTCATATCTCAATGAAGGGGGCTGTAACAGACCCCATTACCACTTTGTTGAAACCACTTGGTATTCTATGGTGTGATTCCCTACAAGCAGATTTCTGCTTAACTTTTTTTGAATAACTGGCCAGTTACTTTGTTAACAAGAAAGAAGGCAGAATTTGGTACCTGAAAGTCACTGCTTTGCAAGCATCAGAGAAATGGTGAGCCCTCACAGAGATCTCAGAGATCATGGGAGTTTGCAAGGTCTGTATTACGCATGTAGTACCTTTGGCATCAGGCTACCTTAGTCTAATTTACATCTTTGTAAAAATAAGAATTTCAAAGAAAGCCAAGTTGTGTAACTTGAAGTGAGGCCTACCCAAAAAGCAAAAAAAATTGCAGTCCTAGAACCTGAACATTACAGGTTGTTTTGAACATTACATTTGTTTTGAACAAATTATCTTTCTTCTTCCCCGCCTTTTTTTTTTAATTAATTTTTCCTTTTTAAATTCATCTCCAGGGCGAGAGTTTTCACTAACACTTCCTGACAATTAGCTGGAGCGTGAAGGTGTTGTATTTATACATATATGTATAGACCTTTTATGTATAGATATACATGCATGGTGCTTTTTGATCATATATTCACTGAAAGTAGTACACAAAGCTGCCTGCTGTCAACTGCAGAAGTTACCTATTGAAGCTTTATTACATATGATGTAATAAATATCATATAAATATCATCATATAAATATCATATCATCATATCAATATCATACTATTACATATGAATTAGCAGAGGGTTGTTAGAGTTTGGGTAAAATGGTTAGGTTGTGGTTGGACTTGATCTTTAAGTTCTTTTCCAACTTGAGTGATTCTACGATGCTACGGATCTATATAAATAAACAAGCCTTCATAGTCAAATAAATATAAATGTAAATATAAATATAAATGTTGTAAATTAAGAGCTGGAAACATAGATGAGACTGTTCCTCCTGAGGTGTACTCCTGCAGCTGAATTATTGCACAGTGCCTATGTTTGGAGGTGGCAATTGAGACTCAGGTTTGTGTCTATAATGCACAGATCACCTGGATCATTAAAACTTGATTCTGACCACCGAAGCAAGATCAATCAACTTGTTCAGTGTAGTCAGGTACACTGACTTATTCACATCAAGCCAGACCTAGCCAGAGCTTGTTCTGGCTCATTTATCCAATTTCCTCCTCAAAAAAGTCAGAGAATGGCTGAAGGAAAGGGCAACTCTTAGGTCTCACCCTGACATGTTGCTTACCAGGATTTACTGGACTGTTTACATGATAGTGTACTCAACAGTAATGCAAAAATTACAATTAAAAAAAAAATAAAAAAATCTGGTATTTTTAACATATTACAAACAGATCAAGGCAGTGTACATGTGTAAGCACATATCCCAAAGCTGGCAATCATTTCCTTTTTTCCGTTTAGAAGAAACTGTGCAGTGATCTTTTAGGGACTGGGGTCATATCTCACAGTGCTTGTTTAGAGAGCTATAAATTTCTTTTCTAAACTCTTGTGTTGTGTGCAGCAGAAAAGCTGAAAGCTTTGGATTCAACTACATTGATAGCTTCCAATCAAATACTTGGTTGAGCCTACAGCTCCTTGTATTGTAGCCATTTTAGGTTGAACATCAAGTAATAACAACAAGAAAGAAGTGCACCTTTGTGCTTCTGGAAATAAAACATTTCTTCCAGGAGAAATAGAATGAGACATAATAAAATGTATTCAGAAAAAACTTGTTAGCTTGCAATGAGAAAAGCAATTTGAAAATCTTATTCATTCTCTCAAATTTGGATCTACAGACTTAAGGAAGAAAGAAAAGAGTTTGTATTCCATTCTGTTCACATTATTATGCCACTGTCACCATAGTTTCTGAATACTTCCTAGCACTTTGTTAGGTGACATTAGCATTTGTCACACATGGAATTTATCACTGTGTAATTATTTATTGCTATTCTTAGCAAGGAAACTAATAGGAATGGGGGTGGGAGAGTGTATTAAGTGAGAAATTAGACTTGCTTATATGGACATGTTTTGTTCCTGCAAAGCTTGGAGTTGTTCTTGTCTGTATAAGTAGTGGTGGGAAAATGCTGGGCTTGGTTCCATGCTGCAGCCTGCATGATAGGAGATATCAGCTGACTAATTTGGTTCGAAGATATAAATGCATACTTCAAATGCAAGATATCCTTGAAAAATAAACCTCACTGTTTTCACTGGTAAGATTGTTTAAATATTTCCTTGTATATCCATGTGAACACAGACTGGAGTATATTTGCTTCAGTTCCTCACGATGTCAGGAAAGAATACTATCTGAGAGCACATAAAATGTTATTAAAGTTCCTCTTCAAACCTGCTAGGCCTCCCCACTGACTAAACTAAAAATTTGAAAATTAAATTTGGCCAAATATAACTTATATACAGCTTTTTCAAAAGTCCTTCAATTAAACAGCTCTTTTCTTGATGGAGATTTATTGTCTTTATAGCATCCATCACCTCTTTTCTCCAAGAGCATCTCAGATATATTTTAGGAAACAGCCTTCCAAGAGTAAATTAGGATAGTTTAGTCCCGTCTGTGCTGGAAGGTTATCCATTTTCTGTCTGCTTACATTTGCTGGTATGTATTTTATCGCTTTCTGTATGTCTGGATTGCCAATATGTAGGAGGTGGGCTTGAAAGTGGGAAACTAGGAAGGCATTTAGGGAGGAGGGAGAGGCGCAGAAGAGAGGGATATGGGTGGATATGGATGGATGGCAAAAGAGTACGGTTTGGCTGATCAAATTAAAGTTATAGATTAAGAATGCAGTAAATGAAGGCATATAAGCCTCAACAAGGGTAGCTGGAAGAGAATGAAGGATCATTTTGAAATGACTCAACACATACTACATCTTTATTAGATGGGAAAATATTTTATAAACAAATTGAAATCTTGTTATCCTCTTGCAATTCATACATAATCAAAATTAGGAGTGTATGTTGCCAGTGTTGGGACATTCTACAATATGCCGTAAACAGAAACAACACACAGTGATGGCTAAGGTTCTGTATAAATGCCAGGAGAGTATCAAGCCCTTGTTTCCAAAAATGGAGCCTGTGAAATTTAAGAGAGCATTTTTATTGAATAGTCACTCAGCATCTATAATTCTCAGCTGTTTGTGTAACTGTAAAATAAAGATTGTCAAGGACAATAAGCCCAGGGGTCTAAGTACAACTGCTACCCCATTTTAAAAATTAAGCCATGGAAAGTATGATAAAATAACATTATAGAGCAGATTTAAATCCACAATAAGCAAGGAAATTCCACACCATGACTGGAAATCCATCCTGACTGTCTGCCTTAACTCCAGTACTAGTAAAGACAGTGAATGAGGACAGTGCTCCCTCACTTTTTGGAGTGCAAATCACATTCATAATGCTACCTTAATGTGGATTTTGTGATTTCATTTCCTCTGAAACCTTGTGCGTCCCAAGTTTGTTTTGATTTTAAAATAAATGTTTATGGTCATTTGTTTTAAGAAATGTTAACAATTTAAGGCCAGATCCCCTGTGCTTGTGTCAAGTAAAATGAGGGTGGCTTGAAGCTTTCCTTCCACTCCCCTGAAAACTGTCTTCAGTGCATTGCTTAGCATTTACTTTGGTACACTGCACCACCATTTCTGCCTTCTTGCCTCTAGCTATGCCCTCAGCTCTTGCATGAATGCTTCTGAAGCTTAAGAGAAGGGAGCGAGAGATGTACAGCAGACTCCTCGTTTAGCTCACTGGGGAACTCCCTAGTAACAGGGGAAGCTGTTCTAGCCTGCTCGAGACTCCTACTCATCTCGTATTATTGCTGAAACAGTTCACAGAAGCAGGACCTGATCTACACTTCATTTAAATAACACTGGTTTCTGATGGATCTGAACTACACAAGGTAATAGCACATGCAAAGAAAAACATGCTTTTTGCCTATAGGCAGAACGCTATGAGATACAACATCAGAGCCATTAGTCCTTATAGTAAAGGTGAACATGTGAATTATTTATTTATTTATTTATTCCTAATTTCAAGACTTTTTCTGAGAGTCCAAATCTATTCTTAACCCTCATTGAGACCAGCCCAGACTGTCAGAGTGTTTGTTTTTTTTTTTTTTTTTGTGCAGAGAAATAATATGCACTTGCTCAAGGAACCAATAATGTTCAGGCACACAGCTTATAACAAAGTACATGATTTGGTGTGGGGCACTGAACTGTGGCTTCTCACATCCAAGTCGACTTCCCCGAGCACAGGAATATTTTACTGCATTTTTGCAAATGCCTCCATGTCACTTCTAGCCAACTCTGTATCAATAATTTAATATACAATGCTACAGTGACTGATGCATTGTTCTCTGCCTTCTAGATGAATGCTCTGACTACACAGCTATAGAATCAGTCTACCTTGCTTTATTTGGCTTGGTGACTATTTAATTTTTTAAGCAAAATGAAATGTCTTTAGAAGCCTGACAGCATTTAAAATTTTTAAAAGACTTAAAAATATTTAAGAGCTTCTGGCCAGCACCTTCCCTTGGGCTGGGCACAGTTCAAACTCCTCTTCCCAGCAGCACTAGTCTTATTGTGAGAGATGGAACATTTCCAACAAGTGATTCTGTAATCTCAGCAGAAACTGTGTTCATACTTTAATCCAAAAACTTCTTGTGTAATGTTGTTCAGTTCCAGATGATATTTAAAGTCTAGGAAATTTGTAAACTCATGCATAAGTGTCCCCTTCATTCCATTTTTGTTACCAAGAAGCTGTGTTTTCTGCACCCTGACCTTAGTTTTAATATAGGGAAAACAATTTCAAATCTCTGTTTTGAACAAAGTAAACATGAGCAAGACCTTTGCTGAATCACTGGGCTGAGGATAATGGAATGATGTTCAACAAGACCAATGGCCATTTTGGCCACAAGTCCAGGTAACACTACACACATGGTGGTGCAGAGTGGCTGGAAGAATGTAAGGAAGAAATGGACCTGGGGGTACTGGTCACTCAGTGTGACCAGGTGGCCAAGAAGACCATCAGCATCCTGGCTTGTTTCAGAAATAGTGTAACCTGAAGGAGCAGAGAAGTAATCACCTCCCTGTACTCAGCTCTGGTAAGGCCACACCTTGAGTACTGTGTTTAGTTTTGGGTCCCTTACTACAGGAAAGATACTGAGGCCGTTGAACGTGTCCAGAGAAGAGCAAGAAAACTGGTGTTCTGGAGCACAGTTCTTATGAGGAAGTTGAAGGAACTGGGATTGTTTAATCTGGAGAAGAGGAGGCTCAGGGGAGACTTTACAGCATTCTACAACTGCCTGAATGGAGGCTGTGATGAGGTGGGGGTTGGCCTATTTTCCTGCATTAACTAGCGATAGGACCAGAGGAACTTGCCACAAGGTGTGCCAGAGGAGATTCAGGTTGCATGTTAGGAAATACTTCTCTGAGAGAGTGGTCAGGCTCTGGAACAGGCTGCCCAGAGAGGTGGCTGAGTCACCATCCCTGGAAGTGTACAAGAAGAAAACCAGTTGTCTCGCGACCAATCTTTTAAGGTTTGTGAGGATGAGGTGTTCATTTTTTTGGTCAGAATTGCAGTCCTTACCAAGTTTTCAGTGTCTGTTCATTACAGTAGCAGTTTTCAATGCTTTGATTTTTAATAACATTTAATAATGTTTTAATTCTAATAAGAACACTCTGGACAGTAACTGGAAAAGCAAACCCACCACTATATAGCAGTTCACACTTTTACTGAAAAATGTGTAAATGTCTACAAACCTAGGGTTCAAAACTGGTTTGTACAAATGTTTAGGAATGTTAAGTACACCTAATCTTTCAATGTAAATATGTTTCATTAAAAAAATATTCACCTTAAATACATGCAATCACAAAACTTCTTTTTTAATTGCATTAAAAAATAGACAAATGGCCAAAGTAAAAAATAAATACGTAAAAATTAAGAGGTCAAAGTAAAGGCATGTCTGCAGAATTTGAAATCCAAATGGTTATCATTTTTTGGACTTCCTTGTTGGATGCTGAAATTAGGAGTTCTGTGCAGAAATGCTGCCAGGACATTACCACTGGGAAATTAACAGCAGAGTTTTAGAACCTTTAATAGGAGTACTGTAGTGCAGATTTTAAGTCAAATTTTGTAACTTCATTGATTTGAAAGGGAGAGATAGATTTCAAAAATGTACTTATGGATCGTTGTCTATTAAATTATATACAGCTATGAGAGTAAGTTCTAAAAGCTGTTGTTTGATTCTTGCATTTTTAAACCAGCTAAAATTTATACTTTCATACAGGAAGATAGTTTAAGAGCTACACTTAGTGTTGAAAGTCATCTTCGCTGTCTGTTATAGTAAATACTGCCTTTCTAATTCTATGCTTCTTTTGGACAATATTTAAATTCTGAAGAGCCTGAATTCATCATTTCTTTACATGCAAATGTCTTCACCATCCCATCTTGCACAAAACGGTTGTGGTTTCTACTCTGTCAGATCTAACCTTAGTGCTAATTTGGGAAAAGTAGTTCTCACATTTAGTGCTGAAAGACTGATAACCGAATCCACAAAGGAATGACACATTTTCAGCAATGAACTACAGGAGCTGTGGACAGTGGATGTGCTTTCCCAACATATACATGCTCCTCATGCTCCTGACTCAGCTGTCACTGTGCAAATTTAGAGCACAAAAGCAGATTTTGCTCGTAGGACTGTATTATATGTCATCACAACTACCATAATGAAAATGAACATTGTGTTATATTGAATATATTTTTACTCTGACAGGTTCCAAGATAGATCATAGAATAGAATCACAGAATCACCAAGGTTGGCAAAGACCTAAAAGATCATCCAGTCCAACCATTCACCTATTACCAATAGCTCCCACTAAACCATGTCCCTCAACACAACATTCAATCGTTCCTTGAGCACCCCCAGGGTCGGTGACTCCACCACCTCCCTGGGCAGTCCATTCCAGTGCCTGACAACCCTTTTTGAGAAGTAATATTTCCTAACGTCCAGCCTGAATCTCCCCTGCTGCAGCTTGAAACCATTCCCTCTGGTCCTATCACTAATGACACGAGAGAAGTGGCCTACCCCCAGCTCACTACAACCTCCCTTCAGGAAGTTATAGAGAGAAATAAGGTCTCCTCTGAACCTCCTGTTGTCCAGGCTGAACATTCCCAGCTCCTTCAGCCTCTCCTCATATGGCCTGTGCTCCAGACCCCTCGCCAGCTTTGTTGCCATTTGTTGGATGTGGATGACATGGATATGTCTGTAACACTTTTACTGTAATGTTTTCTGAAGTACAGCTATCTTCTCTATTACTGTAAAAATATATATAAATACCAATAAACAATATTGCTGGTTTACTGGGCAAGTATCAACTGTCCCCCCAGTTGTGTGGCTGAGTTACGACTAAACTAAACTTAACACGACAAAAGTCAGATTCACACAAGTCATCATGCTAAAAATACACACATGTACACACACACACTTATGTGGTTATCTGATATGTACATACAGTGTATACATGAGGGCTGCCCTGAAAGTAATGTATCCTATTTTATTGTGTTGGTCCACGACTTCAGAGGTGAATGTTAGTCATATGTCTGTAGAGGTTGAACCTTTCCACCAATATTCCATCACATTTTGGTGCCATGCAAGTGATGACAGGGGAGAGCCAGTCTATCAAAGTGGTGTCTGACACAGAAGTACATGTGAAGCAAAGGTGTGCCACTGAATTCCTTCATTTCCTACAGAAAATAATTGAAACTATTGACATTCATCAATGTTTGCTGAATATTTATGGAAACTAAACTATAGTTATGAGAACAGTGAGGCAGTTTTATTAGTGTGGCATAAAGGCTTTTGTTCATGGCTGTCAAAAATGCATAGCTAAATGTGGTGACTATGTTGAAAAATAGTATTTGAGGCTGAATTTTTTCTCTATCAAATAGTATTATTGTCCTTTTAGCATCTGTTGTTGTTTCCGTTGGAATAAATAGGAGGCATTACTTTCAGCCTACATATCTTACATGGTTTTATTCATTCAACCTCCATGAATTTACAGTTTTTTACCATGAGATTTAGATTATTAATTATTAATTGCACATAGATCTAATATAATAACTAGTATGACAGAGAACTTCCTTACTTTAAATGACAAGAAATTGCTGTGAAAAGGTTGGCTGCTGTTACATACTAAAATTTTGCATGATCACTTTGCACTGAATTGAAAAACCATGTAAAAAAGCACCTCAGCACAGACATAAATAATATGGAGTGCAAGCCTGGCAGATGCAAGTAGCATGTACAGAAAAAGTGCCTAGTCAAGTCTTCAAAACTGAAATATAAATTAACACAGACTAACTGCAGCTAGCATTACTGGCTCACTTAAATCAAATGGCAGCTTTTTTAAATGATGAATATTCATTTCCAAAATTCTCATAATCCTGGTATAACTAATGCCAAGTGTAAATCCAGTTAAGTTAGTGAAAATTTGACTTCAGTAAAATTGGATAGAGAACTCAAACACATTTTAAAGTTTTTTGGTGCGTGAAGTCAAAACAAGGTTTTTGCTGAAGCTATCCCTCTTATCCTATATATGTGAACAAGCACCTATAAGCTTGCTTTGTAATAACCATATATATATTTTTTTCTCTCTTCAGCTGCTGAATATTTTGAATCACAATAACTTGGAATACCCAAGATTCCTTTCATTTTTTGCTACCCACTGACAACTCTGGACTGCTCAGAAAAATCAGCAGATTCACTTTCTGTTGGACTTGGTGGCCAGTGTCAGATTCCCTTCAATCCAGTCAAAAATTAAAGCTAGTACAGAATATAGTCCTGCCCAAGGCTACATAGCTACTTTGTGTTGACATGTGGCTGATGCCTCCACAGGCCTTGAGCTTCTGTCCAACTTACACCCTACAGCAGTCTGCTCCTGTGGCTTAATTGTATTAACTTAGTTTCTGTATATGTTTTAAATTTAATCATACTCCACAAATCTCAATGTAATTAAAACAAAAATTCTTCTTTATAAATCACTTTTGATTAGTTTAACTAGTTTAAGACAAAATTCTGCTCCAAATAAAGGAGGAGTGTACATGTCACAGATGTTGTTGGAACAAAGCTGTGTGCTAGTCTTTAACAGCTCAATGAATGTAGCTGGATAAATGTACATTTTACATACCATTTAGCCACCGGGAGTCATGCTGCTCTGTTCTGATAGGATGGTGATGCCCCAGAGTTCGGAAAATAGCGAAGTCTCTGCCCATGAAGTCTGCTGCTGTGCCAGAGTACAATTCTCCATCTGTGGGAGGATGTAAGAAACATTTCTCAAATTTCCAGTCATGGTAAGTAAGAGAAAGTTGTCAGCCCTCTGTTTATATTACACTAATGGGGGTAATGAGAAAATTACAAAGCAATAAACCATACGCAATTTATTGTCATTGAAAATATATTATTTGACCCACTTTCTCACTGCAGAACTTAACAGTAACCTCTCAAATGACCCTATATCTGCCAACTGCAGACACTTTACCAAGATATGTTTACATACTTAGGCTGGAATACTGAGCAACAATACATCTCTACCTGGAAGACAGCAACACACAAAAACAAAATACTCCTCAAAATCTATTCAGCTATAAAGTTACTAAATTTTGAACTTTAGAACAGAAGTTTTGACTGAAGACCTCCAGAGTTTGGTTTTTTTCCTACACTGCAGGGATTTTGTTATTCTGTGTTTAGAAGAGAAGAAAGGCTCATTCACTTGCAGTTCAGAAAGTCATCATATCCCTTTGCATTTTTTTCCTATTTTTTTTTTTATTTTATTTTTCTTCTCTTTAAACAGCAAATCCTCTTAAAAAAAGAATTTTCTACAGAGAAGACATTACATGCCTTTTGACTTCTGCCACTTTAGTAACTGGGACTGGCGAAGTGCAGCAGCTAAGAGAACAAAGGAGATCATCTGCTACTACCTCGACCCAGTGAGTAACACAGTGAACAACAGGATTAGAAATTGACCTGTGATACTTCAGCCCATAAATGGCACACACATAGCCTAGCTGGAGAGGAAACACATAATATTAGAGTCTCTGTGTTCCTCTCTTGAAGTAACTAGGATTGTGGAGGAAACAAACACAGTTTAAATGCAAAAGACCAGATCAAGTTAAATACATGCCAACTGGTAGAGAAAATAAAAATAAGAAATATGCCTAAATAGGAAATGAGATACACTCCTCTATACTTCTAATACAGAATTAAAGATTATTATTGCTTCTAACTGCTGTTTTCAGGTCACCCATTTTAAATGAGTTTCCTGTGAAAAAGAGAAGCTTAAGGATGAAATTACTGCTTCTTTAAGCTAAAGTAATACATTTTTCATGGTCATTATAAACTCTACTTTATTTTAAAACACACTTCAGTTTGAGTTTATAATTTTTAATGACAATTTTAGATGTTTGCATGGTAGGACAACCATGTCCAAGCATGCCTATCAGATATCAGTGGCATCTTTTCCCCAGAAGATCGATACCATGAAATTATCAATTGAACCCACAGTGGCCCTGTACCATATGGTAGCCATGAAAGTCAGGAAGGGTAAAACATGATAGCAGAAAGGCATGGAATTGAATCAGTTCACAGCAGAGATTAGAATAGATCAGTTGTGCCCAGCAGGAGGTGTAATCAGAATTGAAACAGAACAGCATATCCTTAATTAACAACTTATCATTCCTCTATGTCATTTTCAAGTTTTTAAAGGACAGACAATCACTTAATTATAGTGATTATTATGTACATGGTATGCAGCTAAATGTTTAAAGGACATAAAACCTTTTTGCTTGAGAAAATGGCTTTGATGCTATGCTTAACCTTTCTTTAACCTTATCTTCAACCTTATCTTCATTTGCTTGTCTTCCACTCCCAAGTGAGTTAGGATAAATCAGTATACATCAAAGGGGAAGAAAAAAAAAACAAAAAAAACAAGACAAAATAAAAATAATAATAAAAAAGCACTATTTTACTCACTACTTATAAGGAAATAGAAAGGTCAATTAAAAAACAACAACAAGATTCAGTATTTTATACCTCAGATATGCACATCCTTTGAGTTAGAACTATTGATAAACTACTGAAGATTTAATGTGAGGGGCATGGAGCACAAGTGGAGGAGCGGATGTGGGAGCTGAGATTGTTTAGTCTGGAGAAGAAGAGGCTCAGGGGAGACTTCATTGCACTCTACAACTTCCTGAAGGGAGGCTGTGATGAGGAGGGGGTTGACCTCTTCTTCCAGACAACAAATAGGATGTGAGGAAATGGCCACAAGTTGTACCAGAGGAGGTTTACATTAGACATGAGGAAAAACTTTTTCTTTCAAAGAGTGATCAGGTACTGGAATGGCCTTCCCAGGGAGGTGGTGGAGTCACCATCTCAGGTAGTGTTCAGGAAGCATTTGGATGAGGTGCTACAAGATATCATTTAGTAGCTTAGTATGTAGTTATAGTGATTGGACGGTTGGACTAGATGATCTTGTAGGTCCTTTCCAATCTTGTGATTCTATGATTTTACCTCCTCTTACAATTATAAGATGGCTAATCTTTGTTTCCCAATGCTGCATCTTTTAGGCTGATATTTGCTCACTGATACGCTAGGAAATGATTCTTCTATGTCACTGATAGTTTTGCTGTGCTATTATTTCCATTGGTAGTAGTTTTCAGCAGTCTTCATTGGCTTTAAGGAAACAGAACTAAACAGAAAACAAACATCTCTCAGGCAGAAAGAATGAAACAAACAAACAAACAAAAAGGTTTCCGCTTGGTATTTCCAGTCCAACAGCATAAAACATGGACCGTGGCTTTCTGTACAGAGCAAACTGACGGCCCCCAGTTGTTTGCATAGAAAGAAAGCACTTTATTTGGATACAAATTGTTATTGTTGCATGCTAAAGAAGCAGCATTTTCACATATGCATGCAACTACACCTATTAAGTTTACTTCTTACTAATTTAGGGGGAGAGGAACTATTTTTCCCATATACTGAACAGAAGAGTCAGAAGTGTAGGACCCTTCTCCCAGCATCTCTCAAAGTTCATCACCAAGTTAATATGTCAAAAGCTAAACAGTATGTATTATTTGCCAAATCATTTTGATTCCGCTCTTACAGAAGACTGCAGTCTTAAAATGCAGCACAAGAGAGACATGGAGCTACTCAGTTGGGTTCAGAGAAGGGTCACAAAGATGACCAGAGGGCCAAAGCACCTCTCCTATGAAGGGCTTGTTTAGTTTGGAGAACAGAAGGTTCTGGGGCAATCACCATGTGGCCTTCCAGTAGCTCAAATGAGCTTATAAACAGGAGGGAGACTGACTTTTTAGGTCTGAGAGTGATAGGACAAGGGAAAATGGTTTTACAATAAAAGAAGGGATTTTTATTTATTTATTTTTTTTTTTTTTACTCAGATAATGTTGGGGCACTGAAATACGTCGCCCAGAAAATCTGTTGATGCCCCATCCCAAGGCCAGGTTGGATAAGGTACTGGGCAGCCTGATCTAGTTGATGGCAACCCTGCCAGTGGTAGGGGGGTTGGAAAGAGATGATCTTTTATGTCTCTCCTAGACTAAGCCATTCTATAGTTCTCTGTCTCTATGGTCTTTTTTTAATTATATGTTTATTCATATAACTAAAGATTTTCAGAAGTACATAGCAGAGTCTTGAAGTCACTTTAATTAAAGACAAAAGCCAAAATATCACTGAAACTAGAATAAACTCTAAACTCAAAAGTACTTCATGGCTAATTTGTAATACAGTGATAGTAAATTTTTGATTGGTAAGAATCTACTGAATTTCAGATCAGATTAATTCATATTTAGAAATACAAAGGCATCTAAAACAATGTAAATAAACAGATAGATAGATAGATAGGCAGACAGATAGACAGGTAGGTAGATATTCTTTTTTTTTTCTTTTAAACCAGTGAGACAAAGAACAACAATGAGCCTTGAGGGTTGTGGATAATCAGAGTTTTTGAAAATCCCAAAGGAACATTTCCTAAATGGCAGCTGACCAATAATGGAACAATGGCTGTCTCATTCCCTGAGTTATTTTCAACTATCCCAATGCTATTGCTTTAGACTGACACATTCAGTGATAATTTTCTCCTGCGATTATTTTCTGCAAATACTAAGCTCCTCTCATTTTTCTCCTGCCCTGGAATACACACTTGCAGTGCCCAGAGACTACTTAGTCTCTACATACTCAAGCATTAGCCCATTCAAATGGGGATTGTTTCATTAGCAGTATATAGATGGGAAAGGCTGAATAATGTCTGATATATTATCCCCCCTGTGGCACAGGGGTAGAAGTGCCGCTTCGCTACACAGGGGGCTTGAAAACCGGGAGTTGGACTCAATGATCTCTAAGGTCCCTTCCAACTCGCACAATACTATGATACTATGATGATATTACAGAGAACTAGTTGAATCATGTTCCCAGCTAGTGTTTACTTAAGTGTAGAGTAACAATAACTACTTTTCATAGAATCATAGAATCATAGAATTACTCAGGTTGGAAAAGACCTTGAAGATCATCAAGTCCAACCGCAGCCTAACCAGTAGCCTATCTCTTAAAAAAAAAAAAAAAACAACCACAAAACAGTACCACAACAACAAACCTCTGCTAAATCATATCCCTGAGTACCACATCCAAACGGCTCTTAAACACATCCAGGGATGGCGATTCAACCACCTCCTTGGGGAGCCCATTCCAGTACCTAACCACCCTTTCTGTAAAGAAGTTCTTCCTAATATCCAACCTAAACTTGCCCTGGCGCAGCTTGAGGCCATTTCCCCTCGTCCTGTCACAAGTCAGTAGTGAGAAGAGACCTGCCCCACTCTCACTGTAAGAACCTTTCAGGTACTGGAAGACAGCAATAAGGTCTCCCCAATGAACAACTCTTTTTTAAAAGAACAACTCTTTTTTTAATGAACAACTCTTAAAAAAATAATGAAAAAATGTTTGCAGGTGGATGAGGGAAAGTAAGAATATTAGAAAAATATTGGAACAATTTTAAAAAGGTTAAACTTTTGTTGTTGTTTTTTCCAAATACTGAATTTTATTAGGAGAGAAGGAACACTGAAGATCCTTTAACAGTAATAAGTGTTTCAGCTGAAATGTAAAATAAGAATCTTGAGTACTAAGGGCTATTAAAAATCTTAAATTACTTTTTGCAAACTAACCTCAGTGTTTTGATCAAATTCCAGCCTAAGTAATTACATATGACTTACCTAAGATTTACCTTCTAGTTAGAGTCAAGAACAAACTCTTTTTTCCCACTGAGTAATAATCTCTTTAGTGTTTTTGATGAAGAACAGAAGTCATTTTTCCCCTCATTCCTCCTGCATTTAACCATACGAATTACTTACACTTCTCAGCCTTCTTTTATCTTTGCTATAGCTACATTTTGTTACTAATTATAATATTGCATTTCAATGAGTGCTGAATTTTTTTATTTTTTTTTTTACATTTGCTCTCTTGAACCTAAGATAACACCTAGTTGCTTGTGAATACTGATAATAGCAGACAGGGGTCCAGGAGCAACTGAGCTATCTCTCCGCTCAGAAGGGAAGAAAGCATCTATCAATATTCTTCTTGGTGTGAGGTATTTGTTATCAAGAGGTTCTTCTGGCCTTCATAGTCCCATTCACTGCTTCAAAGAACAGTTGCACCACATCTCTCTGTACAGACGATGCTTGGTCAGTTCATTCCGTATTTCTCACTTCCAGAGTACTGAGAGGCTTCTCACCTCATAACGTGAGAACAGGAAATCCCCTTTGGTCATATTTTTGACATAAATTTTATGCATTTTGGCAAAGATGAGAGTAAGTTATTGTGAAACACAGGTGAATCTGCTGTACACTTTCTTAAATATCAGTGGAACTTCACTGAAAGACTGAAACAACTGCAGCATTATAATCAACGACACAATATAACTGAGGCAGCTATGAGGAGGCAGAGCAGAAAGGATGTTCACATTCAGGATGCAGGAATGTTAATTTTAGCTTCAACATGAATCTTGTAAGTTACTGGAGCTGCAATTAGTTACTGGCATTGAATGTTGAATTTGTGCCATTTTCTACAGTGTTAATAGAACCAAGACTCTAATGGAAGTCTGATTTAAAACAAAATATGATGCTCAGTCTACTGTTTATTAGGAGGAATAGTACATGGAGTGAAAATTATTGATATAGGGAGTGGACTCAAGAAAACAAAGATGTTATAAAGACTTGAAATCTAAGCCAAGGGAAATAAGATAATCATATTTGTGCATAACTGAGTAGGAAAAAAAAGAAAAAAAAAAGGAATGCGAAAAGCTAGACACTGTTGACTTTATGCAGTTGCATACCGGGTATACCATGTAATACTGGCCTGTCATCATTCTCTTTCTTTATTGTACATTAAAGTAAATAGTAAAGCCAATCCCTTGAGAGTAGCTCAGCCACAAATTCAAGTTGCTCCAGGCACTAATTTATACACTGGACTTTTACACATACTTTTTTTTTTTTTTTTTTTTTTTTTTTCCTTTTCCTTCTTTCTGTTTCTTCAGGATACAAGTTGGAGCAAGATGTGAAAGCCTTTCTTGTTTTTCATTTCAAAAAGTGCATGTCCCCAGGGTAGCTCATCACCTGTGAACATTAGAAGCTTTGAAGATCAGGAAATGAGGCACACTGAAGATTAAATTTTTGTTGTTGCCTCTTTTGAATAGTTTCACTTTTAAATATAATGCAAATATAATTTGTAGTCACTAAGCACTACTGGACATACGTAGTTTCAGAGAACACAGTGTATTTGGTTATGTGTCATTTTCCAAAGGCTTCTGTGATAAGAGAATCTGCAGGCTTCCTAGACTTTTACTGTCCCCTTGGATTTGAAGTTGTGATTAAGTTCCAGAAAGTTACATGTTAAGAATAAAAAGTGTCTACTCTTAGGCTGAATTCTTACAGAAATAGGATTCGAATTTGTTTTGCTCTCAATTTCTTCTTCTCTTAATTTCATCTCACAAAAAAAATACTGTCTTTTTTTTTTTTTTTTCCTTTTTGTGAAGGAAGAAGAAAAAACAACAAACACAATTCAATTACATAAATTAAATCAATTACATAAATTAAATCAATTAAATTAGTTCAATTAGATTAACATGCACCAGGTGCTTCATACATACATATTCTATGAAACTTAGTATTACTAATTCAAATATACTTAATTTATTGAAATCTCACTGTTCTGGATAGGAGTTTAATTGCATTCACTGTCAGATACATTTATTCAACTGAAACATCATTTTAAGGCCTGGGCCTGTGAATGTTTGTATATCTTCAGCTCTTTGTAAGTACAACTGTTTGATGGACTTGGCTACAGTACTGAAATGAAGAAGTGCTTATTCTAGCCCTCACTTTGCTTCTTCCAGATGTGCTGGTGCAACCATCTATGAGGCTACACCGTAAAGTGGGCAATTAAAATACCACCAGAGTCACCTAGATCTGAGGCTGAAGAAATAAGGTAAAGGGGGGTAAAGAAGTTAGTGTGCTAACTTGAATCTTGTTTTGCCCAAAGCCTTCTCTCAAGACAGCTAAGCCAACTGTATTGATAAATGAAACTGGAATGACTTCAGCCTTGACAAAAAACATAAAACAAAGAAATCCTACCATAGGTGCTGTGAAGAGAGAGGGAAGAAAAAAAAAAAAAAAAAAAAAGGAAGGAAGGAAGGAAGGAAGGAAGAAAAAGGGCAGGCAACTGACAGTGAATGAACACCTCATTGAACCTATGTTCTGGCACCTACCTACTAAAAGAGAAGCTGTCAGCAATTTAGGATCGTAAGGGCTTTTCCCTCGGCCATTTTCAAAATGTGAATCTTCCATCCTAAAAATGTTGTCCTGTGGAGTGGAAAAAAGAAAGAAAAAAAAAGATTTTATTTGATGAAATGATGCTAAAAATAGGTTGAATTAAATAGAGCACATTATATATAATTCATACTATTTGGTGGGAGTTTTTTGGCTCAAGAGAAGTCAAATTTCACTAAGAGAGTATCTGGAAAAAGTCCCCATTTTCTAATCAGTATTGTGTTGATGGTACTCAAAAGCACAAATAAGAAAACACAGCCTGTGCCTCATCTAGTCTTCTTCACATACACTTTACCTGGTTTCACTGAACAGTCTGTGCTTTCACTAAGAATATGCCTGTCTAATTTTAACTGAAGAAGCTGGAATTTCAAAGTTTTTTTTTGTTTGTTTGTTTGTTTGTTTTTTCCTGAAAAAATGAAAAAAGCGTAGATTAATGCATTACAGGATGCAAAACCTGAACTTGAGTTCTTAGTGACCTACAGTTTTTTGCATGATCAAAAACAATTTTAACTTCATCAGCAAAGCTGTTTTTCAGTAATGTGCAATGCAACTTTTACAAAATGGCAGTTGGGGGAAAAGCACATGGGGTTATAAAACAAGATTAAAAAGGGCCTCAGTCAACACTAGCTCAAATCAAGGTCAGTAAATCCAAAGCAATTGGCTTTTCAGTACATTTAATGATTTTAATTTTAACTGGGGGACCAAATCTGCCAATCATACTTAATAGTTTGTTTACCTTATGTTTTGCACTAAGGGTAAAACCAGAATAATAAATGCTTTATGCATAGTGGACACCTATATGTTGATAGAAGAATTGCATAGGGTGCAGTTAAAGCTAAAATTTCCATTTCCCATCTGCACTGTGGTTAATTTCCACTGACACTTAACTAAGACAAGGAAATCCAAAGCCAGGATGTGCTCTGGCAATTATTCTGCGCACCGAGTTTTCAGTTGCTAATACCTAAAAATGCTTCAAGTTAGATAATGAAGGTAGTCCTTTAATAAATATAAATTAAATACCAACTTCCTGCTGTCTGATCAGATATATTTCTCTGTTTTAGGAAAAGAAACAATAATAAGTAGAGCAGAATATGACTAAAATATATGTATTCATAAAATAAATCAACTGAGAAAATATTACAATATATCGAAATATGTAGCTTCCATTTGAGAGAAGACTACTGCCAACACAGGCTACAGTAAGCTTTAGTTTTATCTAAACAAGTCGTGAAAACCTTTCATTGCATCCTTAGTGAAAGCATTTTATTTATTTATTTATTTATTTATTTATTTATTTATTTTCTCTAAATTGAACCATCTGAAGAATCATTTGTTGCTTTCAGTCCTTGTTATACTATCTACTATGATGGGAAAGAGTGAGAGTAACTACCCTTACAGTGGTTACAAGCTGTTCTTAAATAGCCTGTTTTCCTTCTCCAGACTAAATCGCGCACAAGAACTTCAGAAAACCTTTACTAGTATGTGAACTCCAGAAAGTATATTGTCTTGTGTTCAAAAGTAAAAGCCCCAGTGAATTGCACACAACTATTTCATCCTCAAGGATAATGCTACAGACTGATCAGTACTAGAGTCTTGGAACTTCACAGTGCTGTTGTAGGACATAAAAAAAAATAAACTAACTCAATTACTTTGATCTTATATATATATATGTATGTGTATATGTATATGTATACGTATACATATACACATACATATATATATATATATTTTAAAGTGAAGATCAGTCACACAAATAGCTGATATGTGTGTGTACACTACATATTTTCAAAGGAACTCCAGAAGCTCTTAACATTTCACTTCACTTGCTGGTGAAAAAAAGGTGAAGGGAGAATGTACTGTTTAGCAGAACAGCCTACCTGAAGAGGTTTCTTACTTTGAAGGGTAAAAGCTTTGGTCAAACTTTGTGATGTTTGATCTTAGATTTCAAGCACAATCTTGTAGATGTAGCGTACTTGATTATATTTATATGGTCATCTTGTATCTGTAATATCTTGCACAATATTAAACGTACTCCTTTTGTCCTCTCTACTTTTTAATCATTCAGACACATTCCTCACTTCCATGCAATTTTCTGACTTTACTCTTTTTGACCAGAAGTGATTAAATAATGAAATATATATATATATATACATATATATTAATGCTGCACTCACAAATATATAACTTGCATAATAAAAAAAGACAGTTAATTCAGGCAAATGCTCTACTTCAACTACAGTAATATAAAAAGGCACTAATGCTACAGGCCATTATTGAAAAATGTTATTAACAATCAGCGTTTACTTGGGATTTCTTCTTAGTAGATGATAATTGCTCAGCATGCACACCAATGGATATTTGATAAGGCCATAAAGTCAGTGGCAGGACAGTTAAAGTAGAAGATATTCCTGAGATTATTCCATTTGTCATTATGAGACAAATAGGAAACAGATGTTGAAAGTGATTTGATATAGGATGGATCTGATTTTTGACTATATTCCTCTGGTTTATGTCACTGTAACTTCACTGATATTGGTATGTAGCAAGCAAAAACAGTGGAAACTAGGTCAGCCTAAGTCAAAAATGATCTACCCTTTTCTTTGTGATTGTAGAATAAACCATTTAAAATAGGAGGCATGACAGGGAAACCCCACAGTGTTTTCATATTTCAGTTAAAATGCAATGTAAAGACACATTATATATAATAAGTTTCCAAATGTACCAGTGAGTAATAACTACGATAAATATATCACTGTTAAGTGTCAAATGAATGTGTCTTGGATAGCCTAAAGCCCCAGGGAGTTTTGATAAACTTATTATGGGAAGTCTAACCTATCACAAATAGGGCAACATGCCCAAATACCTTTTAGAGTATTGAAGTCAAACCATCTCTGTACACAAAAAATACAGTCAACAGAGATATAAAGACTTTCCTATGTACTCCTCCCTGTCCCATCTCCCCCTGACCCCAAGTGGAAGCTTACAAGCTTAGACTGTAAGTGATATAGAATCATAAAATGTTGAAAAGGACCCTTAAATAAGGCCCTTCCTTATTACAAGGCCCTTTCTGGTCCAGAAGTCCTTCAATGAACAGAGACATTCACAGCTAGATCAGGTTGTTCAGAGCCCCGTTCAGGCTGACCTTTCATGTTTCCAGGGGTGGGACATCTTTGGGCAACATATTCCAGTACTTCACTTCTGCTTATTGCAAAAAGCTTTTTCCTTATATCCGGTGTAAATCTCTTTCAGTTTGAGACCATTTTCCCTTATCCTGTAACAACAGACTGTGGTAATGGGTCTGTCTGCTTCTTCCCTGTAATCCCTCTCTAGATACTGAAGGACTTGCCCTCAGGTCTTCTCAGAGCTTTACTTTCTCCAAGTTGAACAGTCCCAACTCCCTCGGCCTATCCTCATCTCACTGATATGTTTCTAAAGTTGGCTTCTTGAAATATGTGCTTTCCCATAGTGCACAGTTTGATAGATGTCAAGACTTGGCTAGAAAGAAATATATCTCAGACCTTGAAATAAATGTAAAAGTTCTGATGATTCCCATTCTTTTACTCCAATCAGGCCATCAGGATTCACTTTCAAACAGCTGAAACATGTCTGGAATAAATGTTCTATATCATGATATCATGAGTGGTGACAAGACACTGCTACTTGACAAGATTTATTTCTTAACTTGCAATAGAATTCAGCCAGCCAGTACCATGCCAACCTGAAGTTATATATGTATACATAACATCACACACACACAAACACACACACACGAGGACCGGTCGAAAACTAATGCCTTTTATTTCACTATGTTGTCCCATGACATCAGAGGCAGATGTTGGTGGTACGACAGTAGAGGTTGAAGCTACCCATCAATATTTTGTTATGTTTTGTCAACATGTGACAGGTGACAGCAAAAGGAAAGTATGACAAAATGGTGTCTGACATTGAAGTATTTATGGAGCAAAGGTGTGTCATTGAGACTCTCCATGTGGAAAAAATTACACCCATTGACATTCATTGATGCTTGCTGAACATGTATGGACACCAAACAGTGAATATGGCACGGTGAGATGGTGGGTGGTATGTTTCAGCGGTGCTGACAGTGACAGCAGATATCTAAGCATAAATGTATATCCGAGTTATATATCCACACATAAATAAATCTGTATGTATATCTAGTATAAAAACTTTTAATTTCTTTTATTTGAATCTATTTCAGCTGCCACATAGTCCAGAACTCTCTCAATAAAGCAAGGAGAAGAAAGCTAACAGCATACACTATGTATGTAACATGTATTTTACCATATTTTAGATATTCTTTCCTTGTTTAGTACTGTTTATGGCTTGTAAGAAAGACATTTTTTCTTGTGCAGTTCACAAAGAAACTGTTTCAGAATTGCAAAATTTAACACAGCAAAACCACTGCTGGCCAATGATGAAATAATGCAGTACAAGTAGATGATCTGAAGAAGCATGTTGATGGAATGCACACAGTCACTAAAGAGGTATTACAGGCTTAGTTTATAAGGTATGGAAGATACAGAAGGATTTGACAGCAATGATGCTCCTCAGCTGTGCTAGTGCAATTGAAAGAAATCATATCCTTACTCTTGTAACCCTCAAACCATAAATACCAAAGAGCACATCTCCAAGACACCTTCAAGGGGATAGTTGATCATCATGACAAGCTGATGAACAATCATGTGGGATGGTCCAGAAAGATTCAAGATGCCAGGAGACTTCAGAAATAACACATCTTTTGTTTAACTAGAAAAGGTAGAGTTGGCCACATCTGTGAGCAGTACTGAGGTTAATATTTCCCTGGCTATTCTCACAGATTCTGTTGTACTAACATGAAGACTTTTATATAAGAAACAGATTGCAGAAAAGAGAAGAAGGAAAAAAAAAAAAAAAAAAGGAAGAAAAGGGAGGAAGCAAAGCAAAGCAAAGTAAAGCAAAATAACAACAAAACTGGAAATAAAATAATCTGCCTGGAGTATGACAATACATGGAGAAGGTGGATCCATTTGAAGGACTGTAAGGACTTTAAGGAAGATGGCAGTGTCTCTTAGCTGAGACAGAATTTGATGGCAGTGAAATCTGTTCTCAGCTTCGATGAGAACAAAGGGAAAAGCCTCACTTCCTGCTCAGAGAGGGAAAAAACAAAACAAAACAGAACAAAAACTATAGAGACAGTTTGGATTTATCTCTTCTACACAGAGTCATTAACTGCACTTGATAAATTTGCTGCCCAAATCCCAGCCAGCAGAAAGCAACAAGTACCTGTGAATGACGAGTCAGCCCAATCAAGAACAGCAACTCCAAAGGACAAGGTCACTCTTCATTGACCATAGAAGATGCTTCACATGAATTTAGGTCTGAGCAAACAGGATATAGCCTTTCTGAAATGAATACTGCTGAGGCAGCTGATAGGATACATCTGACTTTGAGAACACAGGCTGATGATTTCACATTTTTTTCCTTTATTTTTTTTCCTCCTCTTCAGTATAGTCACATTTTTTTTTTTTCATTATTTTTCTCTAGTTCAGTACAACTTTCTAAGCACATATTTTATGACTATATGAAAGATATTTCACAGAGTCTTTTAAGTGCCTTTCAGTCTATGAGAAGTGATTTATTTATGAATTGTGTTACTTTTCAAGAAGAATTTTAAGTGGAACGACTGTGTGGGATATGGCTATGTTGTTATTGTTATTATATTTCCTATTTCACACTTAATCTATTGAATCATGAAAACTGTTAAATCTGAGGACTTTGGTATCAGGTTTGGGATCCATGCTGTTATGGAACTTTTAATAAGAAACTTTTATTAAAGTCATCCCAGTGGAATGCCTTAATTTTTTTAAAAAGTGCAAGTGTAAATAAATATAATGTGAGAAATTATGCAAAAAAAATAGAAATATTAAAACAATTGTAAACCTTAAGAGAAGTGGTAGCCTTTGGGGAAATAGGTGAAAAGTGACTGAAGCAATAATGCAACTATTTTAAAGTATTAATTATTAAAATAAAAAAGGGGGAGGAGGGGGGAAAGAAGTACAATGAGTCTCTGACTTTTATTATTTAGTCTCCATGTGTTATAAGGTTTTTACTTGCACGTGTTCGGAGGACACTGGACTCTGGAACACCTTTATTGTATTTTGTTTTCCAACTCGGGGCTCAGCAGAACAGAGATATTGGTGTTTTAAAACCCTGTGGGAAATCACTGGATTGAGAAAATGTTTAGTAAAATGCAATTCCTAAGAAAAGGTCTCCAGCTTCTGTAGGATCTACAATTGAAATCTCTTGGTTTTCTGTGCTACCATAATGGCAAGAGAGAAGGATCTTCGCTGAAGAAAGAAACTGCAAAACTGATGGTGTGTATCTGTCCATCTCTCTGCCTGTCCTCAAAACGTTTGCCCAGATTCTTGATCCCTGCAACTCCTCTCCAAGAGTCCATCTAGTAATCTCTCCCTTTTCAGACTCCAAAATACTCTCTGCACTGAGCCACATTTGTGGAGATCACTGCGATTTGGATACCTGAAAATGTTATTTTTGATACTGAGCTGAAAGAGCTGTAGTGATCACCTTTATCTACATGCTTCCTTTTGTAGATTGAAGAAAACAGTACAGAGCTCTAGATTTCTGTTTCTCCTTTTATCTCAATATATCACTCATACTGACAAGTTTTTCTGGCTTAAAATGTTCAGAATATATATTAAAGTATAGTATACAACTTGGGTAAAGTCTGGAAAACCTGTCTTTCAAACTGAATTTAGACAACTCTCAATAGCTCTGGTTGAATAAAATATCAAAAGTCCCATACTTCTCTGCTATTTAATTTTTTTTTAATTAAATGAATTAATATTCATTAAGCTATCAGAAACCTTTGCAAAGAGGGAAGTGTTTTATGTCTCCATGTCATCCATCTATCAATCTATTTAATTATCTATCTGCATTATTGTAATTCAGTTAATTTAATGAAAGGGAAAACAGCCAAATGGGCTGTTCACAAGCAGCTATTTTAATCTATTCATTATCTCTAGTTTGATTTGTTCTGTCTCTAACTGGAAGACAAAGAAAGTGATACTGTCAAATAATAAAGACTTATTCACACCTGATATCCTAGTTTGAATACTTATTTTGGTATTTATATGAAGATTAGCATTTTTCAAATTACTGTGCAGCATAAGAGGGCAGGCCTAGACAAACTGAACAGCTGTTCAAAAAAGAAGTAGATGTCTGTGAGTCAGTCTTATCTAACAAACATGCAAGTCGGGTTTTGCTTTGTTTTCCTGAGAAGCTATTTACCCATTTGCAGTGTCTAAAATACTGACTGAATTAGTACATTAGGCAAAATATCGTTCTAGTTCTGGAAGCACAAATAAAGGAGTAGACATAAACAGTATCAAGGTATTTAGAGTCATTGTTCCTTTAGCAAAACTTTCAAAACATTCACACACATACAAACAAGCAACCAAAAATAGCACACTCAATATGAATGGTGTGTTAACCTTGAGTGATTAGTAAAGACACCAAAAAAGCCATCCCAATAGCATACCAGACACTAGATACCAGGAAGGATATTGAACAATTCTCAGAGGACACTGTGAATTAGAATGTCTTTGTACTGCAACTTTCTGGGTTGTCAAGTATAATACATCACCTGAGATCACCGTCTGGCTTATATAGGATGACCTCTGGAAATATAACTACCATACAATGACTGTCTGTTCTAGTCTAGTTATTAAGTGGTCTGCATATGTAAGCAATAAGATACACAAAACTAAAACCAGTACATGAAACTAAACGTCTCAACTCTTTTAGTGTTCTTATTCTTACCCCCAACATATTTTCCATTAAAAACATTTGGAACAGATTCTAATTGCTTTAGCAGATTCTAGTATTATGTTAAATAAATTATTGGGCCAAAGTCTATTACATGATTGTACTAGCTCTCTGTGGTTATTTTTAGCATTCAAGACCACTTCTTTCCCCCTTTGTCTTCTGGATTTCCTGTATGTTATTAGACTGTGGTGAGGTCAGGCATCAGAGGAAATAACAGCAGTGCTAACTCCTAGACTCAATGTTTTATGAATTACTGAGCATCCGTGATGTAATGGCAATAAATCTAACCCATTCTCATTCTTATGTCCTGTTGTAAATAAATGAAGTTAGCAAAGGTGTTATTTTATTCAAGAGCCTTCCTGATGAGAACGAAAATGTTTCCCCCAGGGGATTGTTTGTAAAACTGCCTCCATAATTAGGGTGCTATTTAACAAGAGAAAGGTTCTTCGGTTTTCTTGGGGAACTTTCATGTCTGAGTTTGGTTTTGTCAAGGGTATCTTATTTACAACACAAAAACAACTGCAAATTGGGGAAGCAATGTATAGAAAGGACCTAGTCAAGTGGAGTTAACATATTAAGCATATGGCCAAGATTGTCTGATTTCCCAAGTGATTTTGCATGTTCCCAAGTCGAGCACCCAATTTAAGACTTGCTCAAGGGCTCTGATTTTCACAGAATACCTTCTGGGCAGTTTAAAATTCTGTTACTTGAAACTATTAGTCACTTCTGAAAAATTTACTGATATGTCTGCCTGCATTCCTTTTTAGCTTGTTTTTCAGTTCCCAGTGTGGAAACATTCTCTGTGAGCCCAAGTCCTCACTAAAGGTTTCAAAAATCAGACTGTGAGTGACAAAATGAGAAGAGAAACTAAAATATATATATATATATATATATATATATATATATATATATATATATATAATGAACTCCCTTTTTCTCCTCCCCAGGTATAACAGTAAGATATACTGAAAATGATTTCAAAGAATTTGCGTAAGAAATTACAGAGCAACGGAGAACTACATTCTCAGAAATTACTGGAGCAACTATCAAGCTTTCTTTACTTGAAATATCATAAACTAACTGCAATATTTCACTCAGAGAAGCCGGTAAACTGCCAGGTCTAGACCTGTGTCTGACAAGTATTCAGGTTAAATGAAAACAACAAGCTAAACCAAGGTCACCCAGCCCTATTCTGCGGCCTCTTTTTATTCTTCCTCATTAGCAAAAAATAATATCTTCAACATGTTAATAACTGGTATTGCATTAGAGAACAATACAGTTGAAAAGCTAACTTCACAAGGAGACGTAACTAACAGTAGGCATAATTATAACCACTCTCCGTGATGAGCTATAATTATTCCTCATGGCACTATGTTTAAGAAAAATACATTTTTCATGCAGGTTGAGGGTTTTTTAATTACAAAAGTCGAGAATGTTTGATATTTTCCCAGTGCAACAAAAACTTTGCTGACATAAAAAACAGATGAATTTAGGTGTTTTTGATTCAAGATGATGAAAAAATACATTAAAATTCACTTCTTTATTCCCTACCTTGCCCACTTTTCTAGTATCCAGGTGTCCCCACAAGGGAAGAGAGTTAATGAAGCTGACAAAGAAAATAAGCACTGATCTCATACGCACACCTCTACATGTACACTGATAAACAGGAATGCACAGAGCTGGCAACTCTCATTACTATAACTATTGATATACACATTTTTTAAGAAGATATGTTGCCTTTTCTTTAAGAGAACTTTGTGTCAAAATCCCATCTAGAAAGATCATAGTATAATACTGGATGATATTGTATTGTATTTTAATGTATAGTATGGTACAGTACAGTATAATATAATATCGATCATCTTTGGACTTCATAGATTAAAGTTAACTAGTAAATGCATCAGTTTCACACAGAAAATGACCTATTTTCCTTTGAGTTCTGTAACCTTATGGGATAAGTTTCTGTAGCCAATTTTAATGGAATCTAAGTGATTTATTTATTTTATTTATTTATTTATTTATTTATTTTTTAATCCATTCACAAGATCACAGCCAAAATGTGTAGCAGTCATGGATTAGGATAGGCAGGATTTGTCTTTATGTTAAGACAAGGTTAAGGACTGTAAGAATAGATTCTATAGAATGCAACTGAAGGTGAGTGCCATCCCAAGAGAGGTATTGTCCCTGAGACCATCATGAATATCTTCTCAGGTTCTGCTCTCTGTTGGAGTTTCATCCTGAAGCCTGAGTCAAAGAAAGATTTCCCTCAATTCAGTGAATGCCAGAGAAATTGTACTCATATCCATTGTCATGTTTACATGTTAAGTTGGGTTCACAGCAAATCCTTCCAGATGACTGGGAATTAGAACAGTTGTGCTCTATCACTATCAATTAAAGGGATTGAACTGATGAATATACAACTTTTACACTTGCATCTGTACAATCACCCTTCTGCTTTTTGTTATAGTTAAAGTAATGGCAATAAACACTGAGAAGAAAAATTATGTGTTCCTAATTCATACTGAATACTTGTTATAGAATATCCAATGCAAATGAAAACTTCATTTGCATTTATACAGATAGATTTTTAACCACACTTAGCTCTTGATCCTTGGAATATATAATTACACACAAACACATATATAGAATCATAGAATCACAAGTTTGGAAAGGACCTACAAGATCATCTAGTCCAACCGTCCTCCCATTACCATAGTGACAGCAAACCACTAAACCATATCTCATAGCTCTTCATCTAGATGCCTCTTGAACACTGCCATGAATGGTGACTCCACCACCTCCTTAAGTACTAGTAAAAATAATATGACCTGAAATATTGTCTCACCTGCTGTGTCAAATTACCCATTTAATTTGTTGTTCATAAATAATAGTATATTTAGACACTGAGTTGAGTTCTCTCCCCATCTAAACTTGTGCAACTTCAGTAAAAAAAAACAATACAATTAAAAAAAAAAATTAAGAAAAAAAATTTTGAGATTATCAAGTAGGGCAGATATCAGAGGATCCACTTTTTGTTTTGTTTTGTTTTGTTTTTGCACATCCACATTGTAAATGTTTTTTGTTGTTTGTTTGGTTGTGATCTTTTTTGTTTGTTTGTTTTTTTAAGATGTTGACTATCTTAACAAAACTATAAACTATCTTGTCTTGGATTTAAAACTAGAGACTTTTCTTACTGTTAGTCATGAGTCCAGAAAAACTGATCCTAATTGGTAGGAGAAAATACATGTTTATTTATTTGTTTATTAAAATCTGCCCATATCATCTGCAAGATAATGCTGCTCAGGTTTCTATCACTTTGGATGTAAACTTTTCAACAGGAGGAAGTGTTTGTGCTGTTTGAGGCACCCTCTGAGTTTATCCTTTCTTTTAAAGGAAGCTTTGTTTACTTAAGGTTTAAAAACTGATTACAGGCTCCTGAAAAATTAGAGTGTGTTTTTGAAACATTGTCAGTTCTAATTCATTCCTGCCCAAGCATAAGCCCCATGAAAAGACTCTTGTAGAAGTGATTAGACATCTACTGGAGTTTCTTGTAAGAAAAATCACACAAAAGCTAGTAAGGTCCACCAGCCCATGTTTAGAGATGCATTGAAAAACAGTGTGAATGAAGTATACTTGCCCTGTTCCTTTCCTTTTGTATGCAGGCATTAAAATTAACACTTACAAATGGAATCTGAAATATAATAGCCCAGCTGTCTTCCTGTTTCAGGAGGTGTTAGTGGTAGCAGTGAAGTCAAATTGCAGGATTTGCATTTTATTCTCATACCAATGACTAAGCATCTGCTCCATTTCAGCCTGTGGCACTCTCATCTCAGCTTTCAGTGTGAGCTGATTAAGGCCTCAAATGACCAAAGGAAGCATCTCTTTTTGTGTAAAGAATGGGAGATTCAAAATTGTATTTCTGTCTGAAAATGTTTCATTTGTCAGTGTTAGAAGTAAAATCTCATATTACTGACCGAAGGCAGTTGGAATAAATCAGAACATATATTGCCATTTTCTTCTCTATTTTTTTCCAGAAAAAGCAATTCTGAAAACAATATTACAGTACCTCATTTTATAGATCAAGAACAAGGTCTTAAAATCACAATAGCTTTTTTCTCTTTCTCTATTTCTTTCTTTCTCTCTTTCTTTCTTCTTTCTTTCTTTCCCTCACTTCTTTTTTCTCTTTTCCTTTCTTTCTTTCAATGAATGACACTAATAACAATTGAACCCCCCCCCCCAAAAAACAAAAACAAACAAACAAACAAAAAAAAAAAAAAAAAAAAAAAAAACAGGTTTACTGTTAGAAGCTTCAAGAAAGAAATAAAGAAACCACCATTCTTATGTCTCCAAATCTATGGTACTCTTGGGCTTTTCATTACTTCATTAAGTCATATCCCCTTGACTTAAAAAATATACAGCAAACCGGAAGATAGTAGAAGAAAAGAAGATTGTTCTCATTTTGTTCTGAAATGAGAAGCTGGCAGGTAGAAGGATTAAAGGAAACAAAATACAAGGTTGCTGCTCACATGTTACCATTTGTAGGGCATGGGATGTTGTGGATATTTAAAAGATATATGAGCTCAAAAATTGCCAGAACTAATTCATCAAAAACAAGCCATTGAAAAGCATTAAACACAGAGATTCCACCCGTGGTTCAGGAAATCCCTGAACAACGAGTGCTTGAGCCTGGGAGACTATATCACTAAGCACTGCTGCATGCTTGCCTTCTTATTCTCTTCTAGTGGCATCCATTATTGGCCCTTGTGAGAACCAAGGTACTGGGCTAAATGAGCCTTTGGTTTGAACAGATTTGACTGTTCTTATGAAATGAGGCAGAGAGAAATTAGGTAATTTAGTCAGGAAATCTGTGCCAAAGCAAAAAGCTAATGTTCTAGTTCCTGAGCCTTATCCAGCACCATAAACAAAAGTATATAGTCCTGTTTCAGATCCTAGTAAATCTAATGGCAGCTTCGCTTACTCAGCGCACACAAAGCTATGTACTGTGTGCCAAGTAAAATTAGTAAGGATCACTTGTGATGGGGAAAGTGCACTAGCCTTTTTACCCAGTTAGCTTCTTTAGTCTTCCTGTGATTCCCAAGGAATATCTCTGTTTGGTTCTCAAAGAATACTACACAACTGCATAGAGAGGGAGTTGTTTTTTGTTTTATTTTGTTTTATTTATTTTTTTAACTAGCTTTTATGATTCAAATGCAGGCACTGGATATTCACATGACAATATTATTCAGAAATGTTTCCACCTCATTCAACATTTATTAAAATAATCTAATCTGTTTAAACATATTGGAAGGAAGAAGAGCTGATATGCAATTATCTCTTTTCCTAAATTGTTCTTTGATTTGGTTTCAAGGTTCAAAGATCCACCCAGTTTTTGTGCTAATAGCCAGCACTGATGTCACTGGGAGAAACAGAACGGAAGACAGAGGTGCAGGTTGAGTTTGAAGATAAATTCAGTAAAAACATTAGAAACTACTGGATAAGAAAAGCAAACAAACATCCCACAGGTCCACCTCTGGTTTCATAACTCTTCCTTGTTTCTTGATATATCATGATATGCTTCATTTCCCTTTTTAATCATGTAAACTTACAGCCGTCTTTTGAAACATTTTTAGACTCAACTCCAAGTGCTGTATTTGATACCATATGTCATACATTTCCTCTGCTTCTTGTGAAATGGCTACAGATAGAATACATCTAATGTTATTTTCCTACTGTCTGGATTTCGTCTTTTGGTATTCAGAAGGCTCTTTCTATCTTAAATGCAATTAATATTAAGTCATTTTATCAATTTTTGGTCACAAGTTTTAGACTGTGCACTGTTAGTCTTTTTAACTAATATGAGCAGCAAAAAATATTATGCTATGTCAGATTTGTACAATATGTTCCTAAATATAACAGCTAATGGTCAGTAGAAGATTCTTGTTAAAAAATTAGTATGTGTAAGCTGCAAACATAAAATGAAGTGACAGTAACAGGATGTAAATAGACCAGACTTGCTCTGTCTTACAGTGTCCAGATGCTTTTCTCCTTCAGCTGCATTCCTACCTGTCTACCACCTCTACCTTTCCATCACATTAGCTTTTAGGCATTTATAATTGAATACACCAAAATAATTTTCAACTTGGGAATTTGACCTACTGTCTTAGATGGTAGTATCTGAGGAAGAAAGCCAAATGAATCTAACAGACATGTATATGCACACTTCTACATTTCAAGTATTTTGAACATTAAAATCTGCATTAAGCTGGTGTTTTTCTAAGGATATTGTGAACTGTTTCCAGTTGGATACTAATTTTTTCTGCTCTTGTACAATTAAATTTTATCTGAAATTTCATACTGCAACCCAAGTTCCTTTCCTACATTCAAGTTGTATAACATTATTCTTTCTAGTTCAGAGAAAGGTAAACAAATATTCAGGAACTTTTCTGAAGTTTATTTTTTTCATCTGTTCTTATTTTTTATTGCATGGAAATGAGTATATGAGATATTATAACAGTTGCACGATTTCTGAAGATTACAAAATATAAGGCTGGATTACTATAGTAGCTGACTGTACTTCAGAAGATTTAGATAAGGTAAAATATCTTTCATTGTTTGAAATTAGTCCATAAACTAAATCACGAAAAACTTTCAAACGCCAGGACAGAACAAAATACTTAAAACCTCAGATCCTCCTACATACTTTCCTGTTGCTATCCATTTCATGAACTATTATTCCTTGGCACTTCAAGAAAACCCAAATCTCTCTGCTTTCATTTTCACAAGGTCTATATTACTCTCTGACTATTGACAACCAAGACTTAGTAACAGTTTGTCCACCAGAAGCACCTAAATGCATAAAGGTTTTGGATTTGGTTTTAATTTACATATATGAGTGATCTCCCTGGAAATAATGAAATCATTTGCTCAGGTTACTTCTGAATGGGGTTTTGAGGCTGCTTTTATAAAAGCATCTTAGTGTGCAATTATATGCACAGGTCATTAATGCCTGAGTTTGACAGACTGGCATATAGAGCCTAATCCTGGCTGCATAGCTATCAGCAAGTAGTCAGCAATCACAGAGAACAAGAGATTTGGCTTTAAAAGCAACTATTCAAACAAATATTCAGCTCCAAAATTCTTTGCCTTAAATCATTCACTGAAATTGATTGAAAAAATACAGCAATATGTTTTCAACAGAAGTTAGTTGAACAGTTATGTATTATTGTGACTAAATTCAGTGTTGCTTCATTCCTTCATTTGTGTAATGATAATGATAGTTATGCTTATTTTTATAGCTCTCCTCAGGTTTTATCAGAGGGTAAGTACATTTAAAATCACTCTTATTACAATACGCACTAATTTCCAAATGCTTTATTTCTCTTCTTAAAATACTGCCTTTTAATTGCAATATTGTAGCATTGCTTTTGCTTTTCAATATGGATTCTGCTTGAATTTCGGTTGTAGTTTCTCTTATTGTCTTCAGATTTTACTTCAGTCCTGTTAACTTGGTAGCACTAGTCTCATAAAAAGTGGTCAGGGACACTTGAACTAGACAATGTAGTTATTTAATTATAATGATTATATGGGTTTCTTTCTAAATATGTAGTTAATATACACTACCTTTGTCAGTAGTTAATTTTGTTTGAAGATAAAATTTTGAATTTATTAATAAGAATGTAATTTCAACATAATAAGTTTAAAATTAGTTATGCTCATCTTAAACAAAGATTTCTTAAAAATGTTTAGAATAAGGATTTCTTAAAAAATTAATAGAAAACTGAATGGACTGAAATCCATTAAAAATTGTTATTATTAAGAATAGATTCAATGTCTATTCTGAGATAGAATAAATTTCCTTTTTTGTTGTTGTTGTTTGTTTGTTTGTTTGTTTTATATTCCTTTATTCTTTTTTTCCTTCTTCATTTAAGGCCCCTAGAAAGAATGAAGAGACATACTTTCTTTGAAGATTTGTTCTTGTGTTTTTTTATACATCCTTCCATTTTTATTTGGGAGTTTAATTGATATTTTCACCAAAGAAGATGAAAAACACATTCAATACTGTTTAAGTTCTTAACTACCTCACTGAAAATGAGATTAAAGCTACCAAACCATGTAAATATCATGAAAATGATTTCTTTCATTTACAATTTAATGTAAACCCCATTCTAATTAATTTACATTGCCTAGTTAGGTACAAAGATATGAGAATTCAAAATAATTTTATTTTATGTTAATACAGTGTTGTTAAGGCACAACATTTGATCACATATTCTTACTTCCATTGAAGTACTGCAAATATGATATTTTCCTTAATTGAGATCAGTCAAAAGTGGAGAGCCACCAATTAAAACAAAAACAAAAAAAATAGAACACAGTTTTTTTTTGCTTCAGTTTATGTCTTGAAGTAATTTAATCACCTCTCTATTTTTAATTTTTTTTTTATTTTTTTTATTTTTTTTCTCCCTATCAAGTGAACCATTTTGGATCACGTTTTAATTCCTTTTACTCAGATCATTAATGTGGCTCATGACAGTAAGTCTGCACTTTGTATGAGTGTAATGCCAGGCTTTTCAAATGTAACTGAAATCTCCAGCTTTTCTGTCTTCTATTATCTGTTTTAAAGTATTTCATTATTGTCATTAAGACTCTATGAAATACATTCACTGTAAAAATAAATAAATAAATAAATATGTAAGTAAATCTAAGTCCTTAAGTGTTATCTAAGCTACTTGTTGCAATGTTAGTTAAAACAAATCATTTTTCATGGGACTCTCTATCATTCTTTGACCAAATAATAATAATAATAATAATAATAATAATAATAATAATAATAATAAAGCTTTTTTAGCTTTCTTTTTAACACTTTTATTTTGTGTTTCTGATATGTCACTGTTTTTACAATGTCAAGAAATTATCTCGAGTTAAAAAATTTATAGTACTATAATCTTTGGACAGACAGATTTAGAATTTCTGTATTAGCCATCGTTTACAATGCATTCTTACTATCTCCCTTCAAGGTAATCCTTTTTACAGTGGGTCATGGCTTTTCAATGTCAGCGTCAAAACACATTTTCACAAAGAAATAAAGGCCAAATTCACAAACGTACAAATGACAAGCAGAGAGAGCTTGTATCCCAGCTTGCTTTCCTGCAAAATCCTTTGAAAGGCTAAATGGCTGTTTCAATCCAAGCACTAATCTTTAGAGCTATATCAGTATGTTTGAATGTATTGAGGCTCCTGTAAACAGATGTACTTTGTGACTGTACACTGAGCTTAGTTTAAGAACAGCTTATTTCAGTCACTTTCAGGCAGCTAAAAGCAGATCTGAAATAATACTTTAACTGAAATGAGAATGTCTGTGCAGGGATTTTCACTACCTTAGTGAGACATTCACAGTTTTGCTTATGGACAAGGCTTAAGTCATGCAGAGAGGTCTTCCACTATCCAAACCCTGACTGCCTTGTTCAGTCTCTCATCTTTTGTTTCCCTCCCTTCACTGAGGTTAATCAAAGTCAACTTTTCCAATTACTTTTATATATATATCCCCAATAATCTTTCAGAGAATACATAAATTTTGTTGATGCATCAGACAAATATTTTTGTGATCTTGTTCCATATTAAGTGATGTGTAAACTTTCTGTGTCCTAAATTCAGTATGATATGAGTTTAACAGATTTTTCAACTAGGAACCAAAATTCTTGATCTAGATTAAACTCTACAAACTTCAAGAGATTTGTTGTCCAGTAAATATCTCAGCAAAGATCTTTGGCATAGCAACCATAAAATGATGAAGGGTGTTACTCTTTCATTACTCCTACACTTGAGTAATGAAACCAGATCTGCATTTTGTATAATTCAAGATAATAAAATGCATAAACAGAAAGGTTTGTTAAAACAGAATAAAACAAACTGTTGTTCAGAAAAAGTAAATGAAGTTAAGCACTTCAACCAGCTATAGTCAAATTGAATGTGCCACCATGACTATTGTTGATACAGCACCTTCATGATCACTGATGCTTAGCCAAGTAGAAAATGAAACTTGACTCAAGTCACAAAAAGAAAAACAAACAGCATTTTTGTTTCAGTTTTCTGCTGTTTGACACATGGTTTGTATTGTAGGTGCAGTCATACCTCTTATGAAACCCTTTGCAAGCTGGTAAATAAATGTTAGCTTCACAAAGTAATGTTTAGTAAACTTTTTCAGATTTTGTACTGTTTCCATACTTCAAGCAACCTGGAAGTAAGGAATGAAATAATTTGACTCACTGCTTTAAAAAGTAATCAGTGCCATTTGTTTTTTGATTACACGTATGCTGACCCATAATTAGAAAAACCAAATTATACATCAGGGGAAAATAATTCCTTAGAATAGAGTCTTCCTCTCTCAGACTTTTTTTCTTCTTAATTTCCCTTCAACAACATGTCTGGAATGAGGCAGGAACAACCAGTTTATATACTTCTACGATTTCTACTCTGCTCAAGTAGAAATCTGTAGTATCTAAGAAACCAAAGAATGGAAAAGCCAATTCTTTTAGACACTTTATATTAAGTGTTTTATTATTAATAATAATAATTATTATTACTATTATTATTTTCACTCTTACATATTTTCTTTATACTTTATATACATATATACAACTTTATATACATATACATACAACTTTATATACTCTGGAAACTCAGTCCTTATGTGTGTAGAGGGTCTTTCAAGGACATCTGAAGCTTATTCACTGGGCAGATAACGCTGCCAGGGTTATTTTAGCTTGTCTGGAGGAGGTTTTTTCTGGCCTGGGGGCCTGGGATCATTTTCACATAACAATGACTGAAGCTTCATCTTTCAAGAAATCTCAATTGCAGAGAGTAAACCCAATTAAGGCCAAACCTCTTGGCCTCCTGAGAAGCCTGAGGTCTGAGGGAGAACCTATAATACTGGTGTATGATTAAATGAAATTGTGCATCAGCTTTGCATATGGCTGATAAGATGGTGCCACTAGTGCTAATTATCTCACTGGCACGAAAATATAAATCATGGCATGAAAAATGCAAATTTCTATCCAGAAAGTCATTTTATTTATTTATTATTTTATTTATTTATTTATTTTCACAACACTTTCCTAAGAATGTCATGAGTAAAACTTTTGGCAGCATGAGAGATTTTTTTTATTTTTTTTTTTTTCCCTCCCCGTTCTGTTAAAAGACATGATCAGGCAAAACATTTAAATAAGGATAAAACTTAAGGTATGTGAACAATGCCAATGCCTGGAGCAAAGCCAGTGTTTCAGGAGGACAGCAGAGATTTGAACTTTATACCTTCTTGTGTACATGTAAAAAGGTCTTAGATGATTATGTTTACCCAGTGGATTGTTTCTATTTAAACAGAGAAAAGGCAAAATATACTGTACATTTGTCACTGCTGGTTTGCATAATACTAGGAAATGATTTTTAAGTCAACATCTATGAAATGAGCTTTCAATACAGCTCAGAAATTATAAGGAAAAATAAATTTCTCTCACTTCTGTAGTGCCCCATTCTGTCAAGGGTGTCACCCATGTCACATTCCCACTTGAACAGTGCTCAGAAATGTTTACACACAGATCAAGCCACTTGCTCAACATTCCTGGAATGGTTTATATTAAGCACAGAAGAAAGCATTGGGCTAACAATCCCTGAAAGCATCTTTCTGATGAGTCAGATAAAGCTGTTGGTAAAACTCTAGTCACTCATTTCCAGAATTTGAAGTCCATGTAGAGAAGAGGTGTGAAAAGGATTGAGTGAATGTTTATATTTCTCCCATCCAGAGCATTACTTGAGCTCTACAGTACTTGAAAAAGGACAATGATTATTTAGACACTACATTTTTATTCAGCCCTTTTGCCATTGTTCTTTTTATTCAACAGCATAAACATTGTCTTACATACAAGGACAACCAAGATTATTTAAAAATAACTGAACATATCATCTTCAGCTTTCTGTCACCAAGCATGTTTTGCCAGATATTCTTCATTTAAGCTGATTTTTAATTTCCTTCATTAATTTTTTTCCAAAGGCATGTTTGAAGCCATATTATTTAAGGATTCCTCAAAGGTAACCAATTAATAGCTAAATAATCTTTAATTACTTTGCTGTAATGATACACATCTAAAGACATATACTGGTATACCATGACATTGAAGCACTTTAACCTAAATGTAGTTATTAGCCCTCCCATGAAAAATTCATTATGGATCATATTTCATTAATGGAGAGTATTGTGCTCTCCTCTGATTAGGCGCTTGCAAACAATTATTAATAAATCTCCCAGAGTGTGCCCATGTTGTAATTCAAACGAATCCACAGATTTCCATAAATTAAGTAGTATTTCTTTAGTAAAATACATGAAAAAGTTAGAAGAGTGACATGACAGCTCTTCTGGAGCTGATTGATACATACAGTAAAAAAGATGATAGTTGCTTAGGTCTGGACAATATATATGATTATGACTAGTCATAAAGTATTTGAAAAAGATTCAAAATGCAAATTACTACTGTACTGCAATAATTGCTAGTTGTGAATTATACCACTAGATGAGAAGATAATCCAGATTTTTAGATAATTACAGATGTACACAAATTAGGTGCCATAAGTCACTGGAACTTCTTATTGGCATGAATTTACCATTTACCACAATTCATTTATTTACTCTGCACACTACTTCTTTCTATGTTTTCCACTGACAACTGAGTGGTTTCTTATCTAGTCTTTCCCTCATATTCTTTTTTTTTTTTTTTTGACCCATGGACATAAAGGAAAAAAAAAAAAGAAAAGAAAAAAAAAAAAGGTGTTTTAAAAAATAAAATTTCCTTTGGAGAGTAAATAAAAACAACTCAGAAGCTGAAAGAAAAAGAATTTAAAAAAAAAAAATAAATAAATAAAAAAAAAAAAAAAAAAAAAAAAAAAAGAAATTTTCTTTGCTGAAGTTCCCAAGTAATAGTGGAAAGTTACTCACCCTTTTCCAATGAAATAAGTCACTTAGGAAATAACTAATTTACTCAAAGTCCATGGGGGCACACAGAAGTCTCAGGCATGTATTCCTTTTGAGTCAAGTCATAGTCATTAAAATATTTGTCTTACATAAACAAGGGAGAGGTGAAGGAAGGAACAGAGGGGCACAGTACATTTCTCTTGTATGAACAATATTTGAAAGAAGATACAGAGATTCAGTCTGGTTTATGCTCAAGAGCTCAAAGAGGAGCCAGCACATTTCCAAACAGATTTACTGACTGCCACAAACAGAAAACAAGTTGTTACAAACTATGTAAACTAGAACTGAAAATGAATGGAAGAGTAAACATATATATTTCTTTTCCCCTCTGACTTCAAGAGGTTTTATTCTTAGATTTTTAGGATGGAAAAAGCTGTTGTGAACCCTATAGATTGATTTCTAACATAACATAAGTAGTAGGTATATGGAACTAGCACAAATATTTAAAACATTGCCTATTTCATTACTATTCTTGATAGTTACTATTTGTAATATCCCAGAGACTTCCAGCAGTAAATTGATTAATTCTTCACAGCAAAAGACATAAGACTAACTTACTTATATGAAAAACAATTATTTATGGCCTTCAGCAGTCCCTTCCAACTCTAAGGATTCTATGATTCTATGATTCCATACCCACACCCTGTTTCTATATCTGATAATTTTATAAACAGTTCTTTGTTCCTTCTCTGAACAAAACACAATCTCTTATCCATTTCCCAATCCTAAATTTAGATTTCCTTCCTAGTGCCAGGTACTATTGCAGCAGTCAAACAATCATTGCTGTACTAGGTCTCATCTTCCCACAGAAGTACTGTTTAAGGATAAAGGAGTCCTATCAGACTTTTAAGAACTTGAAATACTTGATGGTTAATCTGTGTCATCTTATACCAGAAAAATAAAAAAAAATAATAAAAGAAAGTAATGAAAAAGGATGAAAGACTGTATACCTATTAAAAACACCATCTTTAAGTTTATAAAGGTATTTTTAAAATTTAGAAGGTGGTGTCATGGTTAAAATATCTGCTCATCTTTTGGAGAGATCTTTCTTTTTGCAGACATATTCTCCATGCCGTACATTCGTATATGCAATTAATTCCTATTTGTATAGATTCTCTCTTTAACAAGCAAAGTTCTAATCATTAATAAAAACATCAGTGTTTGCCATTATTTTCTTATTGAACATGGAATAGTGGTATTTTGTGAACTTATTTTGATAGTAACAAATTTGAGATATTCTTTGTACGACACAGGGCAGAGAAGAAATTCAGTTTATGAATCTTATAAAAGCAAGAAGGCATCTGGAAAGTATTATGGAAACATTTTCACATAAATATGAGTCTGTCCATAAAAAGAGGATGGTCAAGATAGCAAGAGAAGAACAATTATTTACTGTTTCATCAGGCAATCACTGGAAATACCTATGCACTGGTCTTTACTCACAGAAAAAGTAGCTTCACCTGCAGCTTCTCTGCTTTTTGTCAAAGGAGAAATAAGATTTAACCGTTGTGCAGAAGCCAGTTTTGTCATGCCAAACGCAGCTGCTGATGAAAGGAAGAATAGGGTGCTTGGAAGCACACCAAGGGAGCCTCCCATTGTTGGAAAGCTACTTTTTTCTTTCCTGAATCTGTTTGAAAAATTACTTTTAAATCCATGAGTACTCTCATCTTTGCTCTGGAGAAATGCTCCTTTTCTGGGTATTTGGAGTCTCTTCCAACCAGATGTAGCAGGAGGATGTTTTTGCAGAGAAGCTTAGCTATGGCCACCAAGAAGGCAATACTGCTGCCACATACTGTCTGGGCCTTCCAGGGAATGACCAGAGGCCTTCTACTGTGCAAAACACACTGAGAGAACACAAAAGGGATATGTATGAGGTTGGTCCTTTCATGGAAATAAGCGAAGCTTTCAGACTCACTTTTTAAATTGTACGTCTAAGTTCTGAGAGTTGAATATATTCCACGGCCTTTAAAACTCAAATCTGAAAAGTACTTCACAACACATTAGCTCATAAAATTTTAGACAAAGTCCAGCAAAGTCAATTACTGTCAGCAGGATCCTGGTTATCTCCTTGCATCTTCATATTTATAATATTCTTCCATTAGTTCATGGTTGTGCATTTCACAGCTCCATGGCCACCAGCAGCTGAAACCTGCTGCATTGTGACCTCGATTGTTTAAAGCCTATTTGACAAGATGTTTGTACTGAGCTACAAACGAAATACAGTCACTTCCTTCAGCTGTAGAAATCACACTCAACATGTGATTCTCCTCCATGAGGTCAGGCCATGTCAAATGGAGATTTGTGACAAGGATCACACAATAAAAAATATTGCTTTGATGTTGATCTTTCAAAATCTGTTCTTGGTAATGCCTTCTTTCAGTTTTGTTTCTTCCTGCACCTCTAAATCAAGAAATAATTCTATTTATAAATCATTTCCTCAATTAAAGCTGTCTACACTATATGCTGCCTTTCCACTGTTTTTATTAAATTGTTTTCTCAACAGATGGTGGTTTGTTGTTTTTTTTTTTTCTCCCGTGTTAGTTGAAAGATCAAAGGATTCAACCATACTTGTCTTTTATTTCAAAAGGTGTGTGGATGAAATTTTGCATGTGTTTCATGACCGTGAAACTGGGCTAATGCTTTAAATTGTTACTCTAATAAGAGGTAAATGCTGATCTTCTGTGCTATTAGTAACACTATGGACTCTCATGGAAGAACACAGTATTCGCACCCAGAAAACTAGATCTATATCTTAATCTGATTATCATCTCTCTAAATAAAACAATCTAATTTTGTAATGAATAAGGATAATTGGATTATCTCAGGGCAAAATTAGGTAATCATTTGCCATCAAGAATATTTACATTCTGGAAATAAATGATGTATCATAACATCCTTTAATTTATTTGCTACTTGCAAATAGTGGACATAGCAATCATTACAATTAATATTTCAATATTAATAATAAGATTTCATAATATTAATAATAATATTTCAAAGCAACCACAAATCTCCAAGTCATCTCTCTAGTAATGTAAGAAAATCACACTTTTTCTCTAATTATACAAATGAGTAAACATCAGTCTGTTACACTGATACAGGGCTCCGCTGAAGAAAACTGTTGCATGAAAAAGCACCCAAGATATTAAACGAATATTAGAACCAGCTCCTAAGAGTTCCTTTAACTTGAATCATGCATTATCTGAACATATTCAATGTTACTCACCCCTTATCTGACTCAATTTTAAAGGGGTAGACTCATAAAGTAAGATAGTACATGTCTTAGAAGTGAAAATCCACCTAGCAGTACTACATGTGCACGTGGGCACACTCCATTCCATGAATTTCCTTCCATGGAGGTCTCTTTCTATCTCTCTCACTTTTCTTTTCTTTTCTTTTCTTTTCTTTTTTTTTTTTTTTTTTTTTTTTTTTTTTTTTCCCTACCCTCTAGCATCGTAAACAAAAGTTTTCCCACAGTTCTGAGACTCATTTCTTTGAACCTAATGAATATGTCGACTGGCTTTAGTTTCTCATTCATGGAAGTCATTCAGCTGTGGCATACTGTATACAGTTCTCCACTGCAATCAACCAGCATTTCTCAGTAGCAGAAGGCCAAAAGCTTGGTACACTGGGGAAACAATGGTCTTCTTAGTTATCTCAGTGGAAGCATGCTAGCGCATAGATTTCACTCATTAGGAGACGATGGATTCAAAATCAGTGCTACCCTTCATGCTAGGCTTTTTTTTTTGCATTAAGAAAATCTAGATTTTTTTTTTTTTTTCTGTTACTTTGTGTGAGGCAATTTTACAGATTAATAGAAGAAATTACACAAGATTTTGCTACTACAAAATTTCATTCAGTAGCATGGCAAGCCTCTATTGATAAAACTAAATTCACAGAAACACCAGTGCTTTCTACAGTCCTTATTCTTATTCTTATCAGTTCTCTTTCATCTCAGGGAAGTTTTTGATTAAAACAAACTGCAGAGTGTTGGAAAATCACCTGCAGCATGATTTTAATTTACATTTTCTTCAAAACAGATATATATATATATATATATATCATATATATATATATATATTATGAATAGACTCAGAGATCTGCCATAACAATTTAGATATATTTATCAAGTTCTAAACAAAAGTTATTTGCTAAATAGCTGAACTAAACAGACTTTAATAATAATAGGGGATTCATTAGTGTTTTCTGCTGCACAACAAATGACCATTGTAGTTGTAAATGTCATGTCTTTGTTCTGCTTCTTCTCATATTTCACACCTCTATATGACTTAATGAAGAACTATGCTTTCTTTTTCCTTAAGACAATTAAGTTGGTGGTCTTAGGAATAAAGGTGAAGAAATAAACTAGCCCAACATACTGTTTTGACTCATGACAGTTTTAAAATTTCATTTCATTTCCAGCTTGTAAATGCTCAGCTTGTAAATCTCCAAGTGAATCTCAGACATAATTACTGACTTTTTGACACTTCATATATAAATAGATTCCAAATTGCTTAGGTGTAATTATAAAATATACAAGGGCAGAACTGAATGCATTAAAAGACAACTGAAAACCTACAATATTCATATTTGCTGTAAATGATTAAAGCATGACCATTTGCTAAACACTTTCCCAAAAATGGTATTTTCACTGTATCTGAAATTTAAGGTACTGAGCCAGATTCTTTGCACATATATAATTTGGAGTAGTCCTATTTTTACAATTGTAACTTTTTCTGTTAAATGGAAGAGAGTACATCTATCGATTCTCAAATATTCCACTGCCATAAATGCTCATCTTTCTCAAATGACTATGTCAGGAAAATGAACAATATCTGCAAATTTAAATTATTATACCTTTAGTTTTGTGGTTTACTCCAAAAGTTTAGTAACTATTATAATATTAATAGGAAATCAATTCTTCTGTTAATATAGGATGCTTAGAAAAAATAAAAAAAAAAAAATCACAATATTCTTTTCTTCAGTATCTATCTGCTTGGGATGAAACCTCTGTAGCAGCTATGTAGACTTTCATAACAGTGAGAGGTAGGAATAATTTCAGCCATCATTGTCATGTGTTCTACTCAATTTAATGAAGTTTACCTCATAAATTAACCTATTCCAATTGCTAAATTAACATATTAAGAATAATAATCTCACTTTAAAGCAACTACTCTGGAAATTATTTTTTACTGGAATTATCTTTTGGTTCAGAGTGAAAGAAAGGGGTTTTGAAAAATCTGAATTTTGTTACCACATTATTTAGCAGTCAAGTCTTCAAAATGCAGCTAAAGTCAAAGGAGATCTGCGACATATTCATAAATAATAAGCTTTAACTATCAGCCTGATTCATATTTGTTTACAAAGAGGTTTATGGAGTTTTTCAAAAAGTCTTTTAAATGGTGATCAAGTTACCTCTTCATGTTGATCTCCTACTCCTGTAACTGTATCACAAGATAAAACCATGTAACAAGAGATGCCATTTGGGAAATACGAAAAAAATACTGCTGCATGATGGTGCTTATTACTATGTCGATCTTCCAACATCTTGTCAAGGATTACTAGAATAAATTGCTCACTTAGTTTATTCTATGACAAAGGATAGAGATGCTCTCTGTTCCCTTCTTATACTCCTGTAAATATTGTTTTTGAGTCACTGGAAAGTTCTCTTCAACATATCCATTCCCAATCAATAATAGTCAATTATGGCTTGCAAAAACTATTACATGCTATATATAGATGCATATAACTGCATACAAAACTATATACTTCCTAAATGCTAGGAAGATTACATGCAAGCCAAGATTTATTCTTCTTGACAAGTGGAGGTAAATTGTGCATATTTGAAAAGTCTAATTTCATGCAGTCTTCATGGAGGGTAGCCTGAGGGACTGGAAATCAATGCAGTCTTGATTAGTGATGGTTTGCAGATCCATCAGCCTCCAGAAAAATCAAGGGCCTTTATTTTATGATTTTGGCCATTGGACCTGTGAAATACCTGGACTGATCTGAGATTAATGATGCCTACAAACCTACAAAACCTGAACTAAAGCAAAAAAATCTACTACCTGCAGTTTTCTAATATATCAGAAAGCATAATGAAATACTTGTTTTTCCAGGACAAAATCAGCCAGAAGACTGAAAGCAGTGCTTTACAAAGCACTTTCCTTTAGGCTTCCTAAATGTTACACAACATTTTCTTTCAGCAGTAGCACCAGTCCTTCAATTAAAGTGTCCCTGCAAAGTCATTCTTTTAAGAAAATCTGTTTTTTGATCACTATATGCATATGCATTTGTATAATATGTACCGACATATATACGTACAGGTGGTTGAAAAAAGCAGATGCATAAATATATAAGAACAGGATGTCCATTACTTAGAAAATGCACTCTAGACCTCTTCTAATGTAAAGTACAGAAGGGAGGGGGTGGGGGAAGAAGAAGGTATAATTCAGCAAAATTTTATGAGTTGAACTAAAAAAATTTAAAATACACAGAGACCGGAAAAAGTAAATACGTTACAGGTGGTAGCATTATATAACTTCATATGCAATAACTTAATGTTTTATGTACATCATAAATCTGAACTAAACTTAGAGCTTCTCTTTTGATTACAAATGAGAAATAAACTGCAACTAAAGAGATCTCATGCCTTTCAAGTTCATCCAGTTAAAAATGAGTTTTAATCTGTCAGACATTGACAAGAAAATTGAAATTAGGAGACAATAAAAGAAGTGGGGTTAGTTCTTCAGACAGCATCTGCTGATTTACCTCCACTGAAGAAATTCTAATGTATTCCTGCTGAGGATCTGGCAAACAGTTTTGTACAGCTCTTTGCAGTTCCTGTCTTGAGTGCTAAAAAAAGTGCACTCTCTGTACTTCCACCTGTATGTAAGGGTTAAGTAAATGGAAAATTCTGCTCTTTCCTTAAACAGGACTGTTCCCCACTTGTTCATGCAAACTACCCCAAAGGGAGCCCTGGGGAAATGGAGCAGGGCTGCTCCCCCTGATCTGGCACACACAAGCAGGTGCATTCTGCATCCTGTTGTGATTTTCTAGTGGGTTTAATGCACCTCTGTGTCTCCCTGCAGTTGTATGTGTTCCTTTCAAGTGCAGATCTGACTTCTGCAATTTTGCAGCCATAAGAATATAATTCCTGCACATTTGGTAAAGTTTCCACAGAAGTCAGTGGGAATAAAACATAGCTCTGATAATTACTTTCTTATATTTTGTAGTAATTACGTTCTTGTACTAGATTGCATTACCTGGAGAGAATGTTGCTTGTTGCCCAACTTCAGGTCCCCAAAGCCGATGTAGGTGTCTATATTAGGTCATCTTACTTAAATTCAGACCTACACAGTATAGATATTTGCATATGAGCCAGTTTGCCCTGTTTGGTGAAGGTACAAATATAGCCTCTCCCATAGATGACCTCAAGGTTTAAATTAGGCTCTCCTCAGGTATTTTGGACATACACATGTTCTGTCTAAATATGTTCTTTCCTGCTTACTCATGGCTTACGTGCTTAAAGTCTATTCAAACATTAGCTTTATTCTTCTCTCTAAATACTGTGGTTATTCACTCCCACATCTGGAATGGATTTAAGCACAGATTAGTCTGCTTTACTCCTTAGAATGCAGTGTAATTCACAACATATTAGTCTGTATACATTTGCACAGATCATTTTTAATCAGATGCACAGCATGCTGTTCATATCCTTTTACCTTTTTATTATTATTTCTTATACTGTAGTTCATCAAACTCAATTATATCTGCCTAGTTTCATCACTAGAAATGGCTTTCTTCAAGTATGGAATAGGGCTGTAATACTGTTTCATATCAAAGAGATATTCAACAGACTTAACAAATCATATTCCCCATTACTTTATAACTGTCACACAAAGTAATTTATTTCCTTTCCCCAGACATAAGAATTGTACCATATTCCATCCTCTTGCAGCCTATGCCAATTGCTTCCAGTGTCTCCTCTATCACTTCCCACTCTTTTCTTTGAATTACATTTTTTCCATCCTCTTCAGTTTGACACACACTAATTTCCTCTCCTCCAGCAGACTCAGACAGGTGGGTTCTATTCTGCCATCACATAAACAAGCAATTTTATTAGACAGTAGATACATTCCCCAACTATTCTCTAATCTGTTCACATTTACCTCTCTAAGTGCCTTAAAATAAACAAGCAGATGGTGAAGTCTGTTAATTTTCCACAAGTTTTTGGCAAAAAATGAATCCTCAGGAAACATTTTAGATAGCAATTTTTTTAACTCAAAATCAGTCCCTCACCTTCATTTTCACATTTTACCTTTATTAGTGTGTTATGAAGGCATAAACTATTTAGGGTACAGAAGCAGTGGCTCTTTGACATGTCCATTGCTGCTGTTTGACATCAGCACATAAACCAGCTGGCTTCTACAGATGCAGAGTGCAGGGCTAAGATTGCATTCCCCCACTGTGGAATAGCTGCTGTCAGTCAAACACATTCCCCTTGCCCCTGCTCCTGCAGAAGGTGCACATTTGTAATTCCTGCCTAGGCCACTGGTGTAAAAGAGAAAGCTCTAACTCGGAGAGAGGCAGTCCAGATTATTTCTCATTGTAATCTTAATCAATTCATTTACTCATCCCATTCGCATTTTATCAAGTGAGTGACAAGTCACAGACTGATATTAGGTGGGTACAGCTACCTCCCTCTTACCCCAGTTTCACTCATCACAGATAAAGATAGACTGGAAAGGAAGTGACTCCTCCTGCACAATCATCCAGAGAATACAGAAGCAGAAGGTGAGGATAATTTCACTCACAGTTCAAATATGAAATCAGAAGTTAACAGTGACCATGGCAGTTCAGAGGAAGATCCTCCTTTCTCTTGTTTGGGAAGCTGAAACTACAGTCCATGAAAATGGTTCAGACACTGGGTGCTAACAAACTCACTGTGAAATGACCAAAAAATGTAGTGATTTAGATTTTGTTGATAGTTCTGAACTGCTAGAAGGAAGCTACAACAAACATCCTCTTTCAGCTCCTGGGCCAAATGCATCAATACAAGTCTTTCAATACACAGAATGTTAAACCAAGGTTGGATCTGGCCTTGTATCTCAGATCATCCTTCCTATAAATTCTTGATAAAGTGTGTGTTATTTTTATGGCACAGTCATAAAACAGCCAAACGCAGAAGTAAATGACCTCATACCAGCTATCTCTCAGCAGATAGATTCACTTGGCAGATAGCCAAGGATTGATTGACACACATCTGACGGAACTAGAGTTAATTAATACGTCTACCAATTCCCAAATGGATCTCAGGAAGCAGAGAATCTGTTTAATGCAGTAAGCAATGACATACTGTGTGTGGTCAAGATATAATCACTAATTGCCAAGAATGCATTCTGGAATAAAATATTAACTAACATATATATGTATATATTAAAAAAAAAAAAAAAAAAATCAGACAAAACCCTTCTACACTGCAGCTCCTTCATTCCTTCAAAACCTTATGTTTAAAACATTATAAAGACTCACGTTTCAAATATCAAAAGACATTTTTATAGAGAAGAATAGTTTCCAGACTATAAAGGTAACACTCAAAAAAATCTGTAAGCTTTTCTACAAGAATTTCTGTTTTTTAAATAACTGAATCCACATTCAGTTAACAGTGATGTCTTTCTTTTCACAGAACTCTGAAAACCTGAATTGCAAAATCATCAGGTAAGTTGAAAGATTTGTTCTTCAGATATCACAGAAGCTACCAGTAACATAAATATAGATTCACCAATAAAATATATCCTTAAGTGAAATAAGTGACTGCTGAAAATACAGCAGAAATCTGGCTGCTAAACTGAGTCAGTCTATGGAGCAACACTCAGTTAAGTCAGAATGAAAGAAAAGTGGATTTACTGATGTTGTGTACCTAGATTACTAGAGGAAATAATAATGATAATAACAACAACAAAATATTTGCTTTTCTAGAAGGAAAAGGATAGAAATGGAATTAACTGGATGAGCACAGAGTCATTTGAGTGTAATCTTCAGACAGCAACATAAGCATGGACCTATTGCTTTCTGTGGATGACATTGTTTTTCACAGGAGAAGACCATGTTTATCTATTTAGTTACTACAATCACTGACAAAAAAAGAACGATTCTATGCTTTTTTGCAGTACTTAGCAAAAGTCAGCAAAATAAAGGTTTAAAAAAAAAAAAAGAGGAGAAGAGAGGGAAAATAATTTATTTTGTGAAGAAACAAAACTTAGATTGGATACGAAACCCAGTTGCTATGTCTCGTCAAATCTGAAAAGTGGTATTTATGAATACGTAACACTGTTTTAAATCCTAGCTGGGAGAAATAGACTGTGGTGTCAGACTGTACCAACAAGTAAGACAGTAAAAGACAAAGTTGGTCTCAGATTAAAGGCACTGGCTGTACTATGAAGTAGGCAGAATGGGCTTATTGGTATTTAAGTAAGACCCTGAGGGAAAGGATGCTCTGTGTGGGAGAAAAGCATAGATTCAGTTGTGATCTATCAATCAGCACGTCAGCACCAGAGGCAGGAGCAGGTCTTACCAGATCTGTTCCCTGAGCCACAGAAAATGAGTGAGTGTGCCTCGTGGCTAAACACCAATAAAGATTAAATGAGGGAAAAGAGAAATATTGTTTTAAGATAATTTACCTCAGGATGGCTTCCAACTTCAATATAAGTGCACATGGGATGAAAAGCCCCCGTTCCACAGGCGTACAAGTGTGTTTGGTTATAAGTCTTAAGCACCTTGATGAAATTAGCACATTCTCTCTGCAAAGAAAATGAAAAAAACAAAACAAAACAAAACAAAAAAGCATTTATCCACAAAGTTAATTCAGTGATTATGACTAATAGGGGTGCTTCTGGGTTGTGGATATACCTCTGAATGATTTTAAAGGTGTGATCATTTCAAGCTGTTTATAAACATGTTTAGAATGAAGTATTTAATAAATAGCCTCAGTTACGATCTCATTTAAATATCTTTGGTTGTCGTTTATTAACAACAACCCTGAAGAAAAAATTACACAACAAATTGTCCTCATTTTTGTTTCAGACACTTTTCATCTCTGTAATTTATGGCACTGCCATGTTTGTAAGACAAAGCCCATTTATAGAAAAGTGTCAGAATGAAATAATGAAGAAAAATGGACCAACTGTTTGTATTCAATTAAGTAACAGTTAGGGAAAAATAAAAAAATTTTAAAAAGTGATGGGCCAGATGGAAAAAGCTGATGAAAAACAAATCATTAATATAACATTTCTAACAACAGTATGAATGCTGCCTCATTTTCATTGTCTATGCTTAGGAAACAGTTCTGAAAGGATGAATACATGCATTTAACTTTACTGAAACTGTGTATGACTCCTGGAATGTAAGCTATGTAAGACTTGGACTTTACATATTCTACCTGACCAAATTATCAATCAAGAGTGATTTTAGTTCTCAACACCCAAAACAAGCACTAACAGCCCCTAGTACAAACATAATCTGTTGTCTGTTAGAAAAAAATACCATCATTAATGCCTAACGGTATTAAAATGGAAATATCTAACTTGATAGTCAAGATGTTGATTGCTTTTTTCCTGTTTATTTTATATTTTCATTTAAATCAGGTCTAAAAATGAAAATAAACATCAGTGCCTCCGAATCAGTCTACTAACACAATTATAAATAATGAATTTCAAATAGGAGAAAAGAAAAATGAATTAAAATAGACATTTGCAGTTTAAAAAATAAAAATAAAAAAATGAGGAAGCTTTTCTATGTACATATTTTCTTTTCATCTGAAGTCTGCATCAGCATTTGGTTTCAGCCCCAAATGGGCTTGCTCATCCATCTCTATTGCTATACTCTCCATTTCCTACTTTTGCTAACTGTACTCAGTATCTCGCCAAGTAAACGAGGGCATGTGGTGATAACCACCTCTGAAGAGGTCTCACTGACTGGCATCCTCCCTCTCTGTAACTTTCTTGCTAATTTAACAAGATAATCTCAAAGAGAAAATAATGTTTCTGCCATGAAAATGCATGTACAATTTGAAGCATGCCTTAGGCTACTGCTTGGACAAACAACAACCTTAGATACTCTGCTTCTCAGCTTCTCATCCACTGCACTGAAATGACATTGCTCTTCCAGTGTTACCCTTTATTTGCATAAAAGATAATGGAGATGTATTAAAAAGAGTACCCCAGAGAAAAGTATAAGGAATCATACTATGTCTTTGGTCTACTGCTGACAACTTAAGTTAATCTTCCAACTGAGATGGAAGAGAAAGCATAAAGATAGTTAAGGTAATCCAACAGGAAATTGAAAGAAATAGAGATGGATGTTACCAGAGGTCTTTCTAAATTCTTTCCATTCTGACCTTTCTTAATGAAAACACACACAAACTCTGTTGCATGCTTATTCTTCCTCCCACACATATATAAACACAAAAATACATTTATCATATAGACTCACAAACTGCTTTGTACTGTCACAATGACAGAATATTAAACAAATATCTAGCATAAGTTAGTTAAAGGACATTGTATTTCTGTATTGTTCTTAATGTTATTTTCAGTTGTTCTTTTCAATAAAAGAAATATGGAGAAACTGTGCAAATGTATTAATAATTCAATGGCTGCAGTAGTAAAAATGAGCAACTACTGTAAATTCACAAAACATTAAACAAAATAAAGTAGATCTTTACTTAAGCTCTGATACTCCACATTAGATGCTTCAGCTGAAGCATCTAACATTGATTCCGCTTAATTTAAAACTGACCAATGATTTGTGCATTGTTAAGGAATCCAGAATTTTCTTCCTCAGATTTGGATCTGGACAAATTTAACTACATTACTGTTTCAGAACATGCCTTGGTTTTCCAGATTTCACGTACCATGATTTTAGAAATGTCTGTATGATCTAAAATAGTATATGAAAGTTTTTAAGAATTGCCTGCCTCGAGGAAATAAAATATCAGGTGCCAGTGGTATTTACAAAAGGGTAGAACTACATCCAGTATGAAACAGGTTTCCATTGAGCTATCCTAATTTACAGCAACATGGTACCTGTGACATGATATACAATCAATAAATACTGTTCAGCTGCCTATGACATAAAGCAAAAGGTTTTAGATAGCTAATGTTTTAAAGGTGAGATGGAAAACCCTCCTTTGCTTGTGAGCAGAGCCTTCTTTGATTCCTATGGAAGGAAGGAAGGAAGGAAGGAAGGAAGGAAGGAAGGAAGGAAGGAAGGAAGGAAGGAAGGAAGGAAGGAAGGAAGGAAGGAAGGAAGGAAGGAAGGAAGGAAGGAAGGAAGGAAGGAAGGAAGGAAGGAAGGAAGGAAGGAAGGAAGGAAGGAAGGAAGGATGGATTTAAATTTATGATAGCTATACTTTCATTTCAGCTGTTCAGGATTCTAGTGGAACTGTGTTATTATTGTAGAATTAATCCAGAGATATATTATATTTATATAAAAATTGCTTCTAAGAAATTTGGCTTATTTATCCTTGCTTTCAAGCCCTCTTTAATTCATTATGAAATGCATTTTTTTACAGTAGATGTCTGACAAAGACACAGTCTAGTTAAACAGGGGGGAAGGTAAATACTTAGAACAATAAACCTTTGACAATAACAAACAAACTTATTTAACATTTAAAGTTCCTAGTCCAGCTCAGACTGCTCATATAGCTTCCCTGTGTTTTATAGCTGCATAAAGGAACCATTAAGGTCTATTCAGTAAATTCTCATACACCTCCCTAACAGATTAGATTTCTTTATATATTTTACGATTGTAAAAAAAAATAAATAAAGAGGGGTATTAAACCACAATAAATGACATCAAAGTAAAGTTATAGTTCTGATTTAAGCCCTTGTCAACTCAGGAAGCTCAAAGTGAAGTTTCCCCTCTCCCTTAGAGACAGGGCTATTCTTGCTGGAACAATAGCAACAGCCTCATTGATTTCAACTGCAGCATAATCAGAGTCCTTCCTTTGTCTAACTGTGCTTAAGTACAACTGCACGGATATACTATGATGTGTGGAAACATCATTGTACCTATGAATTTGTGAATGATACCCTGAGCTGAGCAAGAATTTGTTCTGTGATGGTGAATATTTAATTCTCACCATTTATGTGACTCTAGGAAGAAAAAGTTTCCTGTAAGTTCATACTGCATCAATTTTAACAGGTCTGAATGATTTATTTAAACTCCAAATCTCAGTGTGTACATAAGCTGAAGAAGATAGTTCTATAAGGGAAAATGTGTGTGCCTTGAGGAGACTTGGACCTACCACTGCACGAGATTTGGTTGACTTGACTCAAGTATCCAGGATCTGTTTCCTCATTCTTTCCCTGGTTGCACTGGTATTCAGTTGTGAAACCTGGCACACAGCTCTGCTGGTCCCAACATTGGTGGCTACATCAATTCAGCTAAGAAGCAACAACCATCCCACTTGGCTGGAGGCCCAGAATTACATGGTTGCCTCTAACTGGGCTTGTCCCACTTGGCAGATGCATCTCCTGCTGCCAGGCCCTCAGGCCAGCACTGTACTGTTGGTGGGAAGAAGCATGCCAGCAGAAGGAGGCATTTCACTACATGATCTCAGAGAGCAAGGTACTAGGAAGGAAGCAAAGCCAACAAAAGGAATGTAGCATCCTGGTAAATTCTAGCAGATGGGAGAAAATAACCACTGGAGGTACAGAGGTACTTCAGTGCTCAGCCCTGGTGAGGCCTCACCTAAAGTTCTCTGTTTGATTTTGGGCACCTCAATACGGAAAGGACATGGAGATGATGGAGCAGGACCAAAGAAGGTCAACAAGGCTTGTGAAGGGCTTGGAGAATGTGCCCTATGAGGAGCAACTGAAGGAACTGGGGCTGTTTAGTCTGGGGAAGAGGAGGCTGAGGGGAGACCTTATTGCTCTCTTCCAGTATCCGAAAGGTGCTCACAGAGAGAGTGAATCTAGTCTCTTCTCACTGGTGACAGGTGACAGGAGAGGAAATGGCCTCAAGTTGCACCAGCGTAAGTTTAGGCTGGATATCAGGAAAACTTCTTTACAAAAAGAATTGTTAAGCACTGAAATAGACTCCCCGGGAAGGTGGTTGAATCACCATCCCTGAATGTGTTTAAAAACCATTTGGATGTGGTGATCAGGGACATGATTTAGCAGAGGGTTGTTAGGGTAGTATGATTAGGTCATGGTTGGATTCGATGATCTTTAAGGTCTTTTCCAACCTGAGCAATTTTATGATTCTATGATTCTATTCTATGAAAGGAACCAAGAACCAGAAGCTTCAGTAGTCAAATTATCAGGGAATAATATTATCACTGTGTCTCTGTTCACCCTCAAAGTACCTCTGAATCTACTTTTACTCTCCCCAGGAAGAGAATGTTGTTTAAATGTTCCATCTTTTGACATATTCATAACCTTTGAATGTTCTTCTTTAACTAGAACAGTTTTAGAATGAAAATTAGAATTTCAAAGCAAAAATCATGGGTGGAATGTGTGCTGAAAATTCTTTTAGCTTAATAATGCAAATGAAAATGAGTGAAAAGTTTGCAGATTTCTCTGTAGACAGGAAATATAACTTGGATAGTTAATGAAAATACTTTTTTTTTTTTTTTTTTTTTTTTTTTTTAGAGGAACATTGGAATCACCATAGTGAATCATTATAAATTTTTCCACCTAATAGTCCTATTTCTTATAATGGGCAATTTCATATTAGGAATTTTTTTCTTTCTGTGTATAGCTAAATACAGGTTTTGTCCTAAAGACTGAGTGTATTTATACTACACAGCAGAAAGCATAAGGAAATGTTTTCATATGGTACAGAATGATTGAGGTAGACATTCAAAGAGAAAATTAGGTATATCATGTGGGAGTTTACAACAGTCCTGAAACCCCCCCCATTCATTTGTCTTGCCTAACCCTGTAGAGGATTAATCTTCATTTCTGTTTCAATAAATAGTATAAAGTTTCCCTAAGACCTCTAGGATCTGCCTTTGGCCTTGTTCTGAAGCATCTCTATCGTTAAATCTAAGCAGCTAAGCCCCAGCATCATGTCTGGAACCTCTTAGCATAGCCTATGAGGTCTCTCATTTTCTGCCCTCACTGAGCAAAGCTCTTTAGATAGCTACCTTTTTAAAATTTTCACCGTGTAAATACTGGATCTGCCTTTGTAAACTAATCATGTTATGAGGCATGATTGCCAATGTTCTCTAAAGCACAGCCAAAGAAAGGGATCTTAATTTGTCCTGACTATGCTACATGCAATGCTGACAGTTTATTAAAACAAAAATTAAAAGAAGCTAGAATATTTTTCTATCATGTTAGGATATTGTGGCCAAACAAATTTTATTGCAAATCCTTCTGTACTAAAATCCTATTTGTAGTACAAGTTGAGAAATTGTCACAAATTCAGAGTGTGAATTCAAATCAATGAGGTTCATTGTGTCTGGACAGAGATCTTAAGTCTTAATTCCAGTACCAAATATTATATATTATACATAAGGACAGAGGGCATGTCTTTAAGAGAAGATTAAGTGTTAATTAAGCTTTCCAGCAAGACACCCACCATATGAAGATCAATATGTCTGTCACTAACCAAACAAACACATCTAATTTTTAAGAGACTTCCAATATATTTGTATCTAATTGATAGAAGGGATTATGAAGAGAGGGATTAGCCTGAAAAAATAAATTACAAAGAAAATGTCTGCAACCAAAGCATGGAAGTCAAAAGCAGAAAGACTGAAAAACAAACACCACAGATATGCAACACTGATTAGGCAGTGTTTTGCCGACTTTTCCCGGACACTTATAAAAATAAAGTCCATCCATCTGTCAAAACATCTGCTCTACATATGAAAATTAAAACTGAATTTAGGTGGGTTTTATGAGTTTCCAGTAATTATCTCTTCCTCAGATGCCTGGAACTTACGTCCTTCTGTCTGGATTACTGATGCAGCAAAGAGTTTCCAATGACATCTTTTTAAATGGAAGTTTAAGGGGTAAATCCCCGTGACCAACAAATATCTAGACTTTTTTCCTCATTTTAAAGATTTACCTTTTTTTGCTTTCAAGAAAAATATCATTCTTTATAAAACTGCTTCACAGATATTACCACAAAAAGGAATGACCAGATTTTGTGGACACTGTGTAGAAGACCACTATCTTCAACAGTTTTCTGCTAATTTAATCCAGATAAGGATCAGACCCTGTAAAATATCCTTCCTCTATTTCAACATTCCGGCTTAGCCAAGTGATTAGAATATCAGAAGGTTTTGTCTAAATTGGATTGACAAGGGGATTTAAAGCTATCATCTAACAGCTGGACAAACAAAACAAATACATGTTTTGTCTCTCAAATCAAAGTGGAAGGACAGTTTCCATATTAAGTCCCATGCATGAGTTTAATTAATATGTTTACTTTTTTTTTCTTCTTCTTCTGTCTAATTAGTTGAATTCTCAAGCAGTAAGGTCAGGGGTATCCATGGAGAGTAAGTAATCCCTCATATTACTCCTGTCATTCAAATTTATCACACTGTTGAAAGATGTTCCCAAGTTATCGGGGAGCTTTTTTGCTCCTCTCTTTTCCTAGTGGGCTATTGCCAGCTGCAATCAGTTCAGTTTGTATTGGCAAAGCATTTTTTTTCAGTATGCAACAACATTGTTTCAGGGAAAATATTTCTGGATTGACAGTGCAATAAATGTATATTTGTAACTTGTACACAGAGTATCAGCATCAGCTAGATTCTGCAAACACTTCAGCACATTAGCATGCACAAGGAGGCACTCTTTGGACTTAACTCTACAATGAAAATGCTTTCATAGCTATTGCTGTTTGTGTGCAAGTTCTTCTAAATGCAGTAAGATTATTTAAGATTTTGTACTGCATCCTGCTCTGTATTACAGTAGCGCTTAAAAACATTGATCAAAGAGCAGAGTCTACTCAAACAGGTCTGAATTAGGCAGGAAACAAAGCAAATGATTCCAGTCCTGTTAAAATGAGATTATCTTTTTTAAATTTCATTTTATTGCAGTAACCTAATTGGTAACACTGCTGCAAAGCCATTATTCTAAGTGCTGCATTGGCAACAATTGGAATGCTTCCCAGTATTATAAAATTTTCACAGTCTGACAGGTGGGTAAATTATGCCTGGCACCTGTACTCCATGCGATAACCTTCCAACTGAACCTGACTAAGCAGGTGTATGATTTTTGAGAGGGGGAGGCCAGCATTGCACACAACTGGCATGAAAACATTTGCAGGCGGTGACTTACTGCTGTGTGCCTCTTGGAGCATGGATCAATAACTTCATTTCTATTCCTGTTTTCTCATTACTGCATCTCACAATCAGCAGATTCAGTGTTTTATGGTCCTACCCTCTGAAAGTCAGATTACAGCACTGACTGAAGTTAGCTGAGTAGCTGAATTATTGAGGTCCATGTTGTAGAAGAGAATTTCCATGAACTTAGTTCTTATGGATGACATCTTATCAAATAAGCAGATAAATAAACAATATTTAATATATATACATTTATATATACAATAGAGACCGTGAATACCTTTAGGCGAACAAAACCTCTAGTCATTACTATAAATCTATGTTTTTTTTTTTTTAACTGAATTCTACTTTAACAACACTCACTATCTTTGAGCTTTGAAAAAAGTGGCAGATCCTGAGATCTGGTGGCCCTTCTGAACCAGAGAACTCAAAACCTCCCAAGATGTCAGAAGTTAGACTACTCTTAGACTTGGTCACCACAGCCAACATAAGTACTTGATTAATTCCATAACTAGATTTTCTTCTGCTCTTGAGATGTGCCCTGAGAAAATTCTGACTGAGTGTGCTGATGAAGATAGATAAGACATTCTTGGTTGCTTAGTGCAGCTTACTGTACTTCCACAGTTATCTTCCCAATTAAGTTATGCCTGTTATCTGTCTGATTTTTTTCATATGATAAGAGTTCATGAGACTACTTAAAATGTATAATTTATTCAAGTTGCAGAATGTCTGATTGAATTTAAAGTATTGAAACATCAAGACAAGAAACACGAAGCCAACTAACAAAACATGTGATTAAAAGAAAAACCCACTGAAAAACAGTCAGATATATCCTGATTCCTTCAAGCCACAAAGCTGCATGCCATATTAGCAAATAGTTTTATCATCAAAACACTTGCACAGCAGATGGAAAGCTCCTTTGCTTCCTACTTTGTGTTAGTAAGGGTGAAACAAAAAATGCTTCTCTGTCTGCCTGCCTGTCTTCCTTCCTGTAAATCTTTTGGCCAATACTGGCACTTTGACTCCTAGAACAAAGCATATCAGTGAAATCAGTGAATCTTTGTTGTTAGCAACAATCATCAAGCCTAGCCTGAGGTCATAAGAAGAAAAGTTTCTACAGATTTGTTCTGCATTTGGTATGTCTAAATTTGGAGATGTATTTCGTCCATAAATCTTCATTCGCTAGATGCAGATAACAACTGTTCTGGACTTGTGGGCATCTAAAGGGAGGCCAAGAAAAGGCTGAAACACAAAATACCAATTTTAAGGACCAGTACATTTTTGTACATCTGGTTAGTGTGCAATTAACAATATAAATGAAAGCCTTTTGTGAATACAGTCTAGAAAATTGATTTTCAGGATTTTGCAGTGACAACTGAAAAATTGACTGTTGTACACTGAACCTTTCCAGGATCTTTATAAAGAAACTTCATTTATTTTGAATTGTTGTGTTCTTTAGTATTTATTTCCTACAGAACAACTAATTTACGTAAGGAACAGAAAAACATTTCTGGAATAACTCAAAACATTTAAGTTTTGAGGTCAAGTAGAAGGTTATTCCTTTCTGTCTATAACTTTAAAAGAAAATTGTTTTTGCTCTACAGACTAAAGCTGTTCCACACTTGGGGCATGGCTTTATTAGCAAAGCAATGAACTATACCATTTGGTTTCAACTCAAGCAATCTCAGCAAGTCCAGCAACAATTTAAATTGCTACCACAGTCTAGATCTAAGGAGTCTCTCCCATTTATCTTTTCTATCTGGGTGGGGTGATCACCTGTCTCCTGGTGAAATCAGATTACATTCCACCTTTCCGAACAGGATCAACACCTGCTAATTGGGTGGAGTATTTCAGACAAACAGGTTGCCATGCCTATTCCGTGCACATAAGTCACTTGTACTCCATATCAGTCAGCTTGCCTTTATTCAGCATTAGGCATATCTTGTAATGGCTACCATTCACAGACACCTAAGATAAATATACTCAAAACTTCTGTGTTGAAAGTAAATGTAAACGTGTAAAGTGCTGAAAGCAAGCAAAAGACTGTGGCATCCCTGTGACTGTTGCTTAGCAATATGTGGGCCCGTAAATAAATATACTCTGTAAGACAGACTCTGAAGTTATATGTTCCTTACTGTGGGATTCCTTACATTTGGATTTGGAAATTAAACCATTCTGAATTCTCAGCCAGTGAAAATTTGGTGCCAAACAGATTTTTCTTTCTTTCCTTTTTTTTTTTTTTTTTTTTTTTTTCTTTTTTTTTTTTTTTTAGGGTGATTGAGGGGCAATTCATGATACATGTATAGTAATCTAAAGATTTTGAATATGTAAATCAGCAAGGACTTATACAAGGAAAAATCAACAGATGAGCTGTTTAAACACAGATCACTTTGAATAGTCAGAAGAAGGAAAAAAAATATATATGAGGGGGGAGGGGAGACCTTTCTTTAGTATTCTTAGTTGACATGAAGATGTGGAAACTGAATAAAATATTAGCTTTGACATATGAAATAGTTATGTATCATCTCCAAGGTTGTTTTAAGTACATTAACTAGTATTTAGCTTATTTGTTATTCCAAAAGAAGGCAGAAACTATTAGATTTGTATCAAGAAAGGATGAATTTAGTTAAACTATCAGGTGGTGGATGCATGTAAAAGAACCAAAGGAAGAAAATAATTAATTAATTAATTAATTAATTATTTTTGTAGACTAATTTATTAGGGAAATAGTGCACACTCAGTCAGGAACTGTGATGTGTGATCTTTGAGTTATCCTTCAATTTTAAATTACACTTCCTTCCATTAAAGCAACAGCAATCTAAACATATGTCTTTTTGCCAAGAAAGAAAGAACCTGAGACAAATTCTGGGAAGAAAAAAAAAAAAAAATAAAATCTCTATGTGAATGGCACCAAGAGAAATGCTCTTCTCTGACTATATGAGCTTCAACTTGAAGCTGTGTGAAAGAAAACCAGTACTAAACACATCTGTGACTTCTAATAGTTATCAAGTTAATGTTTTTTTTCCCCTCTGGAAAGAAATCTACACAGGACAAATTTACCATGCTGGACTGCAATAAATCACTGCAAGGAATTATCCCTAGTCATTTTTAAACAGCAGTCATTTTTTCAAGGCCAAACTAGAGTTCATGAGGAATAAATACTGCTCAGTAACTAAAACCTCTAATTTGGGAACAAATTTTCCTTCGTCCCTCCTTTACTTTACCCGTCCCTGCTTCTGTGAATTCATACTTCAAAGACAAAAAAAACAAAACAAAACAAAACAAAACAACAACAAAAAAAATTTCTTTAGGATTGCATTAAATCTAATGAATATAAAGTTTCCTTCCTTCCTTCTAAAGTCACACCTATAAACAAAAAATCAATCCAGAAATTGGAAAACTATTTTTCTCTTTGATCTGTATCAATTTGATCCCTACAGTCAAAGATTTAAATGACTTTGTGTGATACATAAATAGGTAAACCATGAACAAATGACAACTTCCGACTATATCAGTACACAAGTTATTACTTTACAGTAACTGACTTGCCTTGCTCAGTTCATATAGATAAGTATATGCAAAAGCCTACATGAACACAAGCTGTAGGCTCAACTGAATAGATTCATGGCCATAAATGAGACATTATGCCAGCAAGTGTTCAAGAACTGGAGCTGGTGCAGTAGAATTTTCTTGCATGGAAAGATTATATTAGAAAGCTCCACATGACTTTGGAATGCACTGGTGTATTATACTTTCTTTTTACCACACCCAGCTTACTTTGCCTATGAGAAGGAGCTGTACATTTATTTTATTCTGTTCCTGTCTTTCTATGTTGTGTGCATTCTATGCAAAACAGTTCTACATAGCAGCAATATTAAAGCAGCCTACAACCTACAAGATGCCTTGCTTCCTTTTCTCCATATGTTAAGAAATGTGTTGGTAAGAAATCACGAGCACATTAAAGATTATGGACAAGGTCAGTGAGTGAGAACACTACTAAATAACAATTTCTTACAGGTTTACTACTTGTGACGGACAGTAGAATGGACAAGTACAGTGGCACTGTTTGTCTACTAGCAGTTCAGAAGTCACATTTCTCCATATGGAAGTTAATGAGAAGACTAAATCCTCCTCACTGAAGGTCCATCTGTGGATTTGTTGCTCACCTTATCTCTTACTACTCCCAGAAGACATGCACCTTCTCCTTATTTACTTCCATAGATTCAGGGCGTCCTGAGTCTATGAAAGGATTTCAGTGTTATGCTAGAGACAGAGTCAGAAAGAAAATGGCCATGGTGACAACGTTTGGTGATAGAAAAGCTGGGAATCTGACAGTGGATGCTCTCCAAAGGGGCCGGACCAAAAAAAGATTAATTTCTCTTTGGCACACCCCAAGGGCCAGCAGTAAATTGACCTGATAAACAATGACTATCAGATGAATTTAGCAGCAAGCTTTCTAGATTTAGGCAGCACTGTGTATTTAATTTTAAGATTTCCTCTTCAGATCTTTGTTTACAATAACATATGAAAATAATTAATTTTACTTTCTGCCTCCATGTTCTTTTGTTTCCCCTCAGGCAACAACAGTAATAAAATGAGTTAAAGGGAAAAGTGCTCATTCATTGCCAACTTAATTATTTCAAACTATCATGAGATATGAGGAACACTTACTAAGTTACACACCATATTACTTTACTTTTTCTTTCCTTTTTCAGTCAAATTGTTGCACACTGATGGCTTTAGAACTGTTTATCTTCCTAGGATTTACGGAAGATCTGAAAAACTTTAAAGAATGCAAAAACTTAGGTGACACATGAACATTTTGACCTGAGTATCAGCTTTATGAAAGGAATGGAGAACTAAATTACAGTCATGATTCTACATACATGAACCATAAACTCAATGATTATACCACACTAAAATGCAAAGATGTGTACACAGAATATAGCTATACTGTATGTCCTGTAAAGAGTCCACTGCACCTTCTTGAATAGGAAAATGGTTATGATCTGAAGGTCTTCTAAAATACCACATAGAGAGCTATGAATAATAAAAGCTGATCACAGCCAAATTCATGTAACAGTTAACTAGCTGAAGTCCAAGGACAATTAAACAGCTCAAGGAGATGTTAGTCTCATACAAGCTCTAATATACTCAGTGTTAATACACAGAACTGTGCTGACACAGATACTGCATTCAGTGACATCAAAGTCTAACTCTTGGTACAAATATAGCTGTTCATTTAAAGAAGACATGAAGAATCTTGCTGGTGCAAAGTAAAGTAGCTTGGTACTCTTTGTATCTCACTGTATACCACCATTCAGATCTCACCAAAAAAATCACACTGTATGCAAAGTGTCTGTCATCATCTAGTTTGTCCTATATGACTTTTTTAAAGTATCCATTGAAATTTAAAGATTTATGTATGTCTAGGCCAAAAGGAACCATTTCAACAATTTAATTTAGGCTGGGCTATATAAGAGCAGTTAAATTAATTACACAAATCACACTTGAAAATAACATCCTAATGTGCACTTCAGAAACACATCTTTGAAGCTTTCAAGTTGTAGAAAATCTACTATATCCTTTAATAGGGATTCTTCTAATTATTTGTGTACATTATGAACTACTGTTTTGGTTCCTCAGTCAAACCTGGTATTAACAGCAGATTTAACTTGTTAACTGTTAACTGAGCTTTCCAGTCAACAGATTACCCTATCTCAACCTGCAAAACTATCTAGTCTTTCTGTTAATGTTTGTAAATCATTCAATTGTTGTTTGTAAATCATTCAAGCTTTATTTGCTTATGGTATCCCAGAAATATCAAAGTGGAATTTTAACTGTCTTTGTTTGTTTGTTTGTTTGCTTGTTTGTTTCCCTGTTACCTATTATTTAACCCATATGTAATAAAGAGGTTGCCAGGTGCTCTTGCTGGGTTGCAGGTACCTGTGAGATTTTGACAAAAAAATACTGAGGCTCACTAGGGAGGGACATGACTATGCACATGTCCACACTCTTAAGATTCGGCATAAAAAGTGAAAAGTATTCTGTAGACACCTTGTCTTCTTTAATCAGTACCAAGGACTAGTCAAGAATCACTGGAAATAGTCATAGGACTTACAAAAACTAGAATAGATCAAATGAGAGACTGAGTTCCAGAACAGCAAGAAATCCTCAAAGAACTGTTCATTTAGTTGAACTGCATAAGCAACAATGATATTTGTTATTTAGAGCTTTTAATTTCTCATAAACTATATTAAATTTCTGCTTTTGTTATTTTTAATTTATAACTTGTGAAAAGTGTAAGAGTTAACTTTGTTCAGAGAAGTCCTGTTCCATTGCATAGCTAGGGAAAATCTTTCAGCATTCCTTCTCCCTAGCTCACTTCAAAGCATATTTTTAAACATATTTACCTATACAGTGAGCAAAACTTAATTAATTAACATACACTAAGCACTTTAATAAATAGCAGCTAAGAAATATGATTGAGAAACACTTCTTGAGGAACAGATTCCAGAAGCATGAGAGCAGTACAAGTAGGCCACCCTCCTTGAATCCCAAGCCAGCTGACTGTACTGCAAGCCTGCTGCACCCAGATCAACATGACCGACAGTGTCAGTGCAAGGAATCCCTCTGAAGGAGTAAAAATGATGGTAAATTACCTCTTATAATTATGAGAGGAAATCTCTGAGGTCAGAGCTGAGGTTAGGAGCAGGGCAGAGACAAGGTTGTACTTGCACTGCAGCTGCTGCAGTGCACCTGGCCTATTAGTGAGGACTTGCATTTTCAGCACTCATTTCCCCTGGAGATCAATAATTTAAAACGTTTTTTAAAAGTATCTCAATGTAGAGGTACATACTGTTATTTGGAAAGTTTTGAACCATCACAAGTGAGGAGTATCTAATATCTTAGCAGTGGTACACTGCTGAAAGCAATATTAAATCATGTTTCATAGAGCACTTTATTTGTCCTCTATTTCTCTTGTTCTCACTAATGAGAGACTGTTGAGTTATTTTTATGGCCTTTATATTTCACACTCCCAAGGTACTGACAATGGTTTTAAGGAATAAATGAAGAAGGAATAATTATTTCCTTGAATAGTTTTTATCTCTAATTACAGCTGAAGAAGTTATTCTAAATACTTTATTAGTGCTGTATTATATTTTAGCAATAAAAGGAAGCTGTAAATATTCCAAGATGATGACCTGAGCAGACCAAAATATACGTAGGTCACTCCATAAGTAATGCCTCTTATCTATTTCCATGGAAACTACAACTAATACAAATAGCACAGTAACACTATTTGGTAGAGCAAGTTCTCAGCTACAAAACACTATTTTTCAACATAACCACCACCATTAGCTATGCATTTTCACTAGCAATGTACAAGAGACTGCATACCACATTTTGTAAAAATCTGCACCATCGGAGATGACCCACTGTTTCACAGTTGCTAGGAAAATATTGCCCACACAGTCTGTTTTTCATCAGCCTAAACAGATGGAAATCAGAAGGCACCAAAACTAGACAGTATGGAGTGTGTGGTAGGACAGTTCTGCTGTGACTGGCCATGTGATCCACAGTCCTCAAACTGGCAAGGATCCTAGTCTCATCATGTTGCAAGTAAAACGTTCTCCTCTGGACTGACTCTGGATGTTTGAGCCTTCAGCTTCCTCAGTGTCACGATGTAGTGGTCAGAGTTGATGACTGTTTCAGGCTCCAGGAAATCCAGAAAGATCACCCCTTTTCCTATTCCAAAAAACAGTGCACATCACTTTAGCTGCTGATGGCTGCATCTTGAACTTTTTTTGGATGAGGAACTCTCATATCACCACTCCACAGATTGTCATTTTGACACTGGCTTGTAGTGGTGGTACCATATCATGACACCAGTAATGGTGCGACCCAGGAAACTGTCACCTTCAGCCTCATACTGACTCAATGGCTGGTCTGCATATAGTGTTCTTTCTGTTTCTGTGTGAGAATTCATTGAACACACCTCGTGCAAACTTTGTGATATTCCAACATTGCTGCCATACAATTTCCAATACACTGAAGCCAGTATTCAACTTCATATTCAACTTCCCTGGTTGTTATATGCCAATTCACATGGATAGGTTGATCAAGACACTCTTCATTTAGTGATGTGAGAGCTGTGCATCACCATCCGGAATGTGGTTTGTCTTTCTTGTCACTGTTGCCCTTGAAGAAATGAACCACTCACTGCCTCAGTGCACCAACATCCACTGTTTGGGCTCCACACATGTTTAACAAGTGTTCATGAATGCCAATGACTGCAATTTTTTCTGCATAGAAGAAGTATATTACACACTTTTTCTTCATATGCACTTCCAAGTCAGATACCATTCTATCAGACCATGCTTTTGCTGCCAGCTGTCATATGGCAACTGAAGGTAATGGAATATTGATGGGAAGATTCAACATCTACTACCACACCACCAGTGTCAGACTCTGACGTTGTGGGCCAACATAATAAAATAGGAGGCATTACTTTTGGAGCTGGCCTAATATATTCCAACTTTATATGAAAACTGTACCCACACTAAATATGACTTATTCATTTTTTTATTTCTCACCTTAATTTCTAGAGAAGTCTGAAATAAATAAAAAATAACAATAGTAAAAAAAAAAAAAAAAAAGCCACATCATCCCTAACAATGCAAGGATGTGAAAAATATATTCCAAAATGAATTATCCGGTTCTTGCAATAGTTTTCTGTTCTGCTGTCCTACTATTATGTCACACCTTTTTCCTCGGTTCTGGGCTCATGTTTTTCTTTATGCTTATCCATCAGCTCATAAGTGCGCTCCTTCTAATGCATAGGTTCATAGCAGGCAGATAATATGCCAGGTCATACACAGCACTGTAGCAAAGTACTGGCTACAGTACTTTGCTCATGATCAGTGGATGCAGCTGCCTTAATACCACAAGATGCAAAAGATTAAAGATGGATAAATTAGTTACAGTATAAATAGACCTCCCAAGCTTACAGAAATAGGAGAATAGGAACTTGAATTTCCCAACTCACTCCATTTGTAATATCTTTTTGTTATGAAACATAATTTATTATAAATGAAGATAGAGATGAATAAGAATCAGCCTAGTGCAATGTACTGAACTTACTGTACTGTTCTGATTTTCTAAAAATAATATCAAAAATTAAAGTAATAAGCTTTCATTATCAGTGCTGAATCTCTTACTGCTTTTCTAGATTTCACCATCAGCTATTAAAATTTCTAATTTGTGTAATATTGTAATACATAAAATAAGATCAAGCTGCAGGGTTAATTTGCCCAGAATTTTAACCTTATTTTTAAATATTTAATGTTAACCCCCTTTTTTTTAAAAACCTTGAAAATTAGACAGTCTAGTCCTTATTTTCAGTATGCTCTGAAAATAATTTAACATTAAGTAGGATTAATTTAAACATTCTTTTTCTATCTAATGAGGCAGCTTGAGTATCAGACACTGCATCTGCCTTTTAAATATATAGTTTATCCTAGAGTTCTGTTTTTTTACCTAGATCCTTCACTGTTCCCTAATAGCTTTTTATGAAGAAAATTGTCATTTTGTCTTCAGTAAAGAATGATGAAATTATGTTTATTGTGACCTAGGAAATTATTCAGATGGAGCTCTCTAGAGGCATATGGATGGCATTATGAATATTTTACAGAATCATCCCTGAAAATCAGGCCAATAGCATATACACACATGGTCAACTTCTACTCTCAGTTGTACTTTGGCAATCACAATGATTTCTCATTTGAGTATGCTATGTAAGTATTTATTTGGATTATTTTCTTTCATTTTCCTTTCTTCAGCCTTGTCTTCCCATTTCCCATACATTTGTTATAACGGCAACAGTTATTCTCAGTGTAGAATGAGTATTATTTAGAAGATACTGGCTGTTTCTATCCTACCTCATAAATACAGGGAATAAAACATATGGAGGTATGACGGAAAATGTACAGAAAATTGTGTCTATTTATCTGTGTAGTTTACACTAGCATAACTGTGTTTATAAAATGTGTTTACCAAATGCAGAATATTAGAACTATTTTGATCATGATCTTGGTAAGAAATCAATGCAAAAATAATAATAATAATAATAGTAAAAATAATAATAAAAATTTAGGCAAACTGCTGACTTCAGTGAAATGCCAGAAAGAGAAAGAAGTGCTTGGGAAGCTTGGGAATCATTGCTGGTCTGAGACCTGCAGGAGTGCAAAAATAAAGCAGAATGACAGTAACCTGAGATCAGAACATTATGCAAGGGTTAATATTCCTCATGCTGATGTTTCCCTTCTAGTTCTGCAGAATAAACTTTTGGTTTTCCTCATAAAACTTAATTTTATTTATATATTTCCATTTTAAAACTTCACCCCTGATCATAAAGGTAAAATTGAATTGTATAGAATTAATAAGTTTGAGGTAGTTCAAATATGTGGCCTTATAGTTTAAGAATTAACACAATAAAATCTAATAAAATATTTAGAATGTTTTAAAAAAAGAAAAAAAAGAAAAAAAGTGAAAAAGATTTGTACTTACCAAAATATCTTTTCCAGCCCACTTGCATTCATCCCTTCGGGAATGAGAAACAGGCCAAACAATCTAAAGACAGAGAGCAAAAATCACGTTATTTCGTGCTTCAGTAATCAAAAATTGCAGACCAAGTATTACAGAGTGTCTTCACTCATTTTGTCTTTTGCTCATTCTTATTTCCTTCTCCATGACGAAATTTGACAACAAAGAATTGAAATGATAGGAGCAAAATAGAGATGATAAGAATCACAGTAAAACAATCTTGAAATATAATCTATATTATGAACCTCAACAGTGAATCTTGAATATGAATGGAGATTTGACTCTATTAGTGAGTATTCTTCCACTTTAAAATCCAATGTAATGAAATGGAGACTCAGAGCAAAAAATTGCAGATATTTCCTTGCAGTAAATTTGATCTACGTGAAATACAATCTCAGATTAAAGTTACAGCATTGTAAATGAGGCATTTGCCTCTACAGTGTCACTACTAGTTTGGTATTTTTCTAGGTTTAGTTAATTAAATAATAAAGAAGCTGTGATATTTGAAAAGTATTTCACCGTTGAAGCAGAAATGTTTATTCTGTTCCAATTGAGCTACTCAAATATGCATAAACTTAAATGTAGGTTTACTGTAGTGTTTGCCTTGCAGAAAATGGATCTCACGTCATACTGAGAAAATCCAGAGACCCTCACAGTCAATTATTCATGCTTTTGGGTTGTTTTTTTGTTTGATTGTTTGTTTTGTGTTTCTTTGTTTGCTTTGTGTTGTTTAATTAAAAAAAAAAAAAAAAAAAAAAAAAAAAAACTTTTTGGAAGTCTCAGATAATGCAATATAAATGGCCATAAGTCTGAATTACAGCCATGGTGTTCAATGGTGTTTGTGAAAAGAAAGTGAAAAGGCAAGGATTCAAAAAAAAAAAACAAAACAGAAACAGAAAAAAAAATGAATATGAATGACAGAAGAGGATGAAGGAGATGCATGTGTCATTCAATAATATAGTTTACAACTGTACTACTGTACTACTTCCTGTTTCTATTCAGCTTAAAATATGCAGAGATGTGAAAATTAAAATTAACTAGGTTGAAAAACATTAACTATATTTCTCAGATCTCCCAGAAATACCAGTTCAAGTTCAGTTCAAGTTTTGGGCAAAGATTCTTATATTAATTAAACCAATATTTTAACCTATTAAATGAATGGCTAGTTGTTCTTTTTCCTGATTCTCACACCATGATATTTTCTCTATTTTGGTTTAAATGTCAGCCAAACTGAACCATTTTAAAGCAATGGAAGGAAGTTGGGCAAAAACACTAGGTGGTCTGAATGGATAAACAAGGACATGTTCAAGCAGAAAACAGAAACCTGCGGAGGCTGGAAGCAAGGACAGATAGACAGGAAGGAACACTGAGAAATAGTCCAAGTAGCCAGGGAGCATGTCAGCAAAGCTAAAGCTCTGTCAGAATTAAAAGTAGACAGTGATGTCAAGGACAGAAATAAATCTTCTATAGGTCCACCAGTGATAAAAGGAAAAAATAGGGAAAATGTAGGCCTTTTCCAGAAGGAAATAGGAAGCCTGATTACTGGGGATATGAAAAAAGTACTCAATTGAAGTACTCAATTACATTCAATTACTCAGTTACTTCAGTCTTCATCAGTGAGTGCTTGAATCACTGTTCAGGTACAAAGTCCCCAGTATAAGAAGGACCTGATAGAGTTGAGAGAAGGGCCACAAAGATGGCTGGAGTACCTCTCCTATGAAGACAGGCTGAGAGTTAGGGTTGCTCAGACTGACAAAGAGAAAGACTCCGGGAAGACCTGAAGGTGCCTACAAGTAAGCTGGAAAGGGGCATTTTACAAGGGTAAGTATTGATAGTACAAAGGGTTACAACTTTAATCAAAAAGAGGATAGACGTAGATTAGATGTAAGGAATAAATTCCTTTTTCCTTATAAGCACCAGAATGGGTTGTTAAAGGAAGTTGTGGATGTCCCATCCCTGGAACTCTTCAATGACAGGTTGGATTTGACTTAATTTTAATATGCTGAAAGATGAAGTTTAATTGTAGTACCAACTTAGTTGCTATTTTGATTGAAGTCTCTTCAGTGACCCTTTTCTCCTCAATAAGCAGACCCCAAAATTCTTTAAGAATTTTGTTTATTCTTAAATCTAAAGTCCAAGTTGTAAGCTTCCTGTTTAAGTCTGTTGCCACCTTTCAGTTCCATATAATCAACAGCAGTTCTTTATTTAATACAGTAATATTTGTATAGAATTTCAAATAGTGTTCTAAACATATAAGAATAGAGAAGTAAGTAAAATACAGTCCCTGCCATTCTACAGAGTGGTTTTCTGCAATGGAAACACCTTCTTTCCTTTAATTACTCCAGATGTTTTGCACATTAAACTATGAATCCCTCAGGGAATTCAAATAAATAGCTAGTTTCCTTTATAGCTGCTCTAAAGAGAATAGAAAAGAAAATACCCAGTTTTCCTTTTATCCTTTCTCCTCAGAGAATACAAATGGATAACCTGTCTTTTCTCTGAACAAAAAAACACAAGGTATTTATTGCTATCATATTAGGAAGCTAATAGTGAAATGGGCAAAAGGTCAGGAACACCACGAAAAAAATCCACCCATACTGAAGCAATATATCTCTCATAAAATAGTACTCCCTGTATTTTAAAATGTGTCATTAAAATACTTAAATATAACAAATCAAACTTCCATCTCATTGTTTACCTTCTTAGCATATCATTAAAGTAAATTAGAAAAGAAAATGTTTTATTTAGGATCCAAGAAAGCATATTCCAGAACATCACTAAAATATTTGTCAGATTTAAATTTGTCTCCATCTTTTACAGGAAAATTATACTTCTCTTCAAGCTTGTACAAATCTATTTCTCTTTTATTAATACTTAATCTATTTTGGTTTATGAGCAGTAGGAGCAAAGTGCTTTAAGGTGCTGTGCTAAAGATAAGAAATCAGCACATACTCATGAATAGATTCTTTCTATCTGTGAATAAATAAAAATGAGGCCTTTTTTGTAGACTTTTATAATTGTATGTTTGTTCTTTTGTTTTTAATAGCAAACATGAAGTATATCTTGTTTGCAAATTAGCTGGATTATTCATTTACAACTTAAATTTTCATACTTTGGGAAAATAAAAATGATTCAATGCTTTTAGGCTCATAATAATTTTCTCTTCATAGAGTTGGCAAATGTTTGTCAGTTTAGCCGTAGTAGTATTCCTGATATATCACCACATGCGTCATATAGTCCTATAAAAAAACGTGAAACATATAGAACATATAAAACATGACTAACTGTACCTTTTGATATTCCTTGATGTTAACCAGGTTGAAAGAAAATATGTGGTCTTTTGCTCCAACATACAGCCGACTTCGTTCTTCATCCAAGAGGAAAGTATGGTAACTGGAACTATTAGCTAGTCCATTGAAATTGACAATATTATTGGATTCCAACATTTCTGCAAGATAAAGATAATGTTTTCTATTTTAATCTGGTCAAATAGAATACAGACTTATGTTTTGACTTGTATGGATTTTTTATTTTATTTTATTTTATTTTAACTTTTTAATTTATTCTTATGAAATGAATATCTGTGAAAGTATTATGTACTTGGGCCTGTGAGTATTATCTCAAGTATTCACACTCAAACTGCTACTGAGATTCAGCTCTACACAAACAAAGGTCATCTGCAAAATCAATTAAAATTGTTTATGAGATTTTACATTTTTAAAATCCTATCCATGTATCTAATCAACTGTTGGACAAAGTTCAGCTTTGTTCAATCAGTGAGATTTACAGGCACGAAGTTGAGGATTATCAGCTGATAAAAACCACATTTAAACACAAAGTCTCATCTAACACGCAGAACTGCCTCACACATCTATAAATTGTGGGAAAGAGGGTAAGAAAGACTAGCTGATGAGTTAAGAAGACACACACAATCTTTTTTTCTGTGTATTACTATCATCTGAGCTTACCGATACTGGGAATTGTGTACCTATCCATCACAGGAATAAAACTAGATAAGGTTACTTTTGAACTTAAGAATAATTTTCTAGTCCTCATACTCCTCACAGAATTTGCCAAGAACAGGATTAATTTAAGTACAGGAATTCACAGAATTCCTCTTGGCTATATACAAACATTAAGAAAGATAAATTCATTTGCCTGAAACTGCTGTAAAATATTTTTCCACACAATAATACAAAGTGTATTAGTATAATCTTTCATGAAAGCACTCTTTCTTCAGTCCTGTCTACTTACATTCATATTGGGACCAAAGCCAACTTTATCATTTCAGGTCACCTCTGTACTAGTAAGTTACTGATAAGAAACTTTCCCCATGATGAGAAATCCTACATGGTTCAAGCCCTGACCTTGTGATACACAGAACCGAATATAGTTTTAGGTGCAGAAGCAGTTGCATCAGTGCCAACACAAGTCCTCACACAACACTGATGGGACAGATGAGAGAGGGATCGGGCACATTCGAAACCAAGAGCTTGGAGCACACTCCAAGAGAGGACATGGTCAGAACTCTAGGCAGCTAGCATACGCGTCATATCCAAGCTTTGCCAAGGCAAAGATGTGTGTCTTTCCACTTAAGAGCAGCTGTTAAATGTCCAGCTTCTGCTCAGTGTTGAAGAATGCTGTTGTATGACTTTTTAGTTTTCACCAAGTTCACTTCAGTTTTCCACCACTGACTCAATTAATTAGTGAGTAAATGATAACATACCCTAAGCAGATAAAAATGAATGTGAAGCTGCTGTTATAGAAGAAGCTTCTGATTAATTGTATTCTCTTTTTTTTTCCCCACAACTTGTATTCATTTCCCCCTCCTTTTTCTGTAACCAGGACAAAAAAGCTGTTGGTTAAAGATCCTTTCACAGAATCTCACCATCTCCAGAACAGTAGTCCCAGAGTGTTAAAGCTATTTATCGCATTTGCATATACCAGGTGGATTTCGAAACAGATATTCTATAAAAGCTAGTGTGGATAGAATTAATAGGCAACACATCCAATGAACATAAAGATAGCCATAAGAATATTCATTCTGAAGCTCAGATTTGCCCCACTATTATTTGCACTTATTTGAAAAAATCTCTCCCTAGAATCAAATAGTTCTCTGATGTTAAAGTAGAGCAACATATCAGATCATGTGCTAAATTTTGTTCCTCATTCTCTTATTTTTTTACTGGCTAAATATAACTGTACATTTTCACTCTGTAAAATTCATACTGCTTGAGATTTTTAAATTTTTTTTTTCTTTTTTTTTTTTTAGGTAACAAGAAAAGATCAAATAATCCCAAGCAGTTCTGTCAAAATAATTCTTCTGGCTTCCTGCCAAGTTTTAGAATTTGACTGTATTGTCCTCCAGTTCACTTATTTGCATTTTGTTAGACTTTACTAATTCTCTTTACATTGTAATGACTGACTCAGATGTTGAACGTCGACTTACTGAATAGCGAGTGATGCAGATGATTGACTGCTTAACTCGTCTTAGAACTCTCTTGGCGAGAAATGCCTTGCTGTCATCTGTATCTGATCTTTTTTTTTTTTTTTTATAATATAGCTGTCAGAAGCCTTTGTAATTTTTTCCACCCCTCTTAGTTTGAACTCACAGAGGTATGATTCTGCCTTTTGTGGCTTTGGATTAAAAAAAAAAAAAAAAAAAGTCTGATGTCAATGTTACACAAATGTGAAACTGATATAAATGGTAAGATCACTTAGCTATATGCTTTAAAGCGAGTCTGATATGATTCTTCTATTGCAGAATTTTACAAACGGTAATTAAAGTTTTCTTTCTTTTCTAATATTCTTGAAAAATTCCAGACTGTAACACTGTAACATTGAAATCTAAAGTTTATTGTGATCAAAAATAAATGACATTACCATCTTTACTGTTCATATATCTTCACATTGTAACATGAAAGTACAAAGGTACAAGTATGCAGGGAAACAGGTTTTTTGTTGTTATGGGTTTTTTGTGTTAATGGTAATACCAGTGGATTTCTTTTTTTTTTTTTTTTTTTTTTTTTGTGAAATTGCAGTATGGAGTCAAACTAATAGCTTTCCCCATTACTTTCCATAAGGGTAGAACATGTCTCCTGGACATTGTAAATTGACACAGGGAATATAGTAGTTTCCCAATTTCCCAGGAAAAAAAAAAAAAAAAAAAAAAAAAAAAAAAGTTAGGCCTCATCATATTCAAGGAAGTACAGTTTAAATGTGAAATCAAGTTTCTCCTTCTCAGGAATCAAACAGAGAATATATATATTAAGGAGAAAAATGATATTTGGGTGCTGTTGATTCTCATTTACTGATAATTTAAGTGGGATACAGTTACAACAAAACTAAGAGATGAAAACCTAAATAATATCTGTATTTCCTCTACTGTTTATTATAAAGTGCATCTATTTCTCCAGTGATTAATGCTTTATATGACATTCTGGAAAGTGCTCTTGAAGAGCAAAACAATGACATTTGCACAATCAATACAAATCAAGTATTCAATTTCCTCAGATTAATTAGTTTCAAAGTGTTTACCATCTAGTGTCTTTTCAGTAACCAACCAGAGACTATCACTGAGACAATGACAGAAACAGCAGTGACCGGGCACAGTCCCAGAAGGTCACTGATATCCATCAATTCTGTTAAGTGTCGATCAGTCATGTTGGCAACATGCATGGCTGATCAGCGCTGAAATAAACCAAGATTTACAACAAAGATTGCATTGCAGTGACAAGAAGAAAATAATGAATGCCCTCAATAAGTCAATGGCATATCTATGACCTGTGCAGACATATAATGGTTGCATATATTAAAAGTCTTTTAGTCATTTCTTAAATTCTTTTATGGCTTTTTCCAGTATTTCTTTACTCTAAAGAACATAACATTCTCCCAGCAACAGTTGCAGTCAAGAACCATTGATTCAATAATCTCTCAGAGAGTGTTTTCTTATTTCTTTTTGACACATCCTCAGTTATCATCATTTTTCTTTCCCTGTAAAACTAACAACTGCACATTATGACTTTACTATCATCTATAAAATGATACAAGAAGTAACTTTAGAGTGAGTGATGATATTTTGAAGGTACTAAAAACTTCATTGCTTTTGTTATTAGTGCTTGATACCCACATTTATTGAGTGTTGCAGGTGACCCAAACCAACAGCTTTAAATGCACCATCTGTTAAGAAAAAACCACTGCATTATAATAAAATTTCAGTTGTGATGGTCACTGAAATCAACTGGAGTTTGGATTTTTCAAGATTTGTGGGCCACCTTTTGATAATGAGCACTCCATTTTAACAACCTAAAATTCACAGTCCCGCCTTGCTTTGCTTGTTCCATTTTATTTCCTTTTCTCTACTAGTGTCAAGCTCTCTGGTTTTTGACCTTCTTTCTGTGCATCTCTCTGTAGTCTCTGTATGGTCTTTCTTTTTTAACTGACATTTCTGTTGATCCAGTGTGACTTGTGTCAGAACATTTACTTTGCCAGATCAACTTGGCAAATTTACACAAGAAAACCAGTCCTTAAATTTTTCCTTCCTTTTAATACATGATTATTTAATTTGCTAATAGAACTGCAATTTAATAGTATGTATACACAAAGAAGATCAAATTCCTAAAGTGAAATCAATGGAAATACGCATACAGAAGGAATGTAGATTTGGTTTATTTTTATGACAATTTTGTCATTAAGGAATAAGCCAGAAAACCACATCTACAGACAATATGAATACATAATGTGAATACTGAGGTTTGTTTTATCCACATTTGGTATTTCACAGTAAACCTCGGTTTATGTCTGTGTTCCTTCAGTGGACTTTGTGAAATAGAACAGCAAAACAAAATAAACACTCTTATTTTTTAAATTTATCTATGACCAGGCAAATATCTTTATAGTGTGCAGAATTTTTCTGTTTCAAATGAGAAAAATTATGAGTCTTAGATCATGATCCCCTTATTGTCTTCACAACAACATGCCAGTCGAGATTTTTGTTGATAAGAATGAAAAATCAAAAACTCATATCCCTTGCTAGAAAAATCCAAGCTTCTTCACTAGGATTCAGATCTAGCTCTGACCTATTACTGGTGACTCTGCAGTGACTGGATTACGCAGTCAATTCTGCTTGTCATAACATGCTTCAGAATCAAATGAGTGGGTTGTTGGTTGCAGAAAATTCTCAACCTTCATTCCTTTGCCTGGAATGATAAGATCTCATTGTATATCTCCTAGCAGTAGATAAAAGATGAGTCAATGCGTGTTATACCATCAAACAGGGATTTTGCTGAATTGTGAACTATGCCTCCCACAACGTCATGCTAGAACATTTCCTTCTTCTCTCGCCAGGCTTTTACCTGGCTACAGAATATCAGGTGGCTGCAGGTTTGCACATGCATTTGTTGCTTGCACATGCATATTTGCCTGTTCATAATATCACCTTGTATATCTAAATAGTCCCAGATATAAATTAGTCATTACTCTCTGAGTGATTATTTGCTGATTTCTAAGATAACAATTCTACTGTGCAAAGAAAGGAGTGGATAGTCTAACTTCTAACTTCTTCTATAGCCTTCATATTTACTGTTATGAACGTCAATGGTGAAAACTGCCCCTATCAAAAAGTCAAAGAAAAGTAGGACACCTTCCTGCAAGTTATTAGCCAGCAGAGACTGTTTGGCAAAACCAGAGATAGAACAGGGAAAAGGTACAAGATTTGTTGTGTCATTTCCACATCCCAACTAGACAACAGCTGTGATACATAAAGAGAAGTTTCACTGATATATTCCTGTATTACAGACACCCATAGGAACTGACTTGGGTGCTTCAGAGCTATCTGTAACCAGACAAGCTTGTCTGTATCCCAAGTCTGAGTGATACACACATCCAGTGACCTGAAATATATTTGTTTGTTTGTTTGTTGTTGTTTTGGTGGGGTGGGAGGTTGAGGAGACAAGATTTGGTTAATTTTTTCACCCACACCTTCTCATATATCACTGGGAGCTTAAGATCAGGCCCTCAGCAAGGAAACTTTTATTTTGGTGTGTCTTTAACTCATCAAACTATCAGCAAAAGATACAAAAACAAACAAACAGAAAAGAAAATATACATACAAACAAACAAACAAACAAAAAACATCCAAGCCTCAAAAACTTATTATTTTGCATAATTTTAGTATGATGTTACTTTAGAATATCAAAAAGTAATCATTTTTATCTGAATTGAAACAAAACACAGGTTTACAAGATGCATGAGCTCACACCGTGGAACAGGCTGTTTATCCATTTTTACTAATGTAAAAAGAAATCTTTTGCAATCAGTTCCTTCGATTTTTTTTTTTTTTAATGTTTATTTTGTATAGTATGAGCCCAATAAACTTGAAACTACACAGCATTTGTTGTTAATGGCAATTCTATGTTATTGTAGTTTGAATGAGATAAATTGCAGGGAGAAAAGGGAGCATTATCTTATCGGTAATCAAAATACAATTGGAACAGAGCCTCTCACAGCTGTTCAATCTATCCTAGCTTTCATCCTCTTCATCTATCTTATCATAACAGTTGCCAATCACCTGATTCCACTGAACTCTACTGGAAGGAGTAAAAGAAAAACAGAACCATTATTTTTGTCGTAATACTTTTGTTTCTGAACATGTTGTTGGAAACATTTTACGGAACTGAACTGAACATTCTGGGAACTATGTTTTCATTACAGTTTACCAATTGAAAGTAGCTAGGACAAGATATACAGTTTTTAGTGCACTCATGATGCAATCCAAGAATTTTAAATGAAACACTCCTGCTTACCTTCAAATAGAGCAAAGAAAACTTGAGAGCCATGAGTACAGTTTGATTAAAACCAGATACTTGGAAGGAGGAATGTTGCACCAATGTTTTGTTTCAGTTGCACCGGCATAAGCATGGACTCCTTTGACTTCAAAATACAGATGCATATGTTTTCTATACTGTAAAACTGAGAGTAGATTTTAGTTCATTAATGTCAGCACTATTTAGCTGCATGACAGCCCTTAGAGTGTTTTTGATTTGAATAATTGAAGGAGTCACATGATATTTTAAAGACATAAAACATTTAGATTTCAAAACCTAACCTGTTTGCCTTTTATTAGTTGCACTTTTTTTTTTTTTTGTCTCTGAAAATGAATCCAGATTATCCCTATTGCTCAGAGTTGTTTTCTTGTAAAATATAAGAAATATTAACCTCTGAACTAAACAATGACTTGTTAAGTTTTGATTTCATAAATTTGTAAAGTTGCTTGAAATATCTCATATTATGAATATGATTTTGTGCTCAAGGTTTTGGTATATATTTAACTGTGAACTTTATAAGCAATTAAGTTAACATTATTATAAAAGCAGATATAAAAATACTATCTATAACTATTATTATTATTGTTGTTGTTGTTGTTGTTATTATTATTGTTATTATTATTATTTTTCCCCCTTGTAGAATCTGATTTAACTAAATAGATCTCTGCCTAAGGGAAAACTTATCTAACTTAAGATCTGAGTAGGTAACATCTTCACTACCTCCCATTTGTGTCCTAATGAGCCCCTAGGTATTAACTTCTGTAACCCTTAAAGTTTTCTAAAATATGGCAAAATGATACAGTCAAACAATGAGCTAATGAAAATTGCATACAAACATTTATTGTCTTGTATCATATCATAGTATCATATCATAGTATTGTGCGAGTTGGAAGGGACCTTAGAGATCATCGAGTCCAACTCCCGGGATTCGAGCCCTCTGTGTAGCAGAGCGGCACTTCTACCCCCTGCTCCACAGGGGGGATTCGAACCCGGGCCCCCTGGTGTTGCAGACGGGAATTCTACCGCTGCGCCACCGGGGCACACTTGTGGATAAGGAATTGTCTGGATGGCCACACTCAGGGATTTACAGTCAATGTCTCTATGTCTAGGTGAAGATCAAAGATGAATAGTGTCTCTTGGGTCCACATTGAGTCTGGTACTGTTTAATACCTTCATTAATGACACAGACAGTGGAATTGAGTGCACTCTCAGCAAGTCTGCAGATGACATCAAGTTGGGTGGTGCAGTTGACAAAAGAGAAGTTCCAGAGAGACCACAACAGGTTTGAGGGGTGAGCCTCCATGAACCTCTTGCAGTTTGACTAGGCCAAGTGTAAGGCATTGCACCTAGGTCAGGGCAATCCCACACATTAGTACAGAACAGGAGATGAGTAGACTTGGAGTAGCCCTGCAGAGAAGGAGTTGAGGATATCAGTGGATGAAAAATTGGCCAAGAGCAAGCACAGTATGCTTGCAGCTCAGAAATCCAAGCATATTCATGTCTGCATCAAAAGAAGCATGACCAATGGGTTAAGGGAGGTGATTCTCCCACTCTGCTCAGCTCTTGAGAAGCCCCTTCTGGAGTACTGTGTCCAGGCTTGTGGCCCCACAGCAAAAGAAAGATACAGAGCTTCTGGAGTGGATCCAGAGGAGGTCCACAAAGATAGTCAGAGGGCTGGGGCACCTCCACTATGAAAAAAGGCTGAGAGAGCTGGGCTGGTACAGCCTGGAGAAGGCTTCAGAAAGAACTTATTACAGCTTTTTGGTACTTTGGAAAAATCTTATGAGGAAGATGGAGTTTTTATAAGGGCATGTAGTGAAACTACAAGGGGTAATGATTTTAAACTTTAGGTTAGATATAAGGAATTCTTTACTATTAGGGTGGTATGGTACTGGAATAGGTTGCCCAGAGAAACTGTGGATGTCTCACATCTATGAGTGCTCAAGGCCAGGTTGGAAGTGGCTTGGGCAGTCCCCATGGGGGAGACTGAATTACATGATCTTTAAAGGTCCCTTTCTTCACAAACTTTGAGCAATGTGGTCTAATTGGAGGTGTCCCTACCTGGAATATTGAAAGGGGGGTCCGGGGGGAGGGTTGGAACTAAATGATCTTAAGAGCCTCTTCCAATCCAAATAATTTGATAGTTCTATGATTCTGTGTTTCTATGATTGAACTCAAATAGTAGAAACACTTTAGGAACACTAACTCAGCACTATACCTCAAGTAATATATCTTGAATGTGCTTGGTTAGTTTAATGTGACACTATATAACCTTAAATTGCATCATCATCTAATACTGATAAATGACCAGCTAAATCTCATTCATTAAGTAGCTCAGATCTAGTTATTAGTTAACCACTTCTCAGCCATTTGTATGATACTGCTGGTATCAACAAGCTATGCTTCAACAAGCAGAACTGGTACTGGTTATCAAGAAACTGAAATGGTTTAGTTGTTTCTTTGAGGATTACCTTATTATAAACAATTCATTATTGTCTCAATAAATACCATATCACAGAGTTATGAACACCTTTTTCATGACTAACAGCATAGACAGAGAGTTGTTTTCCCATGGCACAAAGGCACATGGGAATGAGACAGGAAGACTGTCATATCTTCTACTTTCTATTGCCTGTATGTAAGTAAGTTGGGTCCAACCATTGTACAGAGCACAGATTTTGCTCAATGGCTGTTCCCTCTAAAAAAGCAAGATAGAGACTACCAGTTCATGAAATTGGGGAAAGAGAAAAAAAAAAAAATAATAATAAAAATAAAAATAAAAAAATAAAAATAAATAAAAATAAAACTAACCAAATAAAAAAGCAAGAAAGGAACAATTACTTTATTTGCTCAAAATATTGATCATAATGCAATGTATATATACCTGAGCTAGCTTTAAACTCACTTGTGTACCTGTAGTGTCTAATAACATTGTCTGGGGGAAAGAAAAAAAAAAAAAAAAAAAGATTTTCTTCCTCATCCTAATTTACCTGCATAAAGCTCCAAGGGTACTATCTTCACAGAATCACAGAATCACCAAGTTTGGAAAAGGCCTACAAGATCATCCAGTCCAACCATCCACTAATCACCAATAGTTCTCAACAGACAACACCCCTCAATACAACATCCAAATGTTCCTTGAATATATCCAAGGCTGATGACTCCACCACATCCCTGGGCAGCAATAAGGTCTCCCCTGAGCCTCCTCTTCTCTGGACTGAACAATCCCAGCTCCTTCAGCCTGTGCTCCAGACCCCTCACCAGATTTGTTGCCCTTCTTTGAACATCCTCCAGGGCCCTCAATTTCTTTCCTGCAGTGAAGGGCCCAAAACTGGACACAGTACTGCCGCAAGCTAAGTAGGCAAGCTTTAAGATTATGTTTTTTTTTATTTCTAATGATAATCCTTTCTGCTAAGAATTTACTTCGAATCATTGAACCACAGAATAGTTTGGGTTGGAAGGGACCTTTATGATCGTCTACTTTCCAACCCCCTGCTACAGGCAGGGATACCTCCCATTAGACCCGGCTGTTTGAAGTTCTGTGCAGCCTGGCCTTGAATGCTTCCAGGGAGGGGACAACCTCAATCTCACCAGGCAAACTTTTCCAGTGTCTCACCACCCTCACAGTAAAGAATTTCTTTCTAATACCTACTCTCAATCTGCCCTTTTCCAGTTTAAAACCATCTCCCCTCATCCTGTTACCACATGCCCTTCTGAAAAGTCCCTCCCTAGCTCTCCTGTAGCCCCCCTTCACATACTGAAAGGCAACTATAAGATCCCCCCAGAGCCTTCTCTTTATTCCATCTGTTCTGAAAAACAAACAAACAAACAAACAAAACAAAAAAAAAAAAAAAACACAACAACAAACAGTATTAAGTAACCAAACAAAAAGATTTAAAAAAATATCAAGCAAATATAAACTGTATAATCATAACTGTAATATCAAATATAATAATAACTGTAATATCAAAACCAGGCAAGTTTTTTGGTGATAGACAAGCAACAAACTTCTTAGAATTCTGTAATGTTTGAGATAAAATTCTGAGAAGTTGGGCCAAGAGAAGGCCAGCTTGTTTTCTCATTCATCCCTTCATAGGACTATGCTTTATTCTCAACTCCTAATAATTTAGTGTGACAATTGAAAATTCAGACGTAATTGTCCATGATAAAGGAGACTGTGTGAGACAGTGTCTTTCTACAGCTTAAAATATTGTGATGTAGGGGAAAATCCAGCACAGATTCAGTCCTTTTTTATTTTATTCTATTGCTTTTTTAAATTATTGAGCTCACAATATATAACTTGTTTACTAAGGTGAATTAGTCAACACATATAAAAACTCTTCACAGTTCTATGATTTAAAAAAAAAAAAATAAATAAAGAGAAAAGAAAAAAAAGCAAAGATTTTGTGCCAGTTTTGCTTGTATGTAAATCACTATATTTTATACAGCAGCTGGCATAGATTAACTACATCCAGTCTTTCTTATAAGGGTACAAATTTTCAATTTCTGACATAGCTATCGACGCTCCTTATGTCAAAATTTGTCTTTGTAGAATGGGATCCACTCTTCACTTTGATCACATATCCAGAACTTTCAGGAATTGTCTTTTCCTATTATTATAATGGATGAGTAAAATCTATGCTTTACATCCTTCTCTCTACTGATAGCTCTTGTTTCCTCTAATCTTCAGGTGAGGATTTGGATGAATTTCAGCAAGAGCATAAAAGCACTGAGTGCAGTTAAACAGCTTATGTAGCTCGCATACAGACTAACGCAGCTCTGCTAATGCAGTTTATTCAGAGCACACAGAACGAGGGACTTCTACTTTTGACACTCCTTGAACATAAATCTGTGCCTAAATAGACCAAGAGATGATGCCTAATTTATTTCACTTTTAATGCTCTTCTATCAATCAATGTTTTAAATTTCTTTCAGGTTACACAAACCAAAACTCATTCTATTCAGTGTTTTTGCAGTGATTATACAACCAAAGGAAGAGCAAGAAATTTCAAAGAAATTTCTAGAATCAAAATGCAAAAAACTTAAGTAAAATTTCACATCAATTTTCTGGATTCTGAGTATAGTTCAAAAAGACTGAGAGGAGTGTGTTTCCACCTAAAATTTTATGGCACACAAGCAAACATGAAATTTTAATTGTGATACCACTAGGAAATTATACTGTAAAGTGGTTTAGACAATTCAATGTCCCCTCCAAAATGTCTTAATCCACTTTGCACAAAACACAGTTAAGTTGTGGAGTTTCTTAACATGGGCTGTTGTAGATGTTAGTATTTGGTCATAATTTCAAAGGTCAGTGTTATATTATATAGAGTAAGAACTCATTAAAAGTTTATTTAATTTAGGTACTCTAGCTCACAGAGTTCCTGAACTTCAAGCTGTCAGAGGTTTAAAGAGTATTGTGGGGAACTAACACCATGTGATTAACCTAGCGCTACTTTCTCCCACTGTGGAGAACTCTATTATGAACCTTCATTATTATGAGTTTGGTGTGGCTGTGACGGAGCCAGCATATTTACCACCTCACTGTGTATGCATGTAAATACAGCCATGAGTTAGGTATTGAGAAGAGCCAAGCTGCAAGATATGAAGTGCAGTTTGACAAAATAACAGTTAACACTCCTTTCTCACCTGGGCTGTGTGGTGTGGCTGCCAATGGAGCCTCCCTGGCTTTTCCTTATCCCTCTGTCTCACCTCAAAGCCTCCAGGGCCATCCCAGATAAGAAGAAATATTTTGAAGCAGCAGCATTTCAGGGTGATCAAACCTATTTTCTGCAACTGTATTTCAAAACTCTAACTTCTTTTAAATACCTTTTATTTTGAAATAATGGGTAGGTATTTGATCTTTTAAGCAACCAGCAAAAAGAATAATCATAATAAAAGGAAAAGGAGTGGTTTATCAGCATTCACGTTACACCTGCTGTCTGGATGGTCTTAATGCATGACCAGATTTGGATTTCTCAAAGACATGTCAATGTAAATACAACTGGATTTGTTTGAGCACCAAATCACCTGAAGCATCAGGCTTCTCTTAGGGCACGGTTTAAAAGGACTTCAAAGATAACTGAAAGTAGTTCAGGATGTTTTTGCTCCAATGTCAGCTGAACCATTTCTTATTGGATGCTTGCTGAATGCCATCAGCAGAAATGGTTGAACTACGAGGGCTGCTCCAAAAGTAATGCTTCCTATTTTATTGAGTTGGTCTGCAGCAGCAGAGGCAGATATTGGTGGTATGGCAATAGAATCTTTTCCCCAACATTCCATTACATTTTTGCTGTAAGACAGATGTCAGCAGAGGGGCAGTCTGACCAAATCTCTGCCAGAGACAGTAACAAACAAGTCATGTTCTGGACAGCCATGCACAAGTCTCACATCAAGAAATGAAGAGTCTCTCAATCAGCTCATCCACATGATTCAGTGGATTAGAAACAGAGAGAAGTATACAGAGCTGAAAATCATCTTCAGTGTTTTGGAAACAATGGTGGCAATGTTCGAATATCTCAAAATTTCTGTCAGGTGGGTACCACAAATGCTCACAAAGGAACAAAATTACTACATGCAAGTTTTTCAGGATCATTTGAGCCAATACAAGGCTGAATGTGACAGCTTCCTGGATCACATCATTATTGGTGACAAGACGTGGTGTCACCACTAGAAGACAGAGTCAAAACAGCAGCCAATGTGTGGTGATATGTGAAATCCCCATCAAAGAAAACGTTCAAGCAGGTAAAGTGATATGCACTTTTGGGATAGGAAAGGGAGGATAATTCACTTCTGAAAGCTTATACTGCAACACTGATTAAGCAGAAGGCTCAAACATCCAGAGTCAGGCCAGAGAAGAAGATAGTCTTCCTTTTGCAATAGGATAAAACCAGATCCCACGCCAGTCTCAAGACTGTGGAGCACACTGCCAGTTATGGCTGAACTGACCTACCATACCCATCATATAGTCCATGTATTGGTGTATTCTAGCTAACATCTGTTCGGGCTGATTGACTGTGTGGGTAAAATTTTCCTTGCAACAACATGAACATAGCAGCTGTGAAACACTTGGTCATCTCCACTGGTACAGATTTTTATGAGCACAGCATATATGCTCATGTTCATTGCTGGCAAAAATGCATGGCTAATGGTGGTGGCTATGTTGAAAAAGAGTATTCTTTAGCTGAGAATTTGTTCTATCAAACAGTGTTATTGTGCTCTTTGTATCCACTGTAGTTTCCATTGAAATAGGAGACATTATTTTGAAGTTACCTAAATATATACAAATCGTTCAGCCCCATCACCCCTGATTTTCTGCAGTAGGTGTCAGGAGGAGAGAGGTAATGTGCACACAAGCAACAACTGAAAAAGCAAAAATACCATTGCAAAATTATTGACAACATGCACTATTTCATTCAATGAAATTATCTGGGAAAGGAAAGCCGTCATGGTTCAAAAAGCTGGTATACCTCAATTGTGTCTCTTCCCAGGCAATTTTTTTGATTATTTTCGTCTCTATTTACAGTAGCACATTAGAGGTCTAGCCCACATCTCTGATCCCAGGTATCTCAACTATCTAAGTAAATGATAGCTTATTCATTGCATCACCACAGAGGCACAATTATCCTCAGCATTAACCTGAGGAATTAAGTTTAGTGAAATTTTTAGTGAAATAATGAAAGTTTTGTTTCTGATGCTCTAGTGCAACATTAGTATGTCATTTGTCTTTCCAGTCATGAAAACTGCACTTTTCTTACCTAGACAGAGATCAAAGACCAAATTCATATTTTCTTCAGACCCTGATAGTCTAGATACCTTCAGAGTATGACCTGTAAACTCCAAGTATTAATGCCCACACGAAGAGATGGAAAGCACCGCATGGTACCTTTTATTTATTACATAAAATGAGAATTAATAAAATCTAATAATTTCTGCAAAACCTTCTGGGAATTTTAATTTAGTTCACTGATTCACATTCTAAATCTCTTTGCATTTTGAGTAAGTTGAAGCAAGGCAGCATTACACGTGAATTCATGAAATATACGCTATTGGCACTGAATTACCAGGCCTGCTGAATGAGTTTAAAGAATTGCTTAGGCAGGTTGTATAGCCTTAATACAAGCTTGTTTTAAGTAAAGGACACTTTAAAAAATAGAATCTTCTTGGGGAAAAAGCAGTGTATTTTGTATTTACCTTTCCAGACCCAATTATATTACTCATTCTCAACAGCTCAATGGTTACTTTGCTAAATTCTCTCCAAAAGAATGATCCTTTGGTGCAATATTCAAGTGTATATGCATCTCAACTGTTGTACAGTCTTCCAAATGTCCATACTGATCCAAGATACCACAAGTCACTGTTGATAGATAAGTAGCATTTACACAAAATGCTTGTTTGAAATTAGAACAGACATTTCTCCTTGATGGTAATATAGTAACATTCCCATAAAAGGAAAACTCTGGATATTTAGGGGAAAAAAAAAAAAAAAAAAAAAAAAAAAAAAAAAAAAAAGTTATTTATTTATATTAAAATAGCAATTCACCTAAAATTGAACAGGACACCAATTCAGTGTTTCCAAATTAATGCACTACTGGGTGGTTCTAAATGAGTTCTTGAGAGACAGATTTCAGATTATACAAATTGGTATGACTCTGTTGCTTTATTACACTGTTACTTTTAATAAACTCGGATTAATTTAAAGCAGATGTGGCCATAATTTAAGTTAAGCTTACTAAGTATTTCTATCCAGTAGGATTTTGCTTAAATCAGGAACGAACTATCACCACAACAATAAACTTTCTACATGTTTATCAGTTTTGAAGACTATGTAATACCGAAGAAGGACATTACAAAGCTATATTATGATGTTCTAACACAGAGGTCATTCTTAGTAATAAAATATTTACAGAAATTATTTCTTGTATTTATGATCAAGTAGTTTCAATATACATTTGAAGATCTTCAAGAATAAGTATTTTGCAGCCTTAAAATCAGTGAACTCTGAGTTTTCATGGAACATTAATGGTCTGCATACAATCAATGTTCCTACATAGTTATGTTCATTTATTGTAATCATTTCTGTTTCATGTACCGACAAGTGTATATTCAAGATAAAGCTTTCCTTTTTTTGTTGCTGTTGTTGTTATTTTCCTTAATCAAATATAATTCCAGCAGCAGAGGACATGGCTTCAAGTATAAAGGCAAACATTTAGGTTTATTCCTAGGTAGTCTAATTATGAAAGGCATCAGGGCAGAAGTGTTTTCCTTCTGTAGCCACTAGCATTAATTTGACCTACTGGGGAAACAATTTCTAAATGTCAACATTTGCATGCCTGAACCCTGCCATGAACTAAAAGGATTCATGTGCAGAGGTCCTGCCTCAAGCTGTGACATACTACTTGCCTCCTCAGAGGGAGTTAACACACTAATTTGAGCAAATGAAATTATAACAACCAACTCTCCATGGTGGTCAGAGGAAAAGCACTCTGACTGTAGTGGATGACTGCAGTTTAAGTGGTATATTCATTAATTAAATAGTATTATGATCACTGAATATGAATAGGCTCCAAAAAGGTTGTCAAGCTTGGAGGTAAATATGAACATAGTACCTGGTTACAAAAAGAGAAAGTTGCTATTGCTCTTTTCAGAAGTATAAGCTTTGAAACTTAAGACAAAACAATTTACACATTTGCTATATATGCTCTTTTCTGCAGATGTATATTCTAGAGTGCACTCTTGAGATTCAGATGCTAACAAGTCTGAATAGCAATCTGGTAGAAAGTTGAGGAAGTTTGCATCTGCTCCACTGCTTAGTTCAACTGGTTAATGACCCTTGAGGTCTAATCCAAAGACAAGCAAAGGCAGTGGGATTTTACTGACTGTGCTGAAAACTGAATCAAGCCAATGGATTAAGAGTATGATTCCTACAGGACCTGTGTTTTCAGGAACTTCCTCCAAAACATTTACCCTTATAACCTCAGAAACATTTTTTAAAAAAGAATGCACTCTAAGCTAAAACACAGGGTCCTGATAACACAGGATCACTTGCTAACACTCTTCTGCACAGTGCTCCAAATACTTTTCTTATCTTGTGATTAAATGTTCAAATTGATATGTTTTATAATGTCTCTGTAGAGAAAACATAAGCAGTGAAAGTTTTCTATTTTGCCTAAGTATAACTACTCTTAGGAGCTGAGAGTGATCTTTAGTAAGTGGGATTTGGTGTTGGCTCAAAGTTTCTGTAAGATATGCATGTTCTGCTATGAGAGTTCTGTTCCAGAATAATGTTGAATTAATAGACAGCATGTGCTATACCTAACTTGGCTACATGACTTGAGTCTAAGTTCTGTTCTATCAAGAAGCAGTTTGCCAAAAAGAGGTGTTCTGTAGGTCAGTGGGAGTCAGGAGGTACAACTGATAATCTCCAAAAGAAATTGTCTGCCTATATTTAAGAACCTAAATCAAATGCCATTTAAGTATTTAAATCTCTGCAAAAGAGATATCAACACTAAACTGGATTGCAGCATTTTAATTGTATGTATCAATTAACTCAGTGAAAGAGAAGCCATTATGATTTATGTAGACACAGGGACAATTAAAACAAAAGTACCCTAAAAATCAGGTGTTTTACTTGAATCGACAAGCCATGATCATTGAGAAAACTTAACATGATGAGATATACTATTTCGAAGCATAACCCCATACTTCACAAAGCCCAAAAATACTTCTGTCAATCTACAGGGAAGGTAGCTAGACAGAAAATAAATGAATTCTCAGTTCACACATCATATAAGTATGACAGAACAGCAAGTATATACATACAGGACAGAGATCAAATCCCTTAATTCACATATGACCCCTAATACAGATACCCAATGCAGCAATAAATGAAGCAGAGGTGTTATAGACAAGCATCTCTGACCTCATCCTCCTTCTTTACCCAGTCTTATCCTGTGCATCAAGGGAAACAAAAATCCCTTGGAAAGAATAGATAAAAAATGTGTAATCAAAAGTTGTATGGGACTGATTCAGTTCATGAATATGAAATGAGTTGCTGAATCCTCCAGTGAGGAGAGCAAGGCTTCCTCTTTGGAATCCAGATGGAGTGCAAGTGATTGTCCAGGCTTTATGTCACATATTCACATGCAGAACTGATTGTGTAGGCCAAAAAATTCCAAGCAGCAGGAAGCAGAACACTCATCACACAAACTTTCAGTCCAAATCATTATAGGTTATGAGAAACTAAAACCATTGATTTATCACAGGATGTACCAGGAATGTTTAGTTAGTATTCAGATAACAAGACATTTACGCATACATAAAAATATCAATTCTGTTTTCAGTAATTCTCAATAGCCATAAAAGCATGAAGAAATGCATGTTTTTTTTATTAGTCTTAAAATTTAGCACAGACAGCTTCTACTGAAGTCCTGTTTCAGGTTACAAGCATTAAAATGTTTCCGTAACTCAGGAATATTGACTATTTTCTAGGTAGCTGAACTTATACTATGGTGTAAAAGCAAAGCAAAATGGACAACTTGAAGTTTCCTTACATCAGAAACCTCCATATCTGCATGTACATCCTAATTCCTGTATAATCCTGAGTGGTTTACCTCTTAAAATAAACAGACTCTACCTTATGTCCTTACTGGATTACTGTGAGTAGGATGTTTACATAAAGGATATAGTTAAGTATTCACCGAACATAACAAAAGTGCGATTCATTCCCATGCATTAGAGCACATCATAATTTGGTGGCTATATTTAAATAAACCAAAATTTAACTATGCCAGCAATTATGATCTAATGTTAAGACTGTAATTGTGTTCAGTCTTTGCCCTCCAGAGTTTGATTCATTCATATGTTTAACTACACTACCACAACTCATAAGTGTGTAAATATGAAGAATTTGGTGGGAGAGAAAGTAGGCATTATTTGTCATCCAGGTATGTTAGATACCAATTCAGCAAATATAATTTTTACAGCTAATAAAACCAGTTACATTACAATTTACCTTTCATGAAAAGATCTAATCATATTTCAGTAAACAATAGAAATTGAGTTTCACACTAAGTTACTTACTTGAGCAATGCAAAAGTATTGCAACACAGAAATAAACACATTAAAGCTTCTTTTACTATCCTAGCTGTGGAATATGCCTATAATATTGAAGCAAGAGAATTCTGAAGTTGTACTCACCTGAACTCTGGGGAACCACAATGCTGAGTGCCATTTTAGACTGATGCAGCATCAAAACACTTGAACTTACAATATCTGAGAAAATATTACGTATAGAAAAATAAAGTAATTCTAAGGGGTGATCTAATTGTTTTCTTCAATTCCCTGGTAGGGGGATTATGAAGAAAAGAGAACCAGATTCTTCCCACAAGTGCATAGTGCAAGTACAAGAAGTAACATGAACAAATTGCAACAGGGAAACATTGCTTGGGATACGAGAAAGAAGTCTTGATTCAAATGGGATGCTCAGAGTGGCTGTGGAATTCAAACTTGTCTGAACCAGATACAAAACAACCTCATCTAAGTCTGAAGACAGCCTTGATTTCAGCAAGAGGTTGATCTGGTGTCTTCCTATACTTACTTCCCCTGTGATTTAAAATAACTCATTTGGCTTTGATAAATTAGGCCCTAACAAGAAATAACAGAGCATTACTGACAAGTTTATGCTATTAAATTAAATTAAGGAAAACAAAAAAAAATCATGAAAAAAAGACATCTCACAAATCTCTCTTAAAGCCAATTGTTCCTGAGGGTCAGTAACAATTTCTTTACTGTAAGAGACAGCAGAAAGCAATGCAATGGACAACATGTGCCAATGTGCCAATCCTTCTAAAGCAGTTGAAACATGCAGTGGGGCTTAAATACTACTGCTTATGCCTTCTTGGTCAGGTGAGGATACATAGCTTTCACTGAAAAAGGGAGGACAGAAATCGATTGTACGGTAGTATATGTATGTCAAATTTATCAGATACAGTAATTTTTACACAACTTAGGTCAGATTCTCAAATAACAGATATATTACCACAAAGCTATGTAGATGCGCAACTACTAATCATGTTTCATTCATTCTTCTCTCATATATTTTCAACACAATCTCTTTTTAAATAAAATTGTTTAACAATCATGCAAACACAAAGAGGCAATAATTGCTGTGGATTAGTGTTTTGAAAAACAGTCGTTTGTATCCTTCTTCTGAATTTTGTCTTCAGGTAGAAAGGCTACACTTCACTGTTGTTACTGCTCTTTACCTTTATTAAATTACCACATTAAGGGCCTTGAGAAAAGTCTTCATGGACCAATGTGGTGAATATCAATTAAAAGGTGCACAGGCAAACACTGTTTTAATTACAATTAATGATCTCAGTGCAAATTTTGGTTCTTTTGACCTCACTTGAGCTGCTGGACAACACATGCACCACAGTCATAAAGAGCACAGTGAGCCTTAAAAAACACAACTAGTTGTTTTTATGGTCTTTTTTGGGAGGAAAAAAAAAAAAAAAAAAAAAAAAAAAGCATGGGGGAAAACAAAACAGACAGACAAACAAGAATAATAATAATAAAAAATAATACTATGCTAACATAATAGTTTATGGCTATGTAAGATAGGGATGTTGATATAGAAAGACAAAGAAACCTGCAAGATTAAGAGTAATTCATTTTCCTTTTATGGCCTGTTACTACTTGGCTGATCATCGCTACTAACTTTGTATTTTCAGAACGTACTGAATTTAAGAAAACTCTTTTGTTCCATTTGCAGCCCACATGCTGACACAGCATCTCATCTTCTATTGTTCCAACTTCTAACTATTATCTGATACATTTGATGTGCTGAAAGATAAAGAGCACACAGATTCCAGTTACCTTAGAGACAGCAAAAGAAGAATTACTTAGCAAAAAAAAAAAAAAAAAACCAAAAAAAAAAAAAACAGCTGAGACTGAGCAGTTTATAGCAGTTTTACTCTAGTGTGTGTGAGACCCACAAATGTGAGTTCAGACCTGTAAGCCAGTAGTCTTTGTTTGGGCTCTGTTGGGCACTGAATGATCTCACCCTCTCCTTACTCCCACACACAGAGGTATAGAGGGAAAAGCAGGCTCAACCAGTCCTAAATTCCTTTGCCAGCTCAGACTCCAGATAGATTCTGTAGCAGTGGGGAAGAACCGTGGCTCACCTCTATTATTAGACAGCTGTTTTGAAGAAATAGATTTATTCAAGGTTAATAAATACTTGTCCCATCACTTTTTCCTGGATGCTGCTTTTCTTGATGAGGAAACATTGACCTCACTACTGACAGAACTGACTGCTGAGAGACCATGCCTGTGGCCTCTGATAAGGTACAGTGCAAGGGTAAAAAGATTAATTTTCATATAGTTGCCCTGAAAATTTTTGAGAGATAGATGCTTCTCAAAGTCGGAGCCCTTGCAGGCTTAGCTATTAACTCAACTGTTTTATCTAGGCTAGACATAACCAAGTGGTATTTCATCAGTGCTGCATTCACATGACTTGCACAAAGTCTGGAGAAGCTCCCTTAAAGTCTGATTAGATCAAACTAATTTTTAAAGAATGTTTTCATGGGAAACAAGTTCCAAGGGTATGGCAAAAAGCATGAAGTAGGTGACTTGATCAAAACCTGTGATTTATTTATGTACATGGTGTCATTTCAACATTAGTAGAAGTTACAGTAGAAACTAGGAATCTCCACAACTTATCAAGTGATTGTTATACCTACTGAAAATGAAATTTCAGTGACTTTGTGGTATAAAGAACAAGTTGCTAAGTTGCTAGAGAGTAGAAGCTCTTTCACCAGTACAAAGTTGTACTGTGGTTCCAAGAAAGAGGAATATTTAGTTGCATTCAAGAACAAAAAGGATATCAAATGAAGGTAGGAGGAAATAAAGCCTGACTCTATTTGATGTGTGCCAACTGTGGTCTCATAAAGTAAAGAAATCTTGGAATGCTTTAAGTACATTATATTTTTAGAGCTCTAATAAAGCAAACCTGAGCTGCTATTTACCACATTTAAAGATATGTGCCACAGAAGCTAGATTTTGCCATATATTTTGCCTATTCCAGTAACTTCTAATTAACAAACGCTGATGTGGAGGTGAGCAGAACACTCAGCTGTCTGTTCAGACTCCTCTGAATTACTCCCACGTTATTTTTCCAAAGTGTACAACATATAGCAATGGTCTTGAATTATTCTGAAACCATTTGGTTAAGAAGAAACAACACTTCTAAGTATGCCTTGCTGAATACAAATATTTTTATTTCTCTTACAGATGTTCAGTTTCTTGTCTTAGTGGAGTATTTGTCTACATAAGCTGTCCTCCTTCAGCACTTCCACAATTCCAGGGCAGAATAAGAAACAAATCTCTCTCTATGCCAAGAATGACATTTATTTTTATTTTGCCTAACTAAGAAGTGCACCTGTAAATAATAATAATAATAATAATAATAAATAAAAATCCATGAATCAATCCATGAAAATAACACTAATTAGAATGACCTGTCTATTCACATTGCTGTTCACATAGTGGTATTGAATGTCATATTGTACATTGAGAAGTCAAAATGACCTATCACAGCATGAATGAACTGAGGGAAAGTTGGTTTCACTCCATTCAATTTGGGTGCAGGAAATGATGATGTCATCCAGAAGACAGATGCAGTCCCAGTAGCTGCTGAAAAATAATTGATATCATATATACAGTGTATATGAACCAGAGTTGGAATATACATGGGCAATCATTTGGAACAAACATGAACCAAATAACTAGTAGCAGAACAAGGAAAAGAAAAAAATATATATATATATATATATGCTCTGGGTGGGATCAAATCATGGGTGGACTAGAAAAAAGTTCAAGTTTTACAAAGAATCCAATTAGGATTTCCTGTAATGGCACACTGTTACTTAAAGCAGAACTACTGTGCTAACATGCAAGCTGAAATTCTCAAGATAATTGTGGTGTATATGTACTCTATGTTATGTAGCTGAGGGTAGACAAAAACATATCAGGTCTGACTAAAAGTGAGATCTTGTAGCTCAGAGAAAATGATTGAAATCTGTTAGAATTAGAAACTTGGATGAAACTAAAGCAAACAAAATCTTTCCACTTTTTTTTTTTTTTTTTTTTTTTTTTTTTTTTTTTTTTTTTTAGCAACAAAGATTCCAGTATTTTGTTCTTGGTAGTGTCATTGAAATAAAGAGATCTCAAGAGCACAAAAATTCTGTGGGAGTAGGTACAGAGAAAGTGGCAACCATAGACACAACTTCAAGCAAGAGGGTTCAAAATTCAATGACCTGTGTAGGAAGATAAATGAGACTTCATGAGAAAACAGCAATGCTAGCATGAGGACATTTTTAGGTGTGGATAGTGAGCACCCTCAGTGCTGATGAATTGCTTGCTGACAAAAAGCTACACCTTGTAGTGATAATTGTGCAAAACCATGATATATTTTTTCTTCTTTTTATTTTTTATGTTTTATTGTTTATTTTACCACATCCATTTGAATTTTTTATAAATAGCATGCTCTATTTAAAGTTGAAAAGAAAAGCAGAAGGAACAATATTGCCACTTATCAATTACAATATTTTACCTCTCAATTATATTTAATTTAATTTAATAATTGTATTATTTTTAACTCTGTTTTAACATTAAGGGCTTCTATTGCAAATACTTTATTTTTGCAGGTGGTTTAGGTTACCAACAATTTTCAGTAAGAGCTCTTTCTCATTTATTTTTTCCCTGAAAGCTCTTCTCTATACCATTATTTTGTCTAATCATTAGCCTTCCTGGAAATATTAATCATTATGTCTACTAGACTTTCAGAAAGACCTGCGTCAAGTTTCTTTAAATTGCTTCTCTGTTTATTTTAGCCACAGTCTGAATAAAATGATTTGAATAAACAGGTCTGAAGCATATCCTGAATTGTACAGTTGGGATATGAACCTGAAATCCAACGTAATTCCTGGCATTACAGTAGTAGAGTTCAGTAGAAAGAAAGAATTGTATTAAGCTATAGCTGCACACAAAAAAGAATTCAGTATAGTTAGCTATGTTTTTCACAGCAAAATGCTTTTTATTGTCCTTTATTTCTTATGCAGAATAAGATGGGTCTTATCTGCTAAAAAAAATGAGAAATTTTCTGGGATAGTTTTTGACACCATACACCCCACTATTTCAGAGTAATTTAGAAAGAGACAGGTGAGAATATGGGCTCAGTAATATCACTAGTTGAAATGTATTGATCTCATGTTACACAGAAAGAACAAGAGATTAAGGTTATGGAATATCTAGCCTTAAAAGTCTAAGGTTAAACCCAGGCTAAATATTGTAGTAGTTTTTGGGACAAGGCAATTCAATAACTAAAGCACTCACATCCAATTTATTCCTACTTAGGTCAGAAAAGTGATCACAGTTTTGAAGTTCCATTGTAACATTACCCTCATTAACTATCTTATCCTTGCAGTACGTGTAATGAAACCCTCTAGGTGAGACTGTCATGAATGGATGGATCTCATTCATGAACAAATATTTGTGGGCTATGCCATTTCTGTATGTTAGACCTCCTAAAGAGTTTTTGCTTTAGTGATTATAGTTTTCATTAACTCCAGTATTCAGTAAGTTGTTCTGATCTAAAACTTTGTACTCTGAAGATTCAAATGTACTTTTCATAAGTGCAGATTGTATAAATGAAAGCACAGCTGCCAATCTAGTAACTCACAAAACTTGAATAATCATTTTGGTGGTTTAGGGAGCAGTCAAGGACATTTTTTTGATATCACTAGATTAACATGGCCTACAGTGAAAAGTGTTTTGACTACTGGCCTGTGTTTGTGAAAATGGCTCAACCTGTTCTATATGAGGAATGAGCTGATATGAGGAATTATGGCAAGGGTGCCCACACTTATTACTAGGCTCTATCTACTGACTATAATTAAAATCCAACCAGTTTGATATACGTCTCATAAAGTAGTGGCTACTAACATTCTGGCACTGAAAGTTCACACAGTATTTATTGTCTCTTGTTTTATGGGATTAGAAAAGGACTGGTTAGCTAAATAAAGTCAGTGTAAGAAAGAGGCCAAAGTATTTTGAATAAAAACAGTTTAAAACTGGTTTAGTTGAATAAAAGAATAGCTCCATTTAGCTCATTGAGCACTATTGATTTTTTTGGTGTGGAAGAGAAAAAAAAAAAAAATAACAGATGGTGAAAGAAATAAATTAGGCAGCTAGTGATGGAATACAATATCACACTGAATTATAAAGAATAATGAAAACAAATCCTTTTCAATAGACATTTACAGACAGTATAAGAAGTTCACGTTGTTAAGTTTTGGTTTATTTTCTAGTTACTATAGGTTTTACATTCAATACAAGTCCAATATGAAAAATAGAAACCCCAGGCAATATAGAAAATATTCAAATGTAGTTGTTTCACTGGGATTAAACATAAATTGATATTAATGTATATATCCTCAGATTTTAGGAACTATAAACTGCTACTGCTGAAAATCAATGCATTTAATAAAACAGAACAAAACAAAACAAAACAAAAAAGTAAGATGCATTCAAGTAAATGATTGATCAAGAATCCCTGTGAGGGGCTGCTAAATTTAACCTATATTCAGAAGCAAAATTACAATGTCCAAACTTGTCCTGATAAAGTGACTGCTACTCTCTTTGTTTCAGCATAAATTCATAATATTTTAGAAGTTCTCAGATTGACTCTTCAGTGATAGCATGCCCTTTTTCTTTTTTCTTTTTATCTTTTTCTTTTTCTTTTTTCTTTTTAATGTGACCAAATCATCCTTATAGGGCCACAGGCACTAAATGAAGTGTAGAGATACTTATTTTTCATGAAATGAAAATGATGCTTCCTAAAAATACTCTCACTTTTCTATAAATTAACATTCTCTCAAACCACACTTCACTTTGTGATAAACAAAAGATACTTTTCAGTAATTGCTTCAGCAGTATTATAATCTCATAAGTTAGTGAAGACAAATTCCGTCTATTGTCCATGGTTGTTATTCATTATTTATAATATCAATACTTTTCACCCTCTGGCCCTCCAGGCATGGTTCAGAGACCAGTTGGTAACCATTTAGCAGATGAAGCATGAAGAAGTTTAATTTTGTTTTGAAGGCTCTAATCATGATTGGGAACTAGGCTTCTCTTCCTGAAAAACCATAAGAAACCTTGCACTGCATTTCAGTAAGCTTGATGCTTTAAATTCTATGGAAAAAATCACTTTTACCTATTGGTTAGTTTTGCATTTGCTTTTGAGAAACATGTGTAGAAGACTAGGATATCAAAATATTTGAACAGAGAAAACTGTTTGAATTCCCTATATTGGGAATTTTTAGAGCACAGGGCCATATTTCCAAGGTTTTCACTATCCATTTGTACTTAATTTGTTTATTCCAATATCCAGTTAGAAAAAAACTTCATATTGTTAGGAACAGAATTATTATTATTATTGTCTTTGCTTTAGGCCTGGGTTTCTTGTTACAGATCACCAGGCCACACTTTCAGTTTCTTGATATATCTATTTCCTCATGCCTCACAGGAGATGCAATGATCAATGTTATTTGACAGGTATTGCTACCCCTGGCCATTAGACAACATTTACTGCATCAGACTTCACCAACAGACGTTGTCTGCATGACTGGAATAATTTCCAGAACTCTGGGCCTATTGTGTCTGCCTCAAGATGTAATATTTTCACTATAGCTGTTCCCTACATCAAGCGAATCTCATTCCTGAGCAGTTTTATATGCTCAAAGCATATGATACTACACAGCAGCAAACTGTTCATAAACATATTAATCAACTTAGCAAGCTCAGAGCTGATCTTCAGACACATTTTGTGGATGCATCAAATGTATCTGGCATGAAGACACGTATTTCTTGGGAGCTTTGTGGATCACAGAGAACTGTGAGCTATGGCTTACAGGATTTTGTAAGATTCCTGTACTAAATGTTGTAACATACCTCTGTATGTTTCTTACCAAGCAAGACAAACTAACTTCCAAGGTCATTTTCTACCCCTGATGCTACTGAACCTCTGGTTCAAAGGAATATGTGTAGATTACATTCATCAGCAAAAGGAGAAAACAACACCTGTTTGTATGCACATTTCAACTTGAGGAGTAGATGACTACTTCCATGAATAACAAAGAAACCACTCCCCTAAATAATATTCATAAAATCTTGAGTCCTTCAGTTATAAAGCTTCCCATATCTGAGCTCTCTGATAGTTAGATATCAAAGTTCATTTGCTCTCATCACTCAGCTAAGGTACTGCACAGCATTCTTGGAAGATGTTGGAGAGTATTAGTATCTTATGAGATATCTCTGATAGAGATGATCTCATGCGCCTGAAAATCTCTCAGGTAAATGATTAAGATGACAAGGCAGAAAATTCAAACTTGATATGTAAATAAAATAGGATTTGCTGAGCTAATGAACTATGGTGATAGAGATGAGGCAGCCCTCTGATACAGTGTAGTCAAAAATATCAGGAAACTAGTGTGGTCTAGTTCCTTCAGGACATTAAATAACACTATGTTAAGAAAACTAAACTGCTACATAAGGAGGAACACGGGTAATATGTTTCCAAGTCAAGGTTCAAGATTTATTATTATTATTATTATTCCCATTTGTTTCTATATATACATTCTTCCTATAATACAGTGTATTTCCAGTATTTAGTATTTCCAGTGTCAGTATTTTGACAACTGATTAGAAGTGATCCATGAACAATGGATGACATTAAAAAATGTATAGCACGGGCCAGAGATGAGAAGAACACATAACTTTAAAAGGATGAATGAGCAATACTGTTTTGATTCAGCCTGTCTCTTAAAAGACAGTATTTTCAAAGGTGTTATACTCTTTAACTGACTAGCTATCTTTGAAAAAACAAAGTTCAGAGCTGCATTAGAAATATCAAAGCGTACAGATAAAACTGCATATAATTTGAAAACAGACTATCAAAGAATCTGAAAATTCATTATCACTCAGTCCTGATTTTGCTTAGAAGAACTGCAAAAAGATCTGTGGAGTTAAGATAGCTGAAAACAAAACATTAATCTGTGCAATGTTCAGCCCTAAAAGGGACACGATAATTTCTTGCCCTCTTCATAACATGGCAGTCTATAATGGTGGTAGGGAAACTATATATAAAGGCTTTCCTTTGGAGCCCTTATAGTAAAATCTGGTACAGTTGTACACATAAACAGATCTGTACAGGATTCTGCTCCTTTTTCTGTTAGAAGTGCCCTTGTAAATAGTTGTTAGGCTTGAAATAAATCAAAGTGAATGTTGTTTTAAATGCCTTCTTTTGTTTAGATCCACAGTTGTGTTTGGTTTGGAAAAGCCCTATATACTGGTACTCTCTTATGATTACAAAAAGTTTAAAGATGTTATTCTGTGAACAGAAATAAATACAGAACTTCCCAGTATTTGTTTTATTTCTTTATATTTCAACTGTGTGTGTGTGTTTTTTTCTCCTCAGCTGTCAATCTCAATGGCAGCTGCTAAATCTACACATTTTTATTCCTCAAAAATAAAATCAATTATTATTATTATTATTTTAACAAACATTTGGAAAAAATTTTTTCCATAAATTCTATAAATTTCCTCCTTATACTAACCTACTTCTGCTTATGGTGTCTGTTTTGTGCTACAGAGGTCTCCAAACTATTGCCTTGGCAACCAATAAACATTAATCCATGTGAGATTTTCCTCTTGAAATACTTTCTATATTGGAAATGTTATGTAGGAGGTAAAATTCACTGGAACTGGAAAAGATGTTCAGATGATTTAATTCATATTCATTTCTTTTTTTCTTTTTTCCTTCCATCCCCCCCCCCCCCCCCCCCCCCCCCAGAATTTGCAACAAAACAGTCTTAGATATTTCTTTTATGACAGTCAGCCTCATGGAATTGGCTCCACTGGGCATGCTTGGATATGGATTTATCCATCCCAGAAGACTTTTTCAGAACCTAAGAAGTCTAACAGAACACAGTGCAGCTCCCTTGAGTCCCAGAGGAGCTTGTGTAACAGCAGGTCCTATGTTAGTTTCTGTAAGCATTCTTAATTTTCAGTAATGCATATTTACAGTGTGGTTCAAAGGACCAAATCAAGGACTGTAACAAATATTTTAAGCTGGTAGGTGTCTGTGCAAAAATTGGTGCTTTAACATTAACAGTTCTGCAGGTTAAAGCGCCTTCTAATTTGCATAGCAAGATTCAGTGCCACTGATGTACCACTTCAATTATTTTGTCAGAAATTTTAGACAAATAATACTGTACTTTGTCCTCTCCCAAGTAATGCCAACTGCTGAGATTGAGCTTGAAAAGAGAAATAATGTTGTAACATCATCTATAACCAAAGATTATGACCTAATTTGTAGGCAACATAAATAAATTGGCGGACATCTAATTTAATAGACTTCAGATTACACCTTCATGGAGTGATATTAAGGATTAGAATTTATCCAGAATCTCACAATCAGGAATGATTAGTTTAAAGGACTGATCAACTCCACTGATGTCTTCCAGTTAGCTTTGAAAAAGTGCCAGAGTATGGAAAGTATTAATACTAGCAGAAGGTGACAGAGGTTGAGGATTAATGGGTGAGACCCAACATCCTAATGGTGTTGCACAGCGTACACTTCAAAGTCAATTTACATGCAGAAATCTTTATTCATAAGAGCAAACACTCTGGAGCACTTGTCAATATGAAATAACACATTGCTTGAGTCTCTGAAGACATGATGTGAACCATAATGTGTGTTATTTCAAAATAACACAGAGCTTGTCACTTATTATTACTGTAATAACCTGTATTTGAGTAAATCAACAATGGTAATGAGTACTTACATCAAGGAAACAGCAATTCTAGCAAAGGAGAATTTTTTTATTATTTTTTTTTTTAAAGTTGTATTCCTTATGGAAAATAAAACCTTTTGTAAATATGGACTTTTGTTCTGGACTTACATCCTGAAGAAAGGTTAAACCCCTTCGAATGAGTAGATGATTTCCTTAACATTCAAACACAACATGGGATTAACTTTTCAGAAATGTTTTCTGTGCTTAATAACACTCATATATTCATCTATGCCAGAGCCTGGGGGACTGCACAGCTTGTTTTGGAAAACAGTCATTCTTCTTACATGACACCTAGAAGTCCCCTGATAATCTAGAGTATTCCAGCTGACTACTATAACAAACTGCACCTGAAGCCACAGACTATGTACATGTATATATAGAAAGAGAGAGAGAAAGAAAAGAGAGGAGAATGCACAGAGCGTTTCAGCATCAATCAGAATGAAAATGAAATTGCATCTTCTCAACAGCAATTATGTGAGACAAAATTGACTTTTCATACTAAAATGAATGAATGTAGCAAACTTGATAAATTTTTCAGCCTTCACATATAGAGCATTGCCTGATGCAAAGATAAAGAGAAATTCTGAAAACAGAAATTGTCAACTTCTGAATGCATGATGGGAAATAATCATTTAAATAAACTTTTAGATCAAGGTTAAATGATAAAGGTGACTTTCTTTAACTAAAAGTGTCTTTAAATTGTCTAAAATGAACAGTCTTTAAAAGCATTTCACTTCTCAGCTGCAAAAGCAAAGGCAGTCAGGAAGGTACCTTTCAAATGACTAAACCTGAGTGTGTGAAATCAATATGAATATAGTGTTAAGGAATTGTTCATCTTTTTTTTTTATAATTATTTAAATCTCTTTTCTACTGCTTTCTGACTAGAGTAAAAATAAAGCAAGAGTAAGGCTTTTTGTTTCAGCACTTAGGCATTTGGTTGAGCCTTGAACTAAATACTTGCATTATTTATCAGTTGTACCACTTGTTCTGAGTTCTTGTCTTTGAAAAATATTCACTATCACTGGAAAATAAAATAAATGTAAGACTATTAATTGGAAGCCAAGGCACTGAAGTATTATCTGAGGTCTCACAGAAAGTTTGTGTTAGAATGTGAAATTGAAGATTATCTGTTTTAGCTACCGTTTTCCTGATATTATTAATGTCCTTGAAGCATGAAGGCAAACACACTTCTCAGCCTATCAAAATCTTAAATGCTTTATTCTTTACAAAATTGAGTGAAAGCTCTCAACTGTGGTATAATCTTATTTTATCCAGTATAGCCAGGCACCTCATCTGCTTTCTAGGAAGGAAGAATATAATGAATTATACAGATCAAATAATTTAGAACTTATTTACATAATAGTTCTGTTCAACATATTGTAACAAATAACAATGTTTTTTCTCTAATTAATGTATTAAAGAATTAAATACATTTTTAATGCTATTTTTGTTGCAGTGAATGCTGCATACTATGCATTGAGATTACCATTTAGCTGTATGTTTCAGGATGGTTCGGAGCTTCACAACTCACACAGGAGCTTTGTGAAGCACTGCTCTTCTGGGACAATAACAGGAATAAGTAAAGTTGAAGAACTTTTTTTTTTTTTTTACCTCAAGGGAATTCACAATATTCTAACAGCTGTTTTAAAATTAAGACAAACAGTCAAAATGCTGAACTTTTCACAGAGTGAAAACTCAGAAATAAATGAAATGCAGGAATGTGCAGCTTTTTCTTTTGATCATTTCACCTGTCTGTTCTGGTCTGGGTGTTTAACTTTCTTAGGTTCTAACAGGAAAAAACATTCCATATATGGCCAAGTCATATCCTCAAGCTGAGAAATCTTGATATGTTCCTGAGTGCCTGTCTTGCATGGCATCTTCTGATACAAATCTATACAAAGATAAACACCGCATTCTTGATCCTTACCAGTTGGTCAGGATTCAAGGCTGGACCATATGTCTTAAGCTGTGCTGCTATCATGTAATGCTTATGCTGTTTTCTGAGGTACTGTCAAAGATATTAACAGGAGTTTTGGTCCCATGCAGAAAAGGATGGGAAAGCAAACACCTAAATCACATGAAGTTTTTATAAACTTTGTCATAACCCTGTTCACACACAGTTTAATGTCAGATGAGTACAAAATTGTGTGCCTTAGAGCAGTGCAATGATCCAAAGTATGTTTTCATTTGGATAGAACTGGTGGAAAATTTTGATTAAATGGAAACTTCCTTTTTCATTGACAATTCATTTTGATGGAAAACGCCTGCTTAATCCTTGTAATACACTACCAGACAGTCCCACAAGGCAAATTCTCTGTTTCTGCATGACTTAGAGAGCCATCAGCCAGGTTGCTTCAGTGCTTTGCTGCTGCAGCTCAGTTCTTACATGCCAGTTCAAACCTGCAATGCCAGTTGTGGTGGTGAATGAAGCAGCATGAACTGGTCACTCACTCATTTCACACACACCACAAATCAATTCCTGTATGATAATGCTTTTCATTTACCACATATGCTGAACTGCATTTGACCTGGTGGTGAAAGGTTTCATTTACCATTACAGTCACTTCAGCTGTGCAGTCTCCAGTCTGTACACTGATTTATGGATGGATGGATTTGCATATGGCAAACATCCACACAGCTTTATAAGTTAGTTTTTGTGCCAATAAATGTTAAGTTAAGGCTATGATACTAGCGTGAGTAATGTTTTTGTTAGAAACAGCTCTGGTTTGTGGTTGTTTTTTTTTTTGTTGTTTTGTTTTTTGTTTTTTTGTGTTTTTTTTGTTTGTTTGTTTTGTTTTTTGGTTTTTTTGCTTTGTTTTGTTTTGTTTTATACATGTAAGGATAGAATTTCACTTCACTTCCAGTTTAAAACACTGGGTGACTACAAGAAAAGAAACAATCTTTCTTTATGGTCATCTCATTTCTTACTGGCTGGGTTCTGCTGTTTCTTAGCAGGTATATCTGGAGATCATCTTCTTCGTGGAAACAGAACTGTATATAAATCTTGGCACTGGTGGATAAATTTCCAGGCTGGTCTTGGAGATGGAACATTAGAACAGTGATATCCAACCAGACCAAAAGCCAGTATCCTACACTGACCACTGATGACCAGCTATGAATGATTAAAGAAAGAAAATGAGAGCAGAAGACATAGTTCCTGATAGCTCTCAAGTTACACCTGAAGAATTTTTATTTTTTTATTTTATTTTTTTTTAGATAACATTTGATCTCCTTTATATCTGGCCTTACTGATTGCTGCAGAAGGCTCATGATCAGATAGTTTCAATACCAGCGCTGCTAACACCCTTAATAAATACGAAAGGCAATGTTCTGGTTTTCAGAGCACCTGATATTTTTAACTGTAATCAAACTGTCACTCACCATAACATACAAGTGTATCTTCCAGTAATGTTAACACGGTCCTGATGAAACATCATGACAAATACTAATACTCTTTGTTTCCTGGTAAGAGCAAAGGAGAAAAGATCCACCTCCCACCCACATTCTGAAGCAGCTTTAGGAATGCAAGACCTTTCATGCTTAAGTCATCTACTATGCAATGAAAACTTTTATACCCACTGAAACATAAAACACATCATTCATTATTTTGAACCTTAATGTTGAATAGACATTTACATTGAGGAAGTGCTAAAAATAACTCACAGAAGGGTGTGGTGCAATTTTGCACTGTTTATGAATCTGGTCCAAGCACAGTTATGTAAATATCTTTATGTTTGTGTATGCTATGTAACTAAATGCATACATGAACCTACAGAATTTGGAGACTTTAGAAAGTTTGTTCCCTTAGTTCAGCTCTGCAGAGGGAGAGGCTGAGCTCAGACATGCCCCATACCTCATCAGAATAGTTGGGTGGGAGAAAATGTCTGATTTCAGTACAGCACAGCAAGTGAAGGAGTATCTCATGTTGCATTTATACTCCACATACCCTGATGCTGGCTTGCAGTATTACACACATCTGATGCCTGCACATCCTCTATTTATCAAGTGAACAGGATCATAGACTTTCTTACAGTTAGTAGTCTCCTTGACAGATACAAATCTTTTGTGTATATATTACTATATAATGCATTTTCTGCCTTCTAACAACAACTAGCAATGCTAAAGTGTTAGGATGCTGCTGTGCCACAGCAGCATATACCCGTTTACTAAGGAAATACTCTGTGGGTTGTACTGAATGCTAACACGGTTTAATTAACAACCCTAATGAAATTGATGTCATGTTCTAGCCTAGTGAAAGACTTCACAGCCACCTTCACCAGAGATCAGTAAAGTAAATGTTTTTTTTATTGTATTTTATGCCACAAATGGTTTCCTATCCTATTTTATTAGCAAGCATTCTTTTTATTTCCTTCTTTAAATGTATATCTATTATAAAACATGAAAAATGCTATTGCCTTACCACCCTTGACTGCATTTGAGACTTTCTGCATTTTTCTTGATATGTGATGACATAGGCTACAATAAATTTTTGGATAATAGAAACGTCTTGATAAGCAGATAGATAGAATCACAGAATCACAGAATCACAGGATCATTAGAGTTGATAGGGGCCTTTAAAGGTCATTAAGTTCAGTTCCCCTTCAATGAACAGGGACATGCACAGCTAGATCAGATTGCCCAGGTCCTGATCCAGCCTCACCTTGAAAGTCTCCAGGGATGTGGCATCCACTATCTCTAGGCAACCTATTCTAGTGCCTCACCATCCTCACTATAAAATACCTTTGATACATCTGAGATTTCTCTTGGTCTTTTGCAAAGTATTCAAGAGACATCTGGAATGAGGAGAACATGGCAGGCCTACTTTTGTCAGATTTATGTTTGAAAAGGAGCAGGGATTCCTCACCCATCTGGTAGTGTTAGAAGCTATTTAGAGTGGCAGGAAAGCAGTCTCCCATTGTGGAGAACAGCACTTGGGTCCTCCCAGATAAGCTCATGTGAGAGGCATGCAGAAGCAACTTTCACTCAAAGTGCCTCAAGCTATAGCTATAGTGAGTAAGCAATGCTCCAGTAACAGACAAAAGTTTCCACAAGACTGTGACCTTTTCAGAAAGATATGGGAATGGTTACTGAAACAGAACTATTTCATTATGGAAAATCTATTGCAAGATTGAAGTATTATTTATCTAAAGTTACTGTGCTAAAATCAATGGAACGGCTTCAAGGTTGACTTGTGTCTAATTTGTGCTCTAAGTTATGTACACATACAGAATTCTACATAGAATATTTGAACTGAAAGACCTTTAGAAGAGAAAATTGAGACAAAGTAAGATACAATATACTCCATTGCTCACAAACTCAGTTTAAACTTGCTTTGACATTTAAAAAAAGAAAAAAACAAACTAAAATGGATATTGATACACATCCCAAAAATGACTCAAAGATCCACCAGACTGAGCCAGCGTTGCTGTGGAGACTTCACTTGACATTTTTGCGTCCCACTGGACATGAGGATACTCCAGAACACAACAAGGCAAAGAATGCTCTTCTTGTGGTATTTTAGAGCACTGTAGATCTATGGGACAAGTAGAATCAAGAGTCTGTTACTGGACAAAAACTATTTAATTTGGAAACAGAACAACATTTTGAATAGTGTTTGCCTCATTTCTTCCCATTAACTGGGCAAAGCTCAACAATTTCAAGTGTTCCAAATGATTGCTTGTTTTTTTCTGGATTATTATTCCACATGTGAAGAAAAATATCTGTAGCCTCCCAGAAGGGCACTTCATGCCAGAGTGCCATGTATATTAAAATCAATGGGACTACTCATGTGAGTAGGAGTTTGTAACATCAGTTATCTTATTTTCATTTTTAATCTCCTTGTAAATACTCAGACAAATCACATTTCTTTACAGGAATATTAGTGTGATTTAGCAAATCCCAGAGCCTTTGAATAATTGCCCTTTATAAATTCAGTGAATGAAATTGCATTTAACTTTGCCTCTGTGAATCCTTTTAAGCATAATTTAACCAAATCAAATTAGTGCACAGAATCTTTTTGAGAAAAATGTGTGCTATAAATGATTACAGGGGTGACACGAACTATTTACTGAATTAGGAGCTTGAATGAAATACACTGTGGTATTTTCAGGTAAGTAGATGGAAACTACAAAATCATATCAAGGAAAATGATTACTGCTAGGTATACTACAGCAACAGTTATCTCATGATTAACAGGTAGGTACATAATTAACATCATTTTCCGTGGTGAACTTTACTTTGGAACCATTTGTGCCTGCCTAATCACAGTTTTTGGAGCTGTTGCAGGCATGAAAGGCTTAGCAAATCTTTCTCTCTCCATATATACACATGCCAATTCTAAGCAGACGCAAAGTACAATAAAACATATAGAAAACTGTCTGGCACAGTGCCTATTAAGATTTTTATTTTACTTCACATTCCTCGTTCTTCTGTTTATTTTCATTTATTATCCTCTGCATGCATGAAGAACTGTACCATTTGAATGATACATTTAGCATTAAACTAAACCATCTACCTATCCTACCTAGTTAAGCACATATTGAAGCACATCAGTGGAGAATAGAAAAACACTGAGTGGTTTGTAAACCAGATCCAAGTAATGAATTATTTTGAATGCCTCTTGGGACAGATACTGACAGACACAATTCAGAATAATACTTGTATCTTTTATGCTCCTTCCACTCCTTCCACACCGATTCTTCAGTGAAGGCCTATATCTGCTTACCTTTTTTTTTTTTTTTTTTTTTTTTACTTGGAGGGGAAGAGAATGTGACTTTTTATGCTTGTACACTTTTTTTTTACTTTTTTTTTCTTTTTTTACTTTTTTTTTTTTTTTTTTTTTTTCTTTTTCAATATTAAAAGAAGTGGAAAATGTTCAGTTGTGGAAGATATTGCTTTGTAAGATTCACTTTTCCCCAAATGGTCATCATTACAATAAATCTATTTAAGGCATGGGAGTTTCCATACCTGAGAATAGGTTAAAGTTTTATGGTGCTGCTTTTCACAGCACTTTGAAATGCAACAGTCTCTGTCAGGAGCTAGCTGCAGAATTATTTACATATCTCTCTTCCTATCTCCGCTGACCATTCACATGCAAATAAGAGCTTTGACAGCTTCTCAGCACATTTATGAAACCCAGTGATCTGTCCATTTTTCAATTCAGATTGAAGAATATGACAATGCCTTAGAATAAAGGCCTGTCAGACTCTAGATTAGTTTCCTGCTCTGCAATGCTGAACGTGGGGGAAAAAAAAATAAAAAATAAAAGAAAAAAACTTTCTTGGAATGGGATAGAAAAACTTGAGAACAAAGTGAATGCATTTTGGTCACAACATTAGAATCAATTTCTCAAGGATGGGCTGAGAGAGTGAAATTTTTAAAAGTATTTGAAAGACAGAACTGACTTAAGCTATGATTTTTATTTATTTATTTTTTTCTGTTGACATCCATCAGTCAGAATCCAACAAAACAACTCAGACTCTCAAGAAAACCTAATTTTTTACAGTAGATTAAATTCATTGCATGATGGATGCACCAACATGATGTCCAGGGATGAAAGTGAACAGAAAATACCTTTCTGTTAAAACAAGTTTGGGAAAACTTGAGTTGTGCTGCTAAGCACTTGTCCACAGAGCTGACTCACCAAAAATAGCTGCTCTCATAGCATCTTGTCTCTTCATCTCATCACACTACAGGCTCATAATTTGGCTGGCACATAGAAGCTATTCTCTTCTAAATCCTGATGTCCAAAGAATCTGAGTTGTTCTGCTCAGGACAATACTGTCCTTTCATGGTGATTATCAAAAATTATTGCTATTCTTCCCACTCACTAGCTTTTATTTTCAAAGACAATTTGTTTTAAGACTTCAAGTTCCAGTGTCTTATAGCCAGAAATAAGTACATGCTTTCTAGCCTAAAAAGTCATATTTCACTTTTCCTCATACAATTTACATACATTGATCACTACCATATGTCTGGCATAAGGTAAAATAGTTTGTATGTGTAGTAATAGTGGTGAACCTACAGTGAAAAAAAATTCAACATTTGTCATATTCCTACATGCTGACAGAAAAAGGTTTTAAGAGAATGGCAATTATAGGAAATGTCCTTTAAAAAGCTGCTTATAGTCTCATCTATGCAAATGATGTTAAAAAATAGAAGGTGCATTGCTCAGTCTTGTCCTCGTTCTCTTTGGAGCAATACCAATTAGCAGTATCAGTGGTCTAATTCCCTTCTCTCGTGTACCACTGCAGATACAATCATTTAATGAAATTATATTTGATTTACACAAGGATAATTGCTGATAGCTTAAAATTTCTAATATAGATTAATAGCACACATGAGATTTGATAACGAGAAGGCAAATGCAAAAGTTTCTTTACTTCAATAAACTGAGTCTTTTATGAGAAAGCATAAAAGCAAAGCAAAGAAATTCCTCATGTTAGTTCACTAAAGGTAATATTTACATGTCCCATACAATATATGTGGAATACACAACCAGTTTTATTGTCGCAGAGGCCAGGATGACAGGGGGAACAGGTGATCTTTAATTTATTTTAGGAATCTTACAGAGATGCGTAATTCCCTTTCTGAATTTGTTATAGCAGTTAATCCTCATTATGATGTTTGAACTAAGTCTGTTAGGCTATAGTTTTTCATTGAGCGAGTCACAAATGACAGGCAATTATATCTGACTGAGCTGATTACCAAATATTTCCCCAGTGACAGAGAAGGGATGCACTCTTCCTGGAGATGGCTGGAAAGCATTTGAGGCACAAAGAGTGAAAAAGAGGGCTGTGCATAGAAAGAAAAAGTTTAGAGTCCAGAATCTCTTGGTAATCACATATGCGTGTAAGGACAGAGGAGTATTAAACACCTCTGTTAAGATACGTGCAGACTGAGTGGAAAGGGAAGTGTTTGAAGGTTTTTAGTTTTGTCTGACAAGCACATGCACCAAAAAAATATTATCTTACTGTTTTTAAAGTTGATTATCTGCTATGGTTACAAAAGCAAAAAGGAGAAGTCTAGTTTAAACTTAGAAAGCCAGGCTAGGTTCTTGCAAGCTCTCACATAGTTTTGTAGACAGAATAACAAAGACTAAACATAAAGGTTCCTTTTCTTCAGATGGAGCCATCTGTAATCACCTTCACAGTGTGTTTAGTGTGAAATAAAGGTAGAAACTCCAAAAGTACTGTGAAGTGATCCTTTATAGAACCATCTGGAATTTCTAAATTGCATTAATTCATATGGCCTTTCTGGATAATAGGCATGTGTTTCATGTAACAAGCAGATTTGTGAATATAATTATTGTAGTGGCTTTAATGTACCCATAAGGTCTTTGTATGTTGATCAAAACTAAGTTCTGACTGAACTTTGAATATATACATAATGAGATTATTCTGAGAGTGGATACAGTGCTGAGTAAGCACAGCAAGTCTCTGACCTTGAGCAATTCCTCATGAGATTACTTAATATCACTTTGCAGGTGAAGATGCTGACAGGGAAGAGCCAAAGAATTAATAGGACTTTACATTTATGTTGTTTTCTTTCATTCCCATTACAGTACAGATTTCCTGTGTACCTTCAGCCATGGTGTTGGATTTCTGTTCACCTACAACTTTCACTTGTGGGTGAGCCTAAAAAAACTTTCCCAATTTGTGTGACTGTTGTCCACTAAAGAGTTGCAATGGGTGTTAGAATAATGATGAAAGATTCAAAATTGAAAAGGGATGCCAGAAAAGGAAGTAAAATACTCGGTAGACTACTGTTCCCTGTACATAGTAAAACATCACAGATGGAAAGAAAGGTCTGCAAAAATCTGAAAAGTTAGAATGATAAATTTATGTAAATTTTTTTTTCTGTACTCCAGTCTGCAAAGTAAAACAAAATTTCCAACAGTCATTCTTATTTTTACTTTCAAAACACTCTTTAAGAAGAGCTATATGGAATATTCTTTCAAATTTTACAAATTCCTCAAGCTTTCCTCATGAGATGAAAACTTGCTTCCCCAATTCTTCGTGGTCAGTTATTATGACTACAATATGTATGGTTGAGAGTACATATTTTGAACACCAATGTGAGGTAAGGGTCACCATACTGATAACTGCACAACCAACATCCTGCAAATACTGTCTAGTAGATGTTTAGGACGTTTCAGATAAGAGCCAACACAGGTTCTTTTAAAATCTTAACATGCTTTCCTGTAAGTTTGAATTTACATTTGCTCTCAGTTGATGGTTAGAAACTTAGAAATAAAGTGATTTCCTGACTATGCAATTCAGGAATTCATTTATATTGTTGTTAGTAAGGATGATGGAGCTAGAAGTCTTGATGTAACTGTTCACTTGCTGTATTAGTGAGGAAGATGATAAATTAAGTAATCTGGAAGATAAAATTTTCTTGCTGTTATGCAGTTATCCACAAACAGATTTTTTTTGCTGTTCTCTCCATTAACTGAAAGAATGTTATACCTATCACATAGGGCTAGCAGAACAGAAATGTGTACAACGTCTTGCATGATGAGGATGAGACCAAGTTAACTTACAGGTATTACAGATCAATATTCATCACTGATAATATGAATTTTGTTGTTTTTTGGGGAAAAAAAAAAAAAAAAAAAAAAAAAAAAAGAGTTCTACCAGGATTCAGAGCCGCTTTAGATTACACGTTTATGTAAAAAGTAGTAAAGTTGCACCAGGAAATCCATAAAGGAAGTAAAACTAACATTAACACCTCCGAATCTTTCCTTCATCTTAAGAGACCTCACTCTGTTCCATGCCAGGTGTCAGATCTGTGTATAGCAAAGGATAGCTATTCCGGTGTCAGCTGCTGATGAAAGCTGTATCCTGCACTCTCTGCAGCTCTTTTGGATGCTTGTGAGCTGTATTTATCCTCTGTTGCCTCTAGAAAAGGCCACCAACCCCTCCCCTTTGAAAGGCAGCTCTAAATCCTTTAAATTATCTCACAGAGCTTTTTTGTGTCCTTTTCTCACACAAGGCTGGAATTTCAAAAGGAGCCAAGAGGGGCTGTCAGAACCAACATGAGCTTTGCTTCATTAGAGTGGAGAGTAAAGGAGAATTTTCTTTTTTCCTCCTTGCACAGGTTGAAAGCAAATAACTACTTCATTCCTCGAATTGTTCCCTGCAAGATCCAACTTTGCACGAAAATATTTATAAGAGACGAGAATTTTATTTGACTGCTCACTTCTAATGTTTCTGCAACATTCAGCTGGAGAGATAAGCAAGCAGCCCAACATGTGTCAAACTACTTTAAAACATTAGAAGAATGACAAAAACTTTTGACTTCCCCATGTTTTGCTATCAAGCAAAAAAGGATGAAAACGAGATGTGACACAAAGTAATGCTTACACATTGCACACATTTCTGTAGATTCTCAAGGAGAATTTGCAGTCACCAAGGTGAGAAAAGAATCCCCAAAAGTGTAAGTCAAACTTAGAATTTTTAGAAATGAACCTAAATTAGATTTCATCCTGCACTCACTAATGAAATAGGTCAACTGAAAAAGGGAAGAGTGAGCGTCCAGGAATCTATCCTTTGGATTGTATATGCATATTTGCATACTTTCGTACAAGCCACATTATACAAAATTGGGTCTTGAAAATATTTTTTATTTAAAGATTAGAAACCTTCAGAAAGTAGTAGAGCTGGTCAGGGGACAGCTTATTGAGAGCTCTGAATGATTAAGCTATTAAATTAGTAAAGCTCTGCAGCCCCAGACAGTCACTTGAAGCGTGTGTCACTGGATTTGGAACAAGCTTATTAAGGAGGAGAGACATGGGAATTGTAAGTTAGGGAATTGTTTTAAGAACAGTGAAGAATTTAGTAGTAATGTATATTCCTCACTGACTGAAGGTTTGATGCAAATTTAGATCAAATTGCAGGTGACCTCAAGATCAGAGACTGAGGGCGTACATAGTTTTTGGCATTAGAATTTTAACAGCTTTAAATGCTCGTTTAGACAGAAACGTATTCTCAAATTTGGTTGTTTTGAGATCAAGACGCAGCCTAAATTCTTCCACAGCATTTAATTTATACCTTCTTTTGATATCCTCCTAGTAAGAAAAAATAAAATAAAATGTAAATGAATGAATAAGGAGCTTAATTTCCTTTCCGGTCACAGAAGAGTGATGTCTGTGTGCCCTTAAAGTCTCATTCAGTGTGCCTAGCCCAAGATTAGCTCTCTGGAGGTTCCCCTCTCCTCCCATTGACAGTAACAAGAGCTTAATGTGACTGACATAGTCAGTCAAAAAGAGAGAGAAAGATACCGCAGAGAACTCCTACTGTGCAGGAGAAAGGCTACAGCCCTCTTAAGATTTTTGATGCTCTCAACAGCTGTGGCCATCCCTTTCTCTTGTGCACTGGGGCACAGTCCCATTTGGAAAAAATAGGAAAAGTCAAGTAAATGTACGATCCCCGCAGTTATTCTCAACATCCACAGCTGTTACTGCAAGAGAGCAGCTAACCTATATGAAGGCTTTATGTGGGAGGACCGTGAACTTGCAGACATTCCTGAAGGGAGCTTTAATCCTGCCAGGGAAGGAATTTGCTGAATCGTCCACCAGCTCCAGCACAACACCAGCAGCAACTTTCACATGTAACCTTAATTAACAAGTGCACCAGGACAAGCTACAGAACTTCCATTTAAAATTTTGACATAGAACTGATGGGATCTACCCCACGTATTTCCTTAAAAATAAATAAATAAATAAGCCAACAAATAAATAAATAAAAGAACATGTGGGAGCCTGAAGACAGTCTTATCCTTTTTAGTTTTCAAACAACTGGAAAATGTCACAACCATTGACACCACTTAGAAGGATTTTTTTCCTCTTCATCACTCAGGCACTGCCCCAGGTAAAGATCTGACTTTCCTTCAGGGCCAAGCCAGGCTTCAACTGGTATAGAAAATGTTCAAAATATTGGAACAACTCTGTATTACCTATGCTTTCATTGCAGTCTTCCAGGTGTGCATAAGACAAAAAGCTCATGGCCCCAGAGTAAATAAAATGATGTCTCCTCAATACCAGTTGTGGGCATTAAAGGTTGCATGCTGAACCAGTGATTAGTCAAAGCAAAATCATATTAACAGGATCAGAGTACAGCAATGCATTAAATAAAGCCTGAAACACGCTTCCAAGCAAAAGGAAAGAACTGAAAATACAAATCATTTAGTGGTTTCTTCTTGGATGGAGCTCAACATAAGTTCTTTCTGTATATGTAGATGCATATTCAGAAGGGATTATCATAAATAAACCATCCATTTACATTGTAGCAACCTGCAAAGACTGGTTTTCTTATCTTAAATATTGTTTTGCTAAATTTTATGAAATAAATACAAACGAACAAACAAAAAAAAAAACAACAAACAAACAAGCGAAGTTGATATTTCAGTACTCATCAGAAAGACTTCAAGCACAGAAGCAGATTTTTAGAAAGACTTTATGTATCAGAAGATTCATGGAACTCAGTGAAAATACAGATGTTTAAACTGTTTGCAAGGAGAGTTCTCAAGCTGCTGTAGTTAACAGCAGGGGTAGTTACACTGCATACCTTGTACACAGCTAAAGAGCAGACTTTCCACTGCTGTCAATACAGCACCTGCCATGAACAATTCAGTCATTTGCAATCCTTACAGCACAAATAATTATAGAGAACTTCAGCTTCTCAGAAAAGGCAGGCTCTGTAATTCAGAAACCACTTTTTCCACTGGAATTAAATGGGAAAGTTGGAAATGCAAAATGAAATGTTGGGCTAGGTTTTCACCCTCCTTGTTTCAATTAGTCTGTGTGTTTCAGGCCCTAATTAGTGAGATGAAAATTTCCCTATATAGGCAAGATCTGAGCTTAGGCATTTTCTTTATCAGCTTCTCCCTCCATTTAGAGTGTGAGTTGTTCTACAGTCTCTCCTAACAGTTTCCACTTCTCATAAAGACCCCACTCAAGCAAGGCAAGGTAGAGCAACACGCAGAGCTTCTCTGAAGTACACAGTATTTATGGGCAAAGAAAAAAGAAAAAAAAACAATAAATAAAAAAGTCTGACAAAGTCTAAGGCTGTATAAAATGTCTTCATTGCCTCCAGCCTGCACTGAGATAAAGGCAAGAACATAGAGTGCCAGGCAATGCAGCAACTGTGCGGGAGTGGTGGAAACTGAGCAGTATGATGAGCCTAATGTTGTCACCTGCTTGCCTTCCTTCTCAGTCTTCTTCCCAAATCTAGGCTGCCCTTCTCCTTTTAATGTTAGAGAGGTTGTTTCCTCTGAGTTTAAGGATGAAGCTCTTTAAAGAGATACTTTGAAATCTAAGAGAAACTTAAACAGCGGTACCAGCTCAAGAGAGCCTGTATTGGCTGAGGTCCTCTCCCTTGTCCCACTCTGGCCTGATTTCTCTGTATTTGTGGAGTCACTGAATTGTGATTTATAGAGTTTGATTGAAAGGAAAAACCACAGTCAAACCTACCAGCAGGTCATCAGCTACAACCCAACTAGGTCAGTAACCTAAACCAAGTATCACATTTACCCTAGCATACATACAGGTAATTCAGAGCAGTGTCATTCCTCCCTTGTCACAACATGCTGCACTGATTGAATCAGACAGAAGCTTTGCCATTTCTCTCTCTGAGGCCAGGATTTCATCCGTATAAAAATCCATCACATAAAGATGTAAATCAACTGTACATCAAGGATGGAGCAGTTCTTACTATCACTCCAATTTTAAACAAAACACTTATTTTTAATATGACTTGAAATGGAGCCAGGGACTAATAGAGCTAAATCTGTGTGCAATGCATTTCCACTTATTTGTTCTCAAGTAATATGTATCCAATTGAGCAACAATAACAAAGAAGAACCACACGTACTCTTACAAAACATACTTGCAGCACTTAGTAATTTTCAGCAGAAAAATAGGATGCAACAGATGGATTTGAGAAAGTCGGGTTCACAAGTTTTACTCATGTGGAGACAAAAACTGGGTCTGCTTTAGAAAAAATCTGTAAGTCAAGGAACTGTTAATGGAAACTGTTTCGTTGAGCTTATATGTTTTATATTTAAGTGTTACTGTCAATGATTTGGTCTCCACTTGTGACATTGCCTCCCCACATGCAGAGGACACCAAAAGAAATGAGAAACAATAAATGATGCAAAAAATCCATCTGGAGTTAAGGCTGTATTTATTGTTTTAAACTTTGTGCACTCAACTTGGTCACCATCTTTCTGATAACTCTCTGTTCAATAGAAGTTTCCTAAACACAATCTGTGACCTGGTGACACAACATAGAGACTTACAGCTGCATTGAGAGTCAAGCCAGTTCGATTTAAAAAAACAATAACAAAAAGCCATCACATTTTTTAAGGAAAGATTCCGTTACCTTTGGCATAGCAACAATAGCGCTTCTTGTTACTCTATAATAAAGACACAAAATCTTTGAAGGACACATATAGAGAAACTCTGAGGTTGTGGGGCTTAGCAAAGCTTTCAGTTTTATAGCTGTCTGGCTATGATCTAGAACTTACTAACTTCAGTGAACTTTAATCATATTAATTCTCTTTGAATGAAATAAGGAGATAGATATCATCTTTGTAAAACCTTCCCAATCCATACACTGAGAAGAAAATGCTTGGAAACTTTAAAATGCATAATGCAAAATGCTGGTGCTATTGAACAGGAGTTTCTCTGCACACCCAAGCTGGACAAGGATTTCCCCAATGCTGTCCTCAAATTTCCTTCCTTCAACACCCCTCAAAATCAAGGTGATGTAAGATGAATAACCAGAGTTCTGTTTTGCAATAAACAGAAAGAACCTTTTCAGGCCACAGACATGGCCTTAATATATGCATTTACGCACCTTCCTTTCCTGTCTGCAGTGCACCCTGTTGTATGCTTCTAAATCTGCCACAAGACTGAGTGACAAGAAGTTAAGAGGAAGTAAAAATGGGAGTTCACCGAAACTTCTGTCCAGCAACCTGGGAAATGGCAGAGCTAATGCTGGACCTTTGAAAATAAGTGACCATAGGAAATCAGGGTTGGCAGGGCTTTAACCCTTCATGACTCATTTCACTAACTTTTAAAGCAAATGCCTAAGCTTTTTAACCATGTTTGACATCCAGTAGTAGAGAAAAACAAGAAGTTAAAATGCATCCTTGCTTTTCTTTTGAAGTAAAGCACCGACAATTAGCTCCACGGTATTTGTTTAGACAGAAAAAAAAAAAAAAAAGCATGACAGCCACTGAAAAGAGAAGTCACTTGGGTCATTCCTTACACTCCACGTGTTCTTTTTAATATCATAAGTCTTATTTTATACAACCACAGCTCTTTAAAGAGAGGCAGAGCTGATCAGTTACTGAGGAGCTTCTTATCCTAATGGCAAGGTGTTTGAATAGAGATAAATCGTGTAGAACCACACAGCAGTGAGGTATACTCTGAGATGCATATTAGCACGTAAGGTATTTAGCAAGTGCCTGAAAGACATATTTTCAATACCTACAACTCTCCTAGCTGTTTCCAGCCAGTGTTAACGTTTATCTGTGCACTAGTCTGGAAGGAAAAATTGTCTTGAAAAGCACCAGCTGATAAGGCTTAGTTTCCCTTGACTAATAATGATACCCCTATTCTGAGGGATCAATGCAGCAGCACATGCAACACGCTCCTCTTGACCTGGCCAAGCATTTACACTGGTACTTAACGCTAAGCACGTGAGTGGTCTCATTTGATTTTTAGATTTACACATGTTTTAAGTCAAATATGTGATTAAGTACACATATGAATCAAAGGCCAGAGTGTGAATTCCTGTAAGTCTTCAGACTTAACTTTAACTTGCTTTGAATTAAGCATGCATTTACTTTCTTTGCTAGAGAGGAAGTAGGGTTGTTCAGCATTTGAACTCATTATCTTTTTACAGTGACCCAGCAGTTACAAAAACAGTGTCAGTGCTCCTTTCTGTTTCCTGTTGTGTGCATATAGGACTGACTTTATATCAAAATTTGGCATCTGAGATACTTCCAAAATGAGAATTTGACCTTTTCATCCAGCAAGACTTGAACTGGAAAACAGACAATCAGTGGAGTAGCAAAATGTTGCTAAAGAGCATATGGATACAGTAGCGTTGGAATTTAAAACCACTGCCAACCAGATTGGGCCATCCTTTGGGATAGTTTCTCTAAGATCAGCCTGTGCAAGTGGGAGGAGCAGACCTGATCCATCAATAAACTTTAAAAGGGTGAAAAATAATAAACCGTAATTAATTAGCCATTAAAACCCTTTACAGGATATTTTAATAGCATTAATGCTTCTATGGACTAATGTTAGTTTCTGCATGATTGTGAATGTTTGGAAGCAATTAAGAGGTTTTTAATGATTTTTGTTTGACATGTTGTTATGGCGGAAGCTTTCTTCAGTCTTCATTATTCATAATAATCAATTTTATATAAAATAGAAATGGCTTCTCTTACAAAAACTAAACAAACACATTCTGAACCCCTTTAACTCTTCACGTAAATCCTTTCAAGTTTAAACATACACAAATATGCATATGTGTATTCTTTAATAAAACCTTGCACATGTATTTATTACATACAAAGAATAAGGAAAAAATAGGAAATGAAATTCTACTGGCAAGAGATGCATTGCCACTATACTGTAAACTGGGATTGACATCCCTGACCAGGCATGCACACACATGTTCTTTTTTCCACTGTAGTGTGTTACTTTTCCTCCCTACCCTTAGAATCAGAGCTGCTGCTCCTTTTCCCAACCTCCAATAATCTAAGAATTATGAGAAGACAGCTCTACAGAGGAAAATTGCACACACACACACACACACACACACGCTTTTTAATAATAATGCTCCACAGCTCCTACATTTCAGTCTTCTTTCCCAGTTAGATATTCTTCAGATTTTGTGCATTCTCCTGAAAATATATTTACAGAGGAACTACTCTGGTGAAGAAAAGAATCTGCCTACTTCAGAGCCCTCTCTTAATACTAGCAATGTGGTACAAAAGTTAATTACTGACAATTGCAGCGTGAGTGGTGTTACACAATTTCCCCATAAACGTAATCTCAGAGCTCTTTCTTCAGTTACACCTTCCCTGTGATCTTTAATGAAACGCATCAGACTACACCAAACACAACCTCAGATCAAATAAATCGCGCTGCACTCAACATCCACAGGCAGCGCTTTCCAGTGCATAACAGTCCTTTCCCCCCTGTTCTGGACTGATCTGCTCCTTTCAGTTTATAGTTTCTTGGCAAACCCACCATCTACTGCTTATGTTAGGCATCTGATTGTCAGATTTGTACAGACTGAATATTCATGACTTGAAAATTAACCACTTCATGCCTAAAAAGGGAAAATATATAGCTTCATCTATTCCACGCTGTCGAGATCTGCACCGGGGCTGCACTCCGTGCCCAGAACGAGAGGGATGAGCGGGGCGGCCAGACTCATCCTTTTAAAGAGTAAAGTCCGACGGAATTGTACAAGGCAGAAAACACTCTTCGTGGATCAGCACGATCCCCAGTCTCTGTCTGCAAACGCAACTAACTCTTTGTCTGTGTTCAAACTGCGGGGTACCGGAGCACGGAGTGGCTTTTTAAGTGTTTTCTCCGAAATACCTCCATACAACAGTTTCCCCTTCCAGAGATAAGAGAAAGCCGGGAGGAAGGTGAGGAGCAGAGAGGAGGGGGGTGGGGGGTGACCGGGCAAGGAGGAGCGGGAATCCAAGAATAAGAGAGAACAACAGACTTACCTTTATAGGATAATTTGAGTCTTGGCACGTTATTCTTCACATGCTGGCAGTTCACTCTTCCTGCTAGTAATACTCCCAAGGAAAGCAAGGCAATCCCCCTGAGCCAGCCCATGCTGCAGCAGCCACTGTAGGGTCCCTGCGAGCCGGAGCCGCGGCGCTCCCCGTCCTGCCGGGCGCCGCCGGGGAACTTCAGGCAACCTGGGGAGCGGAGGTAACAGGTGATGGGGGTGGGCTCCGCGCCCCGCCGCGCCCCGCCGCGCCCCGCCGCCGCCAACAGTCGCCCCGGCCCCGCGCTTCTTCTCCGCCGCCTCCGGGGTAACTTCAAGCCCCTCTCACGCACACGCCGCGGGCCGGAAAAGGAGGCAGCCCCCGGGCGCGAGTGGCGTGCGGGCGGGGGGGCGGCATGATGCGGGCGGCGGCGGGCGGGCGGCGGCGCGGGCCGGGGGCAGGGGCCGGGGCCGGGGCCGGGCCGGGCCGGGGCTGGCGGGCGCCCCGCTCCCCGCGCGGCGGGCGGGTCCCGGGCGGGAGGGGCGGGCACGGAGCCGAGGCAGCCCCGCGCTCCCCGCGCACATGGAGGGAGAGACGCGGGGGACACCGGCTCTCCCAGCGCTCCCAGGAGCGGCTGACAATGGGAGCGCAGGGAAGCTCGACCCCCCCCTACTCCCCCCCCCCTTCCCTGCTGTCACAGCACACATGCAAAGGGGGAAAAAAAAAAAGGGAAAAAAAAAAGGAAAAAGAAAAAAAAAAAAAAAAAACACATCGCGGCGGAGATGAGAGGAGGGAACAGAAACCTCCAGCGAGCTTGAGAAAAGCACGGAGCTATAAATTTCACGAGGTATTTTATATCGTCGTGCAGGTTTTAGTGCTTTGTTTTTTTGTTTTGTTTTGTTTTGCTTTTTTTTTTTTTTTATTAATATTTCATGTTATGCTTCAAATTAAAAGGTTCTCGTCCCCCTTGAAAAACAACAGCACAACGCAAACCACAACGTTGCTACCCACATAAATAACATCTCCTGCCCATAACATAATCCTCTTTGGGTCGCTCCCAGCTAGAAACAAGTAACTAAGTCTTCCATCAGCATAACTTTACCACTGAAGCTTTTAAAGCCTTGTTAGGGAAGGTTGCTCCAACCCTCCCACCCTCCCCACCTCCCGCACCACTCCGGTTCTGCAGACGAAATTCCTCGCAAAGCCCACTTCAGCAGTCAGTTCAAGACATGCACAGGTCTAAAGGGGCTTATAAATTACATTGGAGGATTCTCTGAAGCATTCTTAAAAGTGTTCCAAACCTTCAAATTTTTTATTATTTTAACCTTATGTTTTTATGGAGTAAAGGCAGATAAAGAGTTTTGTTTGTTTGTTTAAACAAAAGGACATACAAAATCCCCAGAGGTCTTCTAAATGTTAGAGAGCTGTAAATACAAACATGTAAGCAAACTAAAACTCTCCCCTCCCACACATCTGAACAACCCCTTCCAGTGAGTGACAGTTAATTAAATTTTCTACATGAAATCTGAAAAGTAGTGTCTTATACTGGTAGGTATCATATATTGCATTCTTAACACAATAATGTCAGAAAAGTTAGAAATCAACCTTTATGAAGCACCGTCATCATAAGAGAGGAGTGACCTCTGTTCTTTTTGCCCTATGCTTTCCCATAAGAATTCTGTCAGTGTGCTGTCGTGTCTGCAGCATCTAAGTGACATTTCTTCCTTCTTTTTTTGTTTTTCTTTGGGTTAAAATCAGTTGTCTGGTCCCACCAAAGGTGATCATTCTGCACCCCAGATTTTACAGAACACAGCATCAGTTTTCTGTGCTCAAACCTAGCTAGTAAGTCAGTGCCTAGGAAATATTCCTAAGTTTGAAGCTGAAGTTCATAGTTGCAAATGCGGGTGTCAGTATGGTTCTAATTAAAATGTAAAGGCTCATGCAGAACAAGGCTTGGTGCTATGGTAAAGCTAGAGTGAAAATTCTGGCATTGCTACTTTCATTCCTTAATATTCACACACTGGTGGAAAACCAGGAGCTTTTTCCCTCTCCTCTTTTAAAAATTCTTCTGCTTCCTGAGCTTAATTCATTAATCCCGTGGCATTGTATCTGACAGATTCAGCAGTTCTATTGATCAACAGCATTGTTAAGAAAACAAAATCCAAAAATAATGTTGATTTTGGTCATTCCCACACTTGTTAACCTGAGCATTTTCATGCTCCAGGCAGTGGATTAGAGCCCCAAACTGACAAGAGATGCCTGTCTGTTTTCCATGGATTACTCGCTACAGACATTCACTCTGTAAAGGAATTCATGTCACTTTGAGATTATTTGAAGAACTGGCCTAATGAATTATCCTTTTGTAGGCAGCAAACAATTAGAAACAAAACACAAAAGGTGCACCATATTCAAGACTTCACAAAGCACATCATTTTACAATGTTGTAACATTCAGTATACTTCTTGTTGCATAAAGAAGACTCAACTACCTTTTTATTTATTTATTTATTTTTCCTTCTCACACAAAGAAAAGAGAGTAAGAAGATAAAATTATGTCTTTCTAGCTCAGAATGGCTGTGTGGCACTCCAGGCTATTTTCTACCAACCAAGTAAATAAATCACGGTCCCCAGGCAATATATATTTTACTCCGAAAACATGTGAATCAAATACAGCTAGTCACAACTTATCAAAGATTATGCTTTTAGAAAGATAGAACATCATTTTAAGATATATGGGAGATGCTATCTCTTTGCATCCTTTATGTGTAAGGCCACTCACATTTTGCCTTTCCTCTGTGGAATATGTCGGTCCAAAGAGAAGGGTAAAATCTGACCCTCTGGGTCTTCCTCCTGCTATTTAGCTCTAAGTAGTGCTAATCAGCTAGTCAGGATAGCATATGCTACACCCCCTTAAAAGGAGAGGGGCAATGGCAGCACTTCAGTGGTGTTTGAAGAGGCTTTATATCTCAAAGACACCCATTGCCATATGGTGCTTCTGCCAAGGCGAAACTGGGCTCTGCTTGGAAGGAATTATTTGGCCAACATGCCTACAGCAAGTGCCAGAAATGTCAACTCTGGGAATTCAGGGTCGGCAACAACTCACTTTCAAATGACAAACCATTCACATCTTTTTCTTTGGCCTTTTGAAAGTGATCTAACTGCTGAGTTTGGAGGGAGGGGAAAGTAAAATGCCGGCCTTCCTTGGTTTTTCAAATAATATCTTTCACCCCTGAAGAAGACTACAGTTTTTAGCTTAATTATTCCATTATTACTCTGTGAGTTCAAAAGAAACAACTGATCATCTCCATCGCTTCCCATAGCTGTTGCAGGTTTTACTTTTGTTTTCTGCAACAGCATTTATATGACATTCTATACAGTGTTTTACTTCCCAATATCCAGATAGGCACTTGTGGGTTCAGTGTAATGTTTCTGGTCTCATGCTGTGTGTCATTATTATTTGGAGATTTTTATACTGCCTTTTAATATGCACAACAAGTTCACGTTGATAGATCCTATAAAAAACTTTTTCTTGGATGTGTCTGGGCTTTTACTGTTGACCATTTGTGCAGAATTATTCTTTCAAACACTTACAAAGTTGGCATCATTTGGTGCTTCTCATTAGTCAGAAACAATCTCACTTGACTCATGATTACTGCAAATCTTCTTGCTTCTGCTCTCATTTTTTACACATAGAAGCTCTTGAAATCTTAGCTGCTCCAAGAACATCTTCAGTATGCTATGAAAATGTACTTATGTTTCCAGAATAGTTTTCTGTATCTCAGATGAGTCATTACTTGTTTATATCGATATGATCAGGTTCTTCTCAGAAATGCATGGGAATTAGCAGCATCCAAATTCAATAGGCAGTACTAGATTAGCAATATGAGATTTCTGGGGTTTATTACATACGTTCTGGGCAACATCAGAGAAAAGAAAAATAAAACAACCAAAACAAAACAACAAAGGGAAAATAACAACAAAAAACCTTATGTTGTATCTGAATGCTAAAAATCTCTTTATAGGACACACTGATGTAGGAAATGTGAAATTCTGCCCCCAGATACACTCTTTGCTGATTCCTTCCAAAGCAGGTGATTTGCTTGGTAAGCAGAATATTTACAATTCTGCACAGGGTCCCTTTGAAATTGTTCCAGTTGTATACATAATGATAATTGTAACACACTTTAGAGTAACTGAGTAATTATCGGCCCAAAGGAGCCTCAGCCTAGAGCTCAATTATAAATAAATGCACTTGTCATGTGATGTGTGAGATGCTCAGGATGTGATTTTGCAACTCAGTGAGTTCAGAAAAAAAAAATAATAAAAAAATCCCATTTTAAGAAGATCCAGACCTCACCGTCCATGTTCTGTTATTACGTCACAGATGTCCACTTATTATTTGGGATGCTACGGACATTTTTGTGGGAACATTCAGGAAACAGGGTAGTAGTAGTAGTAATAATAATAATAATGTTAATAATAATAATAATAACAAAACCTTATGGGGATTGCTTTTCATGCAGATACAGTGCAAGCTAATGCAGCAGAAAGAATTATAAACAGGTATTGGGGAAAAGCTGAGTAAACAGAAATGCAGAGGATCTGTAGATGTTGGCCTCACTTCTGAAGACAGAATAAGATGGAGCTCTACAGTTAGGTTCAAATCCTTTTCCTATGTCAGACAGGAACCAAAACCTGGAGACAATCTGACAGCATTTCTCCTCTGGGCTGACAAGGGTACTCTTCTCTCTTTGATATGCAACGAGGGGAAAAAAAAAAAAAACAACACACCTATAAAAAGCCTGTATGGTGAAGATAAATACTTGTGATATCCAGACATGCTGAACTGAGTATCAGATTTTTTTTTATTTTTTTTATTTTTTTTTTAAGAGTGTTGATGATTATCAGACTAGTTCAAGATGTCGTAAATTGCTGCTTCCACCTGGATCTTAAAGGATTTAAGATTCTGTGGAGTGGCAGTTTTTCAGTTCTGAAGTAATCACAGAGCAAAACTGCTTTAAATGCATCAGTGTAAAGCAGATAAAAAGTGTAAATTTTAACATTTTATCAAGCTAGAGTTGTAAAGAGCACTAACTAGCACCTAGACCTGGAAATATCCTTGCTGTTAGAAGTCTAGACATATCTTTTGCCAGCTCTCCGTTGGGCTATA